>NC_065452.1:134009657-134630536 GCF_917563875.1 Diabrotica virgifera virgifera
TTAATAATACATAAAAGGATTAATTTTCAATTAATATTATTTATTTTTTCTTAAAAAAACAAAAATTTTACTCTTTTATAACACTAAAGTTACTTATAATCTGACAAAAAATCTATGTACGTACGCGTCTTGTTTGTCATTGGCATCTTCTTTGGAAGACTCAACAGCAGTGCTTGCTTTTTTCACTGTGTTTTTGCGGCTTTGACTCGTGCAGAAAATCATTATAAAATTGATGGTAAATGGGGAGTATGAAATCTAGCAGCTGTGATAAATTTTCCCATTTTTGATACTTATTTTTTTTATTTTGCTTGATCTCCAAGAGGATCCAAAGTAACATTATTCACCAGTCGTCCAACATTTTCTTATTGCATTTGTCTTCGTCTTCGTCTAAGTCTAAAGTATTGTTAAAGTAAAATTTTTATGTTTGGTTTTTATTATATTTAAACCACTAATGTCTCTCCATTTGATCACATGATTTTCGCTATACTTTTTTGGATCTTTAATGAAATTATTTAAATTTGAAAGGGACACAAAATCTGTCATTTTAAGAACAACAAATTTTTTTGAACACTTTTTTATTAAGTCACACCAGTGATCAGATAAAAATATCTCAGGATTTTTATTTTTCAGTTTTTCTATTAGAGCGAAACTCCGATCACACTCCATATAGGTGAGACCAGGTTCAAAAAATTTGTGGTCAATATTTTCAATATGTGTAGTGCGAACAATGTGTATGAATAATTTGCTTATATTTTTATTCTTATTCTGACCGCCGCATGAGTCACTGTAGCAATCACATTTACTTGATCATTTCTTAACTAATAGATTCTTATTTTCTGTTTTTTCCAAAAATCATTATAACTTACCTGACTCAAAACATGATCCAAATATTGTAATGACAAAAGATATAATTTCTGCAAACAATAGTATCACTTAAAACACTGCTATTAATCTACTAGAGTAGTATAACCTACACTCTATAAACAAATCCAAACCGTGAGTGAAACCCAAACAACATAAGTACCTAATACAAATATATTTATTTCCAGTCGCTTGTTTGGAAGTAAAACAGCCTAGGTGCACTAAGGCGATTTCTGCTCTTTACGGTTGGTGAATTTCATTTTGGCTGTTTTTTCTATTCATCAAAAGATGGTGATCAAGTAGGGTTAGAGCGTAGTCGATGTTACTACCAAACTAACAATATAAGATATTCAGAACGTGAAACAGCACTATAAAGTCGTTTCCGTGAAAATTTCACTTAGACGGTTTTACTTCTAACCCCTTCACCTGCTCTATTAATTGTCCCTTGCCATACAAATGTACATTTGAGGGTGTTAAAAAAACCAAAGTGATGTAAGTTATATTTTTGAAATGATGTACTTTATAATCTTGATAAGTGTAAGTTTTTACTGTAACACTGTTAATACTTACACCACTTTTCCGGATTTTCCTGATGACAAGAGGTCTTTATATCAAGGTTATAAAGCAAAACTTACATAATTTCAAAAATATGACTTACACAACTTTGGTTTTAACACCCTCATTTATTGATGTCTTTGAAAAGACTAAAATTTTAGTTTTGGAAACGTTTAGATGTAACATACTTTTGTTTCTAGCTGAATTGGGCGAAGTATTGATCAGATGTAACAACATTTTGCATTTGGGATCTACTGAGTATGAAGATAAAAAATATGAGGACTAGTTTTATGATTGGGAACGTGACTACCTTAATATATTGAAATTACAAGGTTATTTTTATTAAGTTTATAAACAAAATAAATATTTGTTTTGTTTAAGTTAAATCTTTTTATTTATTTTTGTATATTGCTAATTTGAAAAATAAGTAGGAATTGACTGAAGAAAAAAAGAGACAAAAACAATAAGGAGTATGAAAGACAAAAGAGTATGAAGACATTGTTAAGAATAGAAATTTCTATATCCCCTTTCAGGTGTCGGATTTGGGTTTAGTTATGCTACATATTCAACCACCTCTTCCATTCTTTTGTGTCTTGTGTATTTTAATTTCTTGAAGCGTTTTCTGTTCAATCTTTCCCGCATCTACTATTTGATGCATCCAGTTTTTTCTCGGTCTGCCTGTTTTCTTTTTTGTGGTATTTCTTGTTTGGGGAATTTTTCTCATTAGTCTACTGGGTTTCATTCTAATCAGATGTCCATACCAGTTTAATTGTCTCTTTATTATTTTGTTTATTATTAGTTCCTGTTGGTTACCCCTCTTATTGTCTCATTTCCTATTCTATACCATTTGGTCTTTCCGGCTATAGCTCGTAGATGTCTCATCTCCACTGCGTTTATCCTACTATTAGGTTTTTTCTGCAAAGTCCAATTTTATCTCGTATATAGGGTGAGGCAGATATAAGGGCGTATTAGAAATATCTCGAGAACTAAAGGTAAGAGAATCATGAAAATTGGAATACAGAGGTTTTGAGGTATCAACTATTTAATAAAAATATTTTGGTCTCTTTGCTACCTCCGGTTATACCGGAAGTTGATTGTAACTTCGTTTTTTAAATGGGACGCCCTGTATATTTTTACATTTTTGGATTTTGCTCGATGTCTCCTTTCTTAAAATATGAGGTTTTGTAATATTATACAGGGTAGTTTCAAAGATAATTACGGTTTTTTATAAATTTTGTAGCAAACTTCACACCCTGTAGAATTGTACTAATTTGATATTAAAAGCTAAAATTATTAATACATATAGCGAAATGTTTAATTTTAGTATACAGGGTTGGTCAAAACTCGGAACGAGTATTTTCTTAGTTTTCTTAGTATGGAATATTTTAGTATTTTAGTATTGTAATGAAATAATATTTTACAGTACTTTTTTATACATTAAGCATTCCCTATACCTAACTGCTTTAATTTGTAAGTTATTCGTAGTTCTTTAAGCCAAACATTAATTGCAACAAAAATTACGTGAAATTTTATTAGGTTTGCCGTGAAAATATTCAGTTATAAATAATTTTTTGAAAATAAATACATGTTAATCAAGAATGATCCTTAATTTATTAATATTGGATGAGATACCAAAATACCTATAGCCTATACCTATACCTATATACCTAAGATTTTGCATAAAATATTAAGTAAAACAAACCATATTCTACCAAGTTGGCTATGACTTTGACACTAAACTTGATTAAACATTAGACATTATGGAACTATAAAAATAATATTATTTTTATAGTTCCAGTTGCTTTGTCACCATTACTAATATAAATTTTTGTAATGGGGAACTGATCAGTAAAGTTTTTGAAGTTATACTTCTTTACGGTCGAGGGTGAAATTTTATAATTGCCTGGCGCATGCGCAGACAGACAGTATGTAGTTCGTTGCTAATCTTTCAAATTATGTATCAGCGCAAATAAGCCATTAAAATAATATATTAGTGCTTTTTAGTAAATGTATTATTTATTATAATTTTTGTGTCTTTGTATTTGTCTTCCTTGGGCGTAAAATAATAAAATATATATTTTTATATTTCACTTGTCACCGTGATGTGTAATTATGTATATCCGAAACGTCAATAACAGGCGCCTTGTTAGCCTGGTTGGTAGAGCGTTGGACCAGAGATCGAGAGATCGCGGGTTCAAATCCCGGACAATTCATATTTTTTATTTTTTTTTTTTTAATTTTTGGCATTGTTAAGTTTTGGTTAATTTTTGGTAATTAATGTTAATTTTTTGTATTGTAACTGCTAAGTATATTTATTTCGTTGAAATTATATAATATAAGTATAACTTCAGTTGTCTGTCAAGTCTCTTAGTGATTAGACGTGTTTGATTTAAAAGTCGATTCACTAATTGCCGCAAAAAATACACAGTTTGTTTACCTTTTACTCATTTATTTGGTTAAGTTTTTTGGATTTCTACAAGTAAGTCGATTCATTACTTAATTTATCCTGGGAAATTATACTTAAAAATCCGACATCTGTCTGGGACGGATGTCGGGAACTTCACCTGGCGGCGGGAAGCCGCCGCGATCTTCAAATATAAGAATCGAGGATATCAGGGTTCTGGATGGCATGGAACTCGACGATTCAAATGTAAATATTAATCAAGATGGTTTTCGCGGATTTACAGAAGCCGATAAGAATAATATTGCAACAGGGGACAAAAATCAAGTTTTTCCAGCAGATAATGATAACAATAAAAGCTCATTAACAACAACAGCAAGTAATTTAGACCAGCCAAACCAGTCTTTCAAACGCGATATTTCCATTAATAATCGATTTACGTCAAGAGATACAGGTCCGTACTTAATTTTTGTGGAACACGAAGTTTTGAATGTGGGAAGATTGCATCCAATGAGACTTGGTGAAAAACTGTTAGCACTTTCGGAATACGAAAAATCGATCTTAGAAATTAGTAGCGTGGGTCGTAATAGACTTAAAATTGAAGTTAATTCAGGGTTAGTTGCGAACAAATTAGTGGAAAATTCGGTATTCAAAGACAATAAACTGATAGCTTATATCCCCTCACATTTAACTGAAAAAAAAGGTATTGTGAGATCGGTCGATACATATCTGACTGAAAATGATCTTGTTAAAGTTATAAAATCAGAGTGTTCTGTTCGTAAGGTGCAAAGAATGTTTCGAAAAGTAATAAAAGACGGAGTGATTGAAAAAATCCCCCGTCAAATGATAATTGTCACATTTGCAGGGAACAAAATTCCCCAATTTATTTATATAAATAAAGTGAGATGTCCTGTAGACACGTACGTTCATCCTGTTATGCAGTGTTACAATTGTCTTCGTTACGGTCACTCTGCATCTCAATGTAAAGGAAAAAAGAAATGCCGAAACTGCGGCAAAGAAAATGATAACGAATGCACTCAATGTGATAACTTCTGCATTTTTTGTAACTCTAATTCACACAACTCGACAAATCGAGATTGTTCAGAGTATAAAAAACAAAAACGAACTAAGGAAGCAATGGCACACCTTAATATTTCTTTCAAAGAGGCCGAAAAAGTTATTGACAATCCTGCCTACACTAGTATTGTTCAAAAAAACAGATTTGCTCCGTTACTGTCATCCACTACTGAATTCCCTTCATTAGTTTCCAGGCCAAATACCTATTCCAATATTGCTCAAAGCTCATCAAAACATTTGCCTTCCATTGCAAATATTTCAAATACTGCAGCTTCTACTAGAAAAAAACGAAAAATACACCCATCGTCTCCTACGCTTATTACCGCTCCAAGCGAATTTAGCTTTTGTGCTAGCCCCGTATTCCAGTTCGGAAACTATAATAAAAATGTATCTAAAAATAACGATGAACATCTTAAAAATGAATTCGCTACTACTTTGAAGGATTCAATCAATAATTTCTTTTCAGACATTCCTGCTCGAAACCCTGCGATTAATAGTTCAGTTCCCTCTATACAAGATGTAGAAAATATAATTAACAGCGTGATTAAACATTTCTTTACCTGATATGGCCGGTTTAAAAATTGTCCAGTGGAACGCTAGATCAGCGTACTCTAATAAAAACTCTATTACGCAACTTTTTACAGAAGAACACTTTGATATAGCTCTTATTTCGGAAACTTGGTACAAACCTAAGTATGAAATGTCCTTACAGGGATTTAATATTGTTAGAAAAGATAGACGTAATAAACGAGGTGGAGGTGTTAGCATAATTATCTCTAATAATATTAAATACAATAATATAGTATTCAACCAAACATTTAATAAAAATATTGAAGTTTGTGGCATTGATATTGATGTCAATGGCACCAAAATATCTGTGGTTAGTATTTATCGTCCAGGTAGCATTGCAGTCACAGTGAACGACTATGTTTCTCTTTTTCAACAAATTCCGCATAATTTTATTATTGGTGGCGACTTTAACGCCCATCATGGAGCCTGGGGCTCTATAAACAATGATCATAGCGGTAACATACTCATGGAAGCTTTAGAATACTTCGACAACTTTATCATTGCAAATGACGGATCTCCTACCAGAGTATCTGCCCCTGGCTCTCCTCCATCATGTGTTGATCTTACCCTCATTTCGTCCAACTTTAGCTCACAATTCTCTTGGTCTGTTAAAGCAGATACGTATGGCTCTGACCATTATGCTATCACATTTGTGTTACAACAACTCAGAATTGATAATATTAATATTACCCCCATTCATAAATGGTCTATGCGAGAAGCTGATTGGGCATTGTTTCAAACAAAAATTGATAAAGATTTCTCCGAGATTCCGCTTTTCAACAATACTAACGAAATGATTAACTTTATCACCAATTCAATGACATCCTCGGCGGATTCAGCTCTTAAAAAAACTTACCCCTTCTCTCCTAAAAAGGCTCCTCATCCCCCTTGGTGGGATGAGGAATGTCAACAGTTAGTTACCCAAAGGAAGGAAGCTTACAAAACGTACAAGCGCAATATGATAACTTCAAATTATATCAATGTAAAAAAAATAGATGCGCTCTGCAAAAGAACCTTCAAATTTAAAGCCAAACAGGCTTGGGCAGACTATTGTACTCAACTCAATAGGAATTCAAATCCCTCGGAAATTTGGCGCCGGATTAATAGATTTCAAAAGAAGAAAAATGATATCCAACCATGTGAAGAAAATGAGGCGGAAATACTTTTTCATAAATTGGCTCCAAGTTTTGTTAGTCCTTACATTCACTACACACCCACCAGTAATCATGATCATTCTCTTCTAGCCCCAGTTACACTAAGAGAGTTAGAACTTAATATCAAATCGTCAAAACTTACTGCTCCAGGCTTAGATGGCATCAATTATATGATGATTAAAAAGCTCCCTGACTCGGCGAAACACTTTCTTTGCAAAATATATAACAATATACTTTCAGGAGATACGGATTACCCCTCACTAAAACAGTGTCTAATTATTCCTATTCCTAAGGCCAGTGACAACAAAGCTCTGCGACCCATTTCTCTAATGTCTTGTGTATTAAAAACTTTGGAAAGAATTATCAAACTCAGATTAGAATGGTGGTTAGAAAATAATAACATCCTCCCCCAATCCCAGTTTGGTTTTCGGCGAGGTAAAGGTACTCTCGACTGTGCAGCCAATCTTGCAACGGAAATTCAGTTGGCTTTTTCAGAAAACCATTATTCAGCTGCCTTATTTTTAGATATCTCTAGTGCTTATGAAAGTGTGCTGTTGGATTGTTTATATGAAAAGTTAACATACATCCATATACCACCACAATTTGCATTTGTTCTTATTAATATGTTCCTCAGACGACAGATCTTTATAAAATGCAATACAAATACTCTAGGTCCTAGAGAGGTTAACTCGGGTCTGCCACAGGGGTCGGTGTTGAGCCCGCTTCTATTTAATATCTATACCCTCGATGTTCACAACCTTGGTATGAACGCAAGAATTTTACAATATGCTGACGATTTTTCTATATACACTACTCATAAAAACTACTCTCAATGTGTTAGTAATCTTAAGTATATAGTACATTGCTGCTTTAAATACTTTCCTGAACAGGGATTTGAAATATCACCTCATAAATCTGCTATTGTATTTTTTACCAGACACCAATTGCCAGAACTTAATAGCCTTACAATTCAAAATCACACTATACCTGTTTGCAAAACATACACATATTTGGGTATCACATTTGATTGCAAACTGACCTGGTCCGATCACATATCAAGATGCATTAAGAAAAGTGAAAAAAGTCTTAATATCCTAAGAGCAATTAACAGATATCATTGGGGCGCTGACCCTAACATTAACTTGATTTTCTACCGAGCGTACACTCGATCTATCCTAGATTATGGTTGTTTCTTGTATGGATCAGCCACTAATTCCAGACTTTCACAAATAGATAGGGTACAGTTCAAGGCTCTACGCATTGTTCTTGGTGCATTTAAATCCACTCCCACAGCTGCTCTCCTTGCAGAGTGTGGCGAACCCCCCATGCAACTTCGACGACAGTTACTAGCTGAAAAATTCGTCGTTAAACAAAAACGATTTACACACAACGACCTTATTAAAAATTTAGGCATCTTAACTGCATATAGCTACACTAATAAATACTGGCACAACAGAAACTGTCCCCCTCTAGCTGATGCATTTGCAACAGTCTCAAACATCGAACTACGTGATGATTCTGGTTTGCCGTTCTTCACGGCTAAATTCGATATATGTCTTACACAACCAAATATTATTTTTCCAGAATATAATGATAACCCAGCAATTAATAACATATCTATGCAAATAGAATTAGAGAAATTAGGTAATGTACATAAATTTTTTACAGACGGATCCAAATCCCCTACTGGAACAGGATGTGCAGTGTACAGGGAAAACACAAACGAAAGTTTGTTGTTTAAACTAAACAAAAACTCTACAATCTTTACAGCAGAGGCACTTGCTATATTTAAGGCTTTGGATTGGGCAAACAATTCACTGCTACCCTTGTCAAACTTGGCTATAATATCGGATTCGAAATCTGTTTTATCAGCTCTGGTGTACCCGGTTACCTCCATATACAATAACTCAATAATCGTGGAAATTTTGACAACCTTAAGAGCCTTAGATTATAAACAGATAAATACATTCTTCATATGGGCCAAAGGGCATTCCTCCATAACGGGAAACGAAACAGCTGACAAACTGGCAAAAAGAGCTATCACTGATGGCAAACAAGCCCCCGAATTAACGCTACAAGACGCATTATCTATATGTAAGCAAAACTTAAGAACTAAATGGGCAGACAAATGGACAACAATTAGATCTAACAATGCATTTCAGTACTGCACGCTTTTTCCAACACTTCCTTCTACAAAGCTTGCTAAAAGAAGCCATCCCAATAGAAAAATTAACACCAAATACATTAGGTGCCTCTTTGGACACGGAGCAGTCAACTCCAAGCTTTATAAGATGAAATTGGCCACATCCCCCCTCTGTGACTGCAGTGACAGTTTTGACGACTTTAATCACTGGATTTTTCAATGCAGTCATAATTCTAATGCCACCTCTTACCTTATTGCGGAATTAACTAAATTAAAAATCCCATTTCCTCAAAATTATCTTTCCATTATGCTGGAGTGCATCCATAATCCCGAAGTAAGAGCTATTTTTTGTAACTTTTTGGGTCGTACGAGGAGACGCTTATAATTTCCTCAACTTTTAGGTCTGTATCAACCAATCCAAATTGTATTCAGTTAGGTATTAAATATATATGTATAGATTTGTAAAAACTGTATTTGTACCAAATAATTGTATTCAGTTACTGTATTTATATGTACAGATTTGTAAAAATTGTATTTGTACCAAATTTTGTTCAGTTATATGTATAGACTTTTAAATGTTATAAATTTTCGTGGCAAAACGGGTTCTTCCCAAAGCCAATAAACCAAAAAAAAAAAAAAAAAAAAAGTATAACTTCTCACGTGCGTACAAAGTACACACACATTATTTTTTGTTCTAGGAGAGTATAACAAACATGTACCTACTACCTACTAGCAATAAGAATTTATCATCTGCAACTCCCTGATAGACGACAACCAAGAAGAGAAACTTTTCAAAGTTTACTAGAATAGTTTCGACGTACTAGACACTTAGATTACGAGAACGTTCATACTAATATGCAGATTCTCAGTGACATTAACAATTAATTCATTTTAATCATTTACATTAGTTTTCGTTCGATCAGATTTCTCGTAATCTAAATGTCCAGTTCGTTGAAACCGCTTTAGTAAATTTTGAAAAGTTTTTCTTTTTGGTTGTCATCTATCATGGAATTGCTGATGATAAATTCTTATTGCTAGTAGCACATTTTTATTTGTTATACTCTCCTAGAACAAAAAAACATCTGAATCAGTTCCTCATTAGAAAAATTCATATTAGTAATGGTAGCAAAGCAACTGGAACTTCAAAAATAGTAGAATGTTTAAGCAAAGCAAATGTTTAAGCATATTTAGTGTCAAAGTCATAGCCAACTAGATAGAATATTGTATGTTTTTGTTCATATTAAACACACCAACAATCTTAACTACGTAGGTATTTTGATATATCAACCAGTATTAATCAATTAAGGGTCAGGACCGATCCTGCATCGATAACTATAATGTTGTATTCAATGTGGGCTCCGAATATTTTTAATATTAACAAAGTTTAATATAAGTTATAAATTGTGAATCTCAGTGATATATTGAAATAAACTGTAAGTGTACAAACTCTTTACATAATATCCAGTAAAATTAGCATTAAAGTCAGCAAATTGCAATTATTTGTTATTGTTGTCAATACACAAATACAGTTTTACCAGCAAAATAACCGCTTTTAGTACAGACCGATACACCTGTTTTAGCAGGTGTACAGGGTCGGACTTACTTTTCACTTAACGTTTATCGAAATGAATTCAAACATGGAATCCCACAACAGTTCTACAATACAAGACCATCAAAGTCAAATAAACGCATCACAGTCATACTCTTTGGCAGCGTCGAGAGTGCAATTTCCTTTAAAGTCCCAAGCAATTATCTTTAGTGCCTTAGAAAACACCAAACTTCAAGACTACCTTCTCCCACTTGGAAATATAATTCAACCGAAAAATATAATCTTCTCTTCTAGATTATCTAATAATCGCATATGTATGTATTTATCCAATAAACAAATAGTGGATGCTTTTATGAATAATTATGGTCAAATAGAAATACAAGGTGAAATTGTCAGAGCAAGAAGGTTAGTTACACCAGCGGAACGACTTGTGCTCTCCGGCGTATGTCCTTCAATACCGCACGACTTGCTAATCAATGAGTTACAAAAAATCGGCATAGTTCCTGTCTCCCCCATGACATTCCTCAAAATTAGTGCTTCTATGCCTGAGTTCAATCATATCCTTAGTTTTCGAAGACAAATCTATATCAGTCCTCACAGTCTAACACTACCAGAGTCATTTACTCTTGTTTTTGACAACACGATATATAGAATATTCATCTCTCAAGACAGTTTAGTTTGCTTTAGATGCAAGAAGCCAGGTCACATTGCATCACAGTGCTTCGAACCACTAGCTCAACTAAACCCCAACCAAAACAATGAAGCATCGGTATCCAGCGCAACAAATATATCTTTGCAAGCACCCAATGATACAAACCCTTCTCAGGGTGAACAAATGTCTATTTCCAATGTCCCGGAGATACCGAACAAAGAAGATGCATCAAATAAGGACAGTCACATAATTAATCAACCAAAATGTAACTTTGATGAAATTATTTCACCTGAAGCAGATCCATCTTCAAAAGAATGTAACATTTTTCCACCACCTAAAGTCCAAGCAAAATCTAAAAAAGCTAAAATTAGTTCAGCAAGCACTTCTGAATGCTCATTTTCTTTCTTACTTGACCCTGCTAAAAACTTCATAGAAAATCACCCTCTACCTTTCCCTCTAAACTTTGATCAACTTAACATGCTCCTAATGAATATCATAACCACAATTCAAGAATATACCACAGACCTATCAGCTTTGTCCCATATGCTCAGTCTAGTTTACCCCCATTTAAAGGAAAGATCCATAAAACGAAAATTCACTTCCATAAAGAAAAAAATTAATAGTTATCTTGGCAGTGAGGCGTCAGACTGGGAAAGTGACACATCTCAATTAAGCCAACATTAACATTCAAGTTTCTACTCCAAAAAATATTGATGGAATTTTTGCATCGCCTTGTTATGCTCCTACATCTTTCTCTGAATTCCAGCATCTATACTGCAGAGCTCTTTGGTTTGTTTAAAGCCATCAAACTATGTATATCTATGTTAAAAACCTCCCTTGTTGCCCAGTCCTTTCCGACTCTCTTAGCACAGTCAAAGCTATGCAAAATATATACCATAAACACCCCATTGAGAAAAAAACCAAGGCCGAACTAATGGAAGCTCAAGAAAGTTTCAGAAGAATCCACTTCCTGTGGATACCATCCCACATAGGCATTGAAGGAAATATGAACAAGCAGATACTAGTGCGCGTAACGCTATCACTAATGATGCATCAGAAAGAGAGTGTCGGAGTGTCGCTAGCGATCTAAAAGTTCATTTCAAAAATAAAGTGTTAGTGCGTGGAATCCAATTATTGCTCCAAAAGTTTAATTGTATACAAATTGTAATTAATTTTTACCAATTTTTGATTTAATATTGTTACAAATGTTACAGAAATGTCGCTAATAACCTTCGGGTGGATGCGACTTTGTCTTTCTAAATAAAAAAAAAATTAAGGGTCAGTCGAGATTATTATGTGATTATTTTCAAAAAATTATTTATGATTGAATATTTTCACGACAAACTTAATAAAATTTCACGTAATTTTTGTTGCAATCAATGTTTGGCTTAAATAACTATGAATAACTTACAAATTAAAGCAGTTAGGTATAGGGAATGCTTAAGAAATAAAAAAGTACTATAAAATATCATTTCATTGCAATACAAAAATACAGGGTGTTCCATTTAAGAAAACTCAGAAAATACTCATTCCGAGTTTCGACCAACCCTGTATACTAAAATTAAACATTTCGCTATATAATTAATTTCTAATAATAATAGACTATATTAAAAATCACTTAAACATAAATGGAGTTTTTGATATCAAATCAGTACAATTCTACAGGGTGTGAAGTTTGCTACAAAATTTATAAAAAACCGTAATTATCTTTTAAACTACCCTGTATAATATTACAAAACCTCATATTTTAAGAAAGAAGACATCGAGCAGAATCCAAAAATGTAAAAATATACAGGGTGTTCCATTAAACGGTATAACCGGAAGTAGCAAAGAGACCAAAATATTTTCATTAAATAGTTCATACCTCAAAACCCCTGTATTCCAATTTTCATGATTCTCTTACCTTTAGTTCTCGAGATATTTCTAATAGGCCCTTTATCTGCCTCACCCTGTATAGTATCATCAATAGGTAACATGTTACAAAAATATTGTAACATAGGTTTATAAAAGTACTGTGATTTTGAACTTATAAACATTTAAAATAGCTCATTTATAAGCTTAAAATTACAGTACTTTTGCAAATCTATATATTTAACATAAATTGTTTGATTTAATTTGATAATCTAAGCCTTTCTTCTCAATTTGGTGCTTTCAGAATTCATGTAGACCAAATATAGATGCATAATAACGTTGTAGATAAAAGCGTTCTGGGATAAACAATTTCAATTTTGCAATAACTATTAAGTATATTTTCTTGAAATTTGTATAGCTTATAAAGGGTGTTACAGAAAAAGGTAACACCGTCTCTATGATAGGTAAAATTTTTTTGTAATGCCATCCGTTTTCAAGATACAGGGCGTTGAAGAAAAAAAAATTACACATTTTTTACGATTTTGCCGAAACTACTGCAACATTGTAATAATAATAATAATAATATTTCCTGTGGGAGTTTTTGTCAGTTCTTCTATCAGGCGCGGCCCCCTGCGAATGGGGGATGCTTTCTGGGTATTCGTAGCGCCAGTACCCAGAGAGTAGCAGGGATACTTGCCGTGGAACAAAAACTGACACCTGGCAGTAGGTATAAAATGCACACCCATGAGAATGGAGAATAATAATGTATGTTTAGGATCGCTGCCTGGGGATCGCCAGGGCACGTCTGGAGCCGGCGCTGGACGTGACAGCATGCGGGACGTCGGTGGCAGGGTGTTGAGGAGGCGGGCCCCTGTCATACAATCAGCTACAGCCCAACCACAACCACAACCACAAGCGAGCCAAACAACAACAAGAGCTCCACCCGCCGAAGGTGCTGCGCTGGATCATCAGCCGGCGCTCACTCAAGCGGGACGGCCGAGGCAGCGCATGAAATGGACTGTGTCCATTAATGAAAACATTTTGCGCTTCTACTACAAGGTGACAAACCTCGGTCAAGAAACAATCGGCTACCGACAACAGCTGTATGCCGAATTTTGCAGGACGTACCCAGATATTCAAGTATCGGAGCAACGAGTATCAGACCAATACCGGGTAATTATAAGAAACAACCTTATCCCAGAGACTAGACGCAATATCATCAGAAGCGAAGTCGAACGGGAGATTCATAACGATGTTGTAATTGAAGATCAAGTCCCCAATGAAGTTCATGAGCAGATTCCTGAGCTTGACATACAAGAAACTCAACCTGACAATACAGAGCAGGAAAACAACGAGCTACATGATAACCTAGTAAGCGAAATGGCACGTGCTGTACAGGAGTTTAATGGAACAAACCCACTTAGCAGACCACCGCTACCACGAATAAACTCTTGTAAGAAACTAGGGGCGCTGTTACAAATTGTGAACACTGAAGTCCTACCCAATTATGTCGTAGAAGCCCACACATTAGAATATTTGCACATGCTAATCTACTGTGCAGCAACAGCAATTGCTAATGTAATGGGCGTTAAGATCAGAACACGACGGGGTACTAACAACGGAAGGACTGGTAACAGAATTGCACCCTGGGAAAAAAGACTGCTCGGAAAGATTGAATTGCTGCGTAGGGATATTGGTCAAGTCACAGAATATATACGAGGTGTAAGAAGTACAAGAGTCATCAGGAGAGCTGAAGAAATAATACGGAATACTGCAAGACACTCAAGATACGATCCAGAAAACAACACAGCCCAACAGTGCCTGGATACATTAAAACAAAGACTCTCAGTTTATTCAGGACGACTAAGAAGGTACAAAGTGAGTAACAACCGAAAATCCGACAATGCCCTTTTTGAGACTGCTGAGAAGGCGTTCTATCGGAAACTCAATTCCACCGTAGAAAATCTCGATAAGTCTTACCCAAGCCAAGAAGAAATTCATGAGTTTTGGGGAAATCAACTTTCCACACCAGCTGCTCTTAACAACAATGCTGGATGGATAGAAGATACGGCACAGAACTGCCAACACTACACTAGAACTCTCTATGAACCTTTCACCACTGAAGAAGTCTCAAATATTATCAAAGAGCTTCATAACTGGAAATCTCCTGGACCAGACGGAGTTCAAAACTTTTGGCTCAAGAAGTTCTCGAGTGCTCATGAATGCTTATCAACACTAATTAATCATGTTATTTCTAATCCGCAGGATATACCATCATTCCTAACTCAGGGAACCACTTATTTAATACCGAAGGATCAAAATAACACCCAAGATCCAGCAAAATACCGCCCAATTACTTGCCTTCCAACTTTGTATAAATTGGTCACATCCTGTGTAGCCCGGCGTATCTACCAACACTGTGCTCTGAACAATATCATAGAGCCTCAACAGAAAGGATGCGCTAAGGGTTCCATGGGTTGCAAAGAACAACTTATCATCGACTCAGTCATTTCTAATCAAGCATATTCCAAAAAGAGGAATCTATTTACTGCTTTTATTGATTACAAGAAGGCCTTTGATTCAGTGCCGCATGAATGGCTTATAGATATATTGAGAATATATAAAGTCGATGATAATATAGTGACCTTTTTACAACATATAATGACAGAGTGGAAAACTAGAATTCACCTTCAAATACCTGGTGAAAGTAACATCGAAACTGAAAATATCGTAATCAGCCGGGGCCTGTTTCAAGGAGATTCGTTGAGTCCTCTGTGGTTCTGTCTAGCTATGAACCCACTATCTCAGCTATTGAACTCCTCAGATGCAGGTTTTAGCATCAAAAATAACAACAATGTGGTGGCGAAGCTTAATCATTTATTGTACATGGATGATTTGAAATTAATGGCTTCCACTCGAACCCAACTCGACGAGATGCTAAAAACTGTAGAAACTTTTTCTAATGATATTAATATGCACTTCGGACTAGATAAGTGTCGTATTTTAAATATAGTCAGAGGAAAAGTACAGCCCGGAGGATTCGATATGCAAAATGGCCAGAACATCGAGGCCATGGGTGAAAACGATATGTATAAATATCTTGGAGTAAAGCAAGCGCGGAAAATTGACCATAAACAAATGAAAACAGAGATAACTACTGAGTTTATACGAAGGGTAAAACAGCTGCTTCGCTCACACCTTAACAGTAGAAATTTGTTTAAGGCACTAAACACCTACGCATGTTCCGCGCTTAGCTACTCATTTGGTATTGTTAAGTGGACAAAAACAGATATAGAAGCTCTTCAGCGAAAAGTACGAACACACCTCACAAAGGCACAAAAACACCATCCTAAAAGTGCAGTAGAAAGAACAACATTACCACGGAATCTAGGAGGAAGAGGACTTATGGATATAGGTGAGCAATTAGATAAACAAATTGCTAATTTAAGAACTTATTTTCAGATGCAGGCTGAGACATCTACTCTACATCGCGCTATCTGCGCAGTAGATGACACAACACCGATCAAACTGAGGGAACCAGAAATGCGCATAAACCACCTTACTAAGGACGAAAAAGTGCGCGCCTGGATGGGTAAACCTCTGCACGGGCGACATCCCAATGAGGTCAGCCAAGATTATGTCGACAATATAGCGTCGAACTACTGGTTGACATCAGGAAAGATGTTCCCTGAGACGGAGGGTTCATTACTGGCCATTCAGGATCAGGTTATACCAACCAGAAATTACCTGAAATATATCATCAAAGACCCTCAGGTTCAAAACGACAGATGCCGATATGGATGTCAAGCCCAAGAAACCATCCAACATCTTACAGGGGGCTGCCAGGCATTTGCTGCAACTGAATACAAGGAACGGCATGACGCAGTGGGAAAAATCCTTCATCAAGAGATAGCTATCAAGCTGGGACTTCTCCAAACAGAGCATCTCCCGTATTATCAATACGTCCCTGAGAGTATGCTTGAGGATGGCAACTACAAGCTATACTGGGACCGCACTGTGCTCACAGACCAAACAGTGGCACATAATAGACCAGATCTCGTACTAGTTAATAAATTAACAAGACAAACAACACTAATTGATGTGGCGATACCTAACAACAATAATCTACGTAGTAAATTTACTGAAAAGATCGCCAAGTACAGAGATCTAGAAATTCAAATACGAAGGCAATGGAGAATGCAAAGTACCCAGACGATACCGATTATTATGTCTACTACTGGAGTCATTCCGAAGACCCTCCTCGAAAGCATAAAAAAGCTGGGTCTGAATGAACATCTTTATAAGACCATGCAGAAAACTGTACTACTCGCGACGGCCAGATGCGTACGAAAATTTCTGGGAGATACACCTGCATTCCAAGTCACCTAGGGCTCGATAACACGGAAAGAGTCCCACCAGAGCTCAATCCTTTTGATACCGTAGGTATCTGGGATGAGTCAATTTTCCCCTTAGAGGGAGTGTGAGCCGTATGGCTAAATCTGGATAATAATAATAATAGCTTTATTGCCCAACAGTTTCCCATTTACAGGACAATGATAAAAATATTACATAATTTATAACACCTATAGGTAAGATTTAAGCAGTAGTACCAAAAAAATAACATTAATAATACAAGTTAGACTAAAATTAATATAAATTCAAACCGAAAAAGAAAATAAATTAATAAAAAAAATAAAATAAAAAATTAGTGCTTATTTCAGACACTCAATAGCTACTTTTATAAAGTTCCTTTGAGAACATGAAAAAATGTCACAATGCTTACCAATAACATTAAAATTTCTACACATTACATTAATAGGAGCCTTACATAGAATATTTGTACGAGCTCTTGTACACCTAATTAATACATTTGTTCTTAAATTTGACCTTGGAATATTAAAATTAATGTTTTGTAATATTGAAATACAATCAATTGCATTATTAACAAGTTTGTACAAAAAAATTAAAGATGCAACTTTTCTTCTTAATTCTAAACTACACATACTAAAACGAGCACACAAGTAATTATTATCTATACCTCTAGCCGGATAAAGACCATTTACTTTAAACATTAAAAATTTTAGAAATTTTCTCTGAACGCTTTCAATTGCAATGTTATGACAATCATAGAAAGGACTCCATACAATACTGGCATATTCAAGTTTAGAGCGGACGTAAGTATAATATAGCAATGTTAATGACTTTATATTATTAAATGACTTACAATTGCGAATTAAAAACCCATAAGCCTTCAACGCTTCAGAAACTTTAACACACATATGTTCCACAAAAGTGAGTTTTGTGTCAAAAATTACACCCAAATCCTTAACCGTGTTCTGCCTTTCTAATATTCTATCGTGACAACTATAGTTAAATACAAATAAACTTGATTTCCTAGAAAAAGTGACTACTTTACATTTTTTTGTGTTAAGTTGTAATTTGTTGCTGTTGCACCAATTTTCCAATATTTCTATATTCTGCTGAAGTTGGTTACAATCATCCAGCTCCCTAATAGTAGAAAATATTTTCAAATCGTCAGCAAAGCCCAATCTTTCGCATGAAATATTTTCAAGAAGGTCATTAATAAATAGTAGAAAGAGCAATGGACCGAGATTGGAACCTTGAGGCACACCAGACGCAGCAAGATATTTTTCTGAGACATAACCATTATATGCTACAAACTGCATCCTTCCCTGAAGATACGATTTTAACAATAAAAGAGCACTGTCAGTAAAAGCAAATGTTGAAAGCTTGCTAAGTAATACTTCATGATCAATTCTGTCAAAAGCCTTCGAAAAATCGGTATATATAACATCAACTTGGCCATTATCGTCAATAACTTCAGACAGATATTGGGTAAAATAAACCAAGTTGGTTACAGTTGACCTTTTATTAACAAAACCATGCTGATGAGATGAAATATAAAGTTGAACAGAAGATAAGATCCTATTATATAATACGATTTCGAAAACCTTTGAAAAATTAGATAAAATAGAGACAGCTCTATAGTTTTCTATTTCTGACTTCACCCCAGCCTTAAATATCGGACACACCCTTGCTTCCTTCCATAATTCTGGATACTTCATTTTTTGTATAGATAAGTTTATAATCTTGGTTAAAGGTATGACAAATGCACCAGCGCAATCTTTAATAAGAAACGAGGGAATCTTGTCAGGGCCTGATGTCATCTTATCTTTTAACTTTCTGATAGCAGCATTTATTTCATCCTCTGTAACCGATTGAAAATTAATTGATGTCATATATGGGTTTATTGGATAATTGCAACCACCTTCATCATCAGAAACTAAATAAACACTACTGAAAAATTCCGCAAAAGCATTCACTATGGCTTGCGGATCTTTGTAATCACTTCCCTCAAAACTCATGTTTCCAGGAATTCGTGATGATTTATTTCTAGAGTGAATGTAAGACCAGAACTTAGTTTTGTCTTGAGAAATATTTGTTTGAATATCCTCCAAGTAGTTGTCATATGCCACCTTGACCTGATATTTTATTAGTCGTCGTAATCTTTTAAACTCAATAAAATCGGAATGAATCTTAGATTTTTTATATTTGCGTCGGAATTTAACTTTTAGTTTTATGTTTTTTATAATCTCGGAATCAAACCAAGGTGGATATTTATGAGCATGATTTTTGTAAACCGGAATATGCTTATCAAAAATGTCATAAATTTTATTATAAAAAGTTTGTACAGCAATATCTACTTCGTCGCAGCATTCGATAAAACTCCAATCACTCTGTAGGATACTTGAATATAAGTTAACAAAATCTGCATTCCTAAAATTATAAGCTTTATCAAGTGAATTTGGAATAAACGTTACTTCTTTAGAAAATATGTTGTTAAAATTTATTAGTAGAGCCGGATGATGATCATCCTCAGCTACAAGAGGCAAATCATCGTGAGACACAGTACATTTTATATTGGATGCTATCAAATCAAGTATTCGTTCAAGTGTATTTTTTATATTATTATATTGATCCAAGTTATTAGTATTAAATAAATTTTGGGCATTAACTGTAATGGCATTTGTTGGGTTTTAAGAGAAAGTTAATGTGCATTTTTTGACATACAATTATGAATTTTATATTCATCATTGGCGCGCATACCGGTAATGGTCTAAATTTTTTAGAGAATAAAAAGAAAAAAATTTAAAGAAAAAAAAATAGTATATAATATGTACTTCCAAAGTATTCTAATTAAGTTTCTATATGAATGTACACTAAGCATCAAAATTAACGCACCACCTTAAAAATGGGACATTTTTGATGTCTTGTATTTATTAAACCTGTTGTCTGATTTTAGTGATTTTTTTAGTATATTATAGCTTTATTCTTCAAGAGTATCAATGTAATAATATCATTGCTAAACAGGTAAGTGTCATTTTTGTCCAAACAGGTAAGTGTCAAGTTTGGAACACCCTGTGGAATATTCTAGCGTATATAAGATATTCAAATTAAAACTCGACTATAGCCTTAGGCTTTCTTAACATTTTGCTTTTTGATTCATTCGTTTATGTGTGATAATAAAAAAAGAATGTGTGTGTACTTTGTACGCACGTAAGAAGTTATACTTCTATTATATGATTATATGATTATAAACGAAATTAATATACTTTTTATTTATATTTTATTTAAATATTAAATTAATTTATACTTAATACTTCTCAAACATTTTTATTAAAACAGTGCCAAAAATTAAAATAATAAAAAAATAAAACACACACAAACACATTAAAAATGCCACAAATGATTTCTGAACATTAATTGTCGGAAAAATTTTTAACTAAATACGTATTTTCTGAAAATAAAATTATATAATAAATATACTTACAATCATAAAATGTATAAAAAAAAATAAAAAAATAAAAGTTTCTATTGGGATTCGAACCAACTTACCACGCGGCTGGTATTTGCGTTGTATTGGGATTCACCCGCATTAAAACTGCGCTACAGACACAGCTTGTCATTATGTGCGAAGATCGTCTAACTAAACAGATTAACCTTTTGACATTTTTAACTTATGTAAATCAAATTATTTTGATTTTGAATTGAAATGATTTAGAATTGAAAAAATACAACAAAACATAGGGTAAGAAGACAATATATTAGGTGAATATTAAGGTGTAAAATAAAAGTATTACATACTACTTATGTATTTTGGTAGGTTCAAGGTAGGTATCGGAGCCCGTATAACGACTAATAAATTTCGCAATCAATTGCGTCGTGCGAAGTGGCTATGTTCAAATATCATAACAAAATTTGATCAACTATTTATAAAACACTTACCAGTGAAAGATTATTTAGCTTTGAATAAGCGAGATCTGCGGCACTCATACTAGGCACAGTTTGATGAGCTTTCACATTGGCATGCAACAATCATCTCTTCTATGTAAATAAGTCCAAAAATATAATATGAAAACTATTTAAAAAGGCAGTATAACCATTAACTAACTTTTTGTTTGTTGTTTCTCTTCCTACAAATTTTAAAACGCAACAAGCATACATTATAACCAAACCATGCACAGTCCCACAGCTGTGTCACAGCTGCCATATCGGATAATTTTTGTCATGTCATTTGAACATCCAATCAGAACAAAGTTATAATGCGCATGCGCCCGGTCGCTAGGTTTTCCCATATAAAATTTCACCGTCATTACGCCCGTAAAGAAGTATAACTTCAAAAAGTTAGGTACTTTAACAACTAGCCATGTTACATCAATACAGGGTGTTTCTAAATAAGTGCGACAAACTTTAAGGGGTAATCCTGCATGAAAAATAATGACCGTTTGCTTTATAAATATATGTCCACAAATGCTTCGTTTCCGAGATACGGGATGTTGAATTTTTTCTTACAAACTGACGATTTATTTATTGCTCTAAAACCGGTTGAGATATGCAAATGAAATTTGGTAGGTTTTAGGAAGTAGTTATTGCGCATTTTTTGACATACAATGAAGAATTTTGTATGCACCATTGGCGTGCATACGGGATGTATCTAAAATGTTTATACTCGTATGCACGCCAATGGCGAATATAAAATTCTTGCGCAATATAAAATCTCTATGAGCAATAACTACCTCTTAAAACCTACCAAATTTCAATTACATATATCAACCAGTTTTAGAGCAATAAATAAATCGTCAGTTTGTAAGAAAAAAATTTAACATCCTGTATCTCGGAAAAAAAGCATTTGCGGACATATGTTTATAAAGTAAACGGTCATTATTTTTTCATGCAGAATTGTCCCTTAAAGTTTGTCGCACTTATTTAGAAACACCCTGTATTGATGAATAACATTGCTAGTTGTTAAATTACCTAACTTTTTGAAGTTATACTTCTTTACGCGTGATATGAGGGTGAATTTTTATATGTTAAAACCTACGATCCCGGCGCATGCGCATTATAACTTTGTTCTGATTGGATGTTCAAATGACATGTCAAAAATTATCCAATATGGCAGCTGTAGCGCAGCTGTGGTTTGGACGGTTGACGGTTTGGTTATGTATGGTTGTTGCGTTTTAAAATTTGTGGGAAGAGAAACATCAAAGGTTAGTTAATAGTTATACTGCCTTTTTAAATAGTTTTCATATTATATTTTTGAAGTTATACTTAAAAATGTTTTAATTTATGTATGTATCAGTCCAGAAAAGGTGTGGAAAGAATATATTAATGTTTTTAAATATATTTTTCTACAAACGTGTTAAAAATGCAATTTTTAGGACTCCATAGGAGCGTTAAAAATGCTACTTTAAGGCACTAGTGCTTTAAAATTTTTAAGGCACTGCAGTTAAAGTGAATTGTCAAATTGTGAAACGTCAAAATATTTATATTTCATTTATTAACATTAATAGTAATAATACAACTTGCGCAATTTGAAAAAGGTGGTTTAAAAGGTTTTTTATTATAATTTTGTGTCTTTGGATTTGTCTTCCTTGGGCATAAAATAATAAAACATCTAGTTTTATATTTCACTTGTCACCGTGATGTATAATTATGTATATCTGAAAGGTAAGTAGCATGCGGCTTGATGGCCTTGTTGGTAGAGCATTGGACCAGAGATCAAAAAATCGCGAGATTGCGGGTTCAAATCCCGGACGATTCATTTTTTTTTTTTTTTAATATTTGGCATTGTTAAGTTTTGGTTCATTTTTGGTAATTATTGTTAATGTTTTGTACTGTAACTGTTAAGTAGGTATATTTATTTCGTTGAAATTATATTATAATAGAAGTATAACTTCTTACGTGCGTACAAAGGACACACACATTTTTTTATTATCCAACATGAGCGAATGAATCAGAAAGCAAAATGTTAGAAAGCCTAAGGCTACAGTTGAGTTTTAATTTCAATATTTTATATACGCTAGAATATTCCACAGGATGTTCCAAACTTTGAGGAAAAAACACACTATCATTGTTACACCCGCTATACAATGACACTTACCTCTTTAGCAATAATATTATTACATCGATATTCTTGAAGGATAAAGCTATAATATACTGAAAAAAATCACTCAAATCAGACAACAGGTTTAGGAAATCTGAGACATCAAAAATGTCCCATTTTTAAAGTGATGCGTTAATTTTGATGCTTAGCGTATATTCGTAAAATTGTATATAAAAAATGTGTAAGTTTTTTTACAGATTTTTCACAGATTAGATACATTTATTTTGATAGTAGACAAATAACTGAGCAATACACTTCCAGTGTTTGTAAAATAAAACCATCTATTTTTAACAAAGAATGTATTAAAGAAGTATATAAAGAAATAGTTAGTTAATGGGATGAAAATACTGTAATGATACAATGAATTAATGCAAAAACAATGATTGTCTATTATAAAGTTGACATGTTATAATGTAATACAAGTATTTGTATAATAAGTATTAATAAATCCAAATTATAAATACTGAATAATATGTACCCCTTAAGAATATATACAAAAAAAAAACAGAACAGTTAAACAAATACCAAAATTTACATACTATGATGTTCGACTGCACTTTTCGTCAATATATTACATATTTCACATATACTATCACTGGTTATGTAAAAAACATATCTTAATTATCGTTCAAATTTATACAAAATATATTAAAGAGCCTGCAAAGTCACTTTATTTACAGGCCTGGCCACTTCCTTGCGATTCATCATCTTGTTTTTTCTTCTGCTTTTCCCTCATGAGCTCAGCATCCCTAAAAATAAAAGAAAACAAATTAATATAATTCAGATATATCTTTTCTATGTCAAGTGCGGACATCTAGAAAAGACTGCATCTGCTGAGGATGTCCGTTTGTCTAGAATTCTTTAATCAGACCAGGTTCAGGCATTTTGTTGTTTTTTTAATGCATTACATTGCAACTATTGAGCCAAAAATTTAAAATGACTGGTGTAATCCATATCATCTCAGACAGGCAAAGAAAAATCTTACCTTTATAGTGTCAGATGTTATTGAATTTGATTATAACAAAATACGTTAAAATTCAGGACAAAGTAACCGAATGAATGAATGAATTAAAATACCCACCCATAAGACAGGAAATAATGGATGCTATTAAAACACAGAAGAATAAAAAAGCCCCAGGTATCGACAACATACCAGCTGAAATTTCCAAAATTGGAGGAGACACAGATATATTTCATAAACTAATAATAAAGCTGTGGAACACAAAAGAAATTCCAGGAGACTGGAAAAAAGCAATTATGTATATGCCCAATCCACAAGAAATGATACAAACTCAGCTACAAAAACTATAGAGGCTTATCCTTACTCTGTGTGAGCTATAAGGTATTTACGTGGGTGGATCATAAACAGGAGATTGTCACTTCACAGAGGAAGCCATAGGAGAATACAAGGCCATATTCAGACCAGGATGGTCTACTATTGACTAGCTATTCAACTTACAACAAATATTAGCTAAAGCCTGGAAGCACAATATATTATCTACCAGATCTTTGTAGATTTTTGAAAAGGCTAAACAGAGAGCCTAAAAAGAAATAGGGCTATTCCTCAACAACGTAACATGAAAAATTTGGCAATAGATGACCCAAACATCGAAACAGTAAAATAGCTCACAAACCTGGGCATACAGATAACTGACGATGGCAGCGAGAAGAAGGAAATATGAAAAAGTATCTCTCTCTCTCTGTCACAGGTGTTTGAATTCAAGATATCCATATTCATAAAATGATTTTAAAAAAATTCAGAAGGCTGTGTTGAAATAAAAAGTATCATTTTACCCTAAATATTATCTTTTGAATAAAAAAAAGTGGAAAAATATCTTGAACCTTTCCAAAGATTTTTCCACAGCATTTTTCATATTGTGCCAAAAATAGCACTTAAGTCATGATTTTGGCAGCCTATTTCTTATGCCAAAAATTTTTTGGGACTAAACAAAAAATATGGGGTAGTTATTTTGTCTTAAATATATTATGTTAAATTCAATATCTTGAGAAATTATGAAAGAATTGATGTGAACTACATCCTAAGATCATTCGCATTCATTCACCATTATTTGCATCTTCATTCAATTTAAAGACTACTACCGACCACTACTTGGTCTACACTAGGAAACTTGAACAATATCAAAATAATTTCTTCCTTTATATTGCTTTTAAGCTTCATACATATCAGGATTACACTGTATGGCAGCATCAACTGCAGGTCCCTTCTCTTGCAAGATGGACAAAGCAAGGAGACCTTTTACTACTATTCAACATCTTAAAAAATAGTATATCGACGCCTCAAAGCAACAGTAGGATATATGTACGTATCCTACTGTTGCACGAGTGCATCGATCAACCAGTTAAGTCATATTGGACCGACGCGCGATGCGATGTGTGTATATACGCATATACGGTGCACTCATGCAACAGTAGGATATGTACATATCCTACTGTTGCTTTGAGGCGACGATATGCAGTTGTTCTCAACTACTTAAGATTGGACTGTTTGTACCACCTCGCTCCACTAGACAAGTGCGAACATTTCATGCACTCTTTCATAGATTTAATTATTCACTTTTTTCATCCATACCCAGAGTCTTGAATATGGCTAACTCCTTTACGATTTACAACTGTTTGACAACTCCATCAGTCGTTTTAAAAGCAATTTGCAAGGGTTTAATCTTTGAGTGAAACATCTGTAATTTGTTAATTTGTTTTTATGTTATTGTTTTCATCTGTATCTTCTTCTTCTTGATGTGCCTATCCGTGACGAATGTTGGCGATCATCATGGCAATCTTCACTTTATCTGCAGCAACGCGGAAAAGCTGCACAGATGTTGTGTTGAACCAGGTTCTGAGGTTCTTTAACCAGGATGTTCTTCTTCTTCCTGGACCTCGCTTTCCAAATATTTTTCCTTGCAGGATGGCTTGTAGGAGGGCATATGTGGATTTATTTCGCATAATGTGTCCAAAGTATTCCAACTTTCGAGATTTGATGGTGGTTAGTACTTCTCGGTTCTTCCCCATTCTTCTAAGAACCTCCTCATTTGTGACCCGATAGTCCATGGGATTTTAAGAATTCAACGATATAGCCACATCTCAAATGCTTCCAATTTTCGGCACATATCCTCGTTCAAGGTCCATGATTCAACACCATAAAAAGGACAGAGAAGACGTAACATCTCAGCATTCTTACTTTTATACCAAGAGAAAGGTTGTGGTTCTTGAAAAACGCCCCCATACGGTTGAAGATTGATCTAGATTTTCCGACGCGCGCTCTTATTTCTTGGTTATTGGTCCATTCTTCATTTATTATGGTGCCGAGGTAGTTGTAGTGCCTCACTCTTTCTACAGGGGTTTGGTTGATATAAAGTTGACCTTCTGTTATCTTTTTCTTGCCGACGATCATAAGCTTTGTTTTCTTTACGTTTATATTGAGTCCATATTGTTGACTGTAATACGTGATTTTGTCCATGAGGACTTGTAGGTCTTCTAGGTTGTCCGCAAATACTATGGTGTCATCTGCATACCTGATATTATTTAGCCGGTACCCGTTTAGTAATACCTTTTCAGTTTCGTGCAAAGCTTCGATAAATATTTTTTCAGAGTAAAGATTGAAAATTAGAGGGGACAAAATGCAGCCTTGCCTCACTCCACGCATGATTTTCACGTATTCGGTGTGTTCACCTTCCACTCTGAGGTTTGCAGTCTGATTCCAGTAAAGGTTTCTAATTATTTTCAGATCTTGGTTGTTAATTCCTGCTTCTTTTAGTATTTGCATCATCTTGGCGTGTTGTACTCGATCAAACGCCTTCTCGTAATCAACCAGACATGCGTATACGTCGCAATTTACGTCTCTGCATCTCTGGAATAAGACTTGAACTGAAAACAAAGCCTCTCTCGTACCAACAGCATTTATTATGAACCCGAACTGGTTGGGCGAAATTTGACTTTCACATAGCTTGTAAATTCTCGTATGGATTACCTTTAGGAACATTATCTGTATAGTACTTAGTATTTATGATATTTATATATTATATATAATATTTATATATTATATACAGGTGTCCCAAAAGTAGTGGAAAAGTCGAATATTTCGCGAACTAAACATCGGATCGAAAAACTGAAAAATATGAGTTCAATCATTTTCAAAAATCTATCCAATGACACCAAACACCAATCCCCACTACACCCCCTGGAGGTGGGGTGAGGGTAACTTTAAAATCTCAAATGGAAACCCCCAGTTTTTCTTGCAGATTTGGATTCGTTACGTGAAAGTAAGCAACTTTTATTCATGACATTTTTTCGAACTGTGGATAGATAGCGCTATAATTGGGAAAAACGATTTATCCTGATACCATAGGTAAATTATAGAAACGGTCTAATATCTCGAGAAATACACTTCCAAATGAGAAACCAAAAAAAAAGTTTTTAATACTTTTCGAAAACCTATCGAGTAACACCAAACATTGCTCGCATTGGTCTTTGGATATACAATAATATTGCATTAAAACCTCACTTTGACCCAATATGTGACCCAGCCCACCATTCAATTGTTTAGAATTACGATTCAATTGTTTAGAATTACGAACATGTTTTTTTTTTAAATTCAGAAATAGATTAGGAAATATAAAACAAATAGTGTACCTAGTTAATTTAAATAGTAATTTTTCAGTTATCTGAAGTCAGTTTTTCAAGTGCACTTGATACATGGTCAAGTACACACTTGTAGCATCTAGGAATTTTATCTATTTTTACACCTATTTGATATAATTTTAGGACAGATTTCCAAAACTAAAGACTACCAACAAAAGTTATTAACCTGATCAAACTGTTTTGTGATGGGTACAAAGCTAGACTAGAACACGAGGGAGTGATCACAGAAGAAGTAGCTATTGAAAGTGATGTTAAACAAGGTTGTATCTGATCTGCTTTACTCCTAATCTTGGTAGACTGGATTATGAGGAAAGTAACAGATGATCGGACAGGTATTAGATGAAACCTCTTTAATCAGCTTGAAGATCTTGAATTTGCTGCCGACAAATTAATAAAATAAAAAAAGGTAAAAAATTGAAGAAGTAGAGAAACTAACTTATTTGGGATCAATCATGGAAAGAAAAGGAGGATGCACGAAACACATACAAGGAAGAATAACGAAGGCACAATTTGCCTTCAATGCGTTAAATAAAATCTGGTAAACAAGTGAAATATCAGAAGCAACAAAAATCAATGTATTCAATACTTGTGTAAAACGCATCTTACTCTACGGAACAGAAACTTAGAAGCACAACGAAATCACAACAAAGAGGCTACAGACTTTTATAAATAGGTCCTAAGATAGATCCTAAAAATTTAGTGACCTAATAAAATAACAAATGTAGAACTATGGAAAAAACAAAACAAACCAGTATAATAACAACAATTAAGCAGAAGAAATGGAAATAGATTAATTAGCAAGCACTTGAATACCAACCGGAGGGGACAAGAAAGGGAAGACCAGATAATACCTGGTAGAAAACAGTAACCAGAGAACACAAGAGAATTGGCTTAAGATGGGGGGAAGTAGAAAACAAAGCAAGAAACAGAGGAGAATGGAAGCAACTGGTATGAAGATTTACCGGAGAATAAACAAAGAAGATATGCTGAGGCCACCAGCCATCTTACACCACTAGACAAGAAATGCAGATGTGCGTAATACTCCACTAGGAGTCCAAGAGAGTGTGTGAGAGAGAGAGAGAGAATATGATTAAAAGAAAAAAGTTATCAAGAAGTGAATCTCAATTTCTTCTTCATATCTCATAGTACAGTGGAACCCCGTTAACTCGGATTAATTGGGACCGCGGCCGATCCAGGTTATCGAAAATCCGGGTTAGCCGGAGAAAATGGTAAAAATTAATAAAATATGGTATGCTTACAGATAAACTCCGTTATAATTGTCACACAGACACTGGTAAACCACGTTCGCATTCCACACAAAACCACACATACAAAGCGTCGTCAAAAGTCTCATTCTTAGCTTTATTAGCTTTGCACCGATTAAACTGTCTTTTGTTATCATTTTGAAAAAAAAAATTCTTCGATTTTAGTTCTATTTTTCTTCCAATCCGATACTGTAGATGTACCGACACCATAATATAATGCTGCAAGATTCACCTTTATCAATTCTACTTAATGCTTCTAGTTTCTTTTCCATTGTCACTACAACATTTTTACGTTTTGTTGCCCTTATAGACAAAAGACACACAAACACAAAATCTGAATAAATTTACGAACGATTACAAAACGGAAGCGAACAATAATACGACTTTACTACACATAATACCGTCTCTGATGTTATGTTATTTAATAAAAGTGATGACTAAGACCATTGTTAAAAAAAGAATTTTAATAGTCTTTTCTAAACAATGCTAACACAGACAGTTTCAAAAAAATAAAGGATAATACAGGTGCATGTTGTTTTCGACAATGAATGTGGTGTACCATGAGTCATTTTTACTATGTTATATGTAGTTCAATCCGGTTCCATTATCTCTCAAATATTATATTACATAGAGTTGGTACAAAACCTCGTGAACCTTGAAAATGCGTATGTATAAACGAAATAAAATGAAGCCAAAAACATACGACTATTTTATTTGCTGCGAATTGCGCGACAGGGTCCCATCTGCACCCTGATTGCCCTGATATTTTCAGTAATGTCGGATTCATCAATCGTTTCGTTCGTATATTGACGTCACCAAATGAATGAATTAGGTTTACGAGATTTTGTAACAGCAATACATTTTTATTGTTGAAATGTTTGTCTGATAAAAATCGGTCCGGGTTAGCCGGAGTTCCGGGTTATCGGGGGCCGACTTATCGGGGTTCCACTGTATTATCAAAGAATAATTAGTAACATAATATGACTCTTGTTATGATTTGAACACAATCATATTTTTAATTTAATTTAATTTTTAATTTATTATGAGAGATAAGGATGTTTTTTATTCCAAGCCTCTTGGTCAGTCTTGGTTCTCAAGACTGTCGGGAAGCAAGCTGTTTTTCTCTGTTTTGTGCAGGTTAAGGTTCAACCATGTTTTAACTCCCCAGTACAAATATAAAATAAAATTGAGTGATTCTCCTAATTGTCATGTGGAGAAGAAGGTACAGCGGAGCACATGATCCTAGGCTGTTCTAGAATAATAAACGAGATTAAATTATTAAATGAAGAAATGGACAAAACACCCAAAATCACCAGACCATATACCTAACTCAACAATTAAGAGCAGAAGATTACAATGTTTATCAAATTTTGTACAAACATATTTTATGTATTAGATTAAGTTTATAACCTATGTTTTTTTCCTTCGTGTTAAGCCCTATGTCTATCCGAGGTCCACCTGTTGTCTAAATGCTCTGATCGACCCCTGAGCGTCAAATTGTGCCCTAGTCTAATATCCCAATTCATATTGAAAAAAAAAGACAATGAAAAAAAAATATATAAAAAAAAAATAAATAAGTAAATAAATAAAAAAAATACATAAAAAAATGATTAAAAAAAAATCACAACTAAAGGAAATAATTCCAAATAAAAACAAAAATCGTTGAAAATTAGATATAGGTATATAAAATACATAAAATCCTTTATAAAAGGTATATTTGTTAAAATCCCTATACAGGGCTACATCAAAGACAGAACTAGTTTTCGATCGGTTGACCGATCATCATCAGTGCAATCTTAGAATCTACATGCTAACCACCAAAGTAAAAATATATGGGTAAAAACCCTTTACAATTGATCCGTCATCGGAACATATGACAAAGATGTAAATTATAACATGGATGAATAAAATATCCAATGTTTTTCGCCCGAGGTACCAATGAGCTCTATCTGACAATATTCACATCATGGCTGTACGGAAGCAAGTGAAAACTAGTTCTGTCTTTGATGTAGCCCTGTATAGGGATTTTAACAAATATACCTTTTATAAAGGATTTTATGTTTTTGTAATGGTATACAGCCAACTACAGGAAATTCCTCGTGGATTTGTATATAAAATAGTTCTTTGTAAAATTGGAGCAGGATTGTGATTGGATACCTACCTAAACAAATCAGTAGAAAGCAGGAAGCACTCCTTTAGAGCTTCCGCATAAATAATACAAATAATTCCAAAAAGGTAAGATGACAAATGGACATTGAATCTGAAGACAATAATGCTCAAACACACACACACGCACACACACACACACACACACACACACACACACACACACACACACACACACACACACACACACACACACACACACACACACACACACACACACACACACACACACACACACACACACACACACACACACACACACACACACACACACACACACACACACACACACACACACACACACACACACACACACACACACACACACACACACACACACACACACACACACACACACACACACACACACACACACACACACACACACACACACACACACACACACACACACACACACACACACACACACACACACACACACACACACACACACACACACACACACACACACACACACACACACACACACACACACACACACACACACACACACACACACACACACACACACACACACACACACACACACACACACACACACACACACACACACACACACACACACACACACACACACACACACACACACACACACACACACACACACACACACACACACACACACACACACACACACACACACACACATATACACACACACACACAAGGATGTTTTTAATTGTTTAAAATTATGAAAATTAACGTAAAACTTTAAAAAGGGTAAACCCTGTAGTTGGCTGTATACCTTTGATAAGACAACAAAGAATGAAGTAAACACTTCTGTTGTGATTATCCGGGCTACGGATTATCCGTGCTATGATTTTTCATTACTTATTTTGCATTTTTGATATTTTTTCAAAATAGCGTCACCGTAATTCATTCGACAGAAACTTTAAGTTATATATTATAATCTATAGAAACGCATAATACAATATCGCTAGCAACAGTGCTTGGGAAATCTCTGGAAATCATTCACTAGGCATCGGCTGCTGCGTGTTACGCCAAATGTGTGAGATTTAGTTGAATGCTAGAGAAGAGTAACTACTCTGCTATATCCTTAACACGTTTCTATGTTTTCAAAATGGTAATAACTAGTTGTAAATGCAAGAGAAATGTTTTAACTACTAAACAAGCAGAGATTTTATATAGAAGTGGAAAGGTGGAAGTTTCGCATTATTATCACGAATCTATGAAGTTGGCAATAAAAAAATACAAAATTGTTCTGCTTATTGTGAAAGGTAAAATCGGGGTTGCAGAGGAATTGAAAGGAATCAGATGTCATGGTTCACGAACATTTGTGATTGGATAGGAATACGGTGTTCCAAACAACTATTCTGATTAGATGAAGACAGTGAGTAACTCACCAACGTTATTACCAACGTTAAAGGACCAAATAAGACACCAGAAGAAGAAGTAGGCACATATGTATGTGTGTACACATTGTATCATATATGAGAAATAAATGTTCGGATTATCCTTGCTTTTCAATTATCCGTGCCACATCCCGTCCCATGGAGCACGGATAATCGGGGTTCTACTGTATATGAATTTATTAAAAAATTCTTTAAAATTTATCCACAACGTAATGGAAAATTACAAAATTAAGGTGTTTTGAAAATTTAGAAATATAAAATATAGAACAAATATTTAATAGTTAATTTAAATATGAATTTTTCAGTTATCAGAAGTAAGTTTTTAAAATGCACTCAATACATGGTCAAGTACATATTTGTAGAATCTAGGAATTTTATCTATTATTGCACATACCTACTTAATAGAATTTTAGGACAGATTTCCAAAACTGGAGATATCCTATTATATTTAGAAATTCAAATTTTTGGCCAATGAAATAACATCACATTTTTCCCAAAAAACTTATATGAATTTCATACAAGAAAGAAGGCATTTTTACCTGAATTTACGTTGCTCCAGAGTGAGTCCATCACTTCTTTTATTTTTAGCCTGCTCCTGTTGTTTCTTTTGGTTTTTTGCCCTAGCTAATTCACGCTGATTTCCACCTTCAAATTAAGTAGTGGTTAACTTCGATAAAATGTAAGATTTATGTACTTACGAGTCATTTTCAATAGTTGCAATAACTATTTAAAGTCAGGTAAGCTTCCCCTCTGTACGGCAGGTCCTTTTTCGTTTTTCTAGAACAAATAATCACAGTTGCTATTTCTATTTTATGTATGGATAATGCAGGATAATGGATAATCTGTGTTTTAGTTTTAATTTTACTAGACAGGAGGCTCTTCAGTTCACATCAATTGACTGAGAGTGCTGCCAATCTCCAAATCTCACGTATTGCTGAGATAAATACATTAAAAGCAGTCTAAAAAGGAGTGATGATAAATATGAAGTGTAATTAATAATTAAAGGGCGCGAAATGCAATAATTAATTGCTCTTATGAATCTTTCAAAAAATAAATACCCTTGAAGATAGTCAACACATGTAACAGCAAAGGTGTCATATATCAAGTGAACGTGAACAGAAAATTCAATGTTTCTTGTGATGGACGTTAATACTTTTTTACTATATATCTTCATTTTACTTAATTTACCTTTTACAGTAGCGTAACTATCAAATTCAGTTGGGTAATTGATTTTAATGCCATAAGAGTATCACTTGTTAGGCAGCTAACGTTACACATATACCTTTTTATGCAGCACAAATGAAATGGATGCGTCAAGCAAACCCACCAAACATCCAGAATTTCAGATTTTGTATCAGGATAACAGAAACGCAAGGAGGTCGTCAAATTCCTTGTGCATCTGCACGTCATTCTCTCTCCTAAAGGATCGTTTAAACACAGCGATAAATCAAACAACTTATCAAGGTCAATCGAGTTGTTGCAACTTATCATTGTGTGTAAACGGTGCATCGCACAACTTATCAAAGTTGGAGTTGGGTTGAAGGTGGTATCGCATTGAATCGCAGCGTCTAAACAGCGTTTCAACTTGTCATCACAACTAGTTGCTGTGACTTATCGTTGTGTTTAAACGACGCTTAAAGGGTCGTTTAAACACAGCGATAAATCAAACAACTTATCAAGGTCAATCGAGTTGTTGCAACTTATCATTGTGTGTAAACGGTGCATCGCACAACTTATCAAAGTTGGAGTTGGGTTGAAGGTGGTATCGCATTGAATCGCAGCGTCTAAACAGCGTTTCAACTTGTCATCACAACTAGTTGCTGTGACTTATCGTTGTGTTTAAACGACGCTTAATACCACCTAAAGAGGAAAACTGACAAAGCGTGTTGCGACATTATGAGTGAAATAAAAAAATGTAACAGAAAAAGATAAAAACTGAAGACGGAATTCAACCCAACGTGAAAAAGATTAAACGCAAGAAGAGATAGAGAAATTTCTGTCAAAATTTGGTATTTATGACCCTTAAAATAACACCAAATGCTAAAATTTATTAGCCTGTGGATAGTGTGGATGTCTCGTCAGCCGAGGGTACGATCAGTGGCGTGGTAATTTTATGGTCAAACTACGTTTTGTTCTAATTTTTATCATTGTGAGAATTAAGAAAACCAACTAATATTTTTATCTCCACCACTGAGGGCGGTCAACTTTTTGGTTGCCTGTATTCTTCGGGACATATTCGGGACATTTTATCACAAAGTAAATATTACTAATTTTACCGTCTTGTAGGGTATCTGCGTTCTCTTTCTTTTCCACTATTATATATATTATATCTCTCTTTGCCGACGTTTAAATTAGGACCCACTTGAAGCTCGCTTCAACACGCGCCTTGACCTCGTCGTGAGAATTCCCCATAATACTTTAGACACGCCCACAAAATGGTGGTTGCAGAATATTGTAATATTCAAGAATATTTAAAACTGGAAGGCTTTAATATAAAAACACTAGTATTTTATAGTAATTAATAACAATATTTCAACATAATAAATATATTTTAAGCAGTTTTTTGTATGTCATTTAAATAATAAACTAATTTTTGTATTAACTGTCGTCGCCATCTGTCATCGAAAGGTCAAAGTTTTGTGGGAAGTGTATCAATAGTTAGTTAACTGCAGTGTTTAATACATTCATTTCAAACTGTACTCAAATTTTATTTTTGAACAGCCTATTTAGTTTATAAATATAAATTATTAAATTTACTATCAAATGATATTTTTTATAATAAATTATGGAACATTAATTTAATGTTTAGTCTGAATTGGCGCCATCTATGTGACATATCGTAAAAATGCCGAACTAGAAAAGAAGGAAACTGTAACGGGTCGGTAAGACAGTGTTGCCGGTCTGACAACATTTTGTGGGTGTGTACCAGTGGTGACGTGGAGGCATCACTGGCGTGTACAAATTATAGTGGCTATCGACCAGTAATGTGGGAGGGCTATCGACTGACACGTAATACCAGGAGCAGAATCAGCTACCTCCTCTTATTTCTGCTATCCTAATACTAAATGGAGTAGATAGTCGTTGCGAGACTTGTATTATTATTAATGTGTGGAATATAAAATGTGTGTAAGACTATGGGGACAATAATGTAGAAAGTTAAAGAATTAATTTTTTATATTATCTTTATATATTATTTTTATATTATATTACTTATGTAAATTGTACTAAGTATGATATATCTAAGCACTGAAATTAGTGTAAATTATTAATGAAATTGTATATCTATGAAGAGTAGTAGGTATGGGCCATTCCACGAACATACGCCTGTTTTGGATTACTTCGACAACGAATATTTTACTGTGCAAAATAAGAAGAACGAAAGTAAATTGCAAAATTACATTGTTGTTTATTGGAATAATTATTAGCGCCATTTACTTTCGTACTTCTTATGTTGCACAGTAAAATATTCGTTGTCGAAGTAATCCAAAACAGGCGTATGTTCGTGGAATGGCCCATATGTACAGTGCCGGATTTACCACTAGGCCGAATAGGCCGCGGCCTAGGGCCGCAAGCAAAAGGGGGCTGCAGCGATTTGTAAAAAAAACTTTTTTGGTAAAGAAATGTGTAAAAAAGCCGTGTCCGAATATGGACACGGCTTTGCGCATTCTACTATGCATAATGACATCTAATGCATCTGGAGAAAGATATTCAGCGTGTTGAAAAGAATCAAAAATTGACGAAGATTCTAGATTGTCTAGTTTAGTGAGTTTTATTTCAAATGCTAAGAGCTTTTTCAAGCCTTAGACTTTAAGGCCATCGGTACATAACACGCAAATATTTTACGGCTATCCCTATTTTTACGGCTATTCTGTCTTTACACGGCAAATTACGTGTAGTAAAATTTTCACTGGTATGGATATGTAAATATTACTACTTGACAATGTCATCATTAACTTTAAAGAGATGGCTTTTGAATGTTCTTGAATAACTTTTAATTGTATAATTGCAAATTATTAATTCAGTTAATAAATATGATTATTTTTTCACTAATTATGCATTCAGTGATTAATAATTTATATACTTTACAACAAAAACTAATACTCAATCGAGAAAAGAGAAAGAGTGTTAAAGTGATTTTTTAATAATATATCTATTGTTACTATGGAACGCTTACAATTTTGAACATCTTTAACAACAAAATACTTTGATCACAGAATATATCCTGGTCAATTCTCTTCTTCGATCGTCCATAAATAACAAACAATTCATTTTTTATTAAGTTCACGTCTTAAATCAACTATTTATCAAACACACTATCAATATTATTTAATCAACTCAAAATATTCCCGATGCCATGTCAAATATTTAAAATTGTCACTGTCTTGTCATCATATTCTATTTGACTCGGTGCGTTGTATGACAAAGATAGCGAATGTTCGATTTGGAAAATATCACGACGGACACAGTGCCGGTTTAACCTAACTTCGGGCCCTGGGCGCTGGAGGTTTAGGGGCCCCCTTCATTGCTATTCGTTGTCAGTTTTTTAACAAGAAAACACATGCATTAACTATAAAGGTTTCTTGTAAAATCCATAAAATATATTTTTTAAACAAGCAAGAATAGAATAGCAAATGTAAAAAATAATGCAAAAAATACATTTAAAAACATAAATAAAAAACAGAAAGTTCAACAAAACAACACATGACAAACAAAAAAACATATTCTAAAAAATACTTAAAGACAAAAATTAGATCACTTTTTTTCTTGACTTGGCATTCGCAAACTGCCATATAATATTATCACAATTCAGTTTCTTCAGTTCTTCATTCTCTATATACAATAGTGATGATGCGTCTAGGTTTTGTTGACCCAAATTTGACCTTAAATATGTTTTTATTCTTTTTAAAGCTGAAAAAGACCACTCGCCTGACGCATTAGAAATTGGTATCGTCAAATAAATTTGCAGTAAAGTTAAAATATTGGGAAAAGTTGTTTTTACATATGATGTTTATTCAAATTTTGGCATAACGTTACAAAATGTGTAATTTCATTATGCAAGTTCTCTTTGGCTTCATCAACATCGTTTTTATGTTTCTCGAATAAAAGTATTAATTGACGTTTTGACTTCTTCTTTATCTCTAGATTAAAAAAACATCTAAAAGCTGTTGTTACATCATTGTAGCATTCAATTCGCGATTCTGAAAACAGCGTCTAATTTTCTAGACTCTAGATTTTCTGCGACAGCGATTTTTTTGTTGCTGCGACTACAAATCGCAAGTGGAGTACTAGCCTTATGCAGGCCGCACATCAAAGAAACATGAAACGTAAATCACGTTTCATGGAAATAAAACACTGCTAAACAAATAGACGTCCGGCAATTTATGAAACTTTCCGAAAATAAAAATGTGTTATGAGCATGAATCACACTCGTTTCATTGGTAGGCGGACTTCAAGATTTGTTTAGCCGTGTTTAATTTTCATGAAACGTGTTTTACGTTTCATGTTTCATGTTTTTCGTGTCATGTTTCGTTGGTGTGCGGCTTAACTTAGAGGCCACTGTTTTAATGCCAAATTGCAATTTTTGTAATCGCTTTACTTTTTACTTTTGAATGTTTGAAAGAGTGTGCACCTATTGTTTGGGTATTGGCATTTTCGAGAATAATCTATTCTTTATCTATAAATTAGATTTATGTATATCTATTTTTGTCTTTCGTTTAAAGTAACGTTTACACGTATCCAGTAACTGGCGCCAGTCTCACTGGCACTCTTATTAAAAATCCTAATACTGCCACTGAAACCACAGGTACGGCAGCACCAGCGACTGGAACGCTGTATTTACACGTGTCTACAACCACTGGCATGGGGTTAAAGGGGACGCGGACGAGGGCCACTGACATGAAAAATAGACCAGCTTTCTATTCGAGACAGCGCTGGACTGGAGCAAAAAAGCGTTTACATGATGCCACTACCATGCCAGCACTGTCGTTCCAGTGCGACTGGCGCCAGTTACTGGATACATGTAAACCTGCCCAATCTCTTTTAAAAGGACTTATTTTGTTCCTATTTTAAAAGAACTTATTTTAAAGCCGAAAAGTGAGATAAATTATTATTTAAGCTCCACAATTCAAAATGAAATTATTAGAAACTAAAATACTCCGTTTGTACGATTATTTTGGATACAAATCGAGACATGGCCATTGATTAATAACCTACACAGTTTTTACCCACTACCTGGGTAATTTTTAATCAATGACATGGCGAAATCTGACAACTTTCTGTAGTTTTTGGAAAAGGGCCCCGCCACAAACACTGACACGGGGCCCCTGTGGGGCTAGGCTACGGCACTGTGTATGTATAGGCGTGAAAAGATGTAACAATAGAACAAAGGCGTTTGCAATTGGCGTATCTGCGTATGAGATTTTTTTTCGGAGAATATGTAAATTATTTATTTTTTTATAATTAAAAGGAACGGGCCCCTCCGGGCCCGGGCCCCTGGGCTCCCGCCCCAAGCGCCCAGTGGATAAACCGGCACTGACGGACATGGAGTCAATTTTTTTGAAATATTTAAACGCAGAATGAAGACTAAATTATTATCGAGGGCCAAAAGTCCCTCAGAATAAATAAAAAGTTTCTTTGAACGAGATATTTGAAATTAAAAATTACACTACATTTTCTCTTAGTTTTTCACCCCTGTAGCTTATCAAAATAAACATTACAGAAGTTTTCAGGGACTTTCAGCCCTCGGTAAGAACGTAATCTTTCATTCTGTGTTTAAATTTTTTAAAAATACTTATTAGTAGGGAGCGGATTTATATGCGATCAATTTTGATGAAATATGCGCATATATATGCAGTAAAAAATTAAGAAATATGCGCAAGGTATGCACAAAAATTCAAAAAATGCGCATTTGGAGAAACCACAAATTTTATGTTCTATTCTATTCCTGGGGGGTTCTTTTATAGGAGGTGGGCGGCAATCTTATTTATTATCTTTCAAATAAAATCATTATTTTTTATATAAGCAATTTATTCACATTTTTTACAAAAACTGATACCAATAGTTACCTATTTAAAATAAAACAATATATATTATCTTCGATTATAATTCACTACAATGTGTTTTTCCAAATTTTTTACGAGGAAACATTTTCTTTGATCAGATAAAATATTTTTATACCTTGAAAAACTCCTTTTAACATCAACAGAAGTAATTGGGGCGTATTTAAAATAACTTGTTAAAGCCGAAAATTCTGCACCAAAATCAATTTCAAAATTTCCTTTAAAAATTTCGCATATTTCCTCCAAAGTTTTAAAGACGGGATCTGATCTAAAGCATGAATATTTCAATTTTCGTTAGAAAATCGTAAACCTATGGTTAAAGGTGTAAATTCTCTTAACAATAGGGGATTTAAAAGAATCACCAGAATTATAGGTACCTACCTACTAAATTGGGATACAAATTGTACTAAATATAATAAAAGTAAATAAAATTCGGATTTCCCGGTAAACCGTCCTTCATCATTTTAACATCCTACAATCAGCATTATAAGTACTTTGTGTAAAGATCGGGTATTTTCTTAAGAAAAAAATGAAAAGGCAGTGAATGAGCCGTCTCTCTTCAGGTAGATCTCGAATTAATAGATACGACAGCCTGTGCAGGGAAACATTTTGTGTCGAATTAAAAAATTTAAAATTTTGTGTCAAAAAAAAATATTTTTAAAATATTTAAAATTTTTAAATAGGCACAAAATATGCATAGTTCTTTAAAAATATGCAAAATTTAGTAAAGTTCTCAAATATGCAAAATATGCATGCAATATGCATTTAGCATAAAATCCGCTCCCTACTTATTAGTTTTCTCAGGATTTGAAAAAATGAATCCCATTTAAATAGCGTTAGAGCCGAAACTACGTGCCCATCCCCTAACGATTTGATTAAAGATTTTGCAGCAAAAAAAGCTAGAAAAGTGAGTGTTTAGAGTTTAGATATGAGATTTATTATGAGTATGGAGTGGAGCGAGTGTCAATGTTGATCACTAATCCAACTTTATCCAAATTAAGAACATGACATTGTTCAATGACGCTTTTCAGTATAAGAGAATAATGTGACAATTTAACGATCTAAAAGTTTATTTGTGGTATTCTTAATATTTTTATTTTTCAGTACCGTAGCGTAGCCTTTTACTGTTATACAGTTCATATTATTTTGCTGGTTCTTTTACTTATAAAGTCTTTTCAACTCGGCTTTTTTTAGTCTTTTGCTGTCACCTGTATCTACTTTTCCCCCGGATGGAACAAATGCTATTTAATTTTAACAATTAAGGGCAGAGGCGCAAAATGTCGCCTGTCAGAATGTTTAATGTGATTTACCAATGTACTTTTTGTAGTACCAATGTTGTATCAATTTTAAAAAGTAAAATATTTTATTAATATTATGTGCTTTACGCTTTAATTACATAATCGTGAAGTTATCGGGGGCCGCTCGGGGTAATTTGGCCTAGGGCAGCAAGTACCCTAAATCCGGCACTGGGTACGTACATACAGGGTACAGGGGAAAAACAAGGAATGTTACACTTTTTCATGAATTTTGGCTTTTCTCGCTATGTGGTAGCAAACACTGAGTACATAAGTATCGACTAGGACTAGACTATCGATTCAGAACAATAACCAGAAAGATCAGTCTATATAAATTTTTTAAGAATTTGTATCCATGCGAAGGACCAGGATTGTCCGCACGCCACTTGACCAAAGGACCCCGCAGAAACCTTATAGGAAATGGCTTTCTGTCAAATGCTCTGAAACTTTGGGTTCTGGTAGTCCTTGATGTGTAGAACATGAGTCTTTTGTTTGTATGGGCGCATAGCTCCAAAAATTCATGGTTTTAAGCAGTGCCAGATTAAGGGGGGCTATGGGACTATTAGCCCCCGGCGGTAAATTTTGAGAGGCGGTACGTCGCGTCGCTCCTATCACGTTTTAATTCTATATGTGGATATTTCAAATTTATGGGGTTGCAGCAGAATGCACTATGGAAAGTACTACTTCTTTTCTTTGGTTGCTGAAGAAATTTATGTTTTTTTCTCAGCTTCAACTTACAGATGGAAACGACTCACTGATCTATTGAAAAATTGAGGCCATACAACATTTGTTCCAAAAATAGTTAATGTGACTCGATGTTCAGGACGATTTAATGCATTAAAAGCTCTTAATTTATGCTATCAAGATATAAAGCAAGCACTTTTAGAGTTATCCTCTAACGACGACGAGAAGATGCCAATTCGCTGACAAGCAAACAATTTACACGAAAAGATGGCTACGTTAGAATTTGGTATTTATATTACCTTTTGGTTCGAAGAACTGGAAAGAACTGACCTAGCGAGTAAATCTTTACAAAGCGCAAATATGGACTTACATACATGTTCGTCTTTGTATAGCTCATTACAACATTTTTACGAGTCTCTTACGAGTGATAAATCTAATTTATTTGAACAAAAGGGGCAGCTCTTATCACAACAAACGGAATACAGCAAAGAAATTAGAAGTCGCAAAAGAAAATTACAGTTTGACGAAGCAGATACAGAAGAGATCCTTACACCGCAATGTAAGATTAGAACCCAAGTGTTGTATAAAATAATTGATTATTTGGCAAATAATCTGAAATCTAGAGAAAAAGCTTATCAAGATCTTGCCATCATTTTCCTATTTTTATTTTCTCTACCTCTTTCAGAGGATAACGTGATTTCAGACAAAACGTCGGTATTAGTGAATATTTATTTGAATGACTTGGATATATCTCTAGCAAGTGAATGTATTCAATTAAAACATTTTATAATGTCACTACTAGGCCAAGTTGAGTATAAAAATCCAACAACTCACAGTGCTACTATTGTGATGGAGATTTTGCATAAAAATAATAAAATTGCAACCTTCCCAAACGCAGAAATAGCACTAAGAATATTCTTATCGTTGATGGTTACTAACGCAACTGGTGAAAGATCATTTTGCACTTTAAAACGGGTCAAAAATTATTTAAGAAACACGATGACGGAAGAAACATTAAACTCGTTCGCTGTTTTAAATAATCTGCTTACAAAATTAGATTTTAATAAAATCATCGACCTGTTTGCAGGTAGGAAGTCCAGGAAAAGTTTGTAAATAATTATGTTAATTTATTTTATAAGTTGTGAGTTTGTGTCTTTGTGGCTTTTTTGTATATTTGTAATAAATTACCTAAAAAAAGAAACAAGAAAATTGGAATATCTCGGACATATTACACGTGGAGAGAGATACAGCTTGCTCCAATTGATTATGCAGGGAAAGATTCAAGGAAAGAGAAGCATAGGGAGACGCAGAATATCGTGGCTGCGCAAGCTGAGAGAGTGGTACGGATGTACATCAAATGAACTTTTTAGGGCAGCCGTCTCTAAAATACTTATAGCTATGATGATTGCCGACCTCCGCCGCGGAGATGGCACTTAAAGAAGAAGAGGACCTAATAATATTAAAATAGTTTTAATGAATTGTTAACCTAAGACGCATCTATACCTACTGGAGAGTGGTGGTATAGGTATAGTATGACCTAGCCCCTGGCGGTCTATGAACTAAATCCGGCACTGGTTTTAAGATAAGCCTCTGAAGTTATAGGTATAGTGAGGACGTTTGAGTTGGAATAAATTCATTTTCTCGAGAATGGGCGACTCTGGAGATAAATTACAAATCAGGTCGATTATAATTTTTTTGGCATATATATCATACTAGTGATGTCATCCATCTGGGCGGGATGGCGCAATCGATGATTTTTTAAAATAAGAATAGGGGTCGTGTGATAGCTCATTTGAAAGGTTATTAAATTATCTATTCAATAATATAAACTTTAACAATATTATTTATACAGGGTGCGCAAAAAATTGTTTTGAATTAAATTAATTGAGACAAGAAGAAGAATGTATATAATTTATTTAATTCAAAATACATTTTACTGTTGTCCGAAACCAGAAAAAAATGTTTATTTGATAAATAAATATTGTTTTTCGCTTATATTCAGTATTAAAGCTGCCACCCACCTGCCTCTTAGCAGTTTGAACATTTAATTTAAGCGAAAAGGGTCGTGTGATAGCTCATTTAAAAGGTTATTTAATTCTCTATTCACTAATATAAACTTTAACAGTATTATTTATACAGGGTGCCCAAAAAATTGTTTTGAATTAAATTAATTGAGACAAAAAGAAGAGTGTATATAATTTATTGAATTCGAAATACATTTTACTGTTGTCCGAAAATAGAAAAAAATGTTAATTTGATAAATAAATATTGTTTTCCGCTTAAATTCAATATTAAAGCTGCCACCCACCTACCTCTTAGCAGTTTGAACATTTAATTTAAGCGAAAAGCAATGTTTATTTTTCAAATTAACATTTTTTCTGTTTTCTGACAGCAGCAAAATGTATTTCTAATTAAATAAATTATATACATTCTTCTTTTTGTCTTAATTAATTTAATTTAAAAAAAATTTGGGCACCCTGTATAAATAATTATGTTCATGTTTATACTAGTGAATAGAGAATTAAATAACTTTTCAAATGAGCTATCACACGACCCCTTTCGCTTAAATTAAATGTTCAAACTGCTAAGAGGCAGTTGGGTGGCAGCTTTAATATTGAATTTAAGCGAAAAACAATATTTATTTATCAAATAAACATTTTTTTCTGGTTTCGGACAACAGTAAAATGTATTTTGAATTAAATAAATTATATACATTCTTCTTCTTGTCTCAATTAATTTAATTCAAAACAATTTTTTGGGCACGCTGTATAAATAATATTGTTAAAGTTTATATTATTGAATAGAGAATTTAATAACCTTTCAAATGAGCTATCACGCGACCCCTATTCTTATTTAAAAAAATCATCGATTGCGCCATCACGCCCAGATGGATGACCAGTATGATATATATGCCAAAAAATTATAATTTAAAAATAAAAATCGACCTGATTTGTAATTTATCTCCAGAGTCGCCCATTCTCGAGAAAATTAATTTATTGCAACTCAAACGTCCTCACTATAGTCCTACCTATAACTTCAGAGGCTTATATCTTAAAAACATGATTTTTTGGAGCTATGCGCCCTTTGAGTCTTTTGTTCTACACATCAAGGACTACCAGATCCCAAAGTTTCAGAGCATTTGACAGAGAGCCATTTCCCATAAGGTTTCTGCGGGGTCCTTTATCAGAAGCAGTTGTTAAGTGCCTGTATCAAAGAGTTTCAAGAAAAAGGCCTGTATTTAGCTAATTTATCTGGTCTACACGTATCAAGAACAAAGTTACTGACTACAGATTTGAAAAAATGAAGGAATTTATTTCTTTAGAATACAAAATAGAAGAAAACGAAGGATAATAGATAAACGAACAATACAATAAAATAAAAAATAACTAAATAACTAAAAATAACTTATTTAATGTCATTATCATCCTCTAACTAAAAAGTAACTACACTTCTTCAAGAAATTGGTGATGCGCAATAACTACTTCTTAAAACCCACCAAATTTCATTTGCATATCTTAGCCGGTTTTCGAGCAATAAATAAATTGTTAGTTTGTAAGAAAATTTCAACGCCTCCTATCTCGGAAACGAAGAGTTTGCGGACATACGTTTATAAAGCAAACTGCAGGGACGCGCCAAGTAACTTCGGCGCCGTCGTGCAAAATATTGATAAGCGCCTTTATCAAAATTACCAGGGTAGAAATATCAATCACTCCTTCACATTTCAACGTGGAAAACTATGACATTTTTTCTACGTCTACCCAGATTTCTTTTTAAGGAAATAATAAGTGCACAGTACTGTGTACAGACAGACTATCCTCTGCCATTCTACTAAGTGTTCGTTCCACTCCTGTTTCCGTTTTGTCACCCATCCATTTATGTCTTCTACATTGCATGATCTTATGTTTTCGCTTCTCTCACTATCCAACAGTCTTTTGCCTGATATTCGTCGAAGTATTTTCATCTCTGTTGTTTCTAGTAGTGTAGTAGTTGTTAAAAATAATTTTTTTTAAATTATATTGCATAATAAAACAGAACAGAATAAAAACTATGTTAAAGTTATACAGCATTACTTAAAATTATTAAAAAAGATAGAAGATCAAAAAATGAAACATATTTATATTGCGATTTTTTAAACAAATATACTTATTATGATGAAAACCAACGGATATTTCTTATAGAAATTGAACTTTTCTTGCTTTACCTTTGACAAATTCATTAATTAGATTTTCATTATTCAGGTCCTTTAAAAACTCAGATTCTGTAGAAATAATAGTAAGATTTTCTAGCCGTTCCTGACCCATTCTAGATCTTAAGTAATTGAAGCGTTTATTTGAAACACAACACTTGTCCAAAAATGAAAATTTTGGAAAATCAAGTAAAACTGCCCAGCTTTAATTTATTTCAAATCTTACTTTTATTAAGACATTCATTGGAAGGAATGTGGATATCAAAATAATTGTACAAACTTACCAAAATATATTCGAAAATAGAGAGGTATTGTGTTGTACATATAGTTTCTGTTATGCTGAACTATTTCTAATACAAAAGAAACAAACATCACATTATTACTATCAAAGAATGCACACAACTGATAAATTTAAGGATAAGATCATTCACACTTACAACTACCGTTGACTAGGATGGGACAAGTGTTGTTTTTACAAAAAACCGCATGGACATCTGTTGTTTTTCTAAAATTATCAAAATTTTCTATGCAATGTGAAACAAATGTGTGAACTGGAGAAATAAACTACTTTTCTATAAGAACAATACATAAAGTCGAATTTTCGAAAAATGGACATGTGTTGTTTTTCAAATAAACGCTTAGCTAGAACGGCTGAAGCTACAGAAATCGGTACCTATAGTTAATAATATACGTAACGAAATAGTAATGTTTGGGAATGAGTGGACTAAGTTATTTTTTGCAATGTTTTTTTTGCTTCAAAAAATATTTAGTTTTGAATTGGATATTTGTTTAACTTTGCCGAGTCAAAGGGCGCCTTTAACGCCTTGGCGCCGTCGTGCGCCGCACGACCTTGCCCATATGGACCTGGCAAACTGTATCATTATTTTTTCATGCAGAATTACCCTTTAAAGTTTGCCATACTTATTTAAAAACATCCTGTATTGACGAAAACAAGGCTAGTTCCTACAAGTACCTATCTTTTTTATTATCTAACATAACGAGGGGTTCGAGCGAAAACCCGATAAATACCAAAATTATGAAATCCGGTATTTTTATTTCTGCTGTAGTAAAAACACGTCTCCTAGCACTGGTAAATGTTATTATTTGCTATTAACATTTTTAAGCACAATAACTAATAAAAACCAAACATGGTAAAAACCGTTAACTCATATTTTTAAATAACACCAACCTGATATATAACTTTACTGATAAAAATACTTTGTTGTACCTAAACATATTTATAATAGACGAAGCAACGAAGCACTAAACCTAGGAATTTTGTGCAGTAAGATGAATCGTCATGCAACGTTTTACATTCGATTAGAGAGAGTGTCGGGCAACTTTGTGAACTAAATTCATCTAGGGCAAAAATTTTTGTGCATAATAAAATGCATTTTAAAAGTGCATCTCGAAGAGGTGAAAATGAAAAATTTATAACTCGGGCAATATTGATGGAAATGAGTTGAATTTTTATTATCGGGGGTTTTGGGGATCGCTGAGCACGAATTTCATATCGGCGATGGTCTCCAAGGTACCTGGTGCCCACGGTGGAACTCGTCGCCGAGTTTTATGTTATAATCATTAAAAATCAGTCAATATCCATTACTTGGGGGGTTTTTAGGGTCGCCGGCCACGAATTTAGTGTTGACAATAGTCTCCAAGATACCTGGTGCCCAGGGTGGAGCTCGTCGTCTGAAGTATTATGTTATAATTATTCCAAATCGTTTAAAACCATTACGCGGGGGTTTTGGGGGTCGCTGAGCACGAATTTCATGACGGCGATGGTCTCCTGTGTACCTGGTGCACAGGGTGGAACTCGTCGCCTTAAGTTTTATGTTATAATCATTCAAAATCAGTCAATAACCATTACTCTGAGGATTTTGGGGGTCGCTGAACAATAATTTCATGTGTTCGATGGTCTTCAAGGTACCTGGTGCCCAAAGTGAAACTCGTCGTCTGGAGTTTTATGTTATAATTATTACAAATCATTTAAAACCATTACTCGGGGAGTTTTAGGGGTCGCTGAACATGAATTTCATGACGGTGATGGTCTCCAATGTACCTGGTGCCCAGGGTGGAACTCGTCGCCTGGAGTTTTATGGTATAATCATACAAAATCAGTCAATAACCATTACTATTAAGGTTTTAGGGGTCACTGGGCACCAATTTCATGTTGGCGATGGTCTTCAAGGTAGGTATACAATAATCTAAAAAATACGTGTTAAATTAAATGTTAGTGCACGTATTCAAAATCAATTTATTTGTATAATATAATGAAAAAATTAATAAAAAAGTAAAATAAAAAAATATATTTACTTACTTGAAGTTACACAAATTTCTCTCTTCTGCAATTTGAAAACCAAAATTATAAAACAGCGCAGCTATAGACTGTAGATAATAAAAATTCCTTTAATACCAATCTTAAACGGCTTGATATTATAATATTATTATTTATTCTGTAATTAACAAAACTGATAAGTATAAAATATATGACTTTTTCAAAACACTAACATTAAAAACTTACTTTGCTTTAAACACGGTATCACTTTTTAGATGTTTTTTATAATTAATTAAAATTTTTTAAAAGAACAGAACTACATAAAAGTGTAGCTTGGAGGTATTCACATAATATATACTATGCTTTGTTTTTAAACCAGGAGCAGTAAAATAAAATTCACACCCAAGAAAGTCAATAGAAAAACCACCATATACATCTTCTTTTTTGGTTGATCATATCGGCCTTCGACGGTAATGCATCAACGTTATATTATACCAATACGTCGCTAAAGAGTTCTAAAAAGTACAGTTTTTTTATATAAAAGCAGACTAGAAATCTAAAAATTAAAATAATACCGCAGAAAACACAAAAAATCGCTGATATAACTTAATTATCCTTGAAATGCCAATTATGTCAAAATTTCATAAATGTCATTAGTGTCAAAATTTAACGACAACTGCTGTAAAAGCGACAAAATTTTAAAATAATTTTTAAATAGGTAATTTTTTAGGATATAATATAAAAGTATTTTAAGAAAAATTATTAATGACAAATATATTTAGCGACCCCCAAAACACCGAAGTAATGGATATTGACTGATTTTGAATGAATATAACATAAAACTGCAGGCGGCGAGTTCCACCCTAGGCACCAGGTACTTTGGAGACCATCGCCGACATGAAATTCGTACTCAGAGACCCCAAAAACCCCCCGAGTAATGGTTATTGACTGGTTTTGAATGGTTACAACATAAAACTTCAAGCGACGAGTTTCACCCTGGGCACCAGGTAACTTAGAGACCATCGCCGACATGAAATCCGTACTAAGCGACCCCCAAATCCCCAAGAATAATGGTTTTTCACTGATTTTGAAAAATTATGACATAAAACTCCAGGCGACGAGTTGCACCCTGAGAACCAGGTAGGTACCTTGGAGACCACCGCCAACATTAAATTGTGTTTAGCGACTCCAAAAACCCCCCGAGTAATGGTTATTGACTGATTTTGAATGGTTATAACATAAAACGCTAGGCAACGAGTTCCATACTGGGCACCAGGTACCTTGGAGATTATCACCGACATGAAATTCGTACTCAGCGACCCCCAAAACCCCAGGTTAATAGATTTTGGCTGATTTTGGATAATTATAACTAAAAACTCTAGGCGACGAGTTCCACCCTGGGCACCAGGTATCTTGGATGCCATCGCCAACATTAAATTCGAGGCCGGCGACCCCAAAAACGCCCCGGCTAATGGATATTGACTGGTGTTTAATGATTATAACATAAAACTCTAGGCGACGAGTTCCACCGTGGGCACCAGGTACCTTGGAGACCATCGCCGATATGAAATTCGTGCTCGGCGATCCCCAAAACCCCCGAGTATAAAAAATCAACGCATTTCCGTCAATATTTCCTAAGTTCTAAATTTTTCATTTTCACCTCGTCGAGATGCACTTTTAAAATGCATTTTCTTATGCACAAAAATTTTTGCCCTAGATGAATTTAGTTCACAAAGTTTCCTGACACTCTCTCTAATCGAATGCAAAAAGTTCCATAACGATGCATCTTACTGCACAAAATTCCTAGGTTTTGGGCTTTTTAGTGCTTCGTTGCTTCGCCTATAATATGAGAATCCGGTAGAATCATTTAGGTATCTTCTTTTTCCTGTGTAAAGTTACTAATTTTATTAGAAATATTTCTAAGTTAAAAACTGATAATTAATTTTATCGGAGATGAAGATTACAAAATTGTTAATTTTGACAAAATATATTCATGCGAAAATCTGATAAAGAATTTTAGACTATGATATTTTATTAAATTCAGCACACTTTTTCCTGCGAAAACTCAGTAAAAGATAGCGTAAATTGACAATTGAATATTACGAAAACAAAAAAAGCGGTTAGAATGGGCCCATATTTATAACGAAAAACAAACTCAGAGCTTCCAAGGTAATTGCCACAGCAAATCAATTGTAGTAAATTTAAATTTAAGTGTACTGAAAAGTTGTCTGAAGACTATTGAGACTCTGTAGAATTTACTGGAGTCTAGTAGTAGTAGGCCAGCCTAGAAAAATTTTTATTTTGTACAATATAACTGTCAAACTAATTAGGACTAGAATTGTCCCTAAAACTTCCCAAAGAAATGAACAAACATTTGGTAAGAAATGTTTCTTTCCACTAGCTTATCATGAATGAATTCCAGTGTGTCAAAAGTTTTTAAAAAAACGCTGTGCATGTGTATATTCTCAGATGATACAATAAATGCTGTAGCTAACAGTGATTCTACTGGATGATATTCTAAAGAAGACAATAGCGGAAAACGGTATCCAGGTAATAAAAATATCAGAAGATATTGGTTTGAATTAAAAAAAATCTCCTACTAGTAGAGGATACGATATAAGGTCGAACTGCACCGATCTGTTTAATGGAAAAAAATTATTTTATATGTTCAACATTACAAAAAACAAGGGGTGCCTGATGTAATCCTGTTCTGACTATAATTAATTAATAATTAAAAAATGATTTTTTTTATTAATTTGACTGACGTGTTTAACAAAAAAAATTAACACTATCGGTAAGTGCAAAGCCTATAGCAGTCATGTCAAAGATACGGCCCGCGGGCCGCATCCGGCCCCCGGGCCATACCAATACGGCCCGCGATCGCAATGTGTCACAGAAAGAAGAATCATGTTTTTTAGAGCTTTTAGACTTCACTCGATTGCTCTACGGAAGTTTTAAAATGCGTACACTACACTACATTTATAAAGAGCGCTTTACAGCTTGCAATTCTACATGCAAGACGCAAGAAAGTTGCCTAAAGGCATGCGCAGTATGTCGTCAGTTGACTATTGCATGCAACTTCTTGCAATTGCGCGATAATCGGTTTGGTGCCATTTTTTCTGCAAGTTTTCATGCAAGTCTAGGGGAATTTGATTTTTCCACAATATCAAATGTCATTGACGACACGGATTCACGTGGATTCACGAATACATGCCGATCAGCTGTTTTCTGTTTGTGAAATATATCAACGATGGAAATGAATGAATAATGAAATGGCACTTTCTGAGATTCTATAATTATTGTAAATTGTATATTAAGCTACGGAAGCTCTCTCTCCTCTAGCTAAGTAGGTACCTTAGGATAATAATTAATTTGTGTTTCGCAGAAATAGTATTTCGAAATATAGATTTCTTTGTAATTGTTCAATTTTTCCCAAGGGTTTATTAAAATGTACATTCATTCCTAGAAAATTAGAGTCATTTTCATCATCTACTTGGATAAATTCTGTTGGAGATACATTATTACCCCTCTTCTTGTTCAACTAAGATCTTACTCACCAGCTCCGATCTCGGTGTTCTAAATTAGTGACTAAAAGGCTGGCTGCAGTAATAATAATACTTAAAGTTGCTGCTACCGCCTTTTTCCTTTTATATTTGGTTATTTCTGATAGTCTTGGCATTTCGAAATTTACCAAGTTAAATAAACAGCAATAAAGTAATTAAAAAAAACAAAAGTTTATAAGTTAGGTTAAGGGTAAAATTTCAAATTGCATGCAAGCCGGGTTGCAAGCTGTAAAAGACCATGCAATTGACTTGCATGAAAGTCTTGCATGCAAGAGTATTGCAGCAAGTTTTCTTGCAAGCTGTAAAGCGGTCTTAAGTCATTTCAAAGGCAGCGCGTGCCTAGACAAGCGAGAGAGATAGACAGTAACACCATCTCTTAGCGGAAACACCCTATTATTTTTGTTGAGAACAATAGAATCTTCCATGCGCTTCGAGTCTAGACTAGAACCTTCCTTATCGATATAAAAGAAGTGCGTCGACGTGTCACGTGAGTCAGTTGCGAAGTAGTGGTTGAGAAGGTATTGTACATTTGTTTGTGTCGTGCGTGTGCGATATCCATAATTGTGTCGAGTTCCATATTTGTTACGATTTCGGCATAATGTCACAAAAACGTAAAGTTGATAGTGAACGTAGAGTTTTTCAGTCTAAATGGGAAAATGCATATTTTTTCATAGAATGGAAAGGTAAACCACTGTGTTTGATTTGCAATCAAACAGTTGCTGTTTGTAAGGAGTTTAACTTGAAGAGACACTATGATACGAATCATAAATCAAAATTCGATTGTTACACTGAAAAAATAAGAATGGACAGATTGTCATCTTTAAAATCTAAACTTCAAGGTCAACAATCGATGTTTACTAAAGCTAATACTGAGAGCGAAGATGCCCTGAAATCAAGTTTTATTATTGCATTAGAAATCGCGAAGAGATCAAAACCTTTCACTGATGGTGATTTTATTAAAGACTGTATGTTGAAAGTTGCCGATGTTTCATTTCCATTTCAAAAGTCAATAATTCAAAATATTTCGCTGTCAAGAAACACTGTTGCTTCAAGAATAAATGATTTATCTCAAAATTTGGTTCTTCAACTGAAGGAGAAAATTAAGGAATTTACAAACTTTTCACTGGCTGTTGATGAGAGCACTGATACTGTTGATACAGCTCAACTTGCTGTTTTTATACGAGGTATTAACAGTAACTTTGAAATAACTGAAGAACTATTAAAGTGCGTTCCATTGACAGGTACTACAACAGCAAATGATATTTATTCTGCATTGGAGCATTTGATGGCAGAATATGGACTCGATTGGAATATACTTAGCAGCACAACTACGGATGGCGCTCCTGCCATGGTTGGCCAACATTCGGGCGTTGTAACTAAATTAAAACAGAAAACATCAGGAAATTTTGTGGGATTTCACTGTATAATTCACCAGGAATCATTGGCATCCAAACATTTAAAAATGGACCATGTCATGCAACCTATAATTAAAATAGTAAATTTTATAAGGAGCAGAGGACTAAATCACCGACAGTTCAGGCAGTTTTTACAAGATTTGGACGAAAAGTTTTCTGATGTCCCTTATTTCACCGAAGTTCGTTGGCTCAGTCGAGGAGTAGTTTTAGGCATTACGTGACCCTATTCAAGCTTTCATGTTAGAAAAAGGCAACCCAATTGATTATGACAATGACTGGTGGGTTGATTGTGCCTTTTTGGTAGATATGAATAAACACTTGACTGATCTGAATGTAAAGTTACAGGGTAAAAATCTGATTGTCACTCAAATGTACTCATGTATTCAAGCCTTTGAAACAAAGTTGAGGCTGTGGGAAAATCAGGTAAAAAATCAAACTTTGGAGCATTTCCCTCATTTAAAATCATTTGGCACAGTGGATCAAAAAAAATTGGATCAATATTCTCAACTTCTGCAAAATCTTATCACGGAATTCAACAATCGTTTTGAAGACTTCCACAAAATGAATGAAATGGAATTCCCAATTTTCAACAATCCATTCAATTTTGAAGCTTCACAGGCACCAGTTCATTTGCAAATGGAGTTGATAGATCTTCAATCGGACAGTATTTTGAAAGAAAAATTTAAAGAGGTTAACGCACTTACATTTTATACACAATATTTCAAGAGTTTGGATAACTACCCGGAATTAAAAAAGCATGCAGCACGCATTCTGTGCATGTTTGGTAGCACCTATTTATGTGAGCAGATGTTTTCCGTCATGAAAATAAATAAGAACAAACATCGCACAAGACTTACAAATGAACATCTCCAATCAATTCTTAAAATAAATACAACGAATATGATACCTGACATCAATGAGCTTGTCAAAAACAAGAGAAGTCAGGTATCTGGATCCTCGAGCTCAAAATAATTACCCTCTTTTATAACTTTGATATGATTTTTAACAACCGTATATTATAAGTATACTATTAAATAAAATGTTATAATAATTCAGTACATTTTTTTTTTATTTGAATCTGGCCCGCCGACACATTCTGAATTTAATATATGGCCCTCTGCAAAATTGAGTTTGACACCCCTGGCCTATAGGATATGTAAAAATAGGGGTGCCTGTAAAAAGCCTGTTCTAAATGGGGGTTGCCTAATTTTTAAAATTTTACAGCGTCTACTTATGGATAATTGAACATGTGCAAAACTTTGTTATTACTAATTTTACGAAAAAAATTTATTCTTTATAGACCAATCAAGTTAGTAAAAAATAAGCCGTTTTTCGACATAATTGAAAAGACGAGGTTTGACAGTTGAAATGTGTAGTATGAGATATTACAAAAGGGCTACCATCTTGGGATTCATAAATTTTTTAGTGGAACAATTTTTAAATAAACAATCAAAACGTCAAACTTAGTTTTGTGCTCATAACTTAAAAACTTGTTTATTTAGAGATTTGACGTTCACAGGTAACTTTTTTAGAATAAAAAGATACATCGAATGAGATACGCTAAATGAAAATCGGTTAATAAACAAAAAAGTTATTGCAAAACAGACGACAAAATCATTGTTTTTTAATATTGTTAATAACAATTTTATTGTTTATTAGAATATGTTTAAATATACCTACACTTGAGGGCATTATGGTGTTTGAATGGTGTGCAAAAAATGGTCCAGATCTGTTTAATAGTTTTCGCAAAATTGAATTTGTTTATAAATTTTTTTGAAAAAGGAGCTAATTTCTGAGGCTGGTCCAGTTAATATAGCTGAATGTATCTCAATAATCCGGAGCTCATTTCCTTCGCTAAGATGTATACTAACAGCCTATGAAAAAAAAAGTAAAAAAAAATTACATATACGTACACAAAATTATTTGTTAATAAATAGCAGTTTTTAAGCTTATAAACAATTACAATAATTTCGTAGAAATTAGATCAAATTAAATGGCAATAAAAACTACGGAAAGCCGGTTAAAATACACAACTTCTAAAAAAAAATTTTAGGTCGTACGACCCTTGGGGTCTGAGATAGCCCCTTTTTTTGAAAAGATCACTGTTACGTTAATTAACAACACTAAGATCTGAAATTAACCAATATTTTATAAGAAAAGTCAAAGTTTTTAACAAAGCTTTTAGCAAGAAAAAATGTTAAAAATTGTTTAAACAGTAGTGTTACAAACCAAAAGTATTTTGCGTTCCGACTAAAGTAAAAAATAGCGGGCGTAGTCGACTGACTGAATAGTGCACGCGGTTGACGACCGGCAGCAACTCCTAAAATTACGTTATACCGACCACAAAAATCAACTTTAAAGTGAATAACAAATTTTCATCATTCCTTATGTTTTCGAGGTCTCCGAATGCGAATATGGAGTTTATTTTTTTCTAGAATTAGTGGAACATGTTCAAAAATCAAATTTTATGCCAAAATGCGATAAATCAATTTTGATGATTTTTCAATTTTAACTCACTGTATTTTTGGTCGCTGTAAATATTTCCTTTTGAAAAATTTACTGTGCTATCTTTGAAGCATTTAGATAACAATGAGATTTGTCCAAAATGATTAAACACATTAAAAGAGAAGTTTTGTTAATTTTTAAACATTTTATCGTCAGATTTCGTTAGTTTCATGCTTACTTAAAAAAGTTGAGTGACAAACTTTTAAGTTTATAATTTTAACTAACACAGAAATAAAATATAATTCATCAAGAAGTTTTCCAAAAAAATTTAATTTAAAATATGCAATAGGAAAAATGTTATGTGACTTTATAGACGAGCGGCACACTGGCACACCCCAAAAAAAGCTTATTTCTCGAGATACTGATACTAATTTTGGTAATACTTTATATTTTTGATGGTGCTGAAAACGAAAATTAGGGTTGTTTTGAAAAAATGCCCCTTTTTTTTAAAAAATCACTGTTACGTTAATTAACAACACTAAGATCTGAAATTAACCAATATTTTATAAGAAAAGTCAAAGTTTTCAACAAAGTTTTTAGCAAGAAAAAATGTTAAAAATTGTTAAAACGGTAGTGTTATAAACAAAAAGTATTTTGCGTTGCGACTAAAGTAAAAAAAAATGGGCGTAGCCGAATGAGAATAAATTCGCGGACTACCATTCCCTAGCGCTAGACCGGTGCAGCCCATTTTTAACTTTGACAGTATACCGGATTTGAAGCTTAATATTATATTTATATATTTTGGTAGAAACTTGCATTTTATGAATATTATTATCTTGCACATTTATTTAGTAAAATTATATTTTAAATAAATTAATTTAAAAAATGACAATAAAAAGGCCACTTAAAAAAGGTTTATACATCCCATTAGCTGCTTTGTTTTGGATAATTTTGCAATGAAAATAAGATAAACATTATTATTTTAATGTGGTACCATAGATAAAAAAATAGTAAACTTGGTACAGTAGAACCCGATTGGTAGGTATAGGCCATTTTTTATTCTCTATTTTGAATCCGTGTGTAGTCCAGGCTGTATCGTCGACCCCGTTAGGTAAATTATTCCGATTCTTATTTTTTGCACAAACTTACTCAAAAAAAAGTTCCGTATAACAAATCCAAAGGGTACCAAGAGCTACCGCGGCCGGAAAATGGTTTAAACAATTTTTTCATTAGTTTTCTGTTAACTTATAAAAGTTGGGTGACAAACTGTTTAGTTTATAATTTTAATCAACGCAGCATTAAAACATAGGTCCTGAAGAAGTTTTCTGGAAATTTTCAAGTCAAAAGATGCAACAGAAAAAAGTTACGCGACCTTATAGACGAGTGGTACTCCCAAAAAAAAAACGCTCATTTCTCGAGATATCAACCACACTGTGGTGAATGGCTAATTTTGGCCTTACTTTATATTTTTGATGGTGCTGAAAACGAAAATGAGTTCTATTTTGAATTTTAGATGGGGAAACATTGTCAAAATCGAAATTTTCCCCTTAAAATAAAAAAAATGAAATCACGTTTTTCTTAAAATTAAAAGTTACTCCACCTTTTTTTTATAACTTATGTAAATACTTTTCTTGACTTATGTAAATACTTTGTATATTGACATCAATAAACTGAATTGAATTGAATTGAATAAAACATTTTGTTCTCTGTACTCTAGATTTTAACATAAAATTAATTGAACAGCTAAATTTCAAATTTTGTCACTCAACTTTTGCGATTAAACTTTGCAGTTCAAGAATCTGCACCTTTTACTTCAAACAATTTATAACTTTCTTTATAGCAAGACAGAAATATTGAAGCAGGTCCCATTGTCTTCAGAATGGTGAGAAATATATACTATAAAAATTTCAGAAAAAAATATTACAATGGAACTGAGTTGTAGCAAGTTAAACGCAAAAAACGTGATTTTTATTTTTAGGGTAAAGTTGCGATTTTGATAATGTTCCCCCACGTAAAATTCAAAACAACCCTAATTTTCGTTTTCAGCACCATCAAAAATATAAAGTACCTATTACCAAAATTAGTATTAGTATCTCGAGAAATAAGCTTTTTTTGGGGTGTGCCAGTGTGCCGCTCGTCTATAAAGTCACATAACATTTTTACTATTGCATATTTTAAATTAAATTTTTTTGGAAAACTTCTTCATGAATTATATTTTATTTCTGTGTTAGTTAAAATTATAAACTAAAAAGTTTGTCACTCAACTTTTTTAAGTAAGCATGAAACTAACGAAATCTGACGACAAAATGTTTAAAAATTAACAACTTCTCTTTTAATGCGTTTAATCATTTTGGACAAATCTCATTGTTATCTAAATGCTTCAAAGGTAACACAGTAAAATTTTCAAAAAGAAATATTTACAGCGACCAAAAATACAGTGAGTTAAAATTGAAAAATCATCAAAATTGATTTATCGCATTTTGGCATAAAATTTGATTTTTGAACATGTTCCACTAATTCTAGAAAAAAATAAACTCCATATTCGGTTTCGGAGACCTCGAAAACATAAGGAATGACGAAAATTTGTTATTCACTTTAAAGTTGATTTTTGTGGTCGGTATAACGTAATTTTAGGAGTTGCTGCCGGTCGTCAACTGCGTGCACTATTCAGTCAGTCGACTACGCCCGCTATTTTTTACTTTAGTCGGAACGCAAAATACTTTTGGTTTGTAACACTACTGTTTAAACAATTTTTAACATTTTTTCTTGCTAAAAGCTTTGTTAAAAACTTTGACTTTTCTTATAAAATATTGGTTAATTTCAGATCTTAGTGTTGTTAATTAACGTAACAGTGATTTTTTCAAAAAAAGGGGCTATCTCAGACCCCAAGGATCGTACGACCTAAAATTTTTTTTTACAAGTTGTGTATTTTAACCAGCTTTCCGTATTTTTTATTGCCATTTAATTTGATCTAATTTCTACGAAATTATTGTAATTGTTTATAAGCTTAAAAACTGCTATTTATTAACAAATAATTTTGTGTACGTATATGTAATTTTTTTTTACTTTTTTTTTCATAGGCTGTTAGTATACATCTTAGCGAAGGAAATGAGCTCCGGATTATTGAGATACATTCAGCCATATTAATTGGACCAGCCTCAGAAATTAGCTCGTTTTCAAAAAATTTTATAAACAAATTCAATTTTGCGAAAACTATTTAACAGATCTGGACCATTTTTTGCACACCATTCAAACACCATAATGCCCTCAATTTTAGTTATATTAAAACATATTCTAATAAACAATAAAATTGTTATTAACAATATTCAAAAACAGTGATTTTGTCTTCCGTTTTGCAATAACTTTTTTGTTTATTAACCGATTTTTATTTAGCGTATCTCATTCGATGTATCTTTTTTTTCTGAAAAAGTTATCTGTAGACGTCAAATTTCTAAATAAACAAGTTTTTAAGTTATGAGCAAAAAACTAAGTTTGACGTTTTGATTGTTTATTTAAAAAATGTTCCACTAAAAAATTGATGAATCCCAAGATGGTAGTCTTTTTGTAATATCTCATACTACACATTTCAACTGTCAAACCTCGTCTTTTCCGTTATGTCTAGAAAAAACCTAACTTGATTGGCCTATTATAAAAAGTTCTGCATGATGTAAATCCTATGATTCAACCATCAGACGTCAAATTTTGTCAATTTTATACGAGTTTTGTCAAAAAATGTTAATTTCGGCCAAGAGTGACTTCGGCCTTTCGAAAATTGTTATTATAAAACGGTATTAATAATCAAAAAATATGTTTTAGTGCGGAATTACATCATTATAATTAAAAAAAAATTGCAAATTTTTCTGAAATTAGATTCTAAACTTCATTTTTATTTCTTACAAGTAGGATAACTCTTTTATTATCAATTTTGCGAAAAAAAGCAATTGTTCATAAATAGCTTTGAATTGTCTAAAACCTAAGGTGCAGCCATCATCAATTTTATATACTTTATACGAGGTATATAAAAAAATTTTGAATTTTGCTCCGGAGAAAAGTTATTCAGTATTAAAGATATGTTGCAATACAGAAGAATATCCTTATAATTTGAAATATTCTGAAATATATAAAGGTATAAAAAATCTCTTAAGCGAAATTCATTGGCAAAATCGGCCAACTTGGCAAAATTGGCAAAAAGGGAAAATCACTGCCAAAAACTCGCAATATATGTATACAGTGATGAGCGATGAGCGTGCTAATAACCGGCAAAATAGCGCAAAAGATGGAGAACATATTAAATTGTGAGATAAAAGGAAACAAAACTAGTAGAGTTGTTAAATTTAGCGATAGTAACTTATAGATTGACATTATATTGATTTTTTCCCACCTTTAGACGTATCAGAGGAGTATGTCAACTAAAACTCTCACTGTGACAGTGGCATTTCTCAAACTCGTCCGATACGTCTAAAGGTGGAAAGCAGTCAATATAATGTCAATATATAAGTTACTATCGCTAAATTTAACATCTCCACTAGGTTCATCTCTTTTTATCTTACAACTTAATAGGTTTTCCATCTTTTGCGTTATTTTGCCGGTTATAAGTGCGCTCATATATTATTCATTATAAATAAAGCATTTAAATATCGTTATAAATTGCAACCAGAAAGCAACACATAGTTACTTGAAACGTTTATCTTTTTTAAGGATGTAAATATAAATGAACAATGTCAGTTGTCAAAAATTTCAAATTAAAAAATAAAAAATAATTATTAAAGATATTTTATTCAGTACAAGAATTTTATTATTCAAAACCATAAGTTATGGACCATGGACGTTAAATGTGGAGACAATGAGACGACTTAACGCCTTTGAAATGTGGACCTATAGAAGAATTGTGAGGGTTTCCTGGGTAGATAGAGCTACGGACAATGAAGTACTGAGAAGAATAGGTAAAGAGAAGGAAGTTGAACTTACAATTAAAGAAAGAAGGCTACAGTAAGTCGGAAATGTGATGATTTTATTTCAATTTGTGCATAAAATATACCTAAAAGCACCTAAACTATCAAATTTTGAAGTTTGAACTCTTGACAAAACCGCATCCATAGAAAAAGTACAGTGTACAACACATGAGAAAATTACATATTTCTCCCTCGCTTGATTTGCGGCCCTCGCCTAGTTCCTCGGCTCGTGCCAACAAATGTCTGCGCTCGTGAGAAATATGTCGTTTTTTCTTATTTGTTGTACAGTATACTATTCCTTACAGGAAATTGCTGTAAGGAAATAAGATTTCCATACAGATATTTTTCGTTTCCAGGCAACAGCTAAATATATGGAAATATCGAACGCTCCTTTCAAAAAAGTTGTCAAAAATGTCTAAATTCCTGACCGATTTTAGGATTTGTATTGAAAAATATATTATAATATATTTCAATATTTAATGTTTACAGTTTTTTTTTAATTATTCTAATGTAAATATATTTCCAAATTATTGGATATTTCATAGTACTTTTAATTATATAAATACCTACATATATTGCGAGCTTTTGCCAGTGATTTTCCTTTTTTTGCCAATTTTGCCAATGAATTTCGCTCAAGAGTTGTTTCATACTTTTATATTTCAGAATATTCCAATTTTAAGGATATAATTCCATATTGTAACATACTTTTAATGCTGAATAACTTTTTTCCCGAGCGAAATTCATATTTTTTGACATACCCCGTATAAAATTTATAAAATTGATGATGGCTGCACCTTAGGTTTTAGACAATTCAAAGCTTTTTATGAACAATTGCTTTTTTTTCGCAAAATTGATAATAAAAGAGTTATCCTACTTGTAAGAAATAAAAATGAAGTTTAGAATCTAATTTCGGAAAAAATTTTTTTTTTAATTATAATGATGTAATTGCGCACTAATACATATTTTTTTGATTATTAATACCGTTTCATAATAACAATTTTCGAAAAGTCGAAGTCACTCTTGACCGAAATTAACATTTTTTTGATATCACTCGTATAAGATTGACAAAATTTGACATCTGATGGTTGAATCATAGGATTTACATCATGCAGAACTTTTTATAAAGAATAACTTTTTTTCGTAAAATTAGTAATAACAAAGTTTTACACATGTTCAATTATTCATAAGTAGACGCTGTAAAATTTTAAAAATTAGGCAACCCCCATTTAGAACAGGCTTTTTACAGGCACCCCTATTTTTACATATCCTATAGGCTTTGCACTTACCGATAGTGTTAATTTTTTTTGTTAAACACGTCAGTCAAATTTATTAAAAAAATCATTTTTTAATTATTAATTAATTATAGTCAGAACAGGATTATATCAGGCACCCCTTGTTTTTTATAATGTTTAACATACTAATTTACATATAAAATAATTTTTTTCCATTAAACAGATCGGTGCAGTTCGACCTTGTATCGGATCTTAGACTATACTCTACGCTCTAAAAGGCTAAAACAAATTTCATCCCAAAAAGCAACCATAGACTTACAAACTCCGGCAATTTACCAAAGTTATATAAAAGTACCTTTCCAATAATTGAAGCAAAGAAAACGGATTTGATAAAGATGTGCCAAGAAAATATTTTCCAGAAGAGGTGCATGCTTGAATCACAAATTTAAAAACCGGTTATTACCTATATCGTGGATCGAATTCCAGGCGTAATAATGTGAGAAGAATCGGAAGAAGACACATTTTACCTTTTAATTTTCTAAAAAGAATGCAGATTAATTTATTTTTGTTGGAATAATATACATTTAACTTTTAATTTATAATTAAAAAATTCAAAATGAAAACCAATAAAGTCAAATGTTTTACTCATTCAACGAGGTAAAACCCGATAAATATCACGTTTTTTTTTTGTAAATACGTTTTTATAAATTAAACTTAAAATAAATTATTCTAACTAAACATTAAATTCTCTGCCATTTGGCTATAACAAATATTTGATAAAACTTCCTATGACGATTTTAAATCTTCTTCAAACTTCCTAAAATTTTTTTCTCTCGAACCCCTCGATAAGCGAATAAATCACAGAATATGAAAACATGAGGCTATAGTTGGGTTTTAAATAAAGAAAATACATATTATGTACCGAACTAAAAAACGGTAAAGCACCAGGACCTGGGGGGATTTCAGTCGAGTTGATAAAAAACGGAACTCCAAGACTTTACGAGCACATAAGGAAACTACTACAAAGATGCATCGACAACAAAGAAGTCCCACAAGAATGGAAATTATCGTATATGTCAGCAATATACAAAAAAGGAGATCGAAAACAATGTGACAACTAAGGGAGGGGTATTCCCATTACACCAACAATCAGCAAAATATACGGAAAGATCTTAAAAACCGAATAGAAGACGAATACAAGGAAATGGAGGCAGAAGAACAAGTAGGATTTAGAGCCGGAAGATCTACAATTGACCATCTATTTGCAGTCACACAGGTCATAGAAGAGAAAACAGCGGTCAACCAAGAGATTCATTTCGTGTATATTGATCTAAAAAAGGCAAACGATAATGTGCCTTTGGTAAAGTTATGGGAGGCAATGGGGAATACAAATATAAACATAAATCATAAAAATAATTAAAATTTTTTATAACAACACGACCACGAAAATTAAACAAGGAAACAAACTCACAGAAGGGTTTTTGACAAATAAAGGGCTCAAACAAGGATGCTGCCTCTCTCCAACACTTTTTAAAATATATTTGGAACAAGCTCTGAAAAATTGGAAACTGAAATGCAAGAACATGGGACTCTCATTGAATGACCATACACTATATACTCTTTGTTTCGCAGACGACCAAATACTAATAGCACAAGACTACGATGATATCTGTGACATGACAAGAAAGCTAATAGAGGAATACAGGAAATGGGGACTAGAGATCAACATAGGAAAAACCAAATAAGTATAAGAATATCGGTGGGACGCAGCAGGACTTGGTACTAGCCGGAGGAGAAACAATCAGCAAATGAATGAATATAAATACCTATAGGTATGAAAGTCACGAATGACGGAGCCATTAAAGAACGAAATATTCAGGGCACGAAAGTAATTACGCTTCTAAACTCAGTACTCTGGGACAAGCAGATAAACAATCAAAACAAGAAAAAGATCTATAACGCCGTAGTGAAAAGCATCATAACATACAGCTGCGAAGTATGGCGTATAAAAGAAAAATTAAAACAAATGTAAGAGGTCACCAAAATGGATTTCTGGAGAAGAGCTGCAGGAAGATCAAGGAGAGACCATGTCACCAATGAACGGATACGAGAAATAATGAAGGTCACACATACAATAAATGACGAAATCAACGAAATACAACTAAGATGGTTTGGTCACGTACAAAGAATGCATGAGGAGAGAATCCCAAAACAAGTACAAAACTGGAAATCACAAGATAGAAGAAGAAGAGGTAGACCAAGGAAAAGTTGGCAGACAAGAATAAACAAAGCCATGGATGAACGATGGCATGGATGAACAGAGAACAAACTGGTGATGTCAAACTGGTATCGGAAGACGGAGAACGTTGTAAACCGATAGTATATATATTTTATAAATGCTAGAATATTACACAGGGTCACGCGAATTTTAAGAAAAAATCACAGTTTGATTGGTACACCCTATACAATGACAATTTACCTCTCTAGCAACAATAAGGCTATAACATGTTCAAAAAATCACTTAAATGGACAACAGGTTTAGGAAATTCGAGACATCAAAAATGACCCATTTTTAAGGTGGTGCGTTAATTTATTGCAGAAGTGTATCTTATAAAATATCACGAAAAACATATATATTCTTATCTAAAATATTCTTTTATTTCTCTGTTGTCAACAATTCAAGACCAAGACAACCTATGCATAATGCTAAAAGAATTTAATCAACATTTTATCGATAGAAATGCAGCCTGAACAATGCTATCTGAAAAATAAAACTCATTTTGTTTGTTGATAAGGTGTCGCCAATTCTAATAAACATTATACAACGATTATACTATGAAGACAGAAATTAGTCAAAACATACCTACCTATCTAAATCGATTTAGTAATTTGTTCATAGAAAATTATATTACCAATTAACAAGAATTATTTATGATGCAAAATTTAGCAAAATCAGAAAATAATTCAGGGTTTTTCTCTCCTTCCAAATTCTGTTCTTTGGTAGGTAGTTTGTTTTGCAACGTTTTAAAACTAAATTATAGAGCGATCAAATTAAATTACAATACATGCAAATCAAAATGTAATTCCGTACAGGTTGTAATAATTTTTTTATCAAAGTTTAGGTATAAACAAAAGATATTTTTAAGAAAGTATATGATTCATATGAGGGGATCATTGTACAATTTTACAATTTTTTCTGCAAAGCTAAAGAAACAATCTTTTATATAAGACTTAGTAAATTAAATTTGACCCTTAATTTATTTAAATAATTGTAAATCAAAATTGAAAAACAAATTTCCAAAAAAATATGATTTGCATTATAAATATGTAAGCACTATAAAACATTATGTCTTACAGAAGAAGTTGCGCTATGGTACCAGTAAAAACTGAAAAAAAAATCGGTTGATAAATATTGAGTAGTTTATGAGATATTTAATTTTTTTCATTTTTTCAATTGCAAAAATGCGGTTGTTGCCGATAGTGTATACAAGTTTTTGAGGTCTCATTTTTTTTGCTTTTATGTATAGGTATTTTCGATAAATGTATCGACAAATTAAAATTTCAATTAAACACTCCGCCAAAATGGCGATTGAAAATTGATGTAATTTGTTTGAAACTTGTTTTATTAATAACATCGCCGGGATTAATAATTTTCAATTTTTTTTTTCGATATTTGTGTTCCTGCTAGTTTTTGACAAATTTACGAAAAAAAAAATCTAGAACCATTTTTTGCCGAGATAGCTTTTCCAAGTTTAAAAATTCATAATTTGTTTGTTTATCAATATTAACATTTAAAAGTGCGTGAGTACATCTATTAATCCTACTACTTAACAAGGCCATTTATACTTCTTCTTCTTCTTATGCAATCCACTCATGGATGTTCGCGATCACGTTTGACCATTTTTCTCTATCCCTTGCAGTATGTATTAGGTCTCCTATGTTTTTTAGTCCTGTCCATTGCTTGACATTACGGAGCCATGACATTTTCTTCCTGCCCACTCCCCTTCTTCCTTCGATCTTTCCTTCAATTAAGGTTTGCAGAAACTGGTATTTTTCATTTCTAATTAGGTGCCTCAAGTATGCCGTTTTTCTCTGTTTAATTGTGCATAGCGGTTGTCGATCTGTACCAATTCTTCTCAGGATTTCTTTATTTGTTATTCTTGCGGTCCAGGGAGCTTTAAGGATTCGTCAATAGATCCACATCTCAAATGCCTCTAGCTTATTCATTGTGTTTATTTTTAATGTCCATCCTTCCATGCCATATAGGAGCACCGACCATATATAGCATTTTGTGAATCTTAGTCTTAGGTTTAGGTCAAAGTCAGAGTTCGTAAAGACGTTTCTGAATTTCATGAATGCACTTCTGGCTCTTTCTATCCGACATTTAATTTCCATATCCGACATCCAGTCTTCACATAGCCAGCTTCCCAGGTACTTAAACTTTCTTACGCGCTCTACATCTTGGTTGTTATCTAGTCTTTTATTTTGATGTTGATATAATTGACGGCTGATTATAAGGAACTTCGTCTTTTTTATGTTGATGCTAAGTCCCATGTTCTCGCTATGTTCTCCAATTTTATTAAGAAGGTTTTGGAGGTCTTCTATATTGTCTGCTATTAAGACCGAGTCATCCGCGTATCGTATATTATTGACCCAGGTACCATTTACTTTGATGCCGCTTTCGCATTCCTCAAGAGCTTCCTGGAAGATACTTTCTGAATATAAATTGAACAGTTGAACAGTAGTGGGGAGAGAATGCATCCCTGTCTTACACCTCTGAGCATTTTTTGAGCTTGCGTTGATTCATTATCCACCTTGACGACAGCTGTTTGATTCCAGTAAAGAGCTTCTATGCAACGAATGTCTGGTTGATCTATGCCGAGTTGTTTTATTATATGTACGAGTTTATGATGTACTCAATCGAAGGCTTTTTCATAATCTATAAAGCACATCATTACATCTTTCCTTTGATCGTAGCAGTTCTGAGCTAGCACTTGGGTTGCAACTAGTGCTTCCCTGGTACCCAGGCCTTTTCGAAATCCAAATTGTGAGCAACCAATAACCTTATCACATTTTGTGGAGATTCTGTAGTGAAGAACTTTGAGGAATATTTTTAAAGAGTGGCTCGTCAGACTTACCAGTCGGTGATCTTGACACTTTGTTGCGTTGTTCTTTTTTGACAAAGGGATAAAGGTAGATACAAGCCATTGGACAGGGAATTTTCCTTTTTTATAGATTTGGTTGAAAAATCTTTGGAGTATCGTAATTCCCTCTTCATCTAACAATCTGAGTAACTCAACAGGAATTTGATCAGGTCCAACTGCTTTCCCGTCTTTCGAGGTATTTATTGCTCTAGTAATTTCTTCAGTTGTGATCTCGGGACCAGATTGGTTGTTAATATCTATCACTTTTTCCTGAACGACTTCTATCTTAGGCCTCTCGTCTGCAAAGAGATTTTTGATGTATTTTTCCCATATGAGTTTCCTCTCTTTATCATCTTGTGCCATTTTCCTTGTTCATTTTCTAAGTTAGAAAACTTATTTTTCCTGTATATTCCAGCTACCTCCTTTACGTTCTTATGTAGATTGTGGTCATCATGTTGTTTTTGTAACTGTTCCATTTCCTCACACTGTTTCTTTAGCCACTTATTTTTTGCCGTTCTTATCTCTCTTCTTATGCGTTGTTGTTGTTCTCGATATTTGTCTCCACTGAACCAAAAAAGTACGTAAATATATGAAAAAAACATTGATTCAAAAACGGGGAGCATTAATTTTCGTCCAAAGATAAGTGTCATTGGTCCAATATAAGTAGATACATTAACTAATGCTCAAAAACATTAACTTCTATGAACTAGTACGTTCATTCAATCAACTTTCTAGTTAAGAATTAATGTATCGGTACATTGAATGAATGTATCGGTACATTGAATCAATGGATCGGTACATTGAGTCAATGTATCGGTACATTAATTCTTAACTAGAAAGTACATTGAATGAACGTACTAATTCATAGAAGTTAATGTTTTTGAGCATTAGTTAATGTATCTACTTACATTGGACCAACGATACTGATCTTTGGACGAAAATTAATGCTCCCCGTTTTTGAATCAATGTTTATTTTATTATATTTAAGTACTTTTTTGGTTCAGTGAATATCATCTTCATGTATATTTGTATATAGAATACAAATAGTCAATAAGTAAACAAAATGACGACTTAATATCTACATAAATATTACAAATATAGGTTGAAGTGTTGAAGCAACGATTTTTTGCCGATTCTCAAACTAATGTTAAGTATCTATAAGTTTAAAGAAAAAAAAACATATATTTTTAATTAACACAAACAACTTTTTTTAATGTAATTTGGAAAAAACTGAATAACTGAGTATAACAGAAATTGATTGTTCTTATAAAATATATAAAAATATATATATTTATATTATATAAAAAATGTATACCTGATATCGTGAAAATAAATACATCTACAATAACATCTTCATAAATACAACATCTCTCTGGGATTAATTATCACAACCCATACAAAAAACAAATGGTTGAATGGCAACTCTTCGATTTCAAAAATCTAATATGATCTTCGACTTCTTGCTGGGTCTTCCCGATGTAAGAATGATTACTGGAAATCTCTGATGGTATATTTTATTATATATTTGGTTGTCCATTAAGATCTTTTTTTAACCATTTTATCAGTTCGTACAAAATATCGATGTAGAACTCAAAGAAGAACTGCATGTTAGCCGTCTACAATTTATATTAATAATTATTATAAAAAAATAAATCTAAATAATGAACATAGTTGTATTTTTGGGAATCACTTTTTTATAGAAATATTTTAATTTATCCTGAAAAAAATTGCTAGATGTTGAGATGTTTATTTTTACTTTGATAGATACTACCGACTGCAAGAGTTAATAATATTTTTCACTTATTTACGGTTTAATCACCTAAAGATTTAATTTAATAATCTTTTATAAGATTATATCATTTAGAAATATTTTCCAATGGTTCCTATTTTCTTTTACCTATGTGTCGAATTAGCTTTTGAAAAAATTTACAGAGAACAAAAATTAATTAATACTAGATATGCAGGATTGAATAATGAAATAGGTACTTACATTCCGTAATGTCTTCATGGGTAATCTTTTCAAATAAAAATTTATTTGTTTTATCCTTGATATGACTTTCACACCGAAGAAAGGAGATAATTCTTTCGAAATTGCTGTCCCATCCATCAATAAGTCCATTTTCATTTCCAATGCCACTCCAAAGTCCATATCAATCTGCAAAAGTGGAAATAGAAATACAACTTTTTTTTATAGAAATCCAACAAAATAATTTATAAATAGTTAAATATATATGTAAATACATACCTTAGAAAAATCAACCAAATCACTAGTGCCAAACACCGCTCCTCAGAGTCTGCAGGGTGACTGTCTGCTAGGAGGCTGCAACTGTTGTCACGTGATTTTTTTACACCAATAAAAACACTTATAGAGTTTTAAGAAATGTATCGGTTTATGTACAAGATTATTGCTACAATGTATTGATCATTGATTCAGGTATATTACATTAATACAATGATTGCGTTACATCAAAACAATGTATCGAGTTATTAATCAAAGTCGAAAACATTGATTTAATGTTACGAAAACATTGATTCAATAAACGAGTTCGTAATTTAAAGAACACTGTACATTATTGCAACGTTTTATATTCATTAATTTAACCGCATAATCCTGATACAAATTATAAGTATTATGAAAAAAGTCATTGCATAGATAAAACGATTCATTGGATTAATGATTCTATTCATTATTTGTTAATGAATAGAATTACATTGTAATAATGAATATGGTCATTACTTAATGACTACGTGTTTATAGTATTAACGAAATTTTCATTGAATCAATGTAAAAAATATCAATGATTGGCGTTCATTGATACTATGTACAATACTTTTTTCAGTGTCGGTTCCCTTGGTTTTTATGTTTTCTTCTTTCTTCGAACATTGCCAGGATTTCGTCAGTCATCCAACTTTTCTTTTGTATTTTTTGTTTATAACCTAATTATTTTTTAACTGTATCCGTCATTGTTTCCTCTATGGCTCTCCATGTGTTATCCAAATTAACTTCTCTTTCTAGTTCTATTTTTGTATTCTTTGTTAGTTCTTTGTTTAATTTCATACTTAATTCTCTTCTGGTATTCTCATAAGTTCAGCATAGTCTATTGTTGGTTCTGGTTTGCGTCTCCTCATATTAGTGATTTTTATTTTTATTTCTGCTAAGAGAAGGACATGGTCTGATGGGACATCGGCGCCAGGGTATGTACTATGTACAAGTTCTAGTTATTGTATTTATACACAGCCATTTATATTTAGCCATTTATACACATATTAAAAATTGTAGAATGTTTTGAAAAATAATGATTTTCATAGCACCTTAGATGAAAACATTTTTCCCTGAAAATCTGAAAATTGGCGGAGGAGTAATTTGCAATATCTCCGTTAATAATGGGCCAATTTCAATGTATTTTTTTTTTAATTTGAGGTGCATATAAAAATAATAACATCTGCATGAGCCATTTTTCAATAAATATTCATTAATTTGTTATAAATAATATTTTTTTCAATTTTTTTTTCTGTAATACCTATTGTTGTAAATAAAAATTGGCACCAAAGTTAACCACAAAACAGTATTAAAACAGATTTTTGTTAAAGAAACATTAAAATTTTTTTCTTTGTACAAATCATTTTCAAAATCTCGCAAAGTTAATGTGAACAAAAAAGAAAATAAAAAAAAAATGGAGGACAACCTCTAAATAAATATATTTATATAAGTGAATACAAATTAACAATTATATACACAATTTTTAGTGAACCTACTATCTGTTATAAAAATTATAAAACTAAATGTAAAATACATATATATTTTAATATTGTACAAAGAAAAAAGTTTTTAACAAATTTTTAATGCTAATTCAGTATTATTTTGTTATTTTTTTATAAAAAATCTTTTGTGTCAATTTTTATTTATCACATCTAGAGAAAAAAAATTTGAAAAAAAATTGTTTATAACAAATTGACGAATATTTATTGTAAAAAGTGTCATTTAGATTATTTTTTATGCTACCCTAAACTAAAAAAAAAACATTGAAATTGGTCCATTATGAACGAAGATATTACAGAGAACCACTGCACCACTCTTCATGCAAAAAAATTTTTCATTTAAGGTCGCTACGAAAATTATTATTTTTTAAAATATTCTGAAATTTTAAATCTATGTATAAATGAGATTGTTGAGTAGTAGGGTACATGTAGTAACGCACTTTAAAATGTTAATATTGATAAATAAACAAATTATGAATTTTTAAACTTGGAAAAGCTATCTCGGCAAAAATGGATCTACTTTAAATTCACAATCAAGATGCAGTAGAAATAAACAAACCAGGACACGTTAAATGTTACAAGCAGCACTCCCGAATCATATTTTACAATGTATAAACTTTGTAAATCATAATTTGGGATTAAAAATGTACATACATTGTAAATTATGATTTGGGAGTGCTCCTAGTAACATTTAACGTGTAATGGTTTGTTTATTTCTACTGCATCTTGATTGTGAATTTAGAGTAGAAATTTTTTTTCTTTTGTAAGCGTGTCAAGAACTACCACGGACACAAATATCGAAAAAAAATTTGAAAACTTTTAATCCCGGCGATGTTATTAAAAAAAAACAAGTTTTAAACAAATTACACCAATTTTCAAACGTCATTTTGGAAGAGTGTTTATTTGAAATTTTAATTTGCCAATACATTTATCGAAAATATACATAAAACCAAAAAAAATGAGACCATAAAGACTTGTATACTTTATCGGCAACAACCACGTTTTTGCAATTGAAAAAATTGTAATTTTTTATAAACAAATTAAATATCTCATAAATTACTCAATATACAGGGTGTAACAAAAATACAGGTCATACATTTAATCACATATTCTGGGACCAAAAATAATTCGATTGAACCTAACTTACCTTAGTACAAATGTGCACATAAAAAAAGTTACAGCCCTTTGAAGTTATAAAATGAAAATGGATTTTTTCCAATATATCGAAAACTGTTAGAGATTTTTTATTGAAAATAGACATGTGGCATGCTTATGGTAGTAGCATCTTAAAAAAATTATAGTGAAATTTGGACACCCCATAAAAATTTTATAGGGGTTTTGTTCCTTTAAACCTCCCCCCCCCCCAAACTTTTGTGTACGTTCCAATTAAATTATTATTGTAGTACCATTAGTTAAACACAATGTTTTCAAGACTTTTCTTCCTCTTATTACTTTTTCGAAAAGTCAGTTTTTATCGACATATTTCGAATATTTGTCGTATCCACCACATATTTGTATATGGTTAATTAAGTACGATTACGGAGACTTGGTAATAATATGAAAATTTATTTATGATTTACATTTTTAGGGATATTTTGAACCATATTAAAAAAGAAGCCACATCTCGATAAAAGGTGTCTTTTCGAAAAAATACAAAGAGGCAAAAAAGTTTTAAAAACACTGTGTTTAACTAATGGTACCGCAGTAATATTTTAATTGGAACGCACACAAATATTTGGGGGGTTTAAAAGAACAAATCCTCCATAAAATTTTTAAGTAAACATATTGAAAAATAAGCCTCAACTCGATAAAAACTGCCTTATCGAAAAAATACTAAGAGGCAAAAAAGTTTTGGTAATATTGAATTTAACTAATTGTACCACAATAATAATTTAATTGAGACGTACACAAAAGTTTGGGGGGTTTAAGGGAACAAAATCCCCATAAAATTTTTATGGGGTGCACAAATTTCACTATAATTTTTCTTTAAGATGTTTCTGCTATAACAATGCCACATGTCCATTTTCAATAAAAATCTCCAATAGTTTTCGATATATTCGAAAAAATCGATTTTCATTTTGTAACTTCAAAGGGCTGTAACTTTTTTTATGTGCATATTTGTACTATGGTAAGTTAGATTGATTCGGACTATTTTTGGTCCCAGAATATGTGATTTAATTTATGACCTGTATTTTTGTTACACCCTGTATATCAACCAATTTTTTGTCAGTCTATACTGGTACTATAAGGCAAATTATTCTGTAAAACAAAATGTTTTATAGTGCTTATTTATAATACAAATCACATTTTTTTGGAAATTTGTTTTTCAATTTTGATTTACAATTATTTAAATAAATTAACTGTTATTATATTAACTGTATATTAACTGTAAATAAGTCTTATATAAAAGACTGTTTCTTCAGCTTTGCAGAAAAAAAAGTGTAAAATCCTTAATAAAGACACGAATTACCACAGCAGTTAAAAAAGTAAATTTTTGGGCAAAAATTACCCATTTTTAATTATTTAAACAATGATCCCCTCATATGAATCATATACTTTCTTGAAAATATCTTTTGCTTGGACCTAAACTTTGATATAAAATTTATTCCAACCTGTACGGAAATACATTTTGATTTTATTTTATTTTATTGGGCTGTTATTATTATACCAAAGAAATTAGCAAATTAGCTTTTTTCGTGACATTCTTTGATATACATAGATACATATTTATTTAACAACTGCTTTTGACAAATTTGTCTACTACTTATAAACAATATATAATTTTTGTATTTTTGCAGACAGTCTAGAATCTAGAAACACCCTTAGTAAATAGATTACATAAAGTCAGTATAACATACCTATGGACTACAAATAAACGTTAAGAAAACCAAGTTCATGATTATTTCTAAGCAACATAGTAGGAAGGCTAGATATCGAGGGAAAACAAGTAGAAAGAGTGAATAACTACAAATATCTGGGAACCTGGGTAAATGAGAACAATGACCAAGGTAGAGAAATCAGGACACGCATTGAAATTGTAAGACAAGCATATATAAAAAAGAAAAAATGTTTGTTAATCGAGACCTTCCTCTTGAGCTGAGGATAAGAGCCTTAAGATGGTACGTGTTTTGACTTTGTTGTATGGAATGGAAACCTGGACACTAAAAGTAGACAATATACAAATGTTGGAAGCATTTGAGATGTGGTGCTATGGAAGGATTTTGAAAATACCATGTATTCAACGAGTTACAAATACAGAAGTGTTAAGAAGGCTACAAAAGTATTCAGGGCCTATTTTACCACTAGGCCCGTGAGGCACCTGCCTCGGGCCCGTATTTGAATGGGGCCCGGAAAGATCACCAAAAAAAACATTTATACACCATATTACAATAACATAACAAATTTTCAAAATTCTTTCATTTTACGAACAGGCAATGATAACTGATAACCATAAGAGTTCTAATTAAGTGGATAGGCGCAAACTTTCGGCTTCAATGCTCTTTAAATGCATTCATTTTTTCGAATTCTCCAAAAAGTAATAAATATTTTTAAAAAATTTAGACGCAGAATGAGAGATTACATTATTACCGAGGGCCAAATGTCCCTTAGAATAAATAAAAAGTTTCTTTTGAATAAGATAATATGTATTTAAAATTAAAAATCACACTCAATTTTCTCTTTTTTTCACCCCTGTAACTTATTAAAATAAACATTATCGAAGATTTCAGGGACTTTCGGCCCTAGGTAGTAACGTAATCTTTCATTCTGCATTTAAATTTTTCAAAGATACTTATTAGTTTTCTCAGGCTTCGAAAAAAACGAATGCATTTAAATAGCATTGAAGCCGAAAGTTTACGTCTATCCCCTTAAACAATGTTTAATTGTTTAAATATAAATTTGATTTATTGTTAATAAAAGTTTTATTTTCTTGTGCAACTATATTTCTATTAAATAATTAATACATTTAAAAAAGTTATTATTATTATTAAATTATATTTAGGGGCCCCAAAAATTGTGTAGTGCCTCGGGCCTGATTTGAAGTAAAATAGGCTCTGAAAGTATTGCGAGGTGATAAAGAACATCAAAACACAAAGGCGGCTTTACCTATTGCGCAGGGTGTGCGGTGCACACGGGCGCCGGCATGTTGGGGGCGCTAAGCGCCAAAGAGCGGGCCCTTTACTTTGCTTCAAATAAAATAGGCTTTAAAACGATTAATGAAAAATTACATTTGCAATTGGACGCGATTTATAGATTGTCGCCCGCCCGTCTGTCCGTCCAACGCTCCAATGGACGGGTGGCAATCTTTTGATTCGTTTGAAGACATATCGACAATGATTTCGAAATCATTTCGATTATAAAGGTCAAATTGCTGGGGAGTTGCCGGGCATTTTCAAAGACCTTTGTACACGTGTCGCGGGGTAATTTTGCGAAATAAGCGTTGACTAAATGGATTATGTATTATATTTAAGTTAACATGTAAATATAACTTAAATCGGCTTTTCTTTTGATTAAAATTATTTAAAAGGAAGATTTTCTTTTATTACTACCACAATTATTGCGACTTTCAGCGGAGTCAGAGCTTCTCAAAAATTATCCGTATTAACAATTTGTTGTTGGTTTTTTTAGTAATACATACTGAAAATACGTAGTTCATCGTAGATTAGATTCGGGTAGGTTGTTATGACGCTGTGAATACCTATTGGCTCCCGACATCATTTATATTGCACTATTTGCATGTGGATTTTTGTGTACATTATAAGCGTACATAACACCCCATGTACCCTATGTACTAGTACTAGGTAGGTACCTATTCGACTATTCCATTTTGACTTCGCGGCTACCAAATAGTCCTCGGGCCCACATATAAAATTATTATTTATGACCACACCGTCGAAACTTTTTGTACGTGTTATTTGGGTGGAGTCGGACAAATTTGGAGTTGAGCGCATTATGGTAGTGGGGCGTTTGTCTGTCAAGCTGTCACGAAGTTGTCAATTTTATGTAAGAAAAAAATTTATAACCACATTGGTCATTTTGTTTTAATCAATTGTTTTTATCATATAAACAGCGAAAACAATTTTGTCGGACAAAAATTTTGGGCCGTATGACACGCTAACGTCAAATTTATGAAAATAATAAATTTATTACCACATGGCTAATTGTAACAGAATCTACCATAAAACATTTTTACAATAATGTGGTAACTTTGTCGGACAATTTTCACGGGGCTTATGAGCAGTCGGATGCGCCGACGATGTCAATTTCCTGGATTTTTTTATTTACAACCAATTTTTCGATAAAAAGTTATAAGTAATTATATTCTAAATCAAAAAATCTAAGTGTCCGACAAAAATATTGAGGCAAATAGACAGTCGGACAAAAAATTTAATTTTTATTAGTAAACTATACTTTTAAACTGTGCTGGGTTCGTGCATCCTTAAAAACAGTACAAAATAAAAATGACATCTGAGGTACTAAATAAAAAAATTCCAAGAAATTGACATCTTCGGCGCATCCGACTGCACATATGCCCCGTGAAAATTGTCCGATAAGGTTACCACATTATTGTAAAAATGTTTTATGGTAGATTGTGTTAAAATGAGCCATGTGGTAATAAATTTATTATTTTCATAAATTTGACATATTTAGCGTGTCCGACGCGTCATATGGCCCAATATTTTTGTCCGACAAAATTGTTTTCGCTGTTTACATGATAAAAACCATTGATTAAAATAAAATGACCAATGTAAATATAAATTTTTTTCTTGCATAAAATTGATAACTTCGTGACAGCTTGACAGACAAACGCCCCACTACCATAATGCACCAAGCTCTAAATTTGTCCGACTCCACCCAAATAACAAGTACAAAAAGTTTCGACGGTGTGGTCATTAATAATAATTTTATATGTGGGCCCAAGGACTAAAAGGGCGCTAGGGCATCGACTGCACACGGGCGCTACATGGGCTAGAGCCGCCTCTGTCAAAACAAGAAAGATGGAATATTTAGGCCACATTACCCGAGGTGCGAAATATGATATATTAAGGCTCATAGTGCAAGGTAAAATTAAGGGTAAAAGATCCTTAGGTAGAAGAATAATCTCCTGGCTGAGAAACCTAAGAGAGTTGTATAGTTGCAGCTCAGTAGATTTTTTCAGAGCAGCTGTCAATAAGGTACGGAGAGCTGTGATGATAGCCAATCTCCGATAGGAGAAGGAACTACAGGAAGAAGAATATATAAACATTGTAAGATCGCTATGTGATTTTAAACACTTAAGGGGAAGACCGGTAAATTTTATGTAGTTTATTGTAACTACAAAAAAAAGAATGTGTGTGTACTTTGTACGCACGTAAGAAGTTATACTTCTATTATATGATTTGAACGAAATTAATATACTTTAAACAGTTTATTTATATTTTATTTAAATATTAAACTAATTCTAATACTTACTACTTCTCAAAATTTTTGAAGATATTCTTTTTTAGGCGCGATTCGATTGAGGGTAAAATTGTACATAAATCTGCGCGCCTGCGCATACAGACAGTATGTAGTTCCTTGCTAATTTTTCAAGATATGTGTTTATGTATCTGTATCCGTGCAAATAAGTCATTAAAAGAATATATTAGTGTTTTTAGTAAATGTATTATTTATTATAATTCTTGTGTTTTTGGATTTGTGTTTCTCTGTAGTAAAATAATAAAATATTTACACTATTTGTCGCCGTGTTGTGTAATTATATCCGAAACTTTCGCTGGTGTAGTTGCTAGGGCGTTAGCTCCAAGATTGGAATGACGCGGGTTCGAATCCTGGGCGATACATATTTTTTTTATTTTTGGTTGTTTTAATAAAAATTTTTTGAAAGTGGTAGATAAGAAAGTTAGTTTATTTTTTAAATAAAATACAAATAACCTGTTAAGTATATTTACTTCGTTGAAATTAACTATACAATAGAAGAATATCTTCTTACGTGCGTACAAAGTACACACACATTCTTTTTTTATTAAAACAGTGCCAAAAATTAAAATAATAAAAGAATAAAGCACACACAAACAAACACATTGAAAAATGCCACAAATGATTTCTGAACAATGTCGGAAAAAATTTTAACTAAATACGTATTTTCTGAAAAAAAAATTATATAATAAACTTACAATCATAAAATGTATAAAAAAAATAAAAGTTTCCATTGGGGTTCGAACCCGTTTATCAGCGCTGTTAGTATTGAAATTCATTCACCTTAAACTTTTACCCAGAGAGACCATGTGTCATCATGTGCGAATATCCACTAACTAAACGGATTAAACTTTTGACGGTTCTGAATTTAACCAAAATATTTTGATTTTGAATTGAAATTATTTAGAATTGAAAGAAATATTAGAATACAACAAAGCATAGAGTAAGAAAACAATATATTAGGTGAATATTGATAGAAATTATGTAAATCAAAGCATTACATACTATTTTAGAAGGTTCTTTTTAAATTTTCCAAATAGGTAGGTCCTACCTATGAAATTTTTTATTAGGATACTGAAACATTTACAATTATTACGTAGCTGTCGCTTTTAAAAACTATTTAAAAAGTCACTACAATATTATAAACTTGCATTTTTCTCTGCCATCACAACAATAAAAACTAATATACACAACATTAATTTGTTTATCCAAAATCTCCATATTGAACAATTATTGACAGATGATTTTAACACCCAATCAGATCCCGTATAACGTTTATACCATACTGTCTGTGTGCACACGCGCACAGAATTATGAAATTTTACTCTCAATCGCGCCTAAAGAAGTATAACTTCAAAAAATCGAGGAAATAGGCCACAAGTAGCCCAGTATAAATAGGGTTACCATAATTTATTAAGGCAAAATCCGGACCGGGGTAGTCCAAGGGGTTGTAGAAAATGTAAAATGTGAATTTAATTGTGTTGCTACCTCTACATTGTACATACAGAGTGGGCCAAAGAAAAGAGTCCACCTCGATATTTGACAGTATTTATTATATTTTCAGGAAATGACGAAACAGGTCAATTTTTGATCTAAGGAGGACACATTTTTACGGTACATACATCTGTCATTTGTCAACCCCCTCCCTTCCACTTCCCCCACCCGTTATTATTAAATAGGGAATAGGGGTCGTGTGATAGCTCATTTGAAAGGTTATTCAATTGTGTATTCAGTAATATAAATATTAACATAATTATTTATACAGGGTGTCCAAGAAATTTTTTTGTAAATTAAATTAATTGACAAAAAAAGTAGAATGTATGTAATTTGTTTAATTCAAAATATATTTTACTGCTGTCACAAAACAGAAAAAAATGTTTTTTGATAAATAAAGATTGCTTTTCGCTTAACTTCAATGTTCAAGCTGGGTGGCCCATCTGCCTCTTGCTAGGTTAAATATTGAATTTAAGCAACAAACAATGTTATTTATCAAAACATTTTTTTCTGTTTTGTTACAGCAGTAGCATGTATTTTGAATTCAATAAATTAAATACATTCTTCTTTTTGTGTCAATTAATTTAATTTAAAAAAATTTCTTGGACACCCTGTATAAATAATTATGTTAATGTTTATATTACTGAATAGAAAATTGAATAACCGTTCAAATGAGCTAGCACACGACCCCTATTCCCTATTTAAAAATAAGGGGTAGGGGGAGGTAAGTGGAAGGGAGAGGGTTGACAAATGACAGATGTGTGTTCCGTAAAAATGTGTCACCCTTAGATCAAAAATTGACCAGTTTCGTCATTTCCTTAAAATCTAATAAATACTGCCAAATATTAAGGTGCGGACTCTTCTCTTTGGCCCACTCTGTATATGCGAAAGGCATATTTTTCACACAGTTTGATGAAATAATTTGTGGAGGGGACATAAATATTGACATGTTAAAGGGGCCGTCCTGCAATAACGTAACAAAGTTTATTAACATTACAGAAATATTTAATCTGCAACAAATAATTAATGAACCTACTCGAATCACAGCTACTGGTGAATCACTTATTGATGTCATTTTAATTTCAAATCAAAACAATTCTTACATTCATGGTAATAAAGAACTATTTATTACTTCTGATCATCAGTTAGTATTTTGTGCATTCAATTTTGATATCAGTAATAAAGAAAATGTTATATATACAAGAAATTTAACTAACATAGATAAAAATTTATTGGAAGATTTTTTATATTCGTCTCTTTTCGAAGAAATATTTCGGTTAGAAAATATTAATGATAAAGTTTCACTTTTTAATCAGTTAATGGTAAATATTTTTGATACATTAGCTCCTATTAGAAAAAGAAAAAACAAAAAAATAAATCCTCCATGGCTTACAGATAACATAAAACTATTGATAAAGCTGAGAGATAAAGCTCTTTCTAAATACCGAACAACAAAACGTCCAGCTCATTACCAGTATTACAAAGATTTGAAAAATTTCACTACTGTTGCAATAAGAAACGAAAAAAGGGGGTATTTTAATTTTTGTTTGAATACTTATGGTAGAAATAGTAAAGAAATGTGGCAACAAATCAGAAAGTTGGATATTCGTTCGAAACCGGCAAATGGAGAAATACCGCAAAATTTAGATAATCCTAATAATATAAATAATCATTTTCTTTTAGTAACTGGTAATATGACTGAGCCAGATCAGAACTTATTACTTTTCTATAATAATAATTTAAAGACAAATTTTAATGAATTATTGAATTTCATCACAGTTAATACAAATACTGTGTATAAATATTTACTAGAAATTAAAACTAAAGCAATGGGAGTCGACGAATTACAAATTGACATGCTTTTGCTATGTTGCCCATACATTTTACCATTCATAACTAATATTGTTAATACCTGTATTGAATTATCAGTTTTTCCCGATGAATGGAAAATATCAAAAGTTTTTCCTTTGCCTAAGAAATCCAACATAACTAGTATGGGTGAACTCAGACCTATTTTCATTTTATCTGTGTTGTCGAAAGTTTTAGAAAAAATAATAAAAAATCAAATTGAACAACATACAAGTCAATATGATATTTTACCAACTAGTCAGTCATGCTTTCGGCGGGGCTACAGCTGTAGTCCAGGGCGCATCTGTTTTGAGATGGACGTTGAGAGGTGACTCAAATTTTTTTGCAGAAAATGCTTGAAAATAAATCAAATAATAATATTTGAGTTATCCTCCCTCTCAAAAAGGTCCGGAACATTGTTTAAATAATCAAAATGTCAAAAACTGAAGGAAAAATTCGATTTTTTTCTTCGTTTTTTTATTATAACTTTAAAAGTGTTCATTTCCGAGAAAAGTTGTACTGACATAAAAGTTGCGTAATTAAATTTCCTACAATATAGAATTGGTTAAAAATTTAAAAAATAGTCACCCTAGTTGCAAAATAGCAATAATTGCGAAAAAAACATACAAAAACAAATATTCGCGTTTTTACGTTTTTCAACCATTTATGCTACACTTAGGACCTTCATATTTCACCCAGAAAAACTTTATGATACAGTAAAACAATACTGTAAATTTTATTAAGATCGGTTGAATAGATTTTGCAAAATAAATTTTGCAATCCAGCTTTCGCAAAAAAAATTCATTTTTTCAAAATGTTACTGGACTGAAAATAAAGCAGATAGCAAGTTGAATGTTTTTTTGCTTATAGAAGTGTACTGTACCTTTCATTTGCAATTTTTAAAATTAAAATCGATTAATTACCACGGCGTCAGAACATTTTTAAAATAAACAATAATTTTTGGTGCTACGCGCAGGACAGCGGTGTTCGATTCACACAAGTTGATTTCCACCAAAATTTCTTCCAATCTTTATCTAATATATTATTTTCTTACTCTATATTTTGTTATATTTTAATATTTTAATTCCACAAAAATCAAAATAATTTTATTATTGTTTGTGAAATATTGTTTAAACAATTGCATGTGTTTAAAAATAATAAACTTTTATTATTTAAGTTAAAATATATGAACAAAGAAAGTTTTTAATAATAAAAGTGTTATTTCAAAGGATAGAGTATGTGTTTTTATTTTGAAATAAACAAATTTATTTATTTATATCGAAATGTAATAAAAATTAAAATGTATCAATCATTATCAAAGGTCATTGGAATGCCCAATCAGAGCAAACTATCTGCTGTGCGCGTAGCACCAATAATTAATGTTTATTTAAAAAATTCCTGACGCCGTGGTGTTAATCGATTTTAATTTTGCAAAATTGCAAATGAAAGGTACAGTACACTTCTATAAGCAAAAAAATTTTCAACTTGCTATTTGCTTTATTTTCAGTCCTGTAACATTTTGAAAAAATGAATTTTTTTTACGAAAGCTGGATTGCAAAATTTATTTTGCAAAATCTCTTAAACCAATCTTAATTAAATTTACAGTGTTGTTTTACTGTATCATAATGTTTTTCAGGGTGAAACGTGAAGGTCCTAAGTGTAGCATAAAATGGTTGAAAAACGTAAAATGCGAATACTTGTTTTTGTATGGTTTTTTCACAATTATTGCTATTTTGCAACAAGGGTGACTATTTTTTAAATTTTTAACCAGTTCTTTATTATAGAAAATTTAATTACGCAACTTTTATGTCAGTACAACTTTTCTCGGAAATGAATACTTTTAAAGTTATAATAAAAAAACCAAGAAAAAATTATACAATTTTTAGTGGATTATAGAAAAGCTTTTGATACAATAAATCATCAGTTATTATTCAATATTTTGCATTATGTAGGGTTCTCTCCAAATGCTATTAAGTTTATTAAACATTATCTTACTAACAGATCTCAGTTTGTGGAAACAAGTTCGGGAATATCTAAAAAAATATATATTTTGTGGTGTGCCCCAAGGTTCAGTTTTGGGACCGGTTTTATTTTGTCTATATGCAAGTAACGTATCTACTGTTTTAGAAAATTGTAAAGCTTACATTTATGCAGATGATACTCAGATAAAAATTAGTATAACTGAGTTCGATAGTATTATCACAAATGAACGTATTAATACAGAATTGTCAAAACTCGTAAACTTTTCAAAAAGACATCAGTTAATCATAAATCCCACTAAAATTCAAATGTTAGTGTTCGGAAAAAACAAAGACGTCATTTCAGAGCAACTATCAGTCTCAATTGATGGTGTTGATGTATTATCTGTAAATGTGGCACGAAATTTAGGTTTAGAATTAGATACAGATCTCAAATTTGGCAGTCATGTGAATAAGTGCATTAAACGGGCTTATACCAATCTAAAAATGCTTTTTCCGCATCGTCACATTTTAGATCAAAAGACAAAAATTTTATTGTGTGATACAATGGTTCTCAGTCACTTTAATTATTGTGATACAGTATATGGTCCGTGCCTTGACAATATAGAAACAACACGTATTCAAAGGGCTCAAAACTCTTGTCTCCGGTACATCTACGGTATCAGAAAATTCGAAAGAATTAGCCATAAACTGATTGAAGCTAAATGGTTAAATATGAAGAGTAGAAGAGAGTTACATTTGACCACATTGTATCATAGAATAATATTATATAAGTCTCCACCATATTTATACAATAAAATTACGTTTCGCAGTGATATGCACAACATACATACTCGTTTCAGAGGCCAAATATCACCACCTGCTCACCGAACTGCTAAATTTCAAGGATCATTCACATATATGATTTTTAAAATATATAACCAAGTACCCCAACATCTAAAATATCTACCAATAAGTACGTTTAAGACTAAGTACAAAAGTATTTTACAAGAAAGTGAATAGCAATTCTTTTTCTTTGTATTTTTTTTAATGTCATATATCATTTGTTTTTGTTTATAGTAATGAAGGGATGACACTTCATTGTATCAGCCTAGCTGTTTGTCATCTCTTTTTTGCAGAAATGTATTATTAAATTTAATATGTAAGTATTATAATGTATTGTTACATATCATTCTGCAAATAAAAACATATTATTATTATTATTATTATATGCATATGTCACAATTAAAAGTACAGCTGTTTCGCTACAATATGCAACTAACATCGAAAATCTCTGCCAGTATAAAATACATATACACCTATGTTTTAACATACTTTAGACCTAGAAAATAATATTAAAGAACGATAGGTGCTGCCCAGAATGAAATTTCTCACCGTTGGACCAAGTGTTTTCATTTTTTTTAGTAAAGAAAAAAATCCGGACATTTCTCATATCCGGACGCCAATCCGGACATGTCTTTCAAATCCGAACTGTCCGGACGAAATCCGGACGTATGGTAACCCTAAGCATAGAGAACATTGGAAGAAAGTGAGGGAGGCTTATATCCAGCATTGGAGGCGATTGGTTGAATGACGATGATGTTACATTATCTCAACTTTCGTGTAAAATATTCAGTACTTATGTCTTTGTTTTTTCCAAAATTTTCCAAAACAAAATTCAAAATTAAAAATTAATGCGTTAGTTTTGAGAGTAAACTGAATGTTAGACTTACCATGTCGAATCATACTTACCATGTCGGGATAGTTTCATGAGGTTTTTCCTGGTTTTCCTCTTCATTTACTATGGAATCACTAACACGAGAATTTTATTGACACCATTGCATGTGGTTGTCTTTTTAAAGAAAAATCACATGCTATGATTTTTGTGACGGATATTGTTAAGTTAAAGTTGATTTCATGTAATCGAATGAACTATCTTTCAATAAAGTCGTACCAGGAACGTAACTCATAAATATTGGCAATATGTATAATATATGTCTGAATTGCCGATATGAATGAGTTAGATTAAATTAAATGATTAGAAGAACTTTCTTACTAAGCAACAAAATTTGTTTAATTTATAAATATTTTGTATTTAGATTACGACTTCTGATGTGGAAGTCTAAACGTGAATAAAATCATTTTTCAAGTTAAATTGTGGCTTATATCCCAATTAGAATAGTAAATTACATAAATGCCACAAAGTAATAGCTTCAGAACAATATCAAAATAAAAAATTTTGATAGGGACATTAAAACAAATAAAAAATTTTTTTAATCCTTTACTTATTCATTTCAAAAAGCATACAATTAGTTCGATTACATTATTTGCATTTGTATGAACGGTTGTATAACATGAATAATTAATATAAAGGAATAATTTTATAAAAACATAAAAATAGTTGGAATATAAAAATATAATAATATAAAAATATAAAACTATGAAAACATAAAATTGTAAAATACAATATAACGTACCTATGTCCTAAAAGTTTTGGTACCAAATTCATTGACTTTAATTTTAACAAAAACAAAATTGTGACAAGTTGCCTTTGGAAACAAAAGCTTGTTTACATTTTCTACTATCATTTAAGATTTATTTATTTTAAAGCTGTTGCTTTAAGATGTAGTATCAATTATTAGAAATAAGAAAAAGTATCTACAAGTTGGTTGGGCGGATACTCAAAGCTGAAATCTGTCGAATATTTCAGAATGAAAACAATTCACGCAGAACCATTTAGGTATAGAACAATAATGGAGTACAAGCAGGGAATGCCATGGCTGAATCTACGAAAATGTGGAAAACCACGTGCATTTACTGCATAGAAGTCAGAGAGATTGGTGAGAAGAGCCAAAAACCAGATTGAAATGGAAACTAGAAGATTGGCTCGTCAGTACAGATCTTCTAAGAGTGCGAAACCGTTTTTATTGTGGATCATCCAGCCTTCTGCATCCAAAGTTGAACATAGGCCTCCCCTTATTTCTTCCAGTTTTGTCCGTCTTGGACTTTCTGCAACCAATTCCCAGCAATCCTTTTGACGTCGTCAGTCCATCGTGTAGGTGGTCTACCTCTATTTCTTCTGTCTTCTCTTGGTCTCCACACTGTAATTTTTTGGGTCCACCTCCCGTCCTTCATTCTGACTACATGGCCTGCCCAATTCCACTTCAGCCATGCTACTCGCTCTATGACATCTGTGACGCCTGTCCTTCTGATTTCTTCGTTTCTGACCCTGTCTCTGAGAGTCAGTCCAGGTAATGACCGTTCCATTCTTCTTTGGGCCACTCTAAGTTTCGTTGCTGTGGCCTGGGTTAACGATAATGTTTCGGCGCCGTAAGTCATGACTGAAAGCACACATTGGTTGAACGTCTTCCTTTTCAAATAATTTGGCAAGTTGCTTTTGAAGATGTCTGATGGAGCTCCATATGAGGCCCATGCTAAGGTGATCCTTCTCTGTAATTCAGCAGTTTCATTGTCCCTGGCAATTTGAATTTCATGCCCTAAGTATTTATATTTATTAACCAATGCTATTTCTTCACGTCGACTTTTGGATTTTCGCTTTATTTATGCAAAATTTATGTTTAAACCAACTTTTTTACAGGCGGCATCTAACTCAGTAAGCATAGTTCTAATCTCTTTTAAGTTGTCTGTTATAAGAACTATGTCGTCTGCGAATCGTAGGTGTGAGAGCCTTTCACCGTCGACATTTACTTCTTTTGTGTTTGAAAGCATGTTCAAGTACTGCCGTAAAGAGTTTGGGAGATAACGTGTCTCCCTGTCTAATTCCTCTTTTGATTTTTATATATTTGGTATCTTTGTGTAGTCGGACAGTCAAGGTTGCATTATTGTATATGTTCGCTATCAGTTTGGAGTACCGATAATCTATATAACTTTCCTCCAATGCTCTCATTATGCTGTTAATTTCTATCGTATCAAATGCTTTGCGAAAGTCTACGAAAGCCAGGACCAATGGTCGGTTGTATTCGATAGATTTTTCTATAATTCCTTTTATGCAGTGTAGGTGGTCGTTAGTGCCAAAGTTTTTCCTAAAACCCGCCTGTTCTCTAGGTTGGTAAAAATCCAATTTTGTTTCCAGTCTATTTGTTATTATGCTTGTGAATAACTTGTAGAGGTAGTCTAATAGGCTTATGGGCCGGTAATTCTCGAGGTATGTTGGATCGCCCTTTTTGTGTAATAAGATGGTAAGTGCACTGTGTCACCTTGTAGGTGTTTCACTTTGGTGCAGACATAAGTTGAACAATTCCTTTATGTTGTTTAAAAGTCTGTCTCCTCCAATCTGTACGGCTTCTATAACGATAATATTGTCTTCTCCCGGAGCTTTATTTCTTTTCATTTTTATATTATTTTCCATATTGTGGATAAATGATCTTAAATATCGAAAGAGATGTAAGTGCCCCAAATACTCTCAAGCGCAACCCCTTTAGACCTACTATTACTCAAGAGTCAAGAGATACCCAAAACTGGCTTCTACAACACCAAATATCCTTTGTTCCAAAAAAACGACAATCCTCCAAACTTGCCGCAGGCTCGTCCAATAGAGGATTTTTGGGCTTTACTGTCTAGGAAAGTTTATCATGGAGGCTGGGAAGCCTAAGGTGAAGAACAACAATTAAGACGGCGAATTTACGAACACCTAGAGAAATTTATCTGAATTCCATCCAGGACCTCATGAAGAAATTCGAAGAAATTTGCATCTAATAGAGAAGAATGTTCAACTCCACATAATTTTTTGATAGTATAGTTAAGTTATAGAGTATTTTGAAGAACTATTAAATGCAAATAAACAAGCAGAACCCCAGGAAATAAAACAACATCAACAGGATAACACAGAACAACAACGTGAAGAAGAACCCACACTACAAGAAGTAAAAGAAGCAATATTGAAGCAAAAAAATAACAAAAGCGCAGGAGAAAGCGGAATTCCGGCAGAGATCTTTAAAGCAGGAGGAGAAAAGCTGCAAGAAAAAATTTTCCGACTAATATTAAAAGTCTGGCAAAAAGAGGAAATGCCGCAACAATGGAACAATGCACTCATCTGTCCAATCTACAAAAAAGATGATGAAACAAGTTGCGAAAATTATAGAGGAATATCGCTATTAGAAGTGGCCTATAAAATACTTGCAAAAATCATCAGAAATAGATTGCAAAAGGAGGTAAATAAGATCGTTGGAGAATATCAAGGAGGTTTTATACCAGGAAGATCAACAACAGATCAAATATGTTTATTAAAACTAATACAGAACAACAGATACGAACAAAATTTGGGACTACACATGTTGTTCATTGACTTTAAACAGGCTTACGACTCAGTAGACCGAGATATGCTATATGAAGCAATGAGATCCTTAGGTATTTCAAGAAAGCTGGTTAAATTAGTGAGAATGACGCTTAACAATACAAAAAACAGGATAACAATGGAAGGAAATTTTTCAAAACAATTCACAGTGAATAAAGGACTGAAACAGGGTGACCCTCTATCCACAGACTTATTTAACTCGGTACTAGAGCACATAGTAAGAAGGATAAAAATTAGTACAAGCGCTACCATATTTAACAACAGACAGCAGTTTATAGCTTACGCTGGCTGATGATCTAGTCATCCTAACAAGAACAAAGGAACATCTCCAAAAAATATTCCAAAAGTTCGGAGCGGAAGCAAAAAGGTATGGATTAAGAATCAACCAAGGAAAAACACAATACATGGTAATGAAAGGAAATATAAATAAAGAGGATAAGGTAACTATACAAAATTGAAAGAAGGAGATGAATATAAATTTAAGGAAGTATCAGAATTCGAATACCTGGGAGTGACTGTAGCCAATACTGGAAGGGAAGAAAAAGAAATAGATAAAAGATTATTGAAGGGAAGTCGAGTTGTGGGTGCCTTAAACACGATATTAAAAGCAAAAAATGTATCAATAAACGCGAAAATCAGAATGTACGAAACGATAATACGGCCCACAGTGTTGTATGCGAGCGAAACAGTAGGCAATCAACAAGAGGAGAAGAAGATACAGATATGGGAAAGATTTTTGGAGGTATACAGATAGCAGAGAAAACCTGGAGGTGACGAACAAATGACAAATGAAGAAGTAATGAGGATGTATGGGAGACCAAAAATAACGACAAAAATACGAGCCCAAAGAGTTAGATGGCTGGGACATATTACTCGAATGCCAGAAAGTACAAACATCAAACGAATATTGAATGACAGAGCACTGAGTTGAGCATTGAGTTGTAATTTATATCTAATAACTAGTTAGTGTTTAAATAAATTTCTTTAACAAAAAAATTCGATCAATATTTTGTGCCAAAACTTTTAGGACAAACGTTATATATTAAATACAAAAAAAAATTAAATAAAAAAGTAGGTAAAAAATACTATATATAAATATGTTTTAAAACTAAAAGACATCCATCACAGTTATCAATTATTTTGTTTATATTATTCAAAATGAATCTGAATCTAAATAAAAGCAAGAAAAGTAGAAGAAAAAAACGATTTTTATAGTAATTTCTAAGAATTTTAATTTTTTTTATTAATTTGAATGGGAGGAAGGATAAGTCAATTTTATTTTATTGCTGAAGTTATCACACAAATTTTTTTGCAAAAAACGAGAATGCCATCTCTCATCCACCTCAAAACAGATCCACCCTGGTCTAATACACACATCAAAATAATCTAGGGGACACCCATATTAATAGCTTTAAATCAATGTTAGCTGCAAATAGAAAAATACATTTATGTTGTTAATCTTTTTTGTTCTTTTGTCGACTATTGCACCAACTTGGACGGTAATGCTGATAAGAATAGCTACAGAAAATTTAACAAATCTTCAATACCTATGTATGCGTTTTTTTGTCTATAAGATAAAAAGTAATATTTCGTTATTGGTACTCGATTTTCGATGTCTCTGTGAATTTTTATTAAGATTTGCAACTGACAATAATGGAGAGACATTATTTAAATCCCGAAACACAGTGGCGTGCTATCGAGATGATTCAAGCTGGCAGAACTCAAAGAGACGTTGCTGAGGTCCTCCACAAGAACAGAAGTGTCATTAATCGTTTGTGGTTAAGGTTCCAATAAACCTGTGATGTTGCTGAACGTTATAGAGGCCGTACAAGGATAACCAACCAGATTGAAGACCATTTTATTAGGTTGCAGGCTTTGCGAGATCGCACTTTAACTGCATCACAATTACAAATGTGGCTGCAAAAGACCCATCACGTGTAAGTGGCCAAACCATTAGAAATAGACTGCATATGGTAGGGATAAATGCTCGAAGATCTGTGAGAGTGCCTGTGTTATCCAGAGGTAATCGAGCTCATCGACTTCAGTGGGCACAAGAACACGCAGATTGGGTTAGACGTGAGTGGGCCTCTACTTGGTTTACAGATGAGTCCCGATTTAGATTTTCACCAGATACAAGGCGGACAAGAATTTGAAGACGATCTGGTAATACTAAATGATTGACCACCATGAAGGAGGTTCATAGACAGCAAGGTGGCAGTATAATTGTAAGAGATGGCATCACTCTTGGTAAAAGAACCAATCTCGTTTGTCTGAAACGGTTTCTAAATGCAACATACTACCGTGATATCACTCTCGAACCTGTTGTACCATTTGCACAACAAGCTGGTCCCCAATTTCAATTAATGCACGAAAATGCGCGTCCGCATACTGCCAGGGTCGAGCAAATATTCCTCGAAGATAATGAAATTGAGGTTTTACCATGGCCTGCACAATTGCCAGATTTAAACCCAATAGAGCATGTATGAGACATATTGGGCAGACGCATTTTACAACAAAATATTGCGTTCAATACAAGACAGCAACTCTTTGAAGGCCTTTCAATTAAGTGAAACAGAAACAGAATACTGATCATGAGTTTGCCTAACAGACGTAGGACAGCAATCAACAACCGTGGAGGTCATAAACTAGACTAACTTAACCTAATTTGGGAGCTGAGGGACAACAAATTAGTTTTTTATTTTTATTTTGTTACCATTTTTTGTCTTAAGGAGTTCTCTTTTAATTTTCTTAAGGGCTATTACGATAACTCTAAGAAAAAATGTTTATTTTATATTTAGGACATTTGTTTATAACTTTTTTTTTTAATATTTGAAACGATTATTTGTTGTATCTAGCTGTGTGGGTTTTACCTTAAAGCGAAAAAAAAAGAAAAAAAAACGATTATTTGAAATCCTTCTGTAATCTCGCGTTTTGTTTTTGTCCCCTAGATTAGTTTGATGTGTGTATCTATGAATAAATATAAATAAAGAGATGAGAAAACATATTTATATATAGATCAGTATACATATTATAATACAGTATAGTAATATGTATAAGTAGGTATAATATAGTTGTATAGTATAGTAATATATGTGTTTATATTTACTTATACAAGAATATATTTATATATAGGTATATATCATCTTAATTATTATAGGTATTTTATATCAACGTGCTAATTTCTGATATTTCTTCGTCACTCCCATTATATGGATGCTCTTTATGATGTATGAAATAAATTCGTTATTTCTTAAGCCGGCGACTTAAGGCAAAATTCCGAAACAGGTCGATTTTTATTTTTAAATTATGATTTTTTGACATATATTTCATATTAGTGACGTCATCCATCTCGGTATGATGCCGTAATTAATGATTTTTTTAAGTCAGTATAGTGGTGGTGTGCTAGCTCGTTTGAAAGTTTATTCAATTTTCTATAAAGTAATATAAACATTAACATAATTATTTATACAGAGCGGCCAAAAACCCAGGGTTTTTTTAATTAAATTAATTGGCACAAAAAGAAGAATGTACATATGTAGTTTATTTAGTTCAAAATACATTTTACTGCTCTCATAAAACAGAAAAAATATGATTTTTTTCACAAATAAACATTGCTTTTCGGTTGAATTAAATGTTCAAACTGCCAAGAGGCAGGTGAATGGCAGCTTGAACATTGAATTTACGCGAAAAACAGTGTTTATTTGTTAAATAAACACTTTTCTTTCTGACAGCAGCAAAATGTAGTTTGAATTGATTTATTTAAAAAAAATATATTTTGGACACCCTTTATAAATAATTATGTTATTGTTTATATTACTGAATAGAGAATTGAATAAACTTTCAAATGATCTAGCACACCACCCCAATACTGACTTTAAAAAACCATTAATTAGGTCATCATCATCATACCCAGATGGATGACGTCACTAATATACTAATATTAAATATATGTTATAAACTCATAATTTAAAAATACAAATCGACGTGTTTCGGGATTTTCCCTTAAAGTCGCCGGATTATGAAATAACGCATTTATTCCAAACATTTGCACCATACTGTACAATCCCTTTATAGAATTACTCCAAGGTACTTTACTTCACTAGCCAGATTTAGATTTGTATCATTCAGGTTTGGAAGACATTATGCCTTTAAATTTCTCTTGAAAAATTGAGTTTGGACTTCAGGAGGCTTGTTAAGAAGCAAATAACAGAAGGCTGGTGAGGGAAAAAGTCCCAACTGGATGAAAACCACGTGGACGCCCTTGTCTCCGGTGGCGAGATAATATAGGTAGCAGGAGACCTGAAAGCTATGGGCGTGTAGAACTGGATGGATATTGCTCAAGGCAGAGAAGAGTGGGGGCATGTTGTCGAGTCGGCTAAAGCCCACGAACAGGAACGTCATTTGATAGGGTCAGGGGGGCCTTTGCCCCCCCCCTGTCCGTGAAAATGACTGAAATTTACAAAAAATAGATCAATTTTGTATTATGTTTGCATATATAATGTATTGTATATATAATGTTTGCCCCACCCTAGCAAAATTTCAAATGACGCTCCTGCCCACGAAGGGTTGTAACGCCACGGAGTAAGTAAGGGTTCTTTTGAAATTACATTACAACCAATAATGTAACGAGAGACAAGCACAAACTGTCTCAAGAAAAATCAAAAAGACCCTACAGAACGGCCATAAGATCGGTTACATTGTATACTTAGCTGTGAACTCCAAATGCCCAAAAAAGTTCCAGAACAAAATATAGGAGCGACAAATATTACGCAAAATATATGCATGGAGCAAAAAAGGAGAAATGTACAATGAACTAAGTAATGAAATTTTTAGCAGTTTCTTAATAAGTTTACGGAGTAAATCTGACTGAAGTGTAGGTAAATTTATGACAACTGAACATCACGAATTAACACGTTGGCACTTAAAATATATAAAATATAATATAATAGATATTATAAAATATAATATGATATAATATATAAAATATACCATATAAATTTAAAAGATATTAAATGTGTTTTAAAATTATAAGAGCTCAATTGAAGTCATTGGTGCAAGAAGGTAAGAAAATTTTTTCAAAAATATGCAAAAGGAATATTTAAACAAATTAAACAATACTTAGGAGGAACAAGGAAATCTGAATCTCGGAATATATTGAAATCTTTAAGGAAAGATACCAACAAAAATGTCCGCACACAATACGGATCAGAAGAAAAGTGAGAAGAATGGCATAAAGGATTACTCACAGAAATCCGTCCAGATTTCATTGAGACAGACATAGAACGTGAAAAACAACGAAATCAAAATGAAAAACGGACCAGAAGGAATCTCAGAAAAAGAATAGGAAAGAGAGAATACTCAGAATGATACACGAAATGTTGCAATAACGCTATAAATCTATAGGGCTATTGTGATTGCATGTGTGGTCAAATATATGGCAAATTACTGAAAGAAAAATTGGAAAAATCTATCTCACATGAAGTCGGAGATGATCAGGCAGGATTTACTGCAGAAACGTCCTACATAGACCACATAATATAAGTATACAATTCAATCCAACAAGCAATTGACAAAAGAATGATAAAAAATAGACCAGTACCTACACATGACATTAATCTATTTTTAAAAAGGCGTATGACTCTGTTCCCAGAAAACAGCCATGGAAATCAGCCATGATCAAGGGGTAAAGGTTCAACATGAAGAAGATCTATCCTATATATGCTCCGAGTATTAGAAGAGGAATACAAACCTAGAAAATACCTATAATACTTGACAACAGAACCAGAAATAGTAAGAAATTTGAAAATGGAACCATTAAACAACAGATAACCAGCATATTAGCACAGAAAACATGTGTTATTTGTCAAACAGATGAACGGGGTGGATTCAGGAATACAAATGAACGAAGTGGATTACCAGAAATACAAAGAAGGGAATATATTAACACCTTGGTACGTAGTGTAATGACTTTCCAAGCAGATAATAAGGTAGTAAACAAACGAAACAGGTCCTGTAGAGAAGCTGTAAAGTAACAAGACTGACTAACAAAGAGAAAAAGAGACAAAACTCGAAGATCATGGAGCGACGAAGTAGACGAGGCGATGGAAAGGCAAGACCTTAGAGATGGAGAATGGCAGGATAGAAAGAAAGTCTGAAAGACATTCATAGGGAAGTAAAGTTCAAAATATATAAAACCATCATGCAATCAATATGGCGCACAAACATCACTGGAGGAGAGAAGCCACGTTAAAATAAGAATGATTTTTGTATACAATTGAAAATAATTATCTAAATCCCCTAAATGTAATAAAACGTTGTATTGGAAATGTGAGCAAAATAATCTTAATATAAATTTAAAATACTGTATAGCAATTCTCTTTAAAAAATGATGTTTGGATCATCGTGGTTTATATTACCTACACTTTGTACATACCAACATAATCAATTTATTTCAACGTATTATTTCTGACATACAGTGAGGACGTTTAGTTTGGAATAAATTCATTTTCTCGAGAATGGACGATTTTTATTTTTAAATTATAATTTTTTGGCATATTTAATAAATATAATATATGTATCATACTAGTGACGTCATCTACCTGGACATGATGACGCCGATGGTTTTTTTAAAATGAGAATAGGAGTCGTGTGCTAGCTCGTTTGAAAGGATATTCAATTCTCTATTCAACAATATAAACATTAACATAATTGTTTATACAGGTTGGCCAAAAAAATAATTTTTGAATTAAATTAATTGACGCAAAAAGAAATATGTAATTTATTTAATTCAAAATACTATCGGAAAACAGAAAAAAACATGTTTATTTAAAAAATAATTGCTTTTCGATTAAATTAATTGTACCTATTGGCCATTTGTTGTTGTATTTGACAAATAATGTTTATTTGTGGAATATTTTTTTCTGTTTTCTGACAAGTAGTAAAATGTATTTTGAATTAAAAAATTACATACATAGGTACCTACTTCTTTTTGCGTCAATTATTTAATTCAAAAATTATTTTTTTGGCCACCCGGTACAAATAATTATGTTACTGTTTATACTATTTCATAGAGAATTGAATTAGCTTTCATATGAGCTAGAAGGCGACCCCTATTCACATTTAAAAAAATATAGATTACGTCATCATGCCCAGGTAGATGACGTTACTAGTATGATGTACCTATATGCCAAAAAATTATAATTTAAAAATAAACATCGACCTGTTTCGAGATTTTTCTCAAAAATTGACCATTCTCGAGAAAATGAATTTATTCCAACCTAAACGTCTTCACTGTATATTCACATAAATTAGTTTTTTAGCATAAAAGTCGAAAAAGATTCAAGCTGATTCACAAATATATTGAATTCTAAGAATTAATGACATAATCAATAACACCTTCTTACAATATGGCTCCAATCATTTCGATTAGATACATTAAAGTATAATAAAACCTGTAATAAAGGCTATAATAAAGTATTCATTTGCAGATTGCAGTGGAAACAACAAAATCAGACCAAAGAATAAATTTAAAAAGGGGAACGGAAATAAGAGATTCCTAAAAACCTATAAGAAGCAAAAAACAAATGGAGGGTATTTGAAAGAAGTCAAAAAATTTAAAAGGGCGTCATAAAAGGATTAAAATGGAGATGTCATAATAATAATTATGTTGCAAAAGAATGAAAAAGTACTTGAAAGTGTACAAATACACAAAAGGGGCGAAAATGAATAAAAGGAAAATGTCAGATTTTAAATAAAGATGGGGAATGTAGTTCTACAGAAATTTTTTACCTCCATGACGAAAGCATTTTCAAATTAGAAGTTATAAAAATTAAACCATTTGTTTCACTTATGTTTGAAATTATATTTGAAAAAATATGAAAAAGTATTCGGAGAAATAGACAAACTGGAAGAAGAAAGGGTTTGGAATTGGCATTAGAAGAAAAATCTTAAATCTTCATTCATTCTTATTTCTAGAAAAGTACATTGCCAAAAGAATTATAATACAAATCGCAATGCAAAATAGTCTAACAAAACATAAACTGCAAATTGCCCTTGCAAGCCACTCTGGTGGACCAGCAGCCTCTATAGGTCCATTCGCCTGAGGCATGATGACTGGATCAGCTACTGTTGTTTCTCCACCATTATCATGCACTGCTGGAACTGGAGCATCGTTAGCCTCATCAGGAAGCTCATTTACCTGGATTTGCTCCGGATTGTTAGGCAAGTCCAATGGACCGGGACTTGCTTCGCCCATACCACTTGGTTCCAATTTTGGAACTTGAGCATCAGAACCATCAAACAATTTATCTAGCTGCATTAAACTTGGTCTCCTAGTTAAACCAAGATTAGTAGGGAGTACTTGATCTTGGATTGTTGGCTCCACACCATCAGAAGCATCGGCAGGCATGTTTATAACGATATAGTCTGGTTTCTTAGGAGAAGACAAATCAAGTGGTTGTTCAATATTCTCTTTTTGGATTGCTAGCATTGGATCAAGGGAGGAAGAAGGCAGACTTACTTGTTTTTTATCTGGATCTGGAGTTATAGCATCTACTTCGTCCATATTTTCTTCTTGAATAGGTGGCAATGAACGCTCAAAACATACATCTTCCTCATCTGTTGCCTCTTCATCTATATAAGTAGCGGAAGTAGCGGCAGTAGCGGCAGTAGCGGGATTGTGCATTTTTTCATACTCTTCTACTAGTTCTTCAACGGATAGAACTCTCATATGAGGCGCTCCATCTATTTCGATTGCATCTTCTGCGGTGCGATTTCTACGGAAAGATGCTCTAATATAGTTATCCATCTTACTTTGTATTGACTTCTAATAAAGTTGAAAAAACTGTTGCACTAGCGATGTCTTCACTGTGGTAACTAAAAGCGGTAATACTCGTATATCACTTGTTGAAGAAATGTTCGCTGCAACAACTGACTCAACACTGAGCACAATCAGTTTAAAATAATTCTTAAAAGGAGATTCAAGAACTATGGCACTAATGAACTGGATTTAAATGGGCTAGACACTGCACAACTTCGAAAAACTTCAAAGAAGAATGTTTTCTCTGGAAGAACCAACTGTGAACTGAGCCGGTATAGCTCAGTACTCTACAATATTAAGCTGCGAATCATCCCTTCCCTCGTACCGTTTCACTTCCTATTTCAAATAAATCGATATAACTCTACAGCTAGAAAAGTTTTGATGACTTATTTGCATACTTTTTATCTTTTTCTAGAGCACATTAATAGTGAAAGAAACATAATTTCTTACGCAATAAAAAATTAGCATGTTCGTCGCGGACTTTTCTGAATCTCGTGTCTCCTTCTTATACAATTGGTTCAACAAAGATATTAAGGCAATATAATTTGTATGGATGTGATAGGTTGAAAATATATCTACTTAATTACTTTAATAGTCCAGTTGTCAAAGGTTTGATCTCTAAAAAAAATGAACAAGCTAAATATTGCAGAAAATATAAATTTTGGGACCCCAAAAAAGATGCAAAATGTTTTCCGCCCCTATCTTCGGGCTTCCCTCTAAAAACCTCTCGGTAGGGGGGAGGAAAACATCGATTTACCAAAAATCTGTGCGCTGTAGAAAAAAATATTTTAAACAATAAATGTATATACAGGGTGTTTGGTAAAGAATGGGCCATAGCTTAACCTCAGATTTCCGAGGTTAAAATAGGTCGATTTAGGCTAACTTACCTTAGTACGAAAGTTGATAATAACCGAAATACAGGGTGTCATAGTTAAACTTTTATTTTATTTATTCTTGATTATATCCTAACAGACATGGGATAATAACACAAAATTTGGCAAGCGGGGGTTTTTTGGGACAAGAAATCTAAATTAGCTACCAAAAATGATGTATTACCCAGAGGGCGCCACATACGCCTTTCAGCGCTCATTTAATAGGTTCAATTTTTTATTATTACCCACTCTACATACTTTTTGAATCAAAACTTTTATGCACTTAATATTTTTACTTAAAAAAGGTATACTACATTTATCTCGCTAAACTGAACCGTTTTCTAGATAAACGCATTTTAAATCTGCGAGGCAACATAATTTTTTGCAAAATATCATTGTCTTTTTTTAATTGCCCTTTTGCCAGATTCCAGTAAGAGCCTAAGAAGGTATCCATTGAAATTTGGCAGGCAGCGGTGGAAAAAAATCTTTTTTTGACATCTAATGTCACGGAGCAAGAGACCCTGGCGTCCTCTGGCCGAGTATGACACTAGGCCAGAGGACACCAGGGTAGTGCCGGATTAACCATATTCCGGCTAAAACCTTAACCACCACTCCAAAGTAGTGGTAAAAGAAACCAAAATCCATACACCGTCTTTGGTTTAATTTCCTCTTCTGTCCTCCTGTTCCTTCTTCATCACCCACGAGATCAGACAGTGATCATCTCTCTCCATTCTCTCTGTCCTCGCAACATCGCATTTACTATATTTCTTTCATTCAGCCTGAAACCCATCCGTCTCTCAAAGTCTCCCCTCTCATTTGCCCACCTCTGACAGGTAAAGAGGTGGGCGGGAGCGTCCGGCACCCCACAAACAGCACAGTTCGCCGAAGCAGATTTACCTATCCTATTTGTGTAGGTGCCAAAGCTACCATGCCCGGTCAGAAACTGCGTCAGGACGAAGTCCAGTTTCCTGAACTTACATTCCAACCACGGCCTCAGATCGCGAATAAACTCCTTCGTCCACCTTGCCTTTCCGCTATCACTCGCCCATTTTCTCTGCCACTCCTCTATCGTTCTCTCTCGATCTTCCTCATCTATATTTCCATCCATCCTCCTCGCATACACCCTCGCTCGCTCTTTACACAATAAGACGATCTCGGTATCACCGCTCCAATAACATAAAGAGCCTCGTTTGAGGCCGTCCTATAGGCACTAGATACCCTGAGGAGCATTCGCCTTTGCGAAGTTTCCAACAGCTTGGCGTACTTCGCTGCATTCAGCACGCTGCACCACACGAGAGCAGCGTATGTCACCACCGACTGGAAAATTCCATTTAGAACCCTTCTTTTGGTACTACCTGGGCCTCCAATGTTCGGCATTAGCCGTACAAATACCTCCAACTTCGGTTCGCCTTCTCCACCGTCTTTTGGACATGTACTCCGAATTTCAGTCCTTCCGATAGCCAGACTCCGAGGTACTTAACCGATTTAACCGGTACAACCTCCACCCCTTACACTATAAAGCGAAGAGATGATTTGTCTCGGCTCCTTTTGAGAACTACCACCTCAGTTTTCTGAGGTGCTAGTTGTAGATCGTTCTCTCTGATCCACCTACTAATACGAAGCAGGGCTGTGTTAGCCGCATTAACCATGTCCGTTTTCTGGCTCGCCTTCGCAACCAGTGCGAGATCATCGGCATAAGCTACAAGAGTGCAACCCCTTGGCATCTGTAACCTCAGCACCCCATCGTACAGGACATTCCAGAGGGTGGGATCCAGTACCGAACACTACGGAACACCCTGCGACAACCTGATGCTGGTATCCTTTTCTGTTATGAACCTGTCAGTAAAGTACCTGTCAACCACGTTGACCAGGTACTCACTGACACCCAAATCTCTCAGCCTGGACATGATTTTTCCCATGATGCTGTATTAAAGGCATTCTTGACATCTAGCAAGATGAGAGCCACCCATTTCTTTGTATCCTGCGTGACTAAGCAGGTCACTTCTGATACCGCATCTATGGTGGATATTTTGGTCCTAAAACCATACTGACGATCTCTTAATGCATGCTTTTCTTCCAGCTCTCGCTCAAGGCGACCTTTTACAAGCTGTTCGTATAATTTAGCTAAGAAGGCAAATTGGCCGAAAACGCACCTCTTCCTCATCCCCTCTACCTTTCGGGATAAGGACAACCTTAGCCTCCTTCAACCGAGTTGGGAACTGCTGTTGATCGAGCAGTTCGTTTAGCAGTCTCAGGAAAACCTGCGGGTATCTTTGTGCGGCGAGCCTCACCGTTTCCGGCATGACTCCGTCTATGCCAGGTGCCTTTCGGATCTTTACTCGTCCAACGGCCACGCGGAGTTCCAACTCAGTAAAGGATTCCGGATCTACGAAATCGGTAACCCTTTCACGTCTATCCTCCACCGGAGGAAAGAGCTCCCATATTAAACGGAGTTTTTCTTCCTCGAGCAGGGGGTAGGGTGTCTTTTTCCCCTTTAGTTCTCTACACACAATCTTGAAACCCCCCCCCCCCAATATTTCTTTCGAGGTCCTGAAGCAGGTTACTCCACCTTTCTCTTTTTGATCGTCTAATCTCATTTCTGTACTCATTCTGCATTCGCTTCAATTCATTCATTCTCTCTTCCAAATCTGCTGCTTGCACTCTTCTTAACCTCTTGCACTTCCTTCTTACTCTCATACAATTTGTCCTCAGATATTCAAGCCGGTCATTCCACCAGTAAGGTTGTTTCCTTTCATACCTCCCATTTGACCTCACACAAGCCAACTCTTGTGCCGCACTCAGCCCCTCGATCAATTCACTCACATCCTCGCATCCCGGACCAATCAAGCCAAAAGCATCCACAAAAACCTCCTCATTTAAACATATCTTCGATGCTTACAAGCTGAGCGATTCTTCTTTCAGAACAGTCCAGCCTACGACCCTGTTAAGAAGTGGCGTTGAAACCAGCGAGGTATCTAGAAAAGATTCACTGTTACCTCTCACGAATGTGGGTGCCTTACCGTCATTTAGCACGGTAAGTCCCACGGCGTGAATCCATTCTGTTAGGTATTTTCCTCTCCGATCTTGCACTCGTGGATTCCATGGACGATCCTTTGCATTCAGGTCACCGGCTATGACGACCGGTACGCTCTCCGCCCTAGACTCTTGCATAATCGAGTCAATGTACTGTTCATATACTCCAAACGTGACGTTAGATGAAACATAACAATTGTACACCACCAGGTCTCCAACGTATACCTTAACATAGAAAATCTTAACAGAGTGTTTGGTGATGCCCACTGTTCGGTTCACCACGTATACGGCCACGTCCGATTTCCTAGCTTTAATGATTCCCTGTCGAGAGACCAAATTTACATTGGGCTCCTGAAAGAGAATCATGTCATAACCTTCCCTTCGTGCGAGTGCTTCTGCAACGTCGTGAGCGGCCCTCGCCCTTCCCACATTTATTTGAAGAAACTTCGTATTAGATGGTTCTTATCTCTCTGACTTCTCTACCCGTAAGCTGTCTGATTCCTGCTCCTAGGTGCTTTCACCCACTCTTTCCTCATCCCTTCTGGCAAGGTCTTTCTTGAGGCCCCGCTTTTCTATGATCAGTTTTTTTTACTCTGGGCACTGTAAGCTGTCGGCTCTATGACCGGATTCTTTACAGGTGAGGCAAAAAATTTCCTTACTACTACAATCTCGTGCCTGGTGCCCCCCTTCCCACATCTGTAGCATGAGTCTGCTTTGTTTTCTCCCTTGCAGTCGGATTTATTGTGCCCGAACTGCAAGCATCTAAAGCACCGCTGTACATTCAGTCTCTCTCGTATCTTGCACGAGTTCCAACCAATGGGTATATGTTCCCTTTCCAGTGCCTACTTGGCTGCGGTGCGCGTCAGTCCGATTGTGACGTTTGTGTTCCCGTCTCTATTTTCCCTTATAGAGACGAGTGTGATGTCGTTGGGCTCCCTACTGCCGGTATACCTCCGGACTTGCCTCAGGATTTCTTCCTTTGTGACATCTCCGTCTATATCAAATATGTCCACCTGGACCTGATAGCCTCGGACGTATTCTACTGTGTTTCCCTCCGTACGGGCCGCAATAGTCTTCTTAGGTCCCCGCCCCTGGTCTTCTTAGCGCTTTCGACGATAATCACCTCCTTCCTCGTATCTACGCTACCCTTGATTTCCTTGAGCAATTCGGCATAGGATTTTCCACCTTCCCTCAAACGATCATCTTCTGCGTCCCCACCCTCATTTCCTCACGTTCATACTCCTCCAGCGCGAGATGGATGTCCATACCCCTTAAAGGTGATTTCCAGGAGCTTCCTAAGATTCTCACATCTGTAGCCCCCCACTACTTTTAGGGACGCCTCACTAGTCTCCAGTACTTCCATGTCTTCCCTCAATTTAGATAGAATTGCCAGTAGTTTTTTGTCTCCGTCCATTCTTGTCATCCCTTTCTCTACGGGGACCATGAAAATAGTCTGACGGTTTCCCCGGTTCTCTTCCTCCTGACCTTTCCGTGTAATCGTAGTCATTGTATTGAGTTGGAGGTACTCCACCTCTCCTGCTCTGTATGTACCTCCTGCAGATACTCCCAGTTCCGGTTTTTCTCTTATCAGGTCTTGGAATCTTTCCCCCTCACCGAAAAGTCCAGGTTCCATGACCACTACCAGGTCGCCTGCAGGTTTATTCCCTTTTCCTGGTTTAGTTACCTTATAGTGAACGTCTTCCCATTCGACTTCTAAAATGTCCTTTATCTTTTCAAAGCCTCTTTCCCATGAGTTCAGAACCTTTACGACCATTTCGATCTCTCTTTCCCTAAGTTTTTCGGGGGAGAACTCTTCGAAGTAAACCTGGGTAGACACGCTTGTCGTCTCCTTGGGCGTTCCTTGCTCACTGGTTTTTTCCACCACCCTTTTTCGTTTCTCACTCCTACCCAGGGCGACTTGTCTGAAAGTGCCCTCCATTTCTTCGGTGACCCTCTTAAGGAATTTTACCTCATTTTTTATCTCCTCGTTCGTGTTTGTGTAGTCGGACGTAAGTTTTTCTAATCTATTTGTTACTACGGTAAGTTTCTCCATTGCCCTTACCATGGCCGTTATGTCGGAGCATTCCTCCTCCTCTCTACGTCTTCTCTCGCCAAATAAGGAGCTCCCTTGCACGGTTGCTTCCTCTGGAAGATCCGACTTGGTAAGCTCCCTAGCCCTGACCGGAGATCTTCCAACAGATCCCCTTCTTCCGAAGATCATAGTTTCCTCCTTCCTCTTTTCCTCTTCGCTGAGGACTTTCCCTTTGTTCCCTTCATCACTCTTGATCAAATATTTATCCATACAGTTCCCACGAGTTGGCAAGAAATATATTGTCCGGCGAGGCAGTGCGCCTTACCTACGCCAAGGCTTGAATTGCAACGGAGGTTCGCCAGCTCTCCGAGAGCTCCGTTTGCGGCTGTCTGACGCTAGGCCATTCACCATTCAGGCACGGATCGCCTAACACCGTGTGGTTGCGGATTTTTTATCGAGGTTTACTCCTCTAGGCTTTTTTTCACGGTTGCCTCCGGATGCAGTAGCAGTCTGTGTTCACAGGCTGCTTAGAGTTTCCGCGTAACTGCTGCCTCCCCTGTTATGCGGGATTTGGAATGGATGTGTGGTGAGAAAGGTACTTTGGTGGGGTAAGACATGGCGGCTACTCGCAGTGGGTATGTCGAGAAAGTCTTCGAATAAAGATTTGCGATCGGAGTCCGACGGCGAAGCCCCCCGCCCGGTGCGTGGGGCTCCCTCGTCGACCCCCGGTCACAATGCTGGGGTGGACGAGATTCACTTGAGGGATTAGAGTAGCCGTAAGGAAGTTGGAGGGTGTAATACAATTGCTGAAGGCGAAGGAGTCGCAACTGCTCGCCTCAGTTGCGACGCCTTTTAGCGTCCAGTGGCGGTGTCTGGCGCTCATCCGGTGCACAGTCGCTGGCCGCTGGGACTGTTCTTGGTTTCACCGGTCGTGCTCCCCTTACAGTTTTAGGGTCCACGACCGGTTACTCGGCCCTCCCACCGTCGTCGAGGTAGAAATACAGTCCCAGGGAAAGATCATTGTAGTTACACCCGAAAAATAACTTAAAACCATAAAAAATTAAAAAAATGTATCGCAAATTTCTTCAAATGGAATTTGCGATGCAATGACATAAATATGAGAACTGACACAATTATTATCTATGGTTTCAAGTTTATTTTTCGGGTCTAACTACAAGGATATTATGCAAAAATTTATGTTGTATCGCAGACTTAAAATGCGTTTATCTCGAAAACAGTTAAGTTTAGCGAGATGAATGTAGTATAACTTTTTTAAGTAAAAATATTAGAGAATAAAAATTTTTATTCAAAAATTACGTGGAGTGGGGTATAAAAAAATTGAACGCATTAAATGAGCTCTGGAAGACGTATGTAGCGCCCTCTGGGTAATAGATCATTTTTGGTGGCGAATTTAGATTTCTCATCCCAAAAAACCCCCGCTTACCAAATTTCGTGTTGTTAGCCCATGTCTGTCAGGAAATATTCAAGAATAAATAAAATAAATAAATAAAATAAAAGTTTAACTTTGACACGCTGTATTTCGGTTATTATCAACTTTCGTACTAAGGTAAGTCAGCTTAAATCGACCTTTTTTAAGCTCAGGAACCTAAGGTTAAGCTATGGCCCATTCTTTACCAAACACCCTGTATATTAAATCGGTTTTATAGCGTTCAACGCCTTTCCGTTCCTAATCGCCACTCCTTTCTATTGTGACAGTCTTCCTCTCTTAGATTTCTTTCAGACATCGCCTTGGAGATGCCTTTTATCCATGTTGTTGCTGGATTTCCTCGTTTTCATTTTTCTGTGGGGGTCCATTCTAACACTTTTTTGGGGATTCTTGTTTCCTCCATTCGTCTTGCTTGTCCGTACCATACTAGCTGTTGTCTTTCGATGTCATCTATGATCGTTCTTTCTATTTCCATTTGTTGTCTAATGTCGTCGCTTCTTATGTGTTCTAGTTTAGATCTTCTTGCTGACCTTCTCCAAAAATCCATCTCAGTGGCTAGTAATGTACCTTTGTAATTTTTGGTTAATTGCAAGTCTTCAGCTCCATAGGTTAACACTGGTTTTAATCTTGAGCAAATAAAAAAAGAAAATAATAATAATAAAAAAACATACAATAAAGAATAATGTTGAATAATACTAGAATATATTTATGATATAGATATATCTATATAGATCTATATAGATATATCCTCAAGAATCTAACCTCAAATAGAACACATGTACCTATTTAATTTTTAAAGGCAAACTTTTTTATAATTAGGGTCTTTTTATTGCCCATAAGTGCTTTTATGTATTGTGTATGTTGCATTTAAGCTGCACAATTGTTAGTGAACTTGAATTTATAGTAAATTGTTCAAAAATAACAAGTTTCTCAAATTCTAACCTATAATGTCGGTTTTAAAATGTAGTGAGTGCCAATTGGATTTGTCATCCAATGAATATGTTGCTTGTGACAGCTGTAGTAGATTCTTTTACAAAAAGCCATGCTCTGGTCTTAATGCCTCTGAGATTAAAGTTATGGAACTGAAAGGTATGCGTCAACTCAAATTTTTTTGCCTTGACTGCGAGAAAGGCTTTAAATTGGTCCCGGAATTAATACATGCTGTTGAAGAGCTTCGCCGGGAGATTGATACACCAACGATTCCAGCCATACAGCCAACATCAGGTGACAATTTGGTAACTGCAAACAATCCACCTCAAAGCCTCACAGAGACTGACATAATTGGGGAGCTGCAGGAGCGTCAAAAACGCGGCAATAACATCATGTTATTCAACGTGCCAGAGGGAAATGATTTAGAGGAAACCAGAAAAGTTTTTGAAACATTGTTGGAAAATCCACCTAACATAGTGAAGGCCTGGAGAATGGGTAAGCCAAACAAAAACGAAAATCGAGCATTAAAAGTGATACTTGACTCTCCAAGTGAAGTGGAAAACTTGATTAAAAATGGTTACAAACTCAAAGGTAAGAAGATATTTGTTAAATTTGACTTAACCTCCAAAGAAAGAGAGAAATATAAGTCTGTGCAAGCGGAATTAAAGACACGCAAAGATAATGGAGAGAATGTAGTCATTAGATATCAGAATCGAGTTCCTTGTATAGTGCAAGCAAAAAACTAGAAGTAGGGCCTTTCATTGGTACGAATAAATCTAAGTATCACCCGAAAGAAAATATTGATGCTTTTTACCAAAATGTGCGTGGTCTTAGAACTAAACTAAATGCTCTTCAATCAAGTGTTACTGCAAACTGTTACTCTATTATTATATTAACTGAGACATGGTTGACCAACGATGTTAGTGGCAGTGAGTTGGGGTTATTTGATTATAACATTTACAGATGTAATAGAAGCCAAAATACAAGTAATTTGTTAAGAGGAGGTGGTGTGCTGATAGCAGTATTAAAGAATCTTACAAGTTCCATGTTAGACTCCCCAGACGGTATTGAGCAATTATTTGTTAAAATAGGAACAGGTTTGGACACGATCATAATTGCTGCTGTCTATATTCCACCACGTTCTCCATTAAACAAGTACCAGAACTTCTTTACCACAGTAGATTGTATTATGGAAAATCATGAAGAATCTGTATGGCTTTGTGGTGATTTTAATATGCCATATTACACTTGGTCAACCGAAGATTTCTGTTCAGTACCGGTGGTGGAGGTTGGTGAACGGAGTCATTCAAGTGATGTGGTCACCCTATTAGCAGACTCTTGTGCATTTCACAACTTATATCAGGCGAATGAAGTGCCCAACAACACTGATAGAATCCTAGATCTGATACTATCCACTAATAAAATACTTCTGTTACATTGAGCGACGACCCATTGGTACCACCTGAAAGTTATCATCCTCCATTGAACATTCAGATTAAGAACAATACGAATCACACAAATGAAAGCAGTCCTCAGAATGATATATTTTATTATGATTTTAAATCAGCTGATTTAACTCTCTTAAATAACTGTTTAAGTTAAATTAATTGGGATGAATTATTATTAAATCACTCAGTCAATAATATGGTAAACATTTTTATGATATTCTGTACTCTTTTGTTCATGCTGTAATTCCTCAAAAAAAAGTATCTAAAAGAAAATTTCCATTATGGTTTACCCCAGAGTTGAAGCAACTGACAATCCAGAAAAAACAGGCTCACAAAAGATTTAAAAATTCAGGGTTAAGAGGTGATTATGTTGATTATAGTATACTTCGAGCTGAGTGTAAAAACTTATCTCAATTGTGCTACCTACAGTTTGTTGAAAAATCTGAATTTTCTTTAACAGATCAAAGAAATATAAAACAGTTCTGGAACTTTGTTAAGAGCAAGCGAAGTGGAAATGAATTACCACCTTTGTTGTTCTTTAAAGATAAAGAATGTCAGTTGGGACCTGATCTGCCTGATCTTATTGCAGAATATTTTCAGTCAGTTTACACTGACAAAAATATCAATCCGCAAAGTAAACCCTCATTCAATCATATTTGTATCTCTGATTATAATATTCCGATATCAACCATTTACGAGGAGATGGCTAATATTGACATAACGAAGGGACCAGGTCCAGATGGCATCCCTCCTTCAGTTCTGAAATTTTGTAGTTTTGTTCTTTCACGTCCACTCCATGTGATATTCAATAAATCTCCTGCTTCAGGTATCTTTCCAGATTTCTGGAAAGCGAGTTATCTTACGCCTATCTATAAGTCTGGTAACAGAGCTGATATATCCAACTACAGACCGTATGCAGTCTTAATTCCATTCAAAAATTATTTGAGTAAATAATAGCGGCTTATTTAAGATCAAAATTAAGTTTGACAGTAATAGAACAGCAGTTTGGGTTTCTTAGCAAAAAATCTACAGAATTAAATTTAATTACTTTTGCTAACTATCTGTCGGACGTCTTGGATGGGGGCGGGGACACAGACTTTTCCAAGGCATTCGACAGGGTAAACCACAAAATCTTGCTCAACAAACTAGAAACTGCTGGTATTTAGGGAACATTATTGGAATGGCTTGCCAGTTATCTAACTGAAAGATGTCAAACTGTAAAGGTAAATAATTACATGTCTAAAAATATTCCCAACCCCTCTGGAGTACCGCAAGGGTCCCACCTGGGACCCTTATTATTTGTATTATTTGTCAATGATATTTCGGACTGTTTTAGATATGCTGAATTCTTGTGTTTTGCAGATGACCTGAAATGCTATCTCAAAATATCCTCCCCAGAGGACTGTCTTAAACTTCAATCAGATTTGGCCAGACTGGATGAGTGGTGTGAGAGTAATGCCATGGATCTAAACATCACTAAGTGCAACTCCATAACTTTTACCAAAAAACTTAATAAAATTAATTTTGAATATAGTATTCATCAAGTCTCATCTATTAGGGACCTTGGAGTCACAATGGACTCCACACTCTCTTTTGTCAATCACATTGACATCATAGTTTCTAGAGCACTTAGGATGCTTGGATTCGTTAAGAGAAGCTCATATGGCTTTAGGAGTATTAATGCTATTAGAGTGCTGTACTGTAGTCTTGTCAGGCCTTTATTGGAATATTGTTCTTCAGTTTGGAGCCCCCATTATACTTCGCACATTCACAGAATTGAACAGGTGCAGAGAAAATTCCTTAAGTACCTAGCATATAAATCCAATATACCTCGTGTAAATGAATTTTCATATGATTTTGCATTATTACAAGATACATTTTCCCTGCCTACTTTGAAAGTGAGGAGGGATCAGGCAAATCTCAAAATATTTTTTTAAACTCATTAATAGCATGATTGACTGTCCTTCATTGATTTCCACATTGTTGTTTTCAGTTCCATTAAGAAACACCAGATCAGTTAACATATTTCATCAGCCATTTAGGAGAACCAATGTTGGCCTTAATTCTTATATAGGTACCTAGAGTGTCACGAATGGCTAACTGTTATGCTGATAGTTTGGATTTTTTTAATGAAAGCTATAGTAAATTTGTGAGCCTGTGTAAAGCAAATTGTGATATAAATTTTTCAATGTGATATATCGTAAACCTGTAACTAATGATTTTGTAACCCGTGTTGAGCTGCCCCCCCCCCCACTTGCAAAAATCAAAAAACAAATAGCCCTGATTTATGAGCTATTTATAAGCTCTCATATTCCGCAAACTAAAAATTTTGAGCTCGTTCCACTGAGCAGGAATTTAATACTTTAGTGGGGGGGGGGGGCTGAGTCAGCCCACTACTTAAAAATGGGAATATTAAATCGGTTTTTGCGGCAGAATTACGAGCTATTTATGAGCACTTGAAATTATATAGTTTTGATTTTTGAGCTCATCCCCTTCACCCCCAAACAACCCTTTAATTGATTTAACTTAAGAGAAAAATGCTGAGAAAACTTAAAATATATCGTATTGCGGATATAATTCCTATAGCTTATATACTCTAAGAATAAACTATTAAATCACGTGCATTTCGATTATTGAGCTACAACCCCTTCGCAAGAAAACCACCCTATCTTCCCGGCTTAAGAGAAAGTTGTACTTAAAATGCATTAAACTAATCATTTGGCGACTACATATCATTTAATAATTTATAAGCTTCCAAATTACGCGCATTTAGATAAGTAAATTGCAATTTATTTTGTATAGTGCAGTCACTGAAAGTAAAAATCAACGATTACCTTCAATTTCGGTGAACCTTCATCGATTTTCACGAAAATTGGTCAGTGGTTAGAGGATACGTCAAGAAACAAAGGTGACATGGTACCACCTTGCGCCTTTACCCTGAGGGTAGATACTGCCCCTTCTCGGGGGTGAAAATTAGTTTATAAAAAATAACTGCACAAATCAATAAAAGAACAAATTAAAAGCAAAATTTATTATATTAAGTTAATAAAATAAGTCAATACTTTTTAAGTTATTAAAGATAAAATATTTTAATTAGGTATTCGTGAAAAAAATGCATGTTTTGAAGCGGTTTTTCGTAAATCACTGAAAAACTGTAAGTTTTTACAAAAAAGTTAATAGTAGTTTAATTCGTATAGCTTATATTCTAAGAATAAACTCTTAAAACACGCGCCTTTCGATTATAGAACTACAACCTCTTCGCAAGAAAAGTGCAGTCACTGAAGGTAAAAATCAACTATGACCTTCGATTTCGGTAAATCTCCATTCATTTTCACGAATTGACAATAACAACTTGGGGTTTTAGCCTGGGGTATAGGTCACCCCTTCTCGGGGGGGAAATTACTTTATTAAAAATAACCCCACAAATCGAGAGAGGGACAAATTGTAAGCAAAATTTGTTATATGATGTGATTAAAATAAATCAATACTTTTTGAGTTATTAAAGATCAAATATTTTAATTTTTGTGAAAAAAATGCATGCTTTAAAGCGATTTTTCATAAATAACTCAAAAACTGTAAGTTTTTACAAAAAAGTTTTTATCACTAAAATTGAAGCTAATAAAAAATATAATAGCTTGCTTACTTGAAAAACCCTGTAAGTTTAATTTAAAGTAAGTTATTGGTAATTAAATGTATATTTTTTCTGCGACTGTTCAAATCTAAGGATTCAAGTTTAAATAACGGGAAAGAGATGCATTTTATAACACTTAGGTACTAATTACTTGTTAAAGTACTTAGAAATACCTATCAAAAATGAGCTCCAGGAAAAGTTGATAACATCAAAATCCGCTCACCAATTTTGGTGAAAATGAATTGAGATTTACCGAAATCGAATCTCATAGTTGATTTTTACCTTCAGTGACTGCACTATAGAAAGAAAATGGCAATTCAATAATTGAGATGCGTATATCTTGCGAGCTCATAAATTATTAAACGATATCTAGTCGCCAAATAATTAATTTAAATTATTTTAAGTACTTACAACTCTCTCTTAAGCCGGGAATATGGGATGGTTTTCTTGCTAAGGGGTTGTAGCACAGTAATCGAAAGGCGCGTGATTTAAGAGTTTATTCTTAGAATATAAGCTATAAGAATTAAACTACTATTAACTTTTTTGTAAAAACTTACAGTTTTTCAGTGATTTACGAAAAACCGCTTCAAAACATGCATTTTTTCACGAATATTTAAAATTTTTGATCTTTAATAACTTAAAAATATGACTTATTTTAATAACTTTATATAATAAAGTTTGCTTATAATTTGTTCTTTTATAGATTTGTGCAGTTATTTTTTATAAAATAATTTTCACCCCCGAGAAGGGGCGGTATCCACCCTTAAGGTAAAGGCGCAAGGTGGTACCGTGTCACCTTTGTTTCTTGAGGTATCCTCTTACCACTGACCAATTTTCGTGAAAACCGATGAAGGTTCAGCGAAATTGAAGGTAATCGTTGATTTTTACTTTCAGTGACTGCACTATACAAAATAAATTGCAATTTACTGATCTAAATGCGCGTAATTTGGAAGCTTATAAATTATTAAATGATATGTAGTCGCCAAATAATTAATTTAATGCATTTTAAGTACAACTTTCTCTTCAGCCGGGAAGATAGGGTGGTTTTCTTGCGAAGGGGTTGTAGCTCAATAATCGAAATGCACGTGATTTAATAGTTTATTCTTAGAGTATATAAGCTATAGGAATTATATCCGCAATACGATATATTTTAAGTTTTCTCAGCATTTTGCTCTTAAGTTAAATCAATTAAAGGGTTGTTTGGGGGTGAAGGGGATGAGCTCAAAAATCAAAACTATATAATTTCAAGAGCTCATAAATAGCTCGTAATTCTGCCGCAAAAACCGATTCAATATTCCTATTTTTAAGTAGTGGGCTGACTCAGCCCCCCCCCCCCCCCCAATAAAGTATTAAATTCCTGCTCAGTGGAACGAGCTCAAAATTTTTAGTTTGCGGAATATGAGAGCTCATAAATAGCTTATAAATCAGCGCTATTTGTTTTTTAATTTTTGCAAGTGGGGGGGGGGGCAGCTCAACACGGGTGATTTTGTACCTGTCAGTTTTATATATCAATGTTGTCAAAAAAAGGTCGTAAAAAAAGTACAGTATTCTACTCACATGTAATGGCTATTACTCACTCTGATGAATTACGACACTCGCCTACGGCTCGTGTCGCAAACTTCATCATCGTAAGTAATACCCGTCATTACATGCTCGTTGAATAATATACTATTTTATATTAAGATTTTATTATTTGACTAATTCTATTGAGGTTTTTAAACTGTAAATTATTGTACCAAAAGTGGGCAAGACCCACAGTGTAATATTGTATGATTGTAGCTAAAGATTAAATGATCCATTTATTGTTATAGAATCTAGGTATATCTGTAAAATACAACATCTTATTTTAATAGTAATATGTGAGATAAATATCTGTAGAGCAAAAATAAATTCAGCTAATGGATTAAATCCACAGTCAGGAAATTCGATGGCACACACACACACACACACACACACACACACACACACACACACACACACACACACACACACACACACACACACACACACACACACACACACACACACACACACACACACACACACACACACACACACACACACACACACACACACACACACACACACACACACACACACACACACACACACACACACACACACACACACACACACACACACACACACACACACACACACACACACACACACACACACACACACACACACACACACACACACACACACACACACACACACCACACACACACACACACACACACACACACACACACACACACACACACACACACACACACACACACACACACACACACACACACACACACACACACACACACACACACACACACACACACACACACACACACACACACACACACACACACACACACACACACACACACACACACACACACACACACACACACACACACACACACACACACACACACACACACACACACACACACACACACACACACACACACACACACACACACACACACACACACACACACACACACACACACACACACACACACACACACACACACACACACACACACACACACACACACACACACACACACACACACACACACACACACACACACACACACACACACACACACACACACACACACACACACACACACACACACACACACACACACACACACACACACACACACACACACACACACACACACACACACACACACACACACACACACACACACACACACACACACACACACACACACACACACACACACACACACACACACACACACACACACACACACACACACACACACACACACACACACACACACACACACACACACACACACACACACACACACACACACACACACACACACACACACACACACACACACACACACACACACACACACACACACACACACACACACACACACACACACACACACACACCACACACACACACACACACACACACACACACACACACACACACACACACACACACACACACACACACACACACACACACACACACACACACACACACACACACACACACACACACACACACACACACACACACACACACACACACACACACACACACACACACACACACACACACACACACACACACACACACACACACACACACACACACACACACACACACACACACACACACACACACACACACACACACACACACACACACACACACACACACACACACACACACACACACACACACACACACACACACACACACACACACACACACACACACACACACACACACACACACACACACACACACACACACACACACACACACACACACACACACACACACACACACACACACACACACACACACACACACACACACACACACACACACACACACACACACACACACACACACACACACACACACACACACACACACACACACACACACACACACACACACACACACACACACACACACACACACACACACACACACACACACACACACACACACACACACACACACACACACACACACACACACACACACACACACACACACACACACACACACACACACACACACACACACACACACACACACACACACACACACACACACACACACACACACACACACACACACACACACACACACACACACACACACACACACACACACACACACACACACACACACACACACACACACACACACACACACACACACACACACACACACACACACACACACACACACACACACACACACACACACACACACACACACACACACACACACACACACACACACACACACACACACACACACACACAATCTTGAGTTGTATGTCTTATATTTTTTTTGCCACAGTACCGAATTCAGGGCTTCTATCACCTGTTTTCTCTTTACTATCCTTTCTTTAATATTTTCTCGTTTCGTCCTGAACTAGTTAGTTTTATTCCCGGATATATTTATTCATTGCAGCTTGTAATTGTCTCCTGTTCAAGGTTCAAGTTCTCAATTTCTTCTCTTCCTACTCATAGATATTGTGTTTTTTGGTATTCACTTCCAGACCCCATTCTCTATATTCCTTTATTAGTTTCCTTGCCATATATGTATTCAAGATCTTCCTTGGTTCCTTGTCCTGTGCAATTACAATTTGGTCATTTGCATAGTGCAGCGTGTAGAGTATCGTATCTCCTATAATACAGATAATTTTTAACAACAATGTTCATTATCACTTTTTGTGTAAAATGAACCGTTCTCTCAGAAACAACGCTTGAAGCGACCGATTTTGAATGTCAATTAAGCGCGCGAAATCAATTTTTTAAATAAAATTTTTATCAACTCGACGGTAAAAATCCGATATCTTTTGATCAGACAGAGTGTCCTATCGACAAAAATCAAAATGTGTTTTAAAGGTAAAGATTGCAGTTCTCGTATAAAATTTTTGAATTTTGGCGCAAACTAATTCAGTATCTATAGAGCTGCTAAGATAAAAGTTGCGCGAATTTTTCCATTTTTGTACGACTCTCATCAAATCAATAAAAGCTATCACTTTCATTGACCGGTCGCTGTGAAATTTCCATTGCTAGATTCTAATCTTCAAACTCTATCGCATGAAATTTAGATTTTCAGTTTTGGCAACAAATATGAGAACACTTGAAATATGTCTAAAAAACGCTCAATTTGGACTTTCACATTACAAACGATCACATCACGGGAAATGTTTCCACGAAAACGGCATTGGGTAAAATTTGTAGCTGAAGTTGTGTAATTTGTACAAACGTACGTCTGCAATCGAAGAAAAGCAATTTTAAACGTTTTAGATCGAAATCTGTTATTATATGGAACATGTTATTTTAAAAAAAGAGCCTGTAGGTACCATCATGTAGCTAATTATAGTGTTCTCAAGAGCTAGACGAAAAACTAGTAATATTTCTTTAAATAGTTGGCAGTCTTCAAATACTAACTGTAAGTTGCCTACATTTGGCGCAACTGCTGAATATAAACCAGACGCATAAAAATTAGAAATAAAATCTAAAATCTTTCTGGTATACCATATTTTTTTTATTCTAACGTTTAATACTTTTTAATAACTTAATCTTTTTAGAATTATAAACAAATTTTTAATTGAAATAAATTTTTAAACAAGTTTTTAATTTAATTTTCTTCCCTATATGATGACAGTTGAGATTTTGGAGTCAACCCATAAAACAATTTTTTTTAAATTTTAATAATAATAATATCCTAACTTTAGCAGGAAATTTTTAATATAATGATTCTGACTTAATAAACAATTTATTTATGCTTATCAAAATATTAATAAATAAGAAATTACACTTTTAACTATTAGCACCACCTATTCGTGAAGGTACCAAGTTTTGCCGTGAGTTAAAACCATGTTAAAACAAAGTATCTACCATACAGATTCCTTTTTCACTACTTTACCGACTCTTTAAAGTTTTCTTTTTCGTTGGTTCTGTTCGTCTATCCATCAACGCATAGATGGCGTGGACAGTCGCACTCAAAGAGATCGAACCGGCGAAAAAGAAAACTCTAAAGAGCCGGTAAGTATCGAAAAAGGAATCTGTATGGTAGATACAAAAAGATGCTTGGTTTTAACACACGGTAAAACTTGGTACCTTAACTGATAGGTGGTGCTAGTAGTTAAAAGTGTAATTTCCAGTGTTGTGGGAGAGGGAGAGTAAGGCTTAACTTTTTGCCTCTTAGTATCTTTTCGATAAGCCAGTTTTATCGAGATGCGGCTTCTTTTTTATTATGTTTACATAAAAATTTTATGGGGGTTTTGTTCCTTTAAACCCCCAAATGTTTGTGTACGTTCCAATTAAACTATTACTGCGATATCATTAGTTAAACACAGTGTTTTTAAAACTTTTTTGCCTCTTTGTATTGTATTTTTTCGATAAGGCATCTTTTATCGAGATGTGGCGTCTTTTTTAATACGGTTCAAAATATACCTAACAATGTAAATCACAAATAAATTTTCATAACCAAATCTCCATAATCGTACTTACCATATTATACAAAAATATGTATGTGGTGGATTTGACAAATATTCAAAATATCTCATATAAACTGATTTTTCAAAAAAGTACTGGAGGCAAAAAAGTTTTTAAAACATTGTGTTTAACTAATGGTACTACAATAATAATTAAATTGGAACGTACACAAATGTTTGGGGGGGTTTAAAGGAACAAAACCCCCATAAATTTTTTATGGGGTGTCCAAATTTCACTATACTTTTTTCTTAAGATACTACTGCCATAAGAATACCACATGTCCATTTTCAATAAAAAATCTCTAATAGTTTTCGATATAATGGAAAAAATCGATTTTCATTTTGTAACTTCAAATGGCTGTAACTTTTTTATGTGCACATTTGTACAAAGGTAAGTTAGGTTCAATCGAACTATTTTTGGTCCCAGAGTATGTTATTAAATTTATTACCTGTATTTTTGTTACACCCTGTATATGTATTTTGTTTTCCAGTGATTTGATTGAATCCTCTGTTAGTTTCGTGTAAGGTCCATTCTTGAATTTTCTCTTGATACTGTCTTTTCACAAGTAAACCGTTTCAGAACCTTATTCAATATAGGAATGGGTTTACGGAGAATGTGGAGAAACTATCGGATGAAAATCCGGATCACAAGTTTTGTATCCTGGGGGACTTTAACCTTCCTTACTGTAACTGGTCCAAGGATAGAATGTCTTCAGTGGGTACCCCTTTGACAGGAGCTTCACCTCGTACTCGTGAAGTTGAATCCATACAGATTGTTTCAGCTTCATGCTCATACCATAACCTTTATCAAGTCAACTATGTTAAAAATGAACACAACAATTTTCTGGATCTGATTTTCATGGACGATGGCGAAGCTAAGATATCAACAGCAGAGATAGTCCTTACTTCCTTTGGATATTCATCATCCACCTATATCTTTTGAATTTAAGTGTGAATCATGTGTTAACAACCCTGGACTGATTGGTGACGCTTTTTATAGAGATTTCCATGCGATGAACGTCCTAGATGTTACAAGTTTTCTTTCTCAATTTAATTGGGATAATTTGTTTAAAAATAAGTCTTTTGATGATATGATCAGTATTTTTTACGATATTATATACTTAACAATTGATCTTTATGTTCCTGTTAAAAAGTATTCAGCACAGCAAAGAAAGTTCACAAAGAATATCTGAGAACTAAATCCCCCACTCTCTTTAATGAGTTTTCTGCATTAAGGGCTCAATGTAAACGCTTAAAACAACAATGTTATCGTGATTACATTGCATTAACTGAATCATCTCTCAGAGATAATATTAGACATTTTTGGAAATTTGTTAGTAATAAAAATAGCAAACCTACTATACCATCAGTTGTACACTATAATAATATCACTAGTTCTAGTGGTACAGAAATTGTTAATTTGTTTGCTGAATACTTTTCAAAAACTTATAGTGATATAGACTGTGTTTTGCAGGATAATTATTTTAGATTCTGGTGACATCAACTTATCACAATTTACTATATCTCAATTTGGCATTTCTATTTCGTCTATACAGGGTGAGTCATGAGGAACTGTACATGCTCCTACCTCGTATAGAGGGCCCTATGGGGAATAAAAATGACCATTAAAAAGTGTCTGCTCCCATTGTTTAATAATATACAGGGTGAGTTTCGCATTTTGACAGAAATTTGTATTCGTCATAATTTTTGAACGGTTAGATCGATGTGTCTCTTATTTTGGTCAATCGTTACACTATTACCACCCAATCAACTGATTTATTCAAACTAGAAAAAAATCAGTTCCGGCTTTAAAAAATTAGTTCATTTGGGTCTTAGAAATTTGGGTCAAATTTCGCCCAACCACCCAGGCAACCAAACGACGTTTTTATAACGTAGATAACACGTCATAAACATGACCAATTGACGTGTTTTTATGACGTAGTACCGACGTTGAAAATCACGTGTATTTGTCTCATCGATTTGACGTCAAAAAGGTGACGACTTTTATACGTCGGTAAAATCACGTCTTGAATACTTTCAAAAAGTGACCTCTTTCAGATGTTTCAAAATAGGTAGTATAAAAAATAGGTAACATGAAACCCGTTCTACGTCCCATGTGTCGAAGATATACTACAATTTGTTTAAGATCGCTTGTGCATTAGAAGCAATCTAACATTGATTCTGCATGATTGTACCAGCCCTCGCATTATAGAATTTTCACTATTTATATAAGTATACCTACCTACTTACTGTGTCAAAACTGAAACAACATATATAAACTAATAAATAATTTATTAACAAATTATCCAGCATACTTAATGCCTTAATTTAACGCTGTCCATTAAATCAAAAAGAATCATGAACAACTCATTTTGGAATACCTGTATACAGTAGTACATGAGCGTCATTTTTCTTTGCCATCTCATAACTAAATCTTGTAGACTGCTGAAGCAATCTTAGAAGGCTAAACATTAATTTAATTAAACTCGATAACACATAATTATAGTTCATTAACAGAAAATAAAGATAACCTCAAACAGTTGTCAAGAAGCATATTGCATTAAACTAACTCACTGAGCAAAAACGAATGCAAATCTCTTAATTAACACGTTTCTTCAACTAAATATCTAAATGAAAGTCTTATTTTATTACACAAGACACAAACCACGTACACAATAAATGAGAAATTTCTTATGAACATTATTTAACGAAATTGTTTGGAGTAATACAAACATGCTCCTCCCAATTTTGTGACATCAGACTTAAACTGTCTGAAATGAAAACGTTTTTTAAACGCATTTTAAACGTCATTAATCTTATGTATTTAAAATCACTTACAAAAGACGTCTATATGACGTAATTTTTAAACACGTGTATGGTACATTCCATGTCAAATCACTCAGGCAAAAAATTTTGGATCTCCGATTTGTCTGAAAATTGGTATATAGCTTCTGCGGGATATACAAATAAGATATTTAAGGTCAAAAAATCTTCTTCTTTTTTTCTCAAAATGTTATTTTATGCGATTTTACAGTGATTTGGTGTTTATTTAAACAAATTTGCATATTCTGTCGTAAAGTATTAATGAAAGACATAATATTTTAATAGAAAGGACTCAAAAATGTCATTATATGGCATTATAACAAGTTGTTTTGAAGCAAAACAAGTTTTTGATCAAATTTTATAGTGTAAAAAACGTTAAAATAAGGTTTTTTTCATTTTCCTCCATTCCCAAAATACATCATCATCGATTTGGCTGAAAATTTGCCCACAGATAGCCAAAAGATAGGACTTTAAGTGGTTAGAAGGATTTGAATTATATTATACTACCAGAAAAGTTACATGCAGTAATATCAGACTCATAAGTATATATTAGTCCAGTTGGGATAGCATTTGACCTTGAATGCCGAGCTGCCCAAAATTTTATTTTTCTGATCTTTAGGAGAGTCAGTAGTAGCCTATATTTAAAATCACGAATGAATTCCTCCGTTACATTAGCCGCCATCTTGATTTTAAAGGAGAACCTGTTTTGCTCAATATCTCCGCCATTTTTAACTTTTCGACAAAAATGATAGCAACTGAAATTGTTCCAAATAAATCGTATTTACAATTATTACAATTTCTTTTTAACAATTTTTGTCGTGAGGTCGATATTTTCGAGTTAATTGTACTTACAGTAGACCTATATTTTTGACTATAATATTGCATGTAACTTTTTTGGTATTATAACATAATTCAAATCCTTCTCAGTACGTAAAGTCCTATTTTTTGTGTATCTGTGGGCAAATTTTCAGCCAAATCGATTATGATGTATTTTGGGAATGGAGAAAAATGTAAAAAACGGTATTTTAACGTTTTCTACACTATACAATTTTATCAAAAGCTTGTTTTGAATCAAAGTAACTTGTTATAATGCCATATAATGACATTTTTGAGTCCTTTCTATTAAAATATTATGTTTTCCATTGATACTTTACGATAGAAAATTCAAATTTGTATAAATAAACACCAAATCACTGTAAAATCGCATAAAATAACATTTTGAGAAAAAAAGAAGAAGAAGACTTTTTGACATTAAATATCTTATTTTTACGTCCCGCAGAAGCTATATACCAATTTTTAGACAAATCGGAGGTCCAAAATTTTTTTTGCTCCAAAATTGAGTGATTTGAAATGGAATGACCCGTATATATTCAACCAAAACTGACGTTTCCTCGACGTTATACGACCTCACTTGGTTGCCTGGGCAGTTCGGGTTCATAAATGCTGTTGGTACGAGAGAGGCTTTGTTTTCAATACAAGTCTTATTCCACAGATGCAGAAACGTAAATTGCGACGTATACGCATGTCTGGTTGATTACGAGAAGGCGTTTGATCGAGTACAACACGCCAAGATGATGCAAATACTAAAAGAAGCAGGAATTAACAACCAAGATCTGAAAATAATTAGAAACCTTTACTGGAATCAGACTGCAAACCTCAGAGTTGACGGTGAACTCACCGAATATGTCAAAATCATGCGTGGAGTGAGGCAAGGCTGCATTTTGTCCCCCCTAATTTTCAATCTTTACTCTGAAAAAATATTTATCGAAGCCTTGCACGAAACTGAAAAAGGTATTCTACTAAACGGGTGCCGGCTAAAGAATATCAGGTATGCAGATGACACCATAGTATTTGCGGACAACCTAGAAGACCTACAAGTCCTCATGGACAAAATCACGTATTACAGTTAACAATATGGACTCAATATAAACGTAAAGAAAACAAAGCTTATGATCGTCAGCAAGAAAAAGATAACAGAAGGTCAACTCTATATCAACCAAACCCCTGTAGAAAGAGTGAGGCACTACAACTACCTCGGCACCATAATAAATGAAGAATGGACCAATAACCAAGAAATAACAGCGCGCATCGGAAAAGCTAGATCAATCTTCAACCGTATGGGGGCGTTTTTCAAGAGCCACAACTTTTCTCTTGGTATAAAAGTAAGAATGCTGAGATGTTACGTCTTCTCTGTCCTTTTTTATGGTGTTGAATCATGGACCTTGAACGAGGATATGTGCCGAAAATTGGAAGCATTTGAGATGTGGCTATATCGGAGAATTCTTAAAATCCCATGCACTGATCGGGTCACAAATGAGGAGGTTCTTAGAAGAATGGGGAAGAACCGAGAAGTACTAACCACCATCAAATCTCGAAAGGTGGAATACTTTGGACACATTATGCGAAATGAATCCAGATATGCCCTCTTACAAGCCATCCTGCAAGGAAAAATATTTGGAAAGCGAGGTCCAGGAAGAAGAAGAACATCCTGGTTAAAGAACCTCAGAACCTGGTTAAACACAACATCTGTGCAGCTTTTCCGCGCTGCGGTAAACAAAGTCGAGATAGCCATGATGATCGCCAACATTCGTCACGGATAGGCACATCAAGAAGAAGAAGGGTCTTAGAAAAAAATTCACCCTGTATAAGCTTTTTGAAAACTCTAATATCAATTTTACAAATTAGACAAACAGGCAATTAAAATGGCATATTTATTTTTTTCCCCACACGATTACTTAATTTTTTATAAAAAAAATCAAATTTGACTATGAATTAAAAGTTTGGTAAAGTGAACCATAGATTTAAAAAAATTACCTTTTATTACAAAAATTAATTTTTTTTAAACAAATATTTAATTTATGTTACCAACCAATCAACTGATTTATTCAAACTAGAAAAAAACCAGGTCCGGCTTTAAAAAATTAGTTCGTTTGGGTCTTAGAACAAATTTCGCCCTGTATACGCTTTTTGAAAACTCTGATATGAATTTTACAAATTAGACAAATAGGCAATTAAAATGGCATATTTATTTTTTCCCCACACGATTACTTAATTTTTTATTAAAAAATCAAATTTGTCATAATCGCAATTTTACTATAAAAATAAAAAAATTAAACAACGTTATTCTTAAAATTAAAAGTTTCACCTTTTTTTCCTATAACACATCTAGATCTAAAACTCCCCATAACACTTCTCTTTGGACTCTACAGTTTAACATAGACGTGATCAAATAGATAAATTTTAAAAATTTTGCGCTTTAACTTTGCAATTCACGAATCTGCACCTTTTATTTTTAAAAATTCATAAGTTTTACGAGAAGAAGACTGAAAGTCTACAACAATTTTCATAGTCTTCACAATAATAAGAGATATATGTGCTGTAAAAATTTCAGAAAAAATAAATATTAAAATGGAACAGAGTTGTAGCGAGTTAAAACCGTGATTTCATTTTTTTCCATTTTTAGGTTAAAATTCCGATTTTGACAAATTTGATTTTTTATTAAAAAATTAAGTAATCGTGTGGGGAAAAAATAAGTATGCCATTTTAATTGCCTATTTGTCTAATTTGTAAAATTCATATTAGAGTTTTCAAAAAGCATATACAGGGTGAAATTTTTTCTAAGACCAAAACGAACTAATTTTTTAAATCCGAGCCTGATTTTTTCTAGTTTGAATAAATCAGTTGATTTGGTTGTAACATAAATTAAATATTTGTTAAAAAAATAATTTTTGTAATAAAAGTTAATTTTTTTAAATCTATGGTTTACTTTACCAAACTTTTAATTATTCATAGTCAAATTTGATTCTTTTCTTTATAAAAAATTAAGTAATCGTATGGGGAAAAAATAAATATGCCATTTTAATTGCCTATTTGTCTAATTTGTAAAATTCATATTAGAATTTTCAAAAAGCGTATACAGGGTAAAATTTTTTCTAAGACCCAAACGAACTAATTTTTTAAAGCCGGACCTGATTTTTTTCTAGTTTGAATAAATCAGTTAATTGGGTGGTAACATAAATTAAATTTTTGTTTAAAAAAAAATTAATCTTTGTAATAAAAGTTAATTTTCTTAAATCTATAGTTCACTTTACCAAACTTTTAATTCATAGTCAAATTTGATTTTTTTTATAAAAAATTAAGTAATCGTGTGGGGAAAAAATAAATACGCCATTTTAATTGCTTATTTGTCTAATTTGTAAAATTCATATTAGAGTTTTCAAAAAGCATATACAGAGTGAAATTTTTTGTAAGACCCAAACGAACTAATTTTTTAAAGCTGGACCTGATTTTTTTTTAGTTTGAATAAATCAGTTGATTGGGTGGTAATAGTGTAACGATTGACCAAAATAAGAGACACATCGATCTGACCGTTCAAAAATTATGACAAATACAAATTTCTGTCAAAATGCGAAACTCGCCCTGTATATTATTAAACAATGGGAGCAGACACTTTTTAATGGTCATTTGTTATTCCCCATAGGAGCCTCTATACGAGGTAGGAGTATGTACAGTTCCTCATGACTCACCCTGTATATGAAAAACTTTCCATTTTGGATAGCAACAAGGGCCAGGTCCAGATGGTCTTCCACCTTCTTTTCTTAAACACTTAAGCTTTTTACTTTCTAGACCTCTTTTTCACATTTTCAACCTGTAATTAAAGACCGGGATGTTCCCAGCCTACTGGAAAACTAGCTTTATTACCTAAAATCTGGAGATAAGTCTCAAGTGAACAATTATCAAATTCCCCTTAAAATTGATGGTTGAGCTGTTTTTCGATTCAGAGGAGTGCACGCTAGCGCTGTTGAAAAAGCCTGAAATGGTGGAAACAGCTGTCCAGCGATTGTGCATTCCTCTGAATCAAAAACAAGCAAAACCATCTTTTACTTTTCTATCTTTACTCAGATTTGAGTACTAGAAAGTTCCTCTTCTGTCATTTTCCGAGACGAATGAAAACGGAATGTGATTGCAAGGAATCCTTTTTGTTTTCTATATTCGTCGTCTGCGTCTTATAAATTGTAAAAGTCGCAGATGAAGGATGTACCAGAAAGAACTTTAAACACGAAAAGTCTCAGATTTAAATAACTATTTACCATATTAATGGTGAATTCTGCATCTGAGACTCTTCAATTTGAACAATTATCGTCCGATTAGCATTCTGAGTTGTATTCCCAAAATTTTTGAGAGTCTTGTTTGTGACTATTTGTCAGCAAGTTTAAAATGCTGTTTTATCGACCAGCAATTTGGATTTCTCTCTAGCCGCTCCACTGAACTTAATTTATTGACATTTACCGACTTCCTTGGGGAATCTCTTGAAGGTGGCTTCCAGGTTCATGCTGTATAGTATACAGTGTATACACAGACTTTACAAAGGCGTTTGGCCGGGTAAATCACAAGATTTTAATCAATAAGTTGAGAGGTCTGGGTATCCAGGGTGAATAACTTTTAGAATAGTTGTTATCCTACCTATCTGAAAGAATACAAATATGTAGTACGTGTTCAGGGTTTTAAATCGTTTGAAATTAAGGTACATTCGGGAGTGCCACAAGGGTCACATCTGGGACCCCTTCTATTCAATATCTATGTTAATGATATTGCCTTCTGTTTCCACTTTGCTTTTTTCCTAATGTTTGCTGACGATTTAAAATTATATTTGAAAATCGAGAATGATGGTGACTATCGAAAGTTACAATCTGACTTGGATCGGTTGAGCTATTGGTGTGATAGCAACGGAATGGAACTTAATGTTAAAAAGTGTCACTTAATGGTTTTTGGTCGAAATAGAACTCCTAGAAATCATATCTATACTATTAAGGATTGTCCTTTAGACTCTGTATCTCAGATAAAAGAGCTAGGTGTTGTGCTCGATTCCAGCTTATCCTACATCCCCCATATCTCATCTGTAGTCTCAAAATCACTTCAACTTTTAGGATTTATCAAAAGTTGTGCTAAAGACTTTCTAAATATCCCATCCATAAAAATATTGTATTGTTCACTTGTGAGACCTCACCTAGATTACTGTTCATGTGTTTGGTCTCCACACTATAACAACCATGTTCAAGCTATTGAGAGAGTTCAGCACAAGTTCTTAAGATTTGTTGCATTTAAACAAAACCAGAGGGTTGATGAAATTAACTATTCTAATATAGAAAAGTCTCTCAACATAACCTCTCTCCAAATCCGACGCATGCATAAGGATCTCACAATGTTTTATAGCATGCTACACTCCAATAATTTTGGTCCTCAACTATTGGAGAAAATTAGCCTCCATGTTCCCAGTAGACAAACAAGGCTAAATCAACCCTTTTACGTTAGACCCCATCTCACAAACTATGGACACAACTCCTTCATGTCTAGAACACCTAGGTTTGCTAACCAATATTCGGAAAGTTTAGATTGTTATAGTTTTCCAAAAGAATTTAAAGCTCAGCTTAAAAACTGTCCTTAGATTAGGTTAAAAATCTCATGTGATTAATGTTTATACTCTATTTTAATTGGGTGATTGCCCGTTGATAAATAAATAAAAAAAATGTAATCAGAGCACATTATGAACCTAGCGCTAACTGATATAGACGAAAAAATACTTATAAAGAGAGAACAATTAAACAACATAAGATATGCTGATAACACTTTTTTGCAGACAGTCTGGAAGGGCTTCAGACTCTTGTTTCCAGAATATCACAAATAAGTAGCAAGTTTGGATTTGTTTTTAACACCAAAAACACGAAATACATGGTTATAAGTAGAGAGCGGAATATATGCAACACAACATTACCAAAATATGCGCATATATGCATTACTTTTACTACAAATATGCAGCTATTTTTTCTAAATTTGTCTAAATATGCAAATGCATATTAAAAATACTCAAAAATAAAACAATATATTAAATATAAACATTTATGTTTAAAAAATTCAACCTACATTTATGTTTAATACATATTTATTTTTCACATAAAAACAAATGAAATGACACACAAAACTTGTTTTTATAATTAAAAACAAGTTTTGTGTGTCAAAAAAACACTCTTTCCAGAAAAATTTCTTTTGTGGGACATGATGCTTTTGTTTGTCAGTTCCTCATTTAAAAAATGAAATGTGAAAATGAATGTAACTTACGATTTTGGAACAGGCCTTGCAAAATACTTTGTCTCCACTTAGCTTTAACTCGGGAAAACACTTTATACAAGCACTTTTTTGAATGGTAGACATATTTAAATTTATTATATACCAATCACTTCAAAAACACTAAATACGACACAACGTTTACTTTAAACAAATGTTGGCCGGAAACTGACAAAATAAATATTAGACCCTTAAAAGCAGGTAGGTACCTACGACTTGCTACGTTAATAAAATAATATTTTTCTGGGAACACCCATAATTGTTAAATTCAGGTAGTAATGGGAAAGTCCAGATAGATAATAATGAGCGATAGATAGATAAATAACGAGCTCGTTCATATCGAAGTTATAAAATTCCAACTAAGAGAGGAAAACTTTAAACTTTTATATAATTTATTTTTAAAATATGCAAAATAAATCGTGTTTAGCTTAAATATGCAATGTTGTGTTTGTTGTCTGAAAATATGCAATATATGCATCTATATGCACTTTGCATATATTCCGCTCTCTAGTTATAAGTAACAATATATGCTTGCTGTGAAACAAGCATAATATATTGCAGTGGCGTGCGGTGCGGCAAAATATTTTCTTAAGGGTCGAGGGTCGAGCAACTTTCCACCTGATAACACTCTGATGCGCAGGGGCTCTCTATCAGCAAAGTACTTAATTATGTGAGACGTCCTGCGTACAAGGACTCACACACTAAATCCGTGACGCGTGAATGCGTGAGGCACTCTATTCCCGCTATGTCTAGTGACTAGTGACCTATCATTGATCTGTATTGCTAGCTCGGGCCTTGAGTCCTCGCGCCGGGCTTGGTTTTCTAAAGAAGAATCCTATTTAAAAAAATATACTCCGAGGCATTTTCCACAACACACAACTTTCACTAAAATGACACTTATTTATACTCGAGGTCTATTCTCCTATCAACTTCTGATAATTGTTGGATGCAGTATTTTTCAATGGATAATAGGGATAACTTTCAAAGTCTGTCTTCGCTTGTTGAATTTCTTTTAAACTCTTAATTTGAAACTTTTAATGCATCTTAATACTGCAAAACTTCTTTCAACTGATGCACTTGTGGCAGGGATAGTTAGTAGTACTAATTCACACAACTTGACCACTTCACACAGCGACTTGTTTAAACCAGTAGTTATAAAGAAATCCCAGATTTCTGGGTATTTCTTTATCATTCATGTCAGTTGTTTCATAAATGATACTTAACTGAGAATGCAAAGCTGGGCTATCAAAAAATTTTCATTATTTAATCGTAATGGCATAAATTCCTCTGTGGGAAATTTTGATGAATTATAATTAGAAATATTAAGATTATATATAATTCTACAAATTTTAAATCGTTAAAATTTTGAAAGCTAGAATTCATTTGTTGTAGAATATTATCAAAAGGTCTCTTTATTTCCTCTGTTTTCTCTGTCTCTCTGTCTCCGAAATTATCAATCTTCATTATTTTTCTTTCATGTTCAAACCCCATATGTTCAGTTTTATCCCAAATATTTTTAAACTGCTCTCGTTTTTTTAATTATCGTATTAATAAAGTCATCAATTTGTCTTATACAAAATGCAATACCATTTGATTTCTGTAAATTGTCAAATAAAAGATCAGTAAAAGGAAATATCTCTGCAAAAAATTTAAATCGAAATATTCTTTAAGCGAATGTATGTAATACCTAAGCACCCCTTAGCAGCAGTAACAGTCGGAACATCTCACTTTCGGGAAGGCGATATAAACGAGCGCTGCCATGGCATACCAAAATTCGCGCGACTGGTGGGTGCGGTCATTGAACCCTGACCAATTTTAAAAGGGACAACTGCATGACAAGCGGCGATTTTGAGATGCGCTTCTGCCAGGAGTGGACCAAATAGTTGAATTGTGTGCATATTGAGTTCGTTCGTACGCGATTAATTTTTAATATTTTTCAATGCCTATTGGCTAGGTAATATGTAGATTATTTGGATTATGGAAAAAAATTTATTATTAAATATTAATTAATAATATATTTTCTTATACAGTCGAACCCGCTTATTAGAATACCTGTTATAGGAATATCCCGGTTTAAGGAATATAAATTTGAGGTCCCGAAACGTTTCTACTAGCAACCAATGATCGGTTATTAAAATAACCCGGTTATAGGAATACTTTTGCTTGGCACCAAGGCTATTCCAATAAGCGGGTTCGACTGTATCGACAAATAAATAGGGAAGCGGCGCTTCCCCCGCTTCCATGGACCGCACGCCTCTGAATATTGTTTGATTGAATTGAAGCAAAACTGAATAAGGGCCAAGCCAGACGGACCACTCTGATGCGCTACTCTCTGGATCCACAAAGCAGCTTCCGATGATTGGCCGTAGGTTCTTATGTGAAGTGAACGTTGCACCCCAAACTAGCGATTGTGGCCAGCCAAAGGAGGAATACCGCTAAGGAGGAATACCGAACCACAAGAAGAAAAGAAAAAGAGGCAATTTGAGACAATAAATTAGTTAGAAAGCATAGAAGGGCTAAGAAATCAATGCGAAACTCTACAGTTCTATAGAAATTTGAACAAAATGAGAAGAGTTTAAGCCAAGAATATAGAGCTGTAAGAACGGAAAGATTTATTAGGTACGTGGCTCATTTGTGACAATGGTATATGGCATATGGAGAATATGAATAAGGTTCAATCACGAGTTATAGGTTCACGAGAGTTCAAGTTCAGTTATAGGTTCACGAGGTTTGCTATAGAGGGTTCACGAGAACCCTCTATATAGCAAATTATGCAAAAATACAAAGATTGCGCTGGGCAGGTCACGTCGGCGTCGGTCAGTGGGAATACCAAGAAAGAGGTGGATAGATGAAGTGAGCACCGATGCTAAAGGGGTATTGCGGGAGGAGGGTAGCCAGGGACAGAGATACTTGGAGGCGGATGCTGGGGGATTTGGGCTGTAGCGCCATGGGAGAGAGAAGAACAGAGAGGGAAATATTCTGTCATAAATCGATGGGTTGAATTTTTCGAATAAAAATTTATTAGCCATCATATGGAAGGAGCAGATAACTAGCAGATCGAAAGGATTGGAATCTATTCAACCCAAACGAAAGACCACCTACCATTGAGAAGGAATGCCCAAGCCAGCTTAAGAAAGCTTAAGAATAATAAATTTCGTTAGTTTGAACAATTACCTATTATCTTAGTCTCTCTTTTAACATATACATATAGACGATACAGACCAATTAAATAAACATAATGAATTATGTCATTTTAAATACTTTGTATTATATTTACACCACAGTAATCTGCGGTAGCCTACTTTGAGATTTTTAGCTTTCAGGTATACAACTAAAATTGCCTGGCTCCTGTATATTTGATTGCCTATCTAAGATATAGTCTTTACTTTAAAATAGCGATTTTATTGTAGAAGCATATTTGGTTGCCTATATAGTGGCACCAACTTACATTAAAATACCAATGTTATTTTATTATTATTATCTCATGATTGTGTCAACATTAATTAAATTGTAGTAGATTGATAAACGAGTATAGAAATTTCTAATCAAAACAGGACACAAATGTATAACGCTTTGAAATAAAATTCGTAACATGTAAGGTTAAGTAATAAAAATAAAATTCCGATTTTTGCAAGCAGAAATGTTTAAATTATTTTAAATTCTAACGTTAAATTGCAACACGATTGTTATGGTAATAATACCAAAATAATATTTAATAGTAACAATAATACAATGAGAAAATGTTAGGTATTTGATTTCTTAATCTTTAGAAGAACTGTTCTTCATTATCTTTCTGCTACTCAAATCTCTGCACTGTTATGTCGTGGTTCTAATATAACTATTTTGTCTGGTTTTTATCTATTTTATTTCATTTGTTTGGTTTAATTTAAGTTTAAGTTTAGCTGTCGGATTGATAGTGACTGTAGTTTAATAACATCATTTAACATTTTGTGACCAATTTTAATTTTAATGTACGTCAGCTGCCAAACGCCAGTCAAGCCCCTCCTACCACCCTGCATGGTTATGATTAGAACATGGCGGAGCTTTCATTGTAAACATAAATTTTGATTTGAATGTTTGTGATTAAAAATAAGGAACTTAATAGCTAAATTATCAATTTGTAATTGCAATGTGTTCAAAATAATAGCGGTGGTACATCAATTCGCATGATTTATCTCACAGATGTCAGCTGTTACGCATTCTGTGCCAGGTTAGTAAAGCTGTGTGGACTAAGTTGGTCATATGTTTCAGTTTATTTATAAATAATAAAATCCTTGATATGCACTATTTACGCGGTTATCGAAGTGTAAAAGCCTAAAGTATTATTTTGTATTTTTACTAGTTTATTTCATACAATTAGTGGTATTATATTCCGATCAAAAGTGGCTTTCATGGATCAATTCTCGTACTTAAAACAACCCTTAGCAATGTCTTAATTCTTTAGGTACCCAGATTTTATAAATTAGAGTTGCTCATAATTCAATGTATAAAAAGTATTTCATTTATCTTATCTTCGTCTTACAGTTTCTTTAATTCAAAATTTTTCTAGGTGCTGATCCCACTAAGAGCATCCAAAAGAGGAGGGCACTTAATATAGGGTGAGTTTTTATATAAAATCTTTTGTTTATTTAATTACTTCAATTCAACAATTTCCCTTACATGCACACAATATTCAGTAAAGAAATATTTTAATTCAGGGTTTTTTCCAACTAAATATTATAGAGATATGGACACAAACTTATAATTAAATAAGGAGGTAAATTAATCAATTGTATGTATTTATTAACTTCTTTGTCTATGATGAAGAGTAATTTATTGCAGTGTTCAATATATTCATAATTAGGATATTTTGGGTGAATACACTGTGATTGATTTATTTTAAGATGAATTTCCTAATATATAGGGTGAGCCACATGTTTCATAAAAATAAGAACTTGATTGATGCCACCTAATTACCATTTTTTTTAATTCAAGACAATGTAAAGCTTTTATGATTAGTATCATTATCCACTTTATAATCTTGTAAAGGTCATTCTTCCTGTCTTTTTTGTTGAAGACTCTTTTTAGACATTTCCTGAGTTCCTATATTACTATGAAGAGTAATTTATTGAGGTGTATAATTCATTCATAATTAGGATATTTTGGGTTAGTACAGTATGATTGATTTATTTAAATATGAATTTCTAGTATATAGGGTGAGCCACATGTTTCATAAAAATAAGAACTTCATTGATGCCACCTAAATCCCATTTTTTTTATTTTTAATTCAAAACAATGTACAGCTTTTATGATTAGATCATTATTCTCCAAGGTCATTCTCCATGTCTTTTTTGTTGAAGACTCTTTTTAAAATTTCCTGAGTATATTATGACGAGTAATTTATTGAGATGTATCATATATTCCTAATGATGATATTTTGGGTTAATACAGTGTGATTGATTTAATTCAATCTGAATTTCTTAATATATAGGGTGAGCCACATGTTTCATAAAAATAAGAAGTTCATCAATGCTATCTCTTTCCCAATTTTTTTATTTTTAATTCAAAATAATGTAAAGCTTTTATGATGAGTACCATGATCCACGTTATAATTCTTATACAGGTCATTCGCCATGTCTTTTTTGTTGAAGACTCTTTTTAGACATTTTCTGAGTAAGTTTTCTGACATTTAAGAGTAATTTATTGAGGTGTACAATATATTCATAATTAGGGTATTTTGGGTTAGTACAGTGCGATTGATTTATTTCAATATGAATTTCCTAATATATAGGGTGAGCCACATGTTTCATAAAAATAAGAAGTTCATCTATGCTATCTCTTTCCCAATTTTTTCATTTTTAATTCAAGATAATGTAAAGCTTTTATGATGAGTACCATGATCCACATTATAATTCTTATACAGGTCATTCTCCATGTCTTTTTTGTTGAAGACTCTTTTTAGACATTTTCTGAGTATATTATGATGAAGAGTAATTTATTGAGGTGTACAATATATTCATAATTAGGGTATTTTGGGTTAGTACAGTGTGATTGATTTATTTCATTATGAATTTCCTAATATATAGGGTGAGTCACATGTTTAATAAAAATAAGAACTTGATTGATGCCACCTAATTCCCAATTTTTTTATTTTTAAGTCAAGACAATGTAAAGCTTTTATGATTAGTATCACTATCCACATTATAATTCTTGTACAGGTCACTCCATGTCTTTTTTGTTGAAGACTCTTTTTAGACATTTCCTGAGTATATTATGATGAAGAGTATTTTATTGAGGTGTACAATATATTCATAATTAGGATATTTTGGGTTAATACAGTGTGATTGATTTAATTCAATCTGAATTTCTTAATATATAGGGTAAGCCACATGTTTCATAAAAATAAGAAGTTCATCGATGCTACCTCTTTCTAATTTTTTTTATTTTTAATTCAAGATAATGTAAAGCTTTTATGATGAGTATCATGATCCACATTATAATTCTTGTACAAGTCATTATCCATGTCTTTTTTGTTGAAGTCTCTTTTTAGACATTTTCTGAGTATATTATGATGAAGAGTAAGTTATTGAGGTGTACAATATATTCATAATTAGGGTATTTTGGGTTAGTACAGTGTGATTGATTTATTTCAATATGAATTTCTAATATATAGGGTGAGTCACATGTTAAAATAAAAATAAGAACTTTATTGATGCCACCTAATTCACAATTTTTTTATTTTTAATTCAAGACAATGTAACACTTTTATGATTAGTATCACTATCCACATTATAATTCTTGTACAGGTCATTCTCCATGTATTTTTTGTTGAAGACTTTTTAGACATTTGCTGAGTATATTATGATGAAGAGTAATTTATTGAGGTGTACTATATATTCATAATTAGAATATTTTGGGTTAATGCAGTGTTTTTGATTTATTTCAAGATGATTTTTCTAATATATAGGGTGAGCCATATGTTTTATAAAAATAAGAACTTCAGTGATGCGTCCTAAACCCTATTTTTTTATTTTTGATTTAATATAGTGTAATGCTTTTATGATTAGTATTTATTATCATTATTCACATCATAATTCTTTTACATGTCATTCTCCATGTCTTTTTTTGTGGTAGTGGGTGAAATATATAGGGTGAGCCCACATGATTTTTATTTTTATTGAGCCAAATAAATCCCATTTTTATTATTTTTAATACAAGACAATGTAAAGCTTTTATAATTAGTATGAGTTATCATTATTCACACAATTTTATTCTTCTGCAGACCATTCTCCATGTCTTTTTTTTTGTTGTAGACTGTTTTTAGAGATTTCATGAGTATATTATGTCTTGTTGATGATGTGTGATTAATATATTTTATTATAAATTTTTAATATACAGGGTGAGCCCCATGTTTCATAAAAATAACAACTTCATTGATTTCACTTAGGGAGCGTTCAAGTATTACGTAACGCGATTTTTGAAGATTTTTAACCCCCGCCCCCCCACGTAACGCACTCTTATGGGAGTTTAACTATTGCGTAACGCAATTTTTGAAGATTTTTGACCCCCTTCCCCCAACTTGCGTTACATAATACTTGAACAGTCCCTTATCCCATTTTTTTATTTTTCATTCAAGACAATGTAAAGCTTTTATGATTACTGTGAATTATTATTATTATTCACATTATAATTCTTGTGCAGGTCATTCTTCATGTCTTTTTTGTTGTAGACTGTTTTTAGACAGTTCCTGACTATAAGTATGTCTTAAGCTATAAGTTTCTTATTTGATATATCAGCTTTCACCACAACTGATAAGTTGTATATTTTTTTATTGAAGTATTAGATCCGAAAATGGTTTATATCTATTTTTGAGGTATTATACTATTTACGTTATGTGGAAATAGTTCATTTGATTACATGAGATCAACTTTAACTTTAATGAATAATGATAGCATGTGCCTTATTTTTATTAATACCACATATTTTATTAAGTACGTATACAATACAAGGATTATAGTAAAATTATCTTGTTAGTAATTCCTCTGTAAATAATGAAAATCTGGAAAAACCCACCATTATTATCCCAACACAGTAAATATAATTGCTTTAAAATTTATTTTGTTTATTTAATTGAACAGTAATTTTTATTAATTTCATACTTTATTAAAAAACAACATATTGTTATGTATGTCAGTGAAACAAGCACATTAACAACAAGAGAAGAAGAGTAACTGACTAGTTTTGAAATAAAAATAATAAGAAACAAGATCCAGGTATTAAATGAAAAATAAAGAAAAAATTTCGATGAATCAAGAAATAAATATATGGATGAAAAACGAGACTATAGTAAGGGCAATAAAGGAAAAAAGGATAAGAGATATGTAGTTAAAACGAGGAAAAAAGACAAACCCAGCAAGAGAAATAATATAATGGATACAATTAGAAAAATAGCAATAGGACATACAGTAAGATGAGGAAAATAATACATAACAAAAATGTTATCCATCCTATGAATTTAAGTAAATATGCTAATATGTATAACAAATTTTTATACCATGTAAAGGGTTTTTCATTAAATTTTTATGTTTGATTGTATACAGGAATCAAACTACAGAAAAAATTCTTTCTTTTCGATGTGGAGTTTTATTAGGTTATGTATGTCTTCTTCTTCTGATTGGTCTCCACCTAATTGGGTATTTGGTCAGCTCATTGTCTCGGAATAAAAGAAAAGTCCTATATTCACCTATAATTCGAAGTTGATATGGGATAAATACAACAAAGGTAAAAACGTTTCCCGCTCAGAGGTAACTGCTAACCATTACACGATCTGCTTTAATAAGCGACAATTTAAGTTTGAAATTAGTTTATTTGACGTTTCTATTACGATTTGACGTTTATTTGTGACACCCGAAACGAATAACCTGGGACATTAAAATAAAATGTTTTTCGAAGTCATAAGTATAATTATGACTGAAATCAACTAGCCAAATATAAAAACTAGCTTTATCTCATAATATAACGTGTGATCCAAAATTATTGTCACCATAGGTGGCTCTGAACAACAGAGATAGCTACACAGTGCATGTCTATTCTTAATTCAGATATACTTTCCAGTTTACGTCAACTTTGTAGTGTACGTCAACTTAACAAGAAAAGTTAGGTTATGTAGATATGTTGGTGGTGGATATATACAGCATCTTATTTGATTTTATTTATTATTGTTACTTATGATTTTGTTAATTCTTTTTATTTTTGATTAAAGTTTTGTGTTAAAGGTTTTGACTGATTTTTTATGTTTTATAATGTTAATCAAAATTAATTGATAAACCAATGATAAAACTTCGGATTAAAACAAGACATACGTAATTTTTTGCACGGCTAGCTTTGATTCCAATAATTGTGGATCGCTCGTTATCACAACTTCTCCAAGAAATTAACCCCTAAACCTGTTGTCCGATTTTAGTGATTTTTTTAATATGTTGTAGCCTTATTCTTTAACACTATCGCTGTACTAGGCTGTACTGTAATATTGTTGCTAGACAGGTAAATTGTCATTTTATACCAGGTATACCAATTAGTGATGTAACGAATGTCGTTTTTTGAACATTCGCGAATACGAATGCGAATATCTAATAACGACATTCGCGAATGCGGATGCGAATGTGAATGTTTAGTTTTTTTTTAATTTGTTTCTATTTTTGAAATGTTTTCTAAATTTATAATGAGAAGTTAATTGATATTTAGTATAAATCAATCTGAATCTTAAGCTTTATTACATTATACCAAATAATAATCCAACGTGAAGGCTGATAATCTGATTATACGAGGTTAAGTTACCTTTTTTTAATAAAAAAAGATGAGAAAGAGAATAGATTTTGATTTTATTAATCTAACGTTATTTTCAAATTATTTTTTTTCTGATATTCATATTCGCAAACGCGAATATGCAAATACATGCGGATATTCGCGAATGCGAATACGAATATTCGTTACATCACTAATACCAATCAAACTCTAATTTTTTCTCAAAGTCCGCGTGACCCTGTGGAATATTCTAGCATTTATAAAATACTGAAATTAAAACCCAACTATAGCCCCATGTTTTCTTAACATTCTGTTTTTTGATTCATTCGATTATGTTGGATAATAAAGAAGTTAGGTACTTTAACAACTAGCCGTGTTTTTCGTCAATACAGGGTGTTTTTAAATAAGTATGGCAAACTGGTTTAAGGGGCAATTCTTCCTGAAAACATAATGACAGTTTGCTTTATAAACATATGTCCGCAAATGCTTCGTTTCCGAGATAGGGCGTGTTGAAATTTTCTTACAAACTGACGATTTATTTATTGCTCTAAGACCGATTAACATAATATGCAAATGAAATTTGGTGGGCTTTAAGTAGGGTTACCATTCGTCCGGATTTCGTCCGGACAGTCCGGATTTGAAAGACATGTCCGGATTGGCGTCCGGATATGAGAAATGTCCGGATTTTTTTCTTTGCTAAAAAAAATGTAAAACACTTGGCCCAACGGTGGGAAATTTCATTCTGCGCTAAATCAAATGGTTAAGGCTACAAGGTGATCCTACCTGGAAAGAGAGGGAAAAGAGCGCTTTAACTATAGTCAGCGTTGTACCGAATTCTGTCAATATGGATGAATTATTTAATGAGCGCTCGTCACTTCTCCAAGTTCTAAAAAAGCTGAAACCTAAATGGATTTTACTACCTAAAGAAGAAACCCCAAACACTCATGACAAATGGCAAGAAATATTTGAAACATTTTCTAAAAGCAACGTTTCCTTTACGAATATTTTTAAAATAGTAGAATTCATTTTTTGTCTGCCTGGTACTTCGGCTCCTGCTGAACGTATCTGTTCGATTATGAATTTTAGATGGACGGCTGAAACAGGAAGATTATCTCTGCCTGTTGTAAAGGAGCTTCTCCTGTTGTAAAGATATTAAAGCAAATTCTGTTATGTCATGTTACGAATTCCATGACAAAATAAAAAATGACAAGCCACTTTTGAGAAAAATTATGTCTTCTGAAAAGTACTAAAGAAGAACAGATGAAGAACAACCTATCCCTGGGCCCAGTACAGACTAAGTATTTCGCATATATGTACAATGTAGAGGTAGCAACAGAGTGAAATTCACATTTTACATTTTCTACAACCCCAAGTACGAAAGAAGAACAGATGAAGAACAACCTATCCCTGGGCCCAGTACAGACTAAGTATTTCGCATATATGTACAATGTAGAGGTAGCAACAGAGTGAAATTCACATTTTACATTTTCTACAACCCCTTGAACTACCCCTGTCCGGATTTGGTCTTAATAAATTATGGTAACCCTAGCTTTAAGAGATAGTTATTGCACATTTTTTTATATACAATTAGGAATATTCACCATTGGCGTGCATACGGGTAATGTGACCCTTATGTGCGCCAATGGTGAACATAAAATTCTTAATTGTATGTCAAAAAATGCGCAATAACTACGTCTTAAAATTAACTATTTATATGGGAAATAAGCCACAATTAAATTGAAAAAAAAATTTTATTAACGTTTCGACGCCCAAATCGGGTGTCGTTGTCAAAATACAAAATACTACTAAATAAATAAATACGTTTTAAAACCCACAAAATTTCATTTGCATGTCTCAATCGGTTTTAGAGCAATAAATAAATCGTTAGTTTGTAAGAAAAATTTCAACACGCCCTATCTCGGAAACGAAGCATTTGCGCACATATGTTTATAAAGCAAACTGTCATTATGTTTTCATGCAGAATTAGCCGTTAAAGTTTCCCATACTTATTTAAAAAAACACTCTGCATTGATGAAAAACAAGGATAGTTGTTAAAGTACCCAACTTTTTTATTATCCAACATAAACGAATGAATCGGATAACAGAATGTTAAGAAAACATGAGGCTATAGTTGGGTTTTAATTTTAGTATTTTATAAATGCTATAATATTCCACAGGGTGATGCGAACTTTGAGAAAAAATCACAGTTTGATTGGTACACCCGGTATACAATGACAATTTACCTGTCTAGCAACAATATTATTAAGCAAGATTGTTAAAGAATAAGGCTATAACATGTTAAAAAAATCACTGTCATCGGACAACAGGTTTAGGAAATTCGAGGCGTTAATTTCTTGGAGAAGTGTATGTTTTATATCTTTTGCGTTATTTTGCCGGTTTTTAGGGCACTGATCACTGTCAATGGTGTAACCAGGATGATACTAAGTGGTGGTTACAACTATTGGGGGATCTCTATGGGGTATGGAATAGTAATGGTGTTAAGCGTATAAAGCTCAAAGTACATCCCAATGGGGGGGGGGGTTACAATCCCTAAAACCATCCCCCTGGTTACGCCACTGCTGTAAAATAGCCAAACAGATCCTCCTTTCAGTTACCCTCATCTAAAAGTCGATGAAACTTGACAAATGAGTCATGTAAATAGCCGAAATGAGATAATAAATGCAATTCATTAATTTTGCTACTGTATAAACTTATTGTCATTTATAAAGATTTAGTTTATCCTCCGATTTTGGTGGCAGGGGATTTTCTAAAATCCCTCAACACTAACCTCAACCTTTCCACTTCTCATGAATAACGTAGAAGCTTGAGGTATATATATTTGGTAATGTACATAGAGAATTTTTTAAAAAAGAAAAGAGAAATAAACTTATCAAGAAGATGAATACTATACTACCGGGTGCCTTAGGAATGCCGAACTTTAAATTCTACAATTAGTTTTAAATAAGTCTATAATAGTTTTTAAATATAAGTATATATTTGTGTACAAGGTGTTCCAGAAAAAGTCTCTATGATAGGTAAAAAACTAAAAAAGAATTGGAGTTTGCTTAGTAAAAAATTTTTGTAAGGCCATCCGTTTTCAAGATACAGGGCGTTGAAGAACAAAACAATTTACAAATTTTTTACAATTTTGCTGAAACTACCGAAACTATAGGCAGCATTATAATGAAATTTGTTGGGTTTTAAGGGGTAGTTATTGTGTGTCTTTCGACATACAATTAAGAATTTTATATTCATCATTGCCGCGCATACGGGTAATGGTCACATTTATTTAAAGAAAAAAAATAGTACGTCACTGATATATTTCAAATTAAATATCATTTTTGAATTTCTCGTTCAATTTATGACAAAAAACCTATCTTCTCTTTTTTCCTACGACGCGCCCTTACATAGTATTCGAAAAGTTTCTACAGGGTGTTTCAAAAAAGTTTTACCTATCCTAGAGGCGGTGTTACCTTTTTCTGAAACACCCTGTATACAAGGTGTTGCTATATTTGACTGACAACAATATATTATTATCTTTCTCGTTATTGACGATTTTTGTTTTTTATCTAATTTATTACACTCTTCGTTTATAAACTAGTCAAAGTTATTGTTTTGACGCGTTTTCTATCATTTTTTTACATACTTATTTTATTTTTTCATAAACTCCGATTATCTTGTGGAATTTCTAAGCAGTTATACGAAAGTTATAGGGATATGTACGAAATCTTTGAGCCCTAGCGAATTATACATAAGATAGGTGTATTAAGGCCGATATGTAGGCGATAGACTGAAAGAAAGAGTATTCCGCTTGACGTTAGTAGTTTGGCAAAAGACAAAAGATAAATAGGGTAACAATGGAAGAAAGCTTTTCAAGGCAGTTCAGAACGAATAGAGGTTTAAAACAAGACGTTCATCTTATTAGAACAAGTAATCAGAAAATCAAATATAGCAGGACTATTCTCAATAGTAAGGAACAGTGCATAACGTACGCGGACGATGTGATGATACCAACGAGAACTAAAAACATTCAGAAAAAGTTTTCCAGAAATTTGAAGAAGATGCGAAAAGATACGTACTATCAATAAACCAAACAAAAACATAATATGTATATGGAAATGAGAGGAGACATAACTTCCTCTTATTCTTAAGCAATCCACTAATGGATGTTCGCGATCACGTTTGACCATTTTTCTCTATCCCTTGCAGTATGTATTAGGTCTCCTATGTTTTTTAGCCCTGTCTATTGTTTGACATTACGGAGCCATGGCATTTTCTTCCTGCCCACTCCCTTTCTTCTTTCGACCTTTCCTTCAATTATGGTTTGCAGAAACTGGTTTCTTTCGTTTCTAATTAGGTGCCCCAGGTATGCTGTTTTTCTCTGTTTAATTGTGCATAGCAGTTGTCGTTCTGTACCAATTCTTCTCAGGATTTCTTCATTTGTTATTCGTGCGGTCCAGGGAACTTTAAGGATTCGTCGATAAATCCACATCTTAAATGCCTCTATCTTATTCATTGTGTTTATTTTTAAAGCCTATCCTCCCATGCCATATAGGAGCACCGACCATATCTAGCATTTCCTGAATCTTATTCTTAGGTTCAGGGGCCTGATTCTAATTCATTTCGACAGTCGCAATTTCATTTCGACACCGCCATGACAGCCGCAGAGTATAGCGATTCTTATTCATTTCGATATTAGTTACAACTGGGGATATTAACCTTATCATGTTGAGACTGCTCAGAATTTGGGTTGGCGCTCCGGTTTATTGGAATTTGTTAATAGTCTGGGAAAATTATCGAAAAAATGCCATTTTTGGGAAAAATTATGTACCAGCTATTTTATTGCTAAAATCGAATCTTAAGATTGCATATACAGTGGAACCTCGATTATCCGTCAGGGCACCGGACCAAGGGTATGACGGATAATCGAAAAGGCGGTTAACAGAACATTAAAAAAATTGAAAATTGATAGTACAACTCTCAAATTTTACTTACGTGTTTTGTTTTATAAGATAAGAGGAATTTTTGTTCATACAAACGAATCAATTTGGAATATTCTGAAATCTTTGTTTTACTGATGCTTCACATTTTTCTTAATCCGCGTAAGATCATGCAATCTACTTTATTGGCTTCTTCTTGTCAAGAATACCACTCGATAAATTGTTGCATGTGCGATGCAGCTTCTCTAGCTTCTTTACGCAAATCTTGGTCAGTTCAGTCAGTTGCAATAACATCATCGACATCGTCACCATCAAATTCCGAGTCTGTGTCAGCTCGTGAATGTGTTTCGTCCGCCTCTTTTGCCATTTCAATGATTTCATCATCTGTCAGCAATCGTCCTTGTCACAAATTAACGATTCGTTGATGTCATCTTTAGTCAACAAAAAAAAAACAGTTGATTCAGCCCTAACTTCATTTGTTACTGCACTGTACATTTCAGCGAATTTCGTTTGGCTTATCGCAATGCTCAAACAAAATGAATTGATGACCCAATTTTTGCTTATGTAGTCAATACAATTTACGTACGGACCCTGACGGTTAATAGAGAGACGGATAATCGAGGTTCCACTGTATTAGTAATATGGGGTATGACAAGTCCGCCGAAAGTGTGTTATTTTATTTATAAACAAATTAGCACTCCTAAATCTTCTTTTTTTTTAATTAATGGTCTGTAACTCCTAAAATTTTTCCTTTGAGCCAAAAACACTCAAATAAAAATTCACCGTAATTTAGTTCTGCACAAAGTTGTTTTTTTTTCCGATTTCCTTCAACAAAAATTTTACTCAGAAAATCCGAGTTTTCCCAAAAAAACTGCAAATTTCAATTAAACCCAGCCATATTAATACCTTTTGCTTTAGTTTTCCTTGCAAGAAATAAACAAAACACATCTAAACTAAACCTAACCTCGCTTTTGGCCATTCATTCATCTCCGTGTCAAATAATTTCGACATCGAAATTATAATATCAACCACTTTTTTGGAGTCGCTATTAATTTCTTAATTAATTAATTAATTAATTATTAGTTCAACTAAAATCCACAAGGCTCGCACAGTCGCATTTCGACGTCGCCATATTGAAAGCGACTTGTTTAGTGTCGAAATTTGATTTAGAATCAGGGCTCAGGTCAAAGTCAGAGTTCGTAAAGACGTTTCTGAATTTCATGAATGCACTTCTGGCCCTCTCTATCCGACATTTAATTTCCATATCCGACATCCAGTCTTCACATAGTCAGGTACTTAATTTAATTTTCTACACGCTCTACATCTTGATTGTTATATGCTAGTGTTGCATTTTGATGTTGACATAATTGACGGCTGATTATAAGGAACTTCGTCTTTTTTATGTTGGATGCTGTCCCATGTTCTCGCTATGTTCTCCAATTTTATTAAGAAGGTTTTGGAGGTCTTCTATATTGTTTGCTATTAAGACAGAGTCATCCGCATATCGTATATTATTGACCCAGGTACCATTTACTTTGATGCCGCTTTCGCATTCCTCAAGAGCTTTCTGGAAGATACTTTCTGAATATAAATTGAACAGTAGTGGGGAGAGAATGCATCCCTGTCTTACACCTCTGATAATTTTTTGAGCTTGCGTTGTTTCATTATCCACCTTGACGACAGCTGTTTGATTCCAGTAAAGAGCTTCTATGCAACGAATGTCTTTTTGATCTATGTCGAGTTGTTTTAGTATATGTGCGAGTTTATGATGTTGTACTCGACCGAAGGTTTTTTCATAATCTCTAAAGCACATCGTTACATCTTTCCTTTGATCGTAGCAGTTCTGAGCTAGCACTTGGTTGCAACGCGTGCTTCCTTTACCCAGGCTTTTTCTAAATCCAAATTGTGAGCAACCAATAACCTTATCGCATTTTTGTGGAAATTCTGTAGTGAAGAACTTTGAGGAATAATTTTAAAGAATGGCTTATCAGACTTATCAGTCGGTGGTTTTTACACTTTGTTGCCTTGTTCTTTTTTGGCAAAGGGATAAAGGTAGATACAAGCCATTGGACAGGGAATTTTCCTTTTTTATAGATTTGGTTGAAAAATCTTTATGAGTATCGTAATTCCCTCTTCATCTAACAATCTGAGTAACTCAACAGGAATTTGATCAGGTCCAATTGCTTTCCAGTCTGTCGAGGTATTTATTGCTCTAGTAATTTCTTCAATTGTGATCTCGGGACCAGATAGGTTGTTAATATCATATCACTTTTTCCTGAACGACTTCTATCTGAGGCCTCTCGTCTGCAAAGAGATTTTTGATATATTGTTCCCAAATGAGTTTCCTCTCTCTATCATCTTGTGCAATTTGTCCTTGTTCATTTTCTAAGTTAGAAAACTTCTTTTTTTCTGTATATTCCAGCTACCTCCTTTAGTTTCTTATGTAGATTTTGGTCATCGTGTTGTTTTTGTAACTGTTCCATTTCCTCACACTGTTTCTTTATCCACTTATTTTTTGTTGTTCTTATCTCCCTTCTTATGCTTTGTTGTTGTTCTCGATATTTGTCTCGGTTCACTTGGTTTTTATATTTTCTTCTTTGTTCGAACATTGCCAGGATTTCGTCAGTCATCCAACTTTTCATTTGTATTTTTTGTTTATAACCTAATTATTTTTTAACTGTATCCGTCATTGTTTCCTCTATGGCTCTCCATGTGTTATCCAAATTAATTTCTCTTTCTAGTTTTACTTTTGTATTCTTTGTTAGTTAGGGAGAACAGAGAGTAGAGATCTGTGAAAGAAAGGTACTCAGAAAATCTTAAGAGGAATACACACGACAGAGAATTTGGAGAAGACGAACAAATAAAGAAATAATTAAGATGTATGGAAAACCAATAAACTAATAATCAAGAAAGGAGACAATAAGAAGACCCCAACAATTATAGAGTTACGGAGAGTTACGAATTATAGGTTACCAGTTACGGAGATGTTGAAGAGGAAGTACGACAACAAAGCTTAAAAGCAAGTAAAGCGGCGGGATCTCTTAATGACACAATCTGGAAGAACAAACACCTAAGACCAGACACAAAAGCAAGAATCTATAAAGCAGCAATTAGACCTATATTGACATACACGGCGGAAACAAGACCTGACACATCTAAAACGAGACGACTACTAGAAACAACAGAGATGAAAATACTTCGACAAATATCAGGGAAAAATCTGTTGGATAGGGAGAGAAGCGAAAACATAAGAAGATCATGCAATGTAGAAGACATAAATGGATGGGTGACAAAACGGAAACAGGAGTGGAACGAACACATTAGTAGAATGGCAGAGGATAGGGTAGTACGAATAGCACGAGATAAGTTACCAAATGGACGAAGAAGTATTGGCAGACCAAGAAAAAGATGGTGCGATAACTTAAACAATTTAGAAGGCTAATACTGAAGAAGAAACAGGCTTTAAAGCCTTCATACAAGAAGGAAGAAGAAGAAGAAAACCAATAATTACGGCAAGAATATGAGTTCAAAGAGCTAGATGGCTTGGGCACATTATACGAATGACAGAGAACCGAAATATTAACACAATACTGAAGGAGGGAGAAAGGGGGAAAACAAGAGGACGTCCAGAGAAGAAATGGTTGGAAGAGGTAATGCAAGGCTTGTCAAAAATAGGCATTAGAGATTGGACAGAAAAGGCAAGAGACCGGGAAAAGTGGAGGGAAATAACAAGTTTTTGGAAGCAAGGGGCCTCCTATAAGGCCTGTAGCGCTGTTAGAAAAGTCTACACACTTTTTGCTAACTTGTTTTTTTGTTAATTTTTAAACGGATTTTAGCTCAACCAACTTTCTCACCTTTTAACAAGCCCTGTTTTTTAGTTCTTTTCGAATAATTTTCTTGGCAGATTCACCCAAAAACTTCATCGCCATTGAACGGTTTATCAATAAAAGTAAGGGCTGCAAGGGACATAAAAAAGCGCTCATATTCGGAACATATTCTTGGCTTTCATAACATCAACACACCATTACCAGTTATTTATGAACTGATAAGAAAAAAATAATTTCCTTATCGTAATTGAATCTAAAAAAGCCGCAAACTGTCTCTCATTTACATAACCGAAAATGTTTTTTACTGGAAGGATGTAACAAATCAGTAAATATCAACAGATATTCATTAAAAAGGCTATTTATATATTTACATACTACGCCAATTTTTTTATAATGTAATAGATGATAATAGTTTAAGAAAATGAAGTTTTTTGTTATCTCAATTAACACACAAACAGTGAGAATCATTACAAATTTATTCCGATATCAGAAAGTCATAATTTGAGTTGAAAATCTAAATAGGTTCCAATAAGAAGTGGAGTGCGACAAGGATGTGTACTAACCCCTCTACTTTTTAATGATGCAGTAGTGCGAGAGGTCTGAAATGGCCCTGAATACAAAAAAGAAAGAAAAATGATTGTCATTAAGAACAAGATTGCAGACGAGACAATCTACGTCTACGTTAAAGGAAAAGCCTTAGAGAAAATACCCAGATTAGTGTTGCCCAAAATCGGTCTTGGTCTTGCAGTTTTGGTCTTGTTCTTGCGTTTTCGCAAGACCAAGACCGCCTAATTTTAGCAAGACCAAGACTTACCGTGCAAGACTTGAGCAAGAACAAGACTAAGCCCGCGAGACTCTTGCGTCTTGCAGTTAGAACTGAGGGTCGTTTTAGGGAATATATTAGTTCGACTATATTCTTAGATACTCTATGAGAAACAAAAAAATGTGTAACAAAAATTTTGAAAATTGGACTTATGCGCATTACGAACAATACCATAAACATACATAGCGAATCAAAATATCCATTTAAAGAACTCTTCCCACATTTAACACGTAATCAGAGGTCATTATTACAAGTAAAAATAAAATATTTTGTACATTCCTTCCCAGCAGACGACTTCTCTGAAATTAATTGTCCGGGTTATGAGAATAGTCGCCTTCTAATTTTCTTCTAAACTTTTTAAAATTAGTTGATAAAAAATATACCTAATAAGTAATTAATTTTTTTCATTATTAGTTTTCCAGGAATTTAAACACACAAATCTTATCGGTATATAGAATAGTAAGACTATTATGTATTGTTTTTGCTGAATGTGATATGAGGTCACTCGGTTAAACAAAATTTGCCGAAACAGCGCGTATAATATTTTTTAAAAGTATGATACCGAGACAAAAGAACAGAAAATGCCAGATACCCTAACAAAACACCGAAATATTATTTAATAACGATATACACTTCTTCAAAAAATTTACGCACCACCTTATAAACGGGTCATTGTTAATGTTTAGAATTTCCTGAACCTTTGTCCGATTTAAGTGATTTTTTTAATATTATGTTGTCTTATTTTTATAAATATCGCTGTCATAATATTATTGCTAGACAAATCAGTTATTGCCATTGTACACCGGGTGTAGGTACCAATCAAACTGTGTTTTTTCTCAGAGCTAGCATCACTCTGTGGAATATTCTAGCATTTATAAAATACTGAAATTTAAACGATAGCCTTATATTTTCTTAAAATTATGTTTCTTTATTCAATCGCTTATATTGGATAATAAAATACATAAGTTTCTAATAAACTTTAGTTAGTTAGAACATAGGCACGGATCACTTAGATCGTGGGTTCAAACCCCACCCAGTGTCAATTGTCTAGATTAGTAATTCTCAATATTTTTGAGTCATGTACCACATAATACTTTTTATTATTTTTGTTACCACCTAACTGAAATAGCTATGTAATCTAATTAACTACATATAATAATTGTGGCTGATTTTAGCTGTTTTTGCGTTTTGTGTACCACCGCAAATAATGATACGTACCACCAGTGGTACATGCACCACAGATTGAGAACCGCTGGTCTAGATATTTATTAATATGGCTGGTCTTTACTATGGCTATGATATTCCAGCTTAAAATGTACCTCGCTGTTACGTTGTTCTAAGATATGCAATAGGCTAATAGGCAACTTCGAGACTTGCTACGCTAGACTCTTGCTGCAAGACCAATGACCAAGACCGGGAGCGCAATACCAAAACCAAGACTAGGTGTACTGGCTCTAGACCAAGACCAAGATTGTCTAAGTCTCGTCTTCTTGCATTTGTGCAACACTAACCCAGATACAATAATTACTTGGGATGTGAGCTAAATGAACAATGGGACTGCAGCCTTGAAATAAAACGAGACATTGAGATGGTCAGTAGCACTTTCAATAAGATGAAAACAGTATTATGCAATGGTAGATTGGAAATAGAAATTAGAATTTGAGTATGTATTGAGATGCTACGTAATCTCTATCCTTTTATATGGAGTTGAAGCCTGGCCAATTACGGACGCAACTGAAAAAATACTTGCCAGATTTGAGATGTGGTGTTATCGAATAATGTGGAAAATATCATCGACACAGCACCTAACAAACACGGAAACGTTAAGAAAGATGAAAAAGAAATACTCAACACTATGGGAAACAAAAATGAGCTACTTTGGTCACATACTAAGGAATAAAAATATCAATTGATGTGATTGGTTGTACAAGGGTTGTACAAGTGGTGGCTGCTAAAAGATGAGAAAGAAGGTCTATTCAGGAGAAGAATAGTAGAAAAAATATGTTGGAACATGAAAGAAAGCCCTAATACAATTTGGAGAAAACGTCAGGGAAAAAAGTTTGAGGATAAAGAGACTTGGTGGTGGTCAAACGAAGTACAAGGAAAAATAAAAGAGAAGAGAAAATTATATAAAAAGTGGCAAGAAACCAGATCCGACACAGATCTTCAAAACTATATGGTGGCGAAAAAGGAAGCGAAAGTAGCAGTAGCAAAAGCCAAAGCAGAAGCGTATTCAAACCTATACGATCAACTTGATACCAGGGAAGGCGAAACGAAGATACAGTCGAACCCGCTTATTAGAATAGCCTTTGTGCCAAGTAAAAGTATTCCTATAACCGGGATATTCTAATAACCGATCATTGGTTGCTACTATAAATGTTTCGAGACCTCAAATTTATATTCCTTAAACCGGGATATTCCTTTAAGAGGTATTCTAATAAGCGGGTTCGACTGTATATAAAATAGCCAAACAGAGAGCAAAGAAGGCAAACGATTTTAATCAGATTAGATGTATCCGAGATGAAAATAATAAAATACTAGTTCACGAAAGGGATGTCAAAAAGAGATGGAGAAAGTACTTTGACAGCTTATTAAATGAAGAATTTGGCAGACAGCCTGTAGAGTCAACGGAGACAGTAGCAGCAATGGTCAGCAAAATAACAAACGAGTAAGTGGCTCAAGCGCTTCAAAAAATAAAGAAAGGAAAAGCGGTAGGACCAGATGATATTCCTGGGGAAGTATGGAGCGCATTGGGAGAGACAGGAACAAGGTGGCTAGCAGGTCTATTTAATAGAATTATGGAAGTTGGACAAATGCCAGACGAATGGAGAAGCAGTATACTGGTACCTGTTTACAAAAACAAGGGAGACATACAACAATGTACAAACTATAGGGCTATAAAGCTGCTTAGCCACACCATGAAAATATGGGAAAGAGTAATTATTGATAGACGGATATGTGAAGAGACCGAAATATCCGAGAATCAATTTGGTTTTATGCAGGGCAGACCAACAACAGATGCAATTTTCATTATAAGGCAGTTGATGGAAAAATACAGGAGTAAAGAAACAAACGCTCATATGGTATTCATTGATCTTGAGAAAGCATATGATAGAGTTCCTCGAGAGATTCTGTGGTGGGCACTCAATAAGAAAGGAGTCCCTGGTGAATATGTAAAGATTGTGAGGGATATGTATGAGGGAGTAACGACTAGTGTTAGGACAGGTGTGTGAGAGACTGATAAATTTTATGTGAAAGTAGGATATTGCACCAAGGCTCTGTGCTTAGTCCGTATTTATTCTCATTAGTTTTGGACCAGATAACAGCGAAACTATAGGGTAACATTCCATGGTGCTTAATGTATGCTGATGATGTCGTGTTAGAAGGAAATAGTGAAAGAGACTTAGAACAAAAACTGGAACAGTGGAGGCAATCTCTGGAGGAAAAAGGTTTAAAACTTAGTAGGACAAAAACGGAGTATTTGGAATGTTCATTTAAAGATGGAGTTATTACAAATAAAATGGTATCTTTGGATGGTGAACTGATTGTAAAAAGCAATAATTTTAAGTACCTGGGATCGGTATTACAGAGTAATGGAGAAATAGATGAAGATGCATGCAGTAGAATTAGGGCTGGATTGATGAAGTGGAAAGAAGTGAGTGGTGTGTTGTGTGACAGAAAAATTCCAATGAAGCTGAAGGGAAAATTCTATCAAACAGCCATAAGACCGGCTATGATGTACGGAACTGAATGTTGGGCAGTGAAGAAGAAAGAGGAACAACGAATGCATGTGGCGGAAATGAGAATGCTTAGATGGATGAGTAGAGTGACAAAGAAGGATAAAATTAGAAATGAGTATATTAGGGGAAGTCTAGGTGTGGCACCAATTGATGACAAAATGAGAGAACATAGGTTAAGATGGTTTGGTCATGGTCAACGTCGAGACGTTAATCACCCAATACGAAGAATAGCTGAAGTGCAGATTCCTGGAAGGAGTAGGAGAGGAAGACCAAAGAAGACCTGGGGGAGACGATAAGGCAGTACATGTTGGTAAAGGGGATTGACATTGATATGACCCAAGATAGAATTGTGTGGAGAAATTCAATTAGGGAAGCCGACCCCGCATAGGGATAAGGCAAAGAGAATGATGATGGTTGTACAAGGGAAAGTGGAAGGAAAAAAAGAGGACGGAGAAGACTACACAGCTCTTGGTTGAAAAAGTTAAAGCAGTGGAGTAGAAAAACAAAAATAGAACTCTTCAGAACTGCTACACACAGTAAAGTGGGCCTTGATGATCGCCAATGTCCTTAAAGGATAAAGCACGTGAAGAAGATAGTTGGCCATTTATTGTCCAAATATTTTTTGTCCACGTTGTTATGTATTCTGTTTCTCTTCTTCGGTAATAAAGACATACTTCTTGTTGTTCTGAAGCTATTTTCTTGTGGAATTTTTGTAATTAACTAGTTTTGATGGGAAATAAGCCACAATTTTACTAAAAAAATGATTTTATTAACGTTTCGACATCCAAATCGGATGCTGTTATCAAAATACAAAAAAAATATTAATGAATTAAACAAAAATGTTGTTGCTTAGTAAAAAATTCTTCTAATCATTTATAATCTGACTCATTGATATCGGTAATTCAGACATATATTATACATTTTAAAGTAGGAGACTTTAAAATGATATTGCTAATATTTATGAGTTGCGATCCTGGGATGACTTTACTGAAAGATAGTTCATTCGATTACATGAAATCAACCCGCCACAAATATCCGTCACAAAAAAAATCATAACATGTGATCTGTCAAAAGACAACCACATGCAACAGTGACAGTAAAATTCTCGCGTTAGAGATTCGATAACTAAAATTCTGACCTTAATATGTACATGTGTTATTTTAAATTATAAATAATATTAATAGTACATAGATATATAAATATTACTAAAATATAAAATATGTACTAACTCAATATGTTATTGACTTATTAATCGTGGTATTTTCTTTCTATTGGCTTCCTCTTTTAGTATGATGGGTAACCATATCCTACTGCATTCTACCGAGGAATTTGCGACACAATTGGTTTCATTTAGCATAATTAGAGCCGCTTCTTTGATTTTTCTCTTTTTACTATCTGTTTCTTTCAGGACTATATTTGAATCTCTCCACTGAACTCTATGTTCATTATCCCAAGCGTGTTGACATATTTGAGATCTATCAAATTCTCTATTTTTAATTTACGACTGATGTTCACTTATTCTAACGTTTAATGGTCTTGATGTTTCACCTAAATAAAATTGTTCGCATTCACAAGGTATTTTATAAATACAATTATTTGTTCTTTCTTGTTCACTGTTTCACTGTTAGGTTTAGTTTTAGATAGAATATGTAGATCTCAACGTGTTTGTTGTTTTGAATGTTGTTGAAATGTTGAATTTATTTCCTATTGTTTTAAGTTTCTCGGATTTTTATAATATATGGTATTGATATTTTCCTCGTATTATTTCTTGTGAATGCTATAGGATCCCGTTCTAAGTTGTTCTGTTCCATTCGATCCAATCTTGACAATTCCTTATTTATAAACGATAAAGGATAATCATTTTTTAATAAAACCGATGTTAACAAGTTAACAAGTAATTTTGGCTCTATCATATAACGATTTAATGATTCCCTTTTTAACGTTGATGGTATGATTTGATTTGTAATTGAGATATCTGTTGGTGTGTGTTTACTTTAATACTTCCTTTAAGTCACTATTAACCTTTTCTTTCCACCTTCTTTTTCTACTTCATATGGGCTTCTTACGTAAGACCATCTTTTGTATTCTGTACTCTGTCTTTCTTTGGATATATCCCAGCCACCTCATTCTTTGTGCCTATATCGGGAATATGCCTATGTATATTTGCAAAAAGTGACAAGAAATAAAGAACGATAAAACAACGTGTAGGTTGCAGCTCAAATGAAACTTATTAAACATTTACATCTTAGATCTGTCAAATTTGATCCGTTATGTACACGATAACTTTACGTCGTCACGTTGTACTACATCCGTACTAGAATTTGTACTATAATGAGAACCATTAAAGTACAGTTAGTTGTAAGATATTTAAAGTACATTAACAATGACATTAAAATATGGAAATAGAACAATATGCCAGAGACTGAGTATTATGTTCGAAAATGTGTTTATTTATTTCTGCTAATAAAAAATGACTACTATAACGAGTACCAATAATATTTAATGATGGTTCTTCCATCTCCATCCACCAGGGCATGTCGCTGCGCTGTCTATCCACAATCCACCAGCTAAGCACCAAACCAAAACATCGTTCTCTCATCGTCAGTTCGCTAAAATTCACCGCGTATGCCGGACGTATAGGCATTGGCCCGCTCCTCCGTGCCATGTGATTATCCTTTCGAACTTTTTCGGCAGATTCGCCTGATGTGAGACATTTTCTAAAATTGTGATACAGTTCAGTGCCTTGAGATTGTGTTTTTAGTGGTATTTTTTTTTTAATTACAATTGTGGATATGTACGCTGCTTATGCGGGGGGAGCACCCCCGCATTATGCTCCACCGCCACCCCCAACGTACCTGCAACCCCATCCACCACCGCCACCCCTTCCGCACCACGTGCAGGTGCCCCCCGTCGGGATGGGACAGGAACCCAATCCTGTGGCACACTTCTCCAAAAAAAGAATAAGGTAAAAATGATAAAATAGCCAATAAAATAAATAAAATAGAAGAATAATAAATATTTAATAGAAGAAGAGTACAAATGGTCAAACTCTTTATGTTTAATTATTTTTTTTTTCATTTTTTGTCTTTTAACAATTTACTTTAAAAAATTACTCAAAAAAATAATTGTTAATTATTAGTCCTAATATATTTGATGATTGATGACTTTAAAACTATTATAACAAAATTCTGAAATAATATCGCTTTCTTCTCCGAAGATTCATCAGTATGTATAAACTTCTCCCATATTTCTTATGGTGTTGTCAACCTATTCTCCATCTAGAATCTAGAGTAACTTATTGTGCCCATTTCTGGACATAAACCGTTGGTCTTCATCCAGTGCTGATGTCTTGTAACTTATTCCAGCATGTTCTTTAAAATTGTCACCCCATTTCACCCGTGATTTGTCTCTTCCTCTCTTTAATTATGTACATGATCTCTAAAATATCTACTTGTCTATCTCCCATTTTTGTGAATTTTACAGGCTGCAAATTTCATACAAAGCTAACACTTCTCACTGTTGTCTTTCTCCATTCATTTGTTTTTCGATATTTATGTAGGTAAATATTTAATGTTATCTTTATCTTTGGGCCTTTGCGAAATTATCAATATTTACGTCTGTATGCGTCTATGCGTCTAGTTTTGAACTACATATAAATATTTAATCATGAGTATATTTATATTTTTTTGGAAAATTTTACTGGAGGCCTACGTTCAGCAATGGAGATGTATAGGCTAATTGATGAATTTAATTTTCCATATCATTTACTATTTACATTTATTTTTATAAAATACATTTAATATTTCTTAGTCTTTCCATTCATTTCTTAACCACTTCCTTCCATTTATTTATATCCAATGCTTTTTCTTTTCAAATCTCAACACACACTACCTTTTTGTAAGTCTTCATATACGCTGTCCTTCAAACTCTTTCTTTGTCTACATTTTTTCTTTTTTTGTAAAAAAAACTTTGGCTTTCGTGATTTTCGGCATTTTTTATTTTCCCATTCTTTATTTTCCCATTCTTTCAATGTGTCCTAAATATCGTATTGTCTGTGCTGATTACCGTCCTTACTTTTGGCCTCTTTTGGTTCGTTATATAATTCTTCAAGTTCGTTGTTATTCCTTCTTCATCATTAATCATCTATTTTCACACCTCCATATATTGCTCTTTGTATTTTCCTTTTCCATCTTTGTAAATTTCTTTCTTTTCTTATTTTTTAAGCACTCATGTTTCGCATGCATATTTATGCTGTATGTAGCTGTAGGCCTGACAACTGTTTTATAGATTCTAATTTATGTTTTTCTTGAGACATATTTGGATTTCATTAATTTTTGCATCCATACTTTTGGTTTCCTTTTGCCATTCTTGCCTTTATCTCCTCTTCTCCATGTCCTTTGTCATCTAATTTTACACCCAGATAAGTAAATTTTAAAACTCCTTTGAACATGCATGTATTTTCTCCTTCTATCTCCAACGTGAAATTGTCTTCTTTGTCTTTATCTATTTCCCCTTTTATCATGTATTTTGTCTTTTCCTTATTTATTACCAGCCCAATTTTTTTGCCTCTTTTATTAGGTATATTGTTAATTGTAATACTTTCTCATTTTGTCACTTTTTTGTGTATTGGGAATATCCTTGCTATGGTCCACTATTTTCGCACTCTTTCTGTATCCCATATGCTTTTTATCAAGATATGTAGTGCTTTCGCTTTTCCACATCAAGTTCTTTGTTTGTCTTCATTTTCTTCGTAAATTCTAGTGTGATACTTTCTTTCTTTTGTTATAATACCATCTTATGATAGCACCCGACGGCATAAAATCTTGTTCCAAATATACTGAACACATAAAAATAGTTTTCATTCAATAGTCATTTTTTAATTTGCTCTCCCGGTAATACGTGTATTCATATATTATCAGATTCAAGATTTGTTTTGCTTTGTACTTTGTGATGAAATATAATACTAGTCACACTATTGTGAAACTATAATGATTAATTTGTAGCATTGCAAAACGTTTTATAAGGGTCATGTAATATTGAAATAGTCCAACAAATCTATACCTGCTATTCAGATTTCTTTGTTTTTAGTTCAGGTGTTTCTGCCGTGTGTGTCATATTGGTCTGATGAGTGTTTTGTAAATTCTGCCTTTCATTTCTTCTCTGATATTTTTATTTCTCCATACTGTTTCATTCATGCAACCTGCGGCTCTGCTTGTTCTATTCACTTGGTCTTCCACTTCTGCTTCGAGCTTTCCGGAGCTAGATAGTGTGATGCATAGATATTTAAACTCCTTCACTTGTCCTATTATTTGACACTCCAGCTCTAATTTACATCTTAGTAGATTTGCTGTTATAACCATGCATTTTATCTTTTTTGGTGCAATAACATGTTCAATTTTCTGGACGTTCTATTAAATTGGTGCAATATACACTGAACCAAAAAAGTACGTAAATATAATGAAAAAAACATTGATTCAAAAACGGGGAGCATTAATTTTCGTCCAAAGATCAGTATCATTGGTCCTATGTAAGTAGATACATTAACTAATGCTCAAAAACATTAATTTTTATGAATTAGTACGTTCATGCAATGTACTTTCTAGTTAAGAATCAATGTATCGGTACATTGAATCAATGTATCGGTGTACATTCAATCAATGTATCGGTACATTGAATCAATGGATCGGTACATTGAATCAATGTATCGGTACATTAATTCTTAACTAGAAAGTACATTGAATGAACGTACTAATTCATAGAAGTTAATGTTTTTGAGCATTAGTTAATGTATCTACTTACATTGGACCAACGATACTGATCTTTGGACGAAAATTACTGCTCCCCGTTTTTGAATCAATGTATTTTTCATTATATTTACGCACTTTTTTAGTTCAGTGAACGTCATCTTCATGTATATTTGTATATAACATAAAAATAGTTAATAAGTAAACAAAATGATGACTTAATATCTACATAAATATTACAAATATAGGTTGAAGCAACGATTTTTTGCCGATTCTCAAACTAATAGGTATCTATAAGTTTTAAGAAAAAAAAACATATATTTTTAATTAACACAAACAGCTTCTTATAATGTAATTTGGAAAAAACTGAATAACTAAATATAACAGAAATTGATTTTTCTTATAAAATATACAAAAAATATATATATATTTATATTATATAAAAAATGTATACCTGATACCGTGAAAATAAATACATCTACAATAACATCTCCATAAATATCACATCTCTCTGGGATTAATTATCACCAACCATACAAAAAACAAATGGTTGAATTGCATTTTTCTTTGATTTCAAGAATCTAATATGGTCTTCGACTTCTTGCTGGGTCTTCCCGATGTAAGAATGATTACTGGAAATCTCTGATTGTATATTTTGTTATATATTTGGTTGTCCATTAAGATCTTTTTTTACCCATTTTATTAGTTCGTACAAAATATCGATGTAGAATCCAAAGAAGAACTGCATGTTAACCATCTAAAATTTATATTAATAATTATTATAAAAAAATAAATATAAATAGTGAACATAGTTGTATTTTTGTCGAATTTTTGCCTTTGAACACATAATGCGCAGGCGTTCTCCCTCTGGGTAAGTTCAGGATTTGCTCCGCGAATACACCTATTGAGTTAAAAACTGTTAATGTTGAGTGTTTATTCAAAAAAATGTCAACAAGTATTTTCATAACCATTCTTTTAAACAGATATATATCTTTTATTATTCTAAATCGATTGTTACGCAGCGCATAACTTTCACAACTATTTATTGTGGCTATGTCGTTTAAAAGCTGATAAAAATCAAACGCATTCGAAGTTATAACATAAAAATCTATTTAGTAACTGATGGATGTAATGGTTAACAACAACACGGAAGAACAAATACAGCAATGCGTTGGTGTAAAGTTGTAAAATCAAACGTGTGCCTAATTAAAAATAAATCTGCCTGTGTTAAACTTATCAATGCATTTTTTCTTTTAAAATTTAAATTTATCTACCTTAACCTGATCCTTACTATCTTCTTTTGCCATTTAATTCGTCCAATTTTGAACATATGCTTCCCCCAATTTCCTCCATTCGCTTCTGTTTCCAGTGTGGTCCTCCTATCTTTCTAATGTCATCTCCCCATCTCATATGGGGTCGTCTTCTTACTCTCTTTCCTGTCCATGGTCTCCATTGTTATATCGTGGTATTCCACCTGTTGTCCGTTTGTCTGGCGTTATGACCTGCGAAACTCCATTTTAGCCTGGCTATATGTTGTCCTGCGTCTTTGACTTTTGTTTTATTTCTCGTCCAGTTGTTTTGCTTTTTGGTTTTTAATTTTTTTATCCATGTTTGCTTTGGTAAAGGTTCATGTTCGGCATGCGTATGTGAGAATTGGGAGTATGCACTGGTCAAACACTCTTGTTTTTAAGTATAGTTGTATTTTTTTATTCTTTAAGACCCATTTTAACCTTCCAAATCCTGCCCAGGCTAATCTGATCCTTCTTTTTACCTCTGCTGTTTTGTTTTCCTGATTTATTTTTATTATCTGTCCCAAATATATATGTATACTTTATCATTAACTGCTTCTATTGTGGTTTTATTTAGAATTACGTTTCTATTATCTTGTTTGTTTGTCATTATTTAATTATTTTGGTTTTGATAAAATTCATTTTTAGACCTATCTGTTCGAATTCCTTTGCTAGTTCGGTTAGCATGGTTTGTAGTTCTTCAAAACTTGATGCCATTATTATAGACGGAGAGCTAGAGCCGAAAAATCATCGTCATAAGTAATATGGAGTTTTTCCTATGAAATGTGTCCATTGTATATTGACAATTATGACCCCTTTCCGGCTGACACCTCAGTGGATACAGGAAGTAGCAATAAGGGATGAAAGGGGAAAGTTAGTGCAGTCATTAAAGGTTTTCACCTCCTATTTTGTTAAACCTCCATCGATTTGCATGAAAATTGGTGACTAGTTAGAGCATACCTCAAGAAATAAAACTGATTTGGTGCCAACTTGCACTTTACCCTGGTGGTGAATACCACCCATTCCCGCGGGTGAAAACAATTTTATTAAAAATAACCCCACAAATCGATAGAGCGATAAATTTTAAGTAAAATTTGTTATATCATGTTATTAAAATAAATCAATACTTTTGGAGTTATTAAAGATCAAAGATTTGTCTATTTAAGAGCGTACACGTGAAGTTACGGATGATAAAAAGAACATTTTAATTAATTGTATGTTATTAAAATATTATTTTTATATTATCTAGATATTTAATTGAATTTTTTCTTTCAATATAAACTGAATATGTTCAGAAACTGGGGGTGTCCAATAATGGGTACATTTGACATATTCGAATACACTTTTGCTAAATTTATAATATCGAAATAATATAAAAATAATATTTTAATTACATACAATTAATTAATATGTTCTTTTTATCATTCGTAACTTCACGCTCTTAAACAGACAAATCTTTGATCTTTAATAACTCAAAAAGTTTTGATTTATTTTAATAACATGATATAACAAATTTTACTTATAATTTGTACCCCTATCGATTTGTGGGGTTATTTTTAATAAAATAGTTTTCACCCCCGAGAATGGGTGGTATCCACCCCCAGGGTAAAAGTGCAAGTTGGCACCAAATCATTTTTATTTCTTGGGGTATGCTCTAACTAGTCACCAATTTTCATGCAAATCGATGGAGGTTTAACAAAATAGGAGGTGAGAACCGACTACACTAACTTTCCCCTTTCATCCCTTATTGCTACTTCCTGTATCCACTGAGGTGTTAGCCTGAAAGGGGTCATAATTATCAATATACAATAGACACATTTCACATGCCAAAATCCATATTACTTATGACGATGATTTTTCGGCTGTAGCTCTTAGACTATTACTACATCGTCTGCATATCTTAGGTGGTTTAGTTTCTTTCCATTTATGTTTATTCCCATGTTTGTCTGTTTGTCCATTCCGTTGTTTTGAAAACATCTTCCAGTGCTAATGTAAATAGTTTAGGAGAAATAAAATGTCGCACTCCTATGTTAATTGGTATAGGTTTTGTGGTTTCTTCCAATTGTACAGTACATCCACTAATAATTTTCCATCATAAACATGCCTCATTTAGGTATCAAGAGACCCGCTTCCGAATCAAGGTTGTCAGATATATTTCCTAAAATTCCTAAGTTTATATTAAAAAAATATTCTCTATACGTTATTATTCAATTGCTAGTCAACGACACTCTTAAAAAAATAATATGAAAATATTCTCAAAAAATATATCTATAAATTAATTAACTAGGTACTTAATATTTCAATGAACTCTTCACTAATGAATTAATGCAACTGTGAACTTTGTATATTTACGTATGCTCTCAAGAAATTTTCGAATATCGGCAACATTGTAGTCTGGAGACGATTTGGTCGTTCGGTCTATATCGACGTTGCCATGTTGATGATTTTAGCGGTAATACTCTTATAGAATTTTAGATAATGATCTACTTTTAAAAAATCAAACATAAACAACTTTTAAGAATCCAAGTTCTCAAAAACGGTTTCAAGAATTTTATTATTTTTTTCCAAATTTCACTGATTTTATACCTTACCTGGAAACATGAAAAATTTAAGATATATTGATATGGTATTAAAGTGGCTACATACTGTAATATCTACATAATAAGGCAGTTCAGATAATTTAATCTTTTTCATTATGAAAATATGATAAGAATTAGCTTTAATGAACTTTAAAGATTGAAAGTAGATACGAAATTTTAACTATTAAAAAACCAAATAGATCCAAAGATCATCACTAGATGTGATGGTCAGATGCAGTATATTTCGTTTCATTTCAAGAATAAAAGAAGAACACCACTATTATTATATTGTCTAAAACTTATTTTTCACATTATGTGATGGCATAACACTTATTGTATGTCCGTGCATGTACTTTTGGAGAAAATCGATTTTGAATTTTCAAGCTCTTTTATAAAGGGTGTCCAGAAACTCTTCCGACAAACGAAGATAGGAGATTCTTCAGGTAATTTTAAGACAATTTAATCCAATTCACCTCTCCGAAAATGCTTTCTGAGGGAGCTAGAGCTCTTTGAAGATGGCGTCTGGGAATTAGTTTTTCTTAAATATCTCCAGAACACTGTTATTGAGGAAAACAAAAACTGGTACGCTTATTTACCTTCCAGAGATAAATCGATTCGATCAATTGCGCAAATTTCTAGTACCGGTCATAGGCGCCCGTTTTGGGTAGGGCAACTGGTATTTTGTCGCATAACTCTTTTGTCTTTAACTTCCAAACATTCTTGACAATGGATTATTAAATTGTGAGGTATTCTAGTACTAAAAAGTACCCTTTATTTAATGCGATAGGATGCACCGTTTTCTAGAAAAATCGATTTGAAAATTTTTCGTTGATTAAATTTGAAAAAAATTTGAAAATTTTTGTCAAAAAGATGGTGTATTTTACTGATTTAAAGTAATAGTAACTTTTACTACTAGAATACCTCATAATTTAATCATCAAGTGTCAAACATGCTTAAAAATTAAAGACAAAGAAGTTATGCGATAGAATAACCATTGACCTCCCCAAAACGGACGAATATGACCGGTACTAGAATTTCGCAACTAAGGAAATCGATTTATCTCTGGAAGATAAATGAACGTACCACTTTTCGTTTTTCTAAATAGTTTTTTTTGATTTTTTTTTCAAATTCAACAAACGAAAAATTTTCATATTGATTTTTATCGAAAACGGTGCATCCTACCGACTTAAAGAAAGAGTACCTTTTAGTACTACAATACTTTACAATTTACTAATCCAGCATAAAAAATGCTTAGAAGTTAAAGATAAAAAAGTTATATGATAAAATAACCGTTACCCTACCCAGAACGGGCGCCTATGACTGGTACTACAAATTCGTAATTGATGTAATTGATTTATGTCTGCAAGATAAATACGTGTACCAGTTTTTGTTTTTCTAAGTAGAAGCGTTCTGGAGATATTTAAGCAAAACTAATATCATGACGCTATCTTCAAAGGGCTCTATCTCCCTTAGGCCGATGCCACATTATGCGTTTTGACCGGATGCGGTGAAAACGCATCCGTTTCCAACGCAACCGGACCGATCTGTCACACTATGCGTTTTCACCGGATGCGGCGGAAACGCATCCGGTTAAAACGCATAATCTGACATCGGCCTTAGGAAGCATTTTCGAACTAGGTGAATTGGGTTAAATTGTCTTCAAATTATCTGAAGCATCTCCAGTCTTCGTTTGTCGGGAGAGTTTCTGGACACCATGTATAGCACAGCGTTACATTCAATTTTAAACTCCACATAATTCTTTTTATGATAAGTACGTCATTGAAATGAGTAATAAAAATTAATACCTTTCCTAACAAAAAAATTAAAGAAGACCTTTTTTTAAAGTATGGACATACATTGTATAACGTGTAAATAGAAATAGTTATTTTTCTACAACCACTATACAAAATGCACTTTTCTGCACAGTTTTATGTTAGCAAACTTGATATTTACTCACAGTATAAGATATTTGACATTAGTGTGCAGAAAAGTGACGTTTCTGTGCCGTAAAGTGACGTTTCTGTGCCGCAAAGTTCTTTTCTGCACAGTTGACTACCTCATTCTGAGTAACGTTATATTCTGTTTACATCCGTGGTTAAACTTCAGACAAATATATAACCTATAAGACAATTATTATATTTAACTATAGCATAGAAACTAAATTATGGATGTTACCACTGTTTTATTTTACAATTTTATTCTTATTAAACATTTTATAATTATCAAATAACCAATAAGGATTTAGCAACATCTGCAAGAGACGTCGAATGAAGTAGGTTTTGTGTAAATCCGTAACTGCATAAATACAACGTCAATAATGTGTACCTAATAATTTTTTAAAATAGTTTAAATTTAAACAAATTAAGGCAGTGCATTAATTTTTTAACTGATTTCTGTGCAATTTATTTGGGTATAAGGAATTTAAATTGATTAGTATTAATTAAATACAGTTTAAAATTTATCACATAGGTACCTATTATAATTAATCTTCGTTTGGAAATTGTGATTTTTATTTTTAGGAAAAACTGTGCTTGTAGAAAAAGTATAGTGTGTAACACGTGCAGAAAGGTAATTTCTCACTCGTTTGAATTGCGGCACTCGCTTGCGCTCGTACCGCAACTTTTCAAACTCGTGAGAAATTAGTACCTTTCTGAACTTGTTGCACAATATACTATTATTGCATGTATTATAATTACTTCAAGGCCATATTAACATATCTAAACTAACACGCGTGCGAAAAAGTAAAACGCGTGCGGAAATGTAAAACGCGTGAGGAAAAGTAACACGCGTGCGGAAAAGTAAAAGTTTCTAAACTAAAATGCGTGCGCGAAAGTAGACATTTTTGCACGCTCGTAGAAAAAATATATTACCGCCTAATACACAGTTTGAGTAGTTTTTAATAAATGACCTAGACGGAAGCAAATAATAATTATATTACATCGTGCATTATGGCAACACCAAACTGAAAAGCCATAAATCAAAATGAACACGTGTTTACCTGGTTATCCGACCACCTAAAATCTTGAAATTTAAGCACCAACTAAACAGAGGCGGAGGATTGTTTTAAAGTAAGTAATATATTTTTGCTACGATGACATATTGGCGACCATTTGATAGGAATGATCAAGATGCATCATCTTCTGTGGTATCAATAAATAATGATAATTACGTTAATGACAGCCCCGAATTGAAAAATAAAGATTTGCACGTACAATCCCAAAGAATCGTTCTAAATATGTACGATTGTTTAAAAAAAGAAAATATTGGGATGACTGATAATGCAATTGTTTCGCGAATTCAAGTATTAACAAAAATCGGGTATAAGACGATATACACAATTATTAAATTAGGCACTGTTACAGATCATTCCTTAAAACGAAAGCGACCAAATAAAAAAATTAGGTAGGATTGACATTGCTGCAAAAGATGTTATTCAACGAACAGTTTACAATTTTTACAAAGAAAATAGAGTGCCTACTTTAGAACTGATTCGTGACAAATTGAGAAATTTCCCTGAATATAATTATACATCTTTGGAAACACTGCGCGAGATTTTGATAAGTTGTGGATTTAAATATAAGAAATTAGATAATCGAATGGTAATAATGGAATCTCGGCGTATCGTTGAACTTCGACGAGAGTATTTGAGTAAAATAAAACAATATCGTAATTCAAACAGAAACATAATCTATTAGACGAAACCTGGTTCGACACGCATGATGTTGTACGCATGACTAAATAATGAGTCCAATATTCTTATAAATCACTAAAATTAACAAGTTTTAATTTGAAAGAATTAATTTGTTATTCATTCGATGTTGTGAGCCCGCTCACATTTGAAAAAATTCTGATTATGTTCCTTTGAAGATTTCCTATTCGAAAATGCCCCGTTTAAAACAAATCGAAGGGTGCTGGGCGACATTTTGGGCAGATATTGTTGAAACAATTCAAATTTAAAAGATTTCTCACCAAAATCTTAACACTCAATGTTTAGACTTCAGTTACTCTTGAATCTCAAAAAATAATCATTTACATATTTTTTTCTACGAACGTGCAAAAAATGTCTACTTTCGCGCACGCGTTTTAGTTTAAAAAGTTTTACTTTTCCGCACGCGTGTTACTTTTCCGCACGCGTTTTACTTTTCCACACGCGTTTTTACTTTTTCCGCACGCGTGTTAATTTAGGTATGTTAATATGGCCTTAAAGTAATTATAATACATGCAATAAACTAATATTTAGATGTTATTTACTAATTTATTTCAAATATATCTTATTGTGTTCATGTTTTAATGAAATTAACGCGAGAATTCGATGAAATAAAATAAATTTGACATATTATTCGAAGGTCAAATCAGTGGACAATCACAGTGGTTTTGAATCGTCGTCATGGAAAACCAAGATCTTCGTCATGCTAACCAATTATGCTGAAAGTTTGGTTTTGACAACCTTGTCAAAGAATTAATTTGTGTATGTATTTTCATATTAATTAAATTAATTGATTTAGGGCCGGTTGTTCGAACGCTAATCAACAATTATCATTATCAAATATTTAATTACTGTCACCAACTGTCAATGTCAACTTTGTTTGGGTTGCTGAAAACATAATATGAAATTACTTAATCAATTATGTTAATAATTGTTATGTTAATTGATTAACTAATCTCGTAATTTTAATCAATTATGTTTTCAGCAACCCAATAAAAGTTGACATTGACAGTTTTGGTGACAGTAATTAAATATTTGATAGTGATAATTGTTGATTAGCGTTCGAACAACCGGCCCTAAGATTTGGTCATTTTTTAAAGACTCGTAGAAAAAATATTGTTCCTAACGCTTGCAGAAAGTCTCTTTTCCGCACTCGACTGCTTGCCGAACTCCCGCTTCGCGTCGTTCAGCAAACTGCAGTCGCGTGCGGAAAAGTATGACTTTCTGCACTTGTTAGGAAAATAAACTATTTCAAGCCTGGAAAATGCATATTAAATCGCCTATATCTCGAAAACTATTAACTTTTGAGAAAAATGACAAAGTACCTTTCTTATTTAGAGTTTACCCAAAAACCTAAAAAAATATTTTTTGGAGCACAAAAGGTGATATTTTGAATTTGTTTAAAAAATTGTTTAAACAATTTCTGCCCAAAAATTGAGAGATTTTTTATGAATATAATTATGCAAAAATTAATAAAAATTATATGATTTTTCTTGAAATATGCGTTTGATGAACTGATCCTTTTTCTTAATTTCCACGCCAATGGTCGGCACTGGCATCAAAGAAACTCGAAAGCCGCCACTTGGCAAACTGACTTTGGAAAAAGAGTACTGTCATTGTTGTTTTCTTATATTATATATTGTGTATTAGCAATTAGCATTCCGTATCTGGAATCTAATCTACAGTTGTTTACAGCTTTTTCTATTGCCCACATTTCTACGCTGTCAAAAGCTTTTTCATAGTCGACGAACGCTAAATGCAGATCTATATGGTATTCATTCACTTTCTGTATTGGTGTCCTAATTGTTAAAAGATGGTCAGTGGTGCTATATCTGCTGCCTACATGAGCATCAAGTTAGCTAAACACCTATCACAAATCGATTCGAAAGTAGGTGGATAATTTGCCGCTAATTAGTCGTTAATTAGTTGTGAAAATACCGATTTTGTCGTTTCTTTTTTTTTTTTATTTTTTTAGGTGCTTTGCTAACTTGATATAAAGTTAGCAAAGCACACCTCCGAAAAATGACTTTAGAGCGTTCGTAGGAGAATCGGAATAGGATTAGTTTTTGCCGCTAATTAGTCGCTAATTAGTTGTGAAAAAATTAATTTTCTAAATTAATTTTTTTTGTTTTTTTGGGTGCTTTGCTAACTTGATTATAAAGTTGGCAAAGCACGCTTCCATAAAATGATTTTAGGGATTTCGTAAAAGAATGAAAATAGAATGAGAATTTGCCGCTAATTAGTCGCTAATTAGTTGTGAAGAAATGAATTTTCTAAATTAATTTTTTTTTTGTTTTTTTGGGTGCTTTGCTAACTCGATATAAAGTTGGCGAAGCACGCCGCTATAAAATGATTTCAGAGTTTTCGTAAGGGAATGAGAATAAAATGAGAATTTGCCGCTAATTAGTCGCTAATTATTTGTGAAGCAATTTTATTCAGAAAAAAATTTTTTTTTTTGTTTTTCACGGTGCTCCGCTTACTCGATATAAAGTTGGCAAAGCACGACTCCATACAATCATTTTAGGGTTTCCGTAGAAGAATAGCAATGGAATAAGAATTCTTTGCTAATTAGTCGTGCATTAGTTGTGAGAATACCAATTTTTGTCGTTTTTTTCGTTTTTGACGGTTCTTTGCTGACTTGATATAAAGTTCGCAAAGCATGCATCCATAAAATGATTTAGGTTTTTTTTAAGAAGCATGGAAATAGGATCAGAATTTGCCGCTAATTAGTCGCTAATTAGTTGTGAAGAAATTAATTTTCTAAATTAATTTTTTTTTGTTTTTTCGGGTTCTTTGCTAACTTGATATAAAGTTGGCAAGCACACCTCCGAAAAATCATTTTAGGGTTTTCGTAGAAGAATAGGAATAGAAAAAAAAATTTGCCGCTAATTAGTCGTGAATTAGTTGTGAGAATACCGATTTTGTCGTTTATTTTTTATTTTTTTATTTTTAGGTGCTTTGCTAACTTGATATAAGGTTAGCAAAGCACACCTGCAAAAAATGACTTTCGAGCGTTCGTAGAAGAATGGGAATAGAATGAGAATTTGCCGCTAATTAGTCGCTAATTAGTTCTGAAAAAAATAATTTTTTTAATTAATTTTTTTTTTGTTTTTTTGGGTGTTTTGCTAACTTGATATAAAGTTGGCAAAGCACGCCTCAATCAAATGATTTAAGGGTTTTCGTAAAAAAAATGAGAATAGAATGAGAATTTGCCGCTAATTAGTCGCTAATTTAGTTGTGAAAAAATGAATTTTCTAAATGAATTTTTTTTTCGTTTTTTTGGATGCTTTGCTAACTTGATATAAAGTTGGCAAAGCACGCCCCCATAAAATGATTTTATGGGTTTCGTAAAAGAATGAAAATATAATATGAATTTGCCGCTAATTAGTCGCTACTTAGTTGTGAAGAAATGAATTTTCTAAATTAATTTTTTTTTTGTTTTTTTGGGTGCTTTGCTAACTCGATATAAAGTTGGCGAAGCACGCCGCTATAAAATGATTTCAGAGTTTTCGTAAGGGAATGAGAATAAAATGAGAATTTGCCGCTAATTAGTCGCTAATTATTTGTAAAGGAATTTTATTCACAAAAAAATTTTTTTTTTGTTTTTCACGGTGCTCCGCTTACTCGATATAAAGTTGGCAAAGCACGACTCCATACAATCATTCTAGGGTTTCCGGAGAAGAATAGCAATGGAATAAGAATTCATTAGTTGTGAACACACCAATTTTGTCGTTTTTTTGTTTTTGACGGTTCTTTGCTGACTTGATATAAAGTTCGCAAAGCACGCATCCATAAAATGATTTAGGTTTTTTTGTAGTAGCATGAAAATAGGATCAGAATTTGCCGCTAATTAGTCGCCAATTAGTTGTGAACAAATTGATTTTCTAAATTAATTTTGTTTTTGTTTTTTTGAGTGCTTTGTTAACTTGATACAAAGTTGGCAAGCACACCTCCGAAAAATCATTTTAGGGTTATCGTAAAAGAATGGAAATAGAAAAAAAATTTGCCGCTAATTAGTCGTGAATAAGTTGTAAGAATACCGATTTTGTCGTTTATTTATTTTTTTTTATTTTTTTAGGTGCTCTGCTAAATTGATATAAGGTTAGCAAAGCACAACTCCAAAAAATGACTTTCGAGCGTTCGTAGAAGAATGGGAATAGAATGAGAATTTGCCGCTAATTAGTCGCTAATTAATTGTAAAGAAATTAATTTTTTTAATTAATTTTTTTTTGTTTTTTTGGGTGCTTTGGTAACTTGATATAAAGTTGGCAAAGACAAAAAATTTTCTGAATGAAGTTCCTTCGCAACTAATTAGCGGCAAAATCTCATTCTATTCTCATTTTTTTACGAAAACCCTTAAATCATTTTATTGAGGCGTGCTTTGCCAACTTTATATCAAGTTAGCAAAACACCCAAAAAAAAAAAAAATTCATTTAGAAAATTCATTCCTTCACAACTAATTAGCGACTAATTAGCGGCAAATTCTCATTCTATTTTTATTCTTTTACAAAATACCTAAAATCATTTTATGGAAGCGTGCTTTGCCAACTTTATATCAAGTTAGCAAAGCACCCGAAAAAACAAAAAAAAAATTAATTTAGAAAATTAATTTTTTCACAACTAATTAGCGACTAATTAGCGGCAAAAACTAATCCTATTTCCATTCTCCTACGAACGCTCTGAAGTCATTTTTTGAACGTGTACTTTACTAACTTTACATCGAGTTAGCGGAGCACCTGAAACAACAAAAATAATATCAAAAAAATTGCTAAAAAAATTCGTCCACAACTAATTAGCGACTAATAAGCGACAAATTCTCATCCTATTTCCATGCTTTTACGAAAAAACTTAAATCATTTTAAAGATGCGTGCTTTGCCTACTTAATGTTGAGTAAGCGAAGCACCGTAAAAACCAAAAAAAAAACAGAATTTATGGATGAAATACCTTCACAACTAATTAGCGATTAATTAGCGGCAAATTCTGATTCTATTTTCATTCTTTTACGAAAACACTAAAATCATTTTAGGGAGGCGTGCTTCGCCAACTTTATATCAAGTTAGCGAAGCACCCAAAAAAACAAAAAAAAATTAATTTAGAAAATTCATTTCTTCACAACTAAGTAGCGACTAATTAGCGGCAAATTCATATTATATTTTCATTCTTTTACGAAACCCATAAAATCATTTTGTGGGGGCGTGCTTTGCCAACTTTATATCAAGTTAGCAAAGCATCCAAAAAAACGAAAAAAAAATTCATTTAGAAAATTCATTTTTTCACAACTAATTAGCGACTAATTAGCGGCAAATTCTCATTCTATTCTCATTTTTTTACGAAAACCCTTAAATCATTTGATTGAGGCGTGCTTTGCCAACTTTATATCAAGTTAGCAAAACACCCAAAAAAACAAAAAAAAAATTAATTAAAAAAATTATTTTTTTCAGAACTAATTAGTGACTAATTAGCGGTAAATTCTCATTATATTCCCATTCTTCTACGAACGCTCGAAAGTCATTTTTTGCAGGTGTGCTTTGCTAACCTTATATCAAGTTAGCAAAGCACCTAAAAATAAAAAATAAAAAATAAACGACAAAATCGGTATTCTCACAACTAATTCACGACTAATTAGCGGCAAATTTTTTTTCTATTCCTATTCTTCTACGAAAACCCTAAAATGATTTTTCGGAGGTGTGCTTGCCAACTTTATATCAAGTTAGCAAAGAACCCGAAAAAACAAAAAAAAATTAATTTAGAAAATTAATTTCTTCACAACTAATTAGCGACTAATTAGCGGCAAATTCTGATCCTATTTCCATGCTTCTTAAAAAAAACCTAAATCATTTTATGGATGCATGCTTTGCGAACTTTATATCAAGTCAGCAAAGAACCGTCAAAAACTAAAAAACGACAAAATTGGTATTCTCACAACTAATGCACGACTAATTAGCAAAGAATTCTTATTCCATTGCTATTCTTCTACGGAAACCCTAAAATGATTGTATGGAGTCGTGCTTTGCCAACTTTATATCGAGTAAGCGGAGCACCGTGAAAAACAAAAAAAAAAATTTTTTCTGAATAAAATTCCTTCACAAATAATTAGCGGCAAATTCTCATTTTATTCTCATTCCCTTACGAAAACTCTGAAATCATTTTATAGCGGCGTGCTTTGCCAACTTTATATCGAGTTAGCAAAGCACCCAAAAAAACAAAAAAAAATTAATTTAGAAAATTCATTTCTTCACAACTAATTAGCGACTAATTAGCGGCAAATTCTCATTCTATTTTCATTCTTTTACGAAATCCCTAAAATCATTTTATGGAAGCGTGCCTTGCCAACTTTATATCAAGTTAGCAAAGCACCCAAAAAAACAAAAAAAAAAATTAATTTAGAAAATTAATTTTTTCACAACTAATTAGCGACTAATTAGCGGCAAAAACTAATCCTATTCCGATTCTCCTACGAACGCTCTAAAGTCATTTTTCGGAGGTGTGCTTTGCTAACTTTATATCAAGTTAGCAAAGCACCTAAAAAAATAAAAAAAAAAGAAACGACAAAATCGGTATTTTCACAACTAATTAACGACTAATTAGCGGCAAATTATCCACCTACTTTCGAATCGATTTGTGATAGGTGTTTAGCTAACTTGATGCTCATGCTGCCTACTCTACTGGTTGATATGAGTCCAATTTGTGTGTTAGCCTGTTGTTGATAATCCTCATGAATAGTGTATACCAGGGTTTCCCAAACTTATTCGTAGATACTGTGACACCCTTGGAACTTTGCAAGTTTTTTGCGACGCCCCTCACCTCTACCCCCAATAATACTTACCAATTTTAGTACTAGCCTATTAACAGGTTATAGTTATAACAAAAACACTTTTTGAACATTTATAATTTTTATTAGAAATTAAGAACAAAATCAACGTGGGCACAAAAATAAAAAGGGATATTTATTTATGTAACTGGCTGTGATGTGACTGATCACTACCTGGTCGAAAGTAGAGTAAGGGCTAGAATTTCAAACATCAAAAAGGAAAGAGGCTCTAAACATGAACGATACAAGGTAGAAGGACTCAAAGAAACAAACAAAAATAAAGAGTATAAAGAAAAGATAAGCATCAAACTAGAAAACAGACCAAAACATGAAAACCCAAATAAGGAGTGGGAAGAGTGCAGAGAAATCATAAAAGAGACAGCTAAAGAAGTGTTAGGCATAGAAGGTAAAGAAAGAAGAACAAGAACGAATGACTGGTTTGACGAAGAATGTCAGATTATAACAGACAGAAAAAACAGAGCATATTTACTGATGCAACAGGGGCACAGAACCCGACAAGCAGAGGAAGAATATAAACAACTACGCAGAGAAGAAAAGAAAACTCACCGAAGAAAAAAGAGAGAATATATGAACAAAGAACTTCAGGAACTGCAAGAACTAAGTAGATCGACAGAGACAAGAAAATTTTATCAGAAACTGAACAAAAGCAGAAAAGACTTCAAACCGAGAACGACGATGTGTAGAGATAAGGAAGGTAATATATTGACAGAACAGCAAGAGATACTAAGAAGATGGACAGAACATTTTACGGAAAAGCTTGAAGGAGATGGGAGTGAGACGAACCCTGATATACCATTAGACCAAACAGACAACAGAGAAAAGAGTCCACCAACAATAGCCGAGATTAGAACAGCAGTAGACAAATTAAAGAACAATAAATCACCGGGATCAGATCAAGTAGCATCGGAATTACTGAAGGAAGGAGGAGACGCACTACAGAAAACAATACATGTATTGATAACAAAGATATGGTCAAATAAACAGCTACCAGCGGAGTGGAATAATGGTATTATTGTACCATTACATAAAAAAGGGAATCAGTTAGAATGTGGAAACTACCGTGGAATCACGCTGCTGAATGCAGCATACAAAATAATGTCCAACGTCATTTATGAAAGACTTAGATCACACGCTGAAAAAATAGTTGGCAGGTACCAAAGTGGCTTCTGTAGACAGAAGTCAACAATAGACCAGATATTTGTTCTGCGACAGATCCTTGAAAAAACAAGTGAACATAACATCGACACACATCATCTCTTCATAGACTTCGAAAGCGCATATGACAATATAAACCGAGAATTCTTAATAAAAGCAATGAAAGAATTTAATATACCAACACAACTAATAGAACTGATAAAAGAATCTCTAAAAGTAGAAAGTAAAATCCGGATACAAAACGAACTAACGGAAACAATAGATGTGAAAAAGGGACTACGCCAGGGAGACGCTCTATCATGCATCTTGTTCAACATTGTACTCGAGAAAATAATGAGGGACACAACAGTCAATACTCGAGGAACAATAATTAATAAAAGCGTGCAAATACTAGCATTTGCAGATGATGTTGACATAATCGCAAGATCAAGAAGAGAAATGATAGAGGCATTCAATCAAATAGAACGAGCTGCACAAAATAGTGGCCTGAAAATCAACCAGAACAAAACAAAATATATGCAGGTAAGTAAAACACAGAAATAAGGCAGCCACAAAATATAACAATAGGAGAATACAACATTGAGGGGGTAAAAAACTTTACATACTTGGGATCCCTAGTCACATCTGATAATAACGTAGCAGAGGAAGTGAAGAGGCGAATATTTATTGCCAATAAAAGTTATCATGGCTTAATTCGGCAACTAAAATCAGACAACGTCGCAAGGAAAACAAAATGCCAAATATACAAAACCCTAATAAGACCGGTACTCACATACGGCTCAGAAACCTGGACACTCACTAAAAGAGAGGAAACATTGCTAGCCACCTTTGAAAGAAAAATCTTGCGACACATATATAAGGGCACAAAAGAAAATGGAATTTGGCGAAGAAGGTACAACTTTGAACTATACGAAATATACCAGGATCCAGATATCATAACATTCATTAAAATAGGACGGCTGCGTTGGATAGGACATGTAAAAAGAATGGAAGAAGGCGAAATACCAAACAAAATATTCAAACAGATGCCAGTAGGAAAAAGAACAAGAGGAAGACCGAAGCTGAGATATTTAGAACAAATAGAAAATTATATAAAAACCTTAAAAATAAAAAACTGGAGAAAAAAAGCACGAAACAGATCAGAGTGGAGAAGAATCCTGGAACAGGCCAAGACCCAGAAAGGGCTGTCGAGCCAATGATGATGAACTGGCTGTGAGGAATGTGCTTGCTTTTTTGAGCACAGCTTATGAAACCGGGCTCCAGTTTGGAAATTGCCACTCTCATTTCTTTTTCTAAGTTAATGTTTGACCTGTACTTGTTGGTATTACTTCAACTGCAGAGAAGCCCATTTCGCACAAGTACAAAGCCGCAAATGGTAATAAAACCTTTAATGCAGCAGTGCTGATGGCATGATATTCATGAGAAACTGAGCTCCAAAATTCAAATAGTTTGTCCTTGTCGTATTGAAGCTTTAGGTTGGAATCACATGACAATTCTGCCAGTTGTTCTTCTTCCTCTGTTGAAAGTGTCGATGGTGTGGATGACTGGAAAGGGTATATTTCTTCAAAGTGTTCGCTCAATGATGATATGTTGTGTAAACATACTTTTTAAAGAGGGATCGAGGATTTCTATCGATTTTTCTTATAGAATACCTTGTAAAGCACAGAAACACTCATGATTTTCTAATTTTCTCTTCCATAAGAGCAACTTCTTCTGAAACCCAGTAATTTTATCTGCATCTGCCAATTGCAGGATATGAGTTTTGTTTCCCTGCAAAGACTTATTAAGATCATTTAATTAGTTAAATATGTTACAGAGGTATGCTAATTTTATTATAAACTCTGAATTAATAAAGTTTTGTGCATCATTATGTGATTCTGTATGTAGATATGTGTAATAGTAGGGTAGCAAAGTATGCTAAATGTGGAGTCACTCGAGCGCTTTGGGGATCTATTGGGTTGTGATTATTAGGTCCTAAAACCAAAAAAAGTTGAGCAAAATTTTCCATTCTAGTGGGGACTTTCCATTTTTTAATTTAATTTTCCATTTCCAACAATCGTTTTTCCGATTATAGCGCCATCTATCCATAATTCGAAAAAATGTTTCGAATAAAAGTTGCTTATTTTTACGCAAAGAATCCAAATCAGCAATAAAAATGGGGGCTCCCATTTAAGATTTCAAAGTAACCCACCTCCGTGGGGGGTCGTGTTTGGTACCATTCGATAGATTTTTCAAAAATATTGAATAAGTGTATTTTGCAGTTTTTGGATCTGATGTTTATTTTGCGAAATATCGCGGATTTGTATTTAAAATTTACCCCCACCCCTTTCCGTGGGGGTCATGTTTGCTATCTTTCGATAGATTTTTGAAAAATATTGAACACGTAGTTTTTAGTTTTTCGATATAACGTTCATTTCGCGAAATATTCGCTTTTTTGTGAAACTTTTTGACTCACCCATTTCCGTACGTCCCGCTCAAATCGTCAGATTTTTTAAATATATAGTCTTTTGCATGTACTTAACTTACCTTATTTTAATCTGACAATTTCGAGTATTTTTAAGGATATATTTTTTCGGCCCCCCTGAACGAACTCCCCTGTGTTACGAGCCAATATATGGTAGAGGTACATCTGCAGGGTACCACGTTTCTCCCCATTTGATAATCTGACGCGCTCGAGTAACTGCAAAAATCCCCGCTTGGGCTCCCCTACCATAAAATTCGTTTCTTAATTCGTATACACGTACGAATACGTTGCCTTTGGACAGCCAACGAGAGATACGGAAATTTATACATACAATTTGTACAGAAAATAAATATGTTTTCCACCTACCTCTGAAAGTATACTTTTCCTGACTTGAGTGTAGGGAGCAAAGTCGCACTTTTCCTCCCTAGAGAGTAAGTACTTTTACTCCCTAGGAAGGAAAAGTAAAAGTGAGGTCATGGTATGTCATTGATGAAATAACTTATTGACGCCCTATACAATATTCGATTATACGTAAGTATCTATACATTGTAACGTTTATTTATAGAACACCCTGTATTTTGCAGAATGGTAAACAACAGTAAATAGGGCTTTTCATTCACAGTCATTGGTTTCGAGCTTCTGTCATATGTCGTATAATCCGTGTATATTAATATTATCAGAGACATGTAAAGGATAGACTTGGCTAGGGATATGCCACTCAATGCATCGGGGTGTAACGTGGACATAGGATTGAGTGGTCTAGCCATCTTTGTCAGTCAATACGCGGGATCGTTTGGTTAAAAGAGATAGATAGACCACCGATCGACTGTTTCCATGCCGTTTCCGCGTTACGCTTTTTTGGTGAGTATGCCGAGTCTACGCTTAATATGTCTGAATATTATACACAGATTATGCAACATCTGACATAAGCTCGAAACAAATGACAATCGATGGAAAGCCCTATTGTTATTTTGATTTACCAATGTTTACATTAATAATTTGACTTATATTTGACAGCCGACAGTAGTTATAATGCAACTACTTGTTAGTTTTAGTTCTCTAATAAATTTTGTTAGTTACATAAATAAATTATTTAAAAATGAAAGAATGTTATTTGAGGAAGGTGGAAAAATCATGTGTATAACATGGGATTACTAAAGTGCCTTTTCCTCCCTTGCATGATTAGTGCCCTCCGCTGCGCGTCGGGCAGTAAACTTCAGTCTCGGAAGGAAAAGTAGCACTTTCCTCCCTTGTTATACAAATAGCTATTTCTGTATTAAAAGTCCGCGTTGACACGCGACGCCCCTAGGACAACGTCGCGACGCCCCAGGGCGTCGCGACGCACTATTTGGGAAGCCCTGGTTTATACGTTTGCGACAGCAGTGAGATGGGTCTGTAATTTTTTATGTCATTTCTGTCGCCTTTTTTAAATAGCAGGATTGTAAGACTTTCGTTCTATTCGTCGGGTATTTCTCCTCACTATTTATAGTTAATTGATCCGTATGTATAATACAGGGTGAGTCATGACGAACTGTACATACTCCTACCTCGTATAGAGGCTCCTTTGGGGAATAACAAATGACCATTAAAAAGTGTCTGCTCCCATTGTTTAATAATATACAGGGCGAGTTTCGCATTTTGACAGAAACTTGTATTCGTCATAATTTTTGAACGGTCAGATCGATGTGTCTCTTATTTTGGTCAATCGTTACACTATTGCCACCCAATCAACTGATTTAATTAAACTAGAAAAAAATCAGGTCCGGCTTTAAAAAAATTAGTTCGTTTGGGTCTTAGAAAAAATTTCACCCTGTATACGCTTTTTGAAAACTCTAATATAAATTTTACAAATTAGACAAATAGGCAATTAAAATGGCATATTTATTTTTTTCCCACACGATTACTTAATTTTTTATAAAAAAATCAAATTTGACTATGAATTAAAAGTTTGGTAAAGTGAACCATAGATTTAAAAAAATTAACTTTTATTACAAAAATTAATTTTTTTTAAACAAATATTTAATTTATGTTACCACCCAATCAACTGATTTATTTAAACTAGAAAAAAATCAGGTCCGGCTTTAAAAAATTAGTTCGTTTGGGTCTTAGAAAAAATTTCACCCTGTATACGTTTTTTGAAAACTCTAATATGAATTTTACAAATAAGACAAATAGGCAAATAAAATGGCATATTTATTTTTTCTTCCGCACACGATTACTTAATTTTTTATAAAAAATCAAATTTGACTGAATAATTCTTAAAAGTTTGGTAAAGTGAACCACAGATTTAAAAAAATTAACTTTTATTACAAAAATTAATTTTTTTTTGAACAAATATTTAATTTACGTTACCACCCAATCAACTGATTTATTCAAACTAGAAAAAAATCAGGACCGGATTTAAAAAATTAGTTCGTTTTGGTCTTAGAAAAAATTTCACCCTGTATACGCTTTTTGAAAACTCTAATATGAATTTTATAAATTAGACAAATAGGCAATTAAAATGGCATATTTATTTTTTTTCCCACACGATTACTTAATTTTTTATTAAAAAATCAAATTTGTCAAAATATGAATTTTAACCTAAAAATGAAAAAAAAAAAATGAAATCACGGTCACTCGCTACAACTCTGTTCCATTTTAATATTATTTTTTTCTGAAATTTTTACAGCACATATCTCTTACCATTGTGAAGACTATAAAAATTGTTGTAGAGTTTCAGTCTTCTTCTCGTAAAAGTTATTAATTTAAAAAAATAAAAGGTGCAGATTCGTGAATTGCAAAGGTAAATCGCAAAAATTAAGTGAAAAAATTTAAAATTTGTCTATTTGTTCACGTCTAGGTTAAACTATAGAGTCCAAAGAGAAGCGTATGGGGAGTTTTAGCTCTAGACGGGTTATAGAAAAAAAAATGGTGAAACTTTTAATTTTAAGAAAAACGTTGTTTAATTTTTTTTTATTTTTATGGTAAAATTACGATTTTGACAAATTTGATTTTTTAATAAAAAATTAAGTAATCGTGTGGGGAAAAAATAAATATGCCATTTTAATTGCCTATTTATCTAATTTGTAAAATTCATATTAGAGTTTTCAAAAAGCGTATATAGGGTGAAACTTTTTCCCAGAAGACCCAAACGAACTAATTTTTTAAAGCCGGACCTGATTTTTTTCTCGTTTGAATAAATCAGTTGATTGGGTGGTAACATAAATTAAATATTTATTAAAAAAAAATAATTTTTGTAATAAAAGTTAATTTTATTAAATCTATGGTTCACTTTACCAAACTTTTAATTCGTAGTCAAATTTGATTTTTTTATAAAAAATTAAGTAATCGTGTGGGGAAAACAATAAATATTCCATTTTAATGGCCTATTTGTCTAATTTGTAAAATTCATATTAGAGTTTTCAAAAAGCATATACAGGGTGAAATTTTTTCTAAGACCCAAACGAACTAATTTTTTAAAGCCGGACCTGATTTTTTCTAGTTTGACTAAATCAGTTGATTAGGTGGTAATAGTGTAACGATTGACCAAAATAAGAGACACATCGATCTGACCGTTCAAAAATTATGACGAATACAAATTTCTGTCAAAATGCGAAACTCGCCCTGTATATTATTAAACAATGGGAGCAGATACTTTTTAATGGTCATTTGTTATTCCCCATAGGGGCCTCGATACGAGGTAGGAGTATGTACAGTTCCTCATGACTCACCCTGTATATTGAAAAATAAAATGTTTCTGTTGCATTTTGTTTGATAATCCCCACATTGATTAAACGCCCTTTTCTAAGGGAAATCCGTGAATTGTATTTCACGCTAAACCGCTTGACCCTAATGTAGATTAAAATTACAAAGTAGTCCTCGTTTAATTATGTCATAAACTTATAGAATACTTAGAGACTGGACCATAAAAGTGACGTAAAAAAGTCGTAAAATTTTGTTATGAACTCGAAAAATAATCAAAATTTCAAAAACGTACATTTATCTTACCTGCCTCTGATTTGTATACGGCGATAAAAAATATAAAATACGTGATGTGTTCAGTTTTTTATTGCTTCATTTTCCATGCCTCTTTCTTATTGTCCAAAATAATAACGGTTTTTTCTTTAAATCGGACGTACGTCTACAGAATTCCCATTTTTCGACCATTTCATAATACATACATATATTTAAATACATACTTTGATAATAATCTTCGTAGGATCTCTAGGATTTATACAGGATGTTTCATTAATAATTGGAAATATTTGAACTGTAGATTTCTGAACTTAAATTATTAAGGCTTAACCCAAATCACTTAGTCCCAAATTGGTTCCTAACAGGGTTGCAAAAAAACATGTTTTTTATTTTATACAAAACAAACGTTTTTTTCGTTTTAAACGGTTTTTTTTTGTTTTAAACATGTTTTTTTTGTTTTTATATTACATGTTTTAAACAAATAAAACGTAGAAAAAACATTGTTTAAATGATATTTTCTTAAAATGAGAAGGATCTTTTTGAGGAATTAGGCAGCACAGATACATATAATAACTTAAGGCCCATATATTGAACTTACTTGCCCATGATATAGAAGTGCCAGGAATAAAGAGTAGTAAAAAAATTGCAAATATTTCAGAAATGTACATGAAAAATACATTTTGCTAGCACAAAATGCCGAGAAGCTGGTGATTCTGCTCTTGTATTGCACCAGGATGTTCATTGGAACACTTTATCGGAATGCTTAGAAAGTTAGTTGGAAAACTGGCCAATATTATTTCACGTTTGCTGAAACAGTATTGATAAAGATGTAATAAAGCTTGTAAATGATACAAATTTAAAGACAAATGCCTAAGACTAGGTATTTATAAAAATAAAGTATATTGCAGGGACAAAGTCCAAATACTTGCACTAAAGGAGAGGCTACAGAATCTGTAGCCTCTATATGACTAGAACTTCTGGAAGCATTTTAGCCTGAACATGCAAATGGCGAATTTTTGGTAAATGTTACGAATAAAGTGAAGGAGCTTATGGAAATGGCATTGATCCCGGTTCATTTTTTGACAAAGGACCCCGCAGAAACCTTATGGGAAATGGCTCTCTGTCAAATGCTCTGAAACTTTGGGTTCTGGTAGTCCTTGATGTGTAGAACAAAAGACTCAATGGGTGCGTAGCTCCAAAAATCATGGTTTCAAAATACTAGCCTCTGAAGTTATAGGTACAGTAAGGACATGTAAATTGGAATAAATTCATTTTCTCGAGAACGGGTGACTCTGGAGATAAATTACGAATCAGATCGATTTTTATTTTTAAATTACAATTTTTGGCATATATATCATACTAGTGACGTCATCCATCTGGGCGTGATGACGCAATCGATGATTTTTTTAAATAAGAATAGGGGTCGTGTGATAGCTCATTTGAAAGGTTATTCAACTCTCTATCCATTAATATAAACTGTTACAAAATTATTTATACAGGGTGCCCAAAAATTTTGTTTAAATTAAATTAATTGAGTCAAAAAGAAGAATGTATATATGTAATTTATTTAACTCGAAATACATTTTACTGTTGTCCGCAAACAGGAAAAAATGTTTATTTAATAAATAAATATTGTTTTTCGCTTAAATTCAATATTAAAGCTGCCACCCACCTGCCTCTTAGCAGTTTGAGCATTTAATTTAAGCGAAAAGCAATGTTTATTTTTCAAATTAACATTTTTTTTCCGTTTTCTGACAGCAGTAAAATGTATTTCGAATTAAATAAATTATATAGATTCTTCTTTTTGTCTCAACTAATTTTATTCAAAAAATTTTTGGGCACCCTGTATAAATAATTATGTTAATATTTATATCAGTGAATAGAGAATTGAATAACCTTTCAAATGAGCTGTCACATGACCCCTATTTTTATTTAAAAAAAATCATCGATTACGTGATCACGCCCAGATGGATGACGTCACTAGTATGATATATATGCTAAAAAATTTTAATTTAAAAATGAAAATCGACGTGATTCGTAATTTATCTCCAGAGTCGGTCGCTCATTCTCGAGAAAATGAATTTATTCCAACTCAAACGTCCTCACTGTACCTATAACTTCAAAGGCCTATATTCATATTCACAAAGAAAATGAAAAAAACGCTTGTTTAATTTAAGTGTTTTAAACATGTTTAAAACAGTTGATTAAAACAAAACAACCCTGGTTCCTAAGGCAGTAGGAAATGCTTCCTCAGGGAGAAACCTAGTAGGGATATAGAACGTTATGCTCATTTTCATAGTTAATTTTTTCGTGAAGAGATTAACGGATTCCGCTAATTTTTTTTATTATTTTAGATTTTTCTTTAGTATTTACACAGTTATGCAAAGGTTTTCTCAAACTCCTTTTTTGTAGTTATACCGGGTGGAAGAAAATAATGTTTTTCTTATGTTAAGTTTAAGACACCCTGTAGGGAGGACGAGGTAAAAATGTTAGTATACATCGGAATCATATTGTAGTCTTATGTTTTGTGAATATTTTGTTTTTTCAATATCCATGTTTTGTAGTGTAAAATATGTTTTAACCGAAACAACACTTTGAGACACCTTGTAGGTAGGAAAAAGCACAAAGGTATACACATCGATGTCATGTTGTAGTCTCATATTTTGCGAATATTTTATTTTTTTAATTTCTCTGATATCTTGTAACAACAAAGAAACTATACGGTCTTACTCTTTTATATGTGTTTTAACTGACGACATGCGATTCATGTCTTATCATACCTCTAGATGAAATTTTGCCCTACATATAGTGCGAAAGGAACAGAGTGCCCAAAGAAAAAAAATCTGTGTAATGTACCTCTCGCTTTTAAAGAGCCTACACGTAGACATCAAATCCGTACTTATTCTCAAATAAATTCCGCCCCAAAACATCCCAGAGCATCCATTAAACAATATCTTCTTCTCTTATGTTGCGCTGTGCATACCGTTTACCTGGTCGACAAATAACTCTTATAAGTGTCGATAAGAACTGTTTACCTTACTTGTGCCTTTCTGTTTTTGAAGTTTTGTTAACTGTTATTTGTTATTGTAGACCAGGACGCATCTGTAAAAATATTAGTACATTTGGACGTTGAGAGGTGACTCATATTTTTTTGCAGAAATTGCTTGAAAATAACTTATATAATAATATTTGAGTTATCCTTCCACTCAAAAAGGTCCGGAACATTGTTTAAATAATCAAAATGTAAAAATGAAGGAAAAATTCGATTTTTTTCTTCGTTTTTTGATTATAAGTTTAAAAGTATTCATTTCCGAGAAAAGTTGTACTAACATAAAAGTTGCGTAATTAAATTTCCTACAATATGGGATTCGTTAAAAATTTTAAAAATTGTCACTCTTGTTGCAAAATAGCAATAATTACGAAAAAAACGATAAAAAAACAAGTATTCGCATTTTACGTTTTTCAACCATTTATGCTACACTTAGGACCTTCATATTTTACCCAGAAAAACTTTATGATAAAAGAAAACAATACTGTGAATTTCATTAAGATCGGTTCAATAGATTTTGCAAAATCAATTTTGCAATCCTGCTTTCGCAAAAAAATTCATTTTATCAAAATGTTACAGGACGAAAATAAAGCAGACAAGTTGAATTTTTTTTACATATAGAAGAACACTGTACCTTTTATTTGCAATTTTCAAAATTAAAATCGGTTAATTACTACGGCGTCAGGAATTTTTTAAATAAACATTATTTTTTGGTGCTACGCGGAGGACAGCGGATGGTTTGCTCTGATTGGGCATTCCAATGACCTTTGATAATGATTATAAATTTTAATTTTTAGTATATTTCGATATAAATCAATAAATGTATTTATTGCAAACTAAAAACACGTACTTTGCCCTTTGAAATAACATTTTTTTTGCAAAAACTTTCTTTGTTCATATATTTTAAGTTAGAGAATAAAAGTTTATTATTTTTAAACATATGCAATTGTTTAAACAATATTTCACAAACAATAATCAAATTAGTTTGATTTTTGTGGAATTAAAATATTAAAATACAACAAAATATAAAGTAAGAAAATAATATATTAGATAATGATTGGAAGAAATTTTGGTGGAAATCAACTTGTGTGAATCGAACACCGCTGCCCTGCGCGTTGCACCAAAAATTAATGTTTATTTAAAAAAATTCCTGACGCCGTGGTAGTTAATGGATTTTAATTTTAAAAATTGTAAACAGTATTCTTCTATACGTAAAAAAAATTCAACTTGCTAGGTGCTTTATTTTCAGTCCTGCAACATTTTGAAAAAATTATTTTTTTTGCGAAAGCTGGATTGCAAAATTTATTTTGCAAAATCTATTGAACCGATCTTAATAAAATTTACAGTATTGTTTTATTATAACATAAAGTTTTTCTGGGTAAAATATGAAGGTCCTAAGTGCAGCATAAATGGTTGAAAAACGTAAAATTCAAATACTTGTTTTTTTTATGGTTTTTTTCGATATTATTGCTATTTTGCAACAACGGTGACAATTTTTAAAATTTGTAACCAATCCTATATTGTAGGAAATTTAATTACGCAACTTTTATGTCGGATCAACTTTTCTCGGAAGTGAATACTTTAAAAGGTATAATCAAAAAACGAAGAATATAATCGAATTTTTCCTTCATATTTTGACATTTTGATTATTTAAACAATGTTCCGGACATTTTTGAGTGGGAGGATAACTCAATTACTATTATAGGAGTTAATTCCAAGAAATTTTTGCAAAAAAATATGAGTCACCTCTCAACGTCCATCTCAAAACAGATGCTTCTTGGACTATTGTTAATTTAGTTTTGTTTCAGTTGAAACACATGTTAAAAGCGTAAAACCATCTATTTTCTTTGTTTCTAAAGATATCGGGGACATTCAAAAAACAAAATGTTCACAAAATATAAGACTACAATATGATTCCGATGTATACTCGCATTTGTACTTCGTCCTCCCTACAGGGTGTCTCAAACTTAACATAAGAACAACATTTCTTTTCTTCCACCCGGCATAAGTACAAAAAAGAAGTTTGAGTAAACCTTTGTCCACCTACTTATCGGTGGTCCGATAAGAACTTAGCCTCTCCCTCCGATGGCGCCACTGTCACAAGAGAAATCTACCATCGTGTAATACATTCTTTGTAGACGGCCTATATCAAAATATCAGCTAAATCGGACTCAAAGTTTTCTTTTGACCGCGTGTGTAAACAGGCGTGTTTGAGCAGTTTAGAAAAATGAAAAAAGAGCAACATCAGTCGATGATTCGACTCTTGTAGTTAAAAGGGAAATCCCGCAGCGAAATCAAAAAACGCTTAAATGCTGTAAACGCTGTCTCTTCTCCTTCAATGGCAGGGTTGGACAAAAATTGTTTTTTTTTTAACAAAAAACATGTTTTTTTTGTTTAAAAACAATGTTTTTTTGTTTTAAAACAGTTTTTTTTTTCATCTAAAAAAACCACCGTTTTAAAACAAAAAACACTGTTTTAAAACAAAAAAGAAACGTTTTAACATTCCGATGACCAACCTTTTTTTGTTACACGGATGACCAAGGGGGGGAAAATGACCCCAGGTCAAAAATGTAAAAAATGACAATTAACAAAAGAATGAAGTTTTTTTTTTATTTTTTTATGGCATGGACTTTATGCCATTCAGCCAGTCACAACATGAGTATTAGTGTCATGTGTAGTGTGTATGTTTAGTAAGTGTCTTCTTACTTTGCAAAGTCGACGTCATTAGCGTAAAACTACTTGGAATTACACATAATAGACGGTATTTTACTAAACATCAACTTCAGAATATATTTTTTATTCGTAAAATATAGGGAATTTTTTTTATTTCAAAATATGAGGATATCTAGAATGATAATAAAGTCAAATAAAAAAATAATGAGTTAAAAATTGAAAATACTTTTGAAATTATTAAAGAAAATCATACGCTGGGGTCACAGTTTCCCCCGCTTGGTCATCCGAAGGTTAAAATAATTACGTACTTCCCTGGATTTCCAACGGGGATTCCCATAAACCTCAACTGGCACACCTATGTGATTCCCGTGAAGACGCGACCTGCGCGCACATGCAACGAGTGTTTAACTGTTTCGTTTCCTTATACCACGTGATATTATGTAAATCACATTCGCTATTCAGTTTTTCAGGATAGTTCGGAAGCTTTAAGTTCTGCTTTATTATAATAAAATTTCATATTGGTATCTTCGGTTCTATTTTAATTTCTAGTGGATAGTTGCAGTGTATACAGTGTAACGCAAAGCTGAAAGTTGTTGCAACAGCTTTGGATAAATGCCAGAAAAATACCTGCACCATAGCAGGTGCAACAGACATTTGGAAGGACTTACTGGGTTATTTCCAAAATGAAAGTGAAGCTCAACCTAACGGTTGTAGCAACGTGTTGGAACTTCATAAAGCAGAAGCACGTTTTCAAATGACTATAACAGATGCGCATTATTTAGCTTATTTATTAGACCCTCAGTACTTAGGTCAGAAACTCACTGAGGTGGAAGTTGATAGAGCATTGTTATTTATTTCGGATTTTCACCCAAATGTGATGCCCGAAATACTGTCGTTTCGTGCCTTAGCACCGCCATTTAATAAACAATATTTGTTTGCAAAAAATACAGTAGACAATTTAAGTTCTTTAACATGGTGGTTATCTCAAAAACAGTTTATTTCATCGGAGTTGTTGCAGTTGACTATTTTCAGCAGTTGCATCCAGTGCTGGAGTGGAGAGGCTATTTTCTCCATATGGTCTAGTTCACTCAAAATTGAGGAATAGGTTAGGAAGTGACAACTTCCTAAGTTTAGTCAGTTACTTTTTTTCAGTTTTACTTTTTACTCACATTAATATTGTTATTGCACCTACTTACTATATAATATATGTTTGCAAATTTGCAAATTAGCAAACACAAATGTCTTATAACAATGTTGTTTAAATAAACAATAACGAAAAAAAACTATGTTTTAAAACAATGTTTTAAAACACAACTGTTTTTTTTCCAGTGTTTTTAAACATGTTTTAAAACGTTGTTTTAAAAAGCTTGTTTTAAAACAGCCCAACCCTGTTCAATGGAAAAATGGTTTAACGAGTTTCAAGGTGGCGGCACGTCGCACAGTGGTCCAAAAACCCGAAAAGATGGCCAAAATATGAAATCGTTTCTTGATTTGCATTAAATTAGGCATCCAGGGGTTTTTGAGGTCGCTAATTAAGAACCGGACGTCTAAATTGCAAAAAACAAAATGCCGGATGTAATATAGCGGGTTTATGTATTTTAAATATATGCATTACCGTCGAAATTTGATATCCGGGGGTTTTTGGGGTGATTACGAATCCGAAATCGAAATTTCAAAAAACAAAATGGCGGATGCAATCCACCAATTTTTTATTCCAACGTTAAATTCGATTATCAATCATATGAAAGTCAAAACTAATTTTTACTTTATTTTTCAACAATACTGTACCTGACCCTTTCATCTACGATTTTACCCTACAATACTGAAATAACTAAAGATCTACAGTCATAACAACTACCTGAATGCTGCGGCATGATCTGTTTATTCTGCGTTGTTAACGATTCATATTGAAACTCATAACGCAGAGCGCTTGTACAAAAAATTCTCGCAAAACCAAAGGGACAGATAGTGGCAGCTAATTTTTTTAGATTTTAAAGAGAGCAATATAAGCTAAAAGATGATTGTAGTAACATCTTGGAATTCGATGGAATATATAACTATTTGGCTATCTGAAAATTTAATTTTTTTCAAAATGTATACTTTCTTATTGCTTAAACTTAAAATCTACTAAATATAACACATACAAATATTTTGATATTATCGGCTATTATTAAAGATGGCTCCACGAATGTCCTCCATTTTGCAGAATTGAATTTGCGCACTTCGTTTTCGAGATACACGCACAAGACTCTGCGTTTAAAATACTCGTTATTCTTAACTGCGCTTCTGTTCCGTACGAAGGTCAACTTTGAACTGAACACTGAACTCTGAACTGGAAATTCAGGTATAGGATATACAGCTCTAGGGTTTCCAACACTGAATAGGTAATTTAATTCTCTTTCAGAAAATGTAATAATATTCTCGAAACGTTGATTTTTTTTTACTTTTGGCCAGCTTTTCGGGATTTTGGACCACTGTGCGTCGGTTTTTGATAAGTCACTCCCAGGTGCCCCGAAAACGGCTACCACTGAGGATAACGTGAAGGAAATCCACGATCTCGTATTGGTAGACCGCCGACTGAAGAAGATACGTGAGATAGCTTAGACAGTAGGCATCTCTAAAAATCTCGTTGGTCATATCCTGCATGAAATTTTAAGCATAAAAAAAGCTGTCGGCGCGATAGCTGCCGCATTTTCTAATTTCGAACAATAAACGCAACCATGAGACCACTTCAGAGCAGTGTCTGATTCTGTTTAAGCGTAATCCAAATAAGTTCCTACATTGTTTCATAATCATCAACGAAACATGGTTCCGCTGGTATACACCAGAATACAAGGAACAGTCGATATAGTGGACGTCATCCCGCCAACGTGCTTCCGAGGAGAGCGAAAACTGTCCAATCGACCGGAAAGGCGATGACTACCATTTTTTGGGATTCACAAGGTGTGATCTATATCCACTTCCTGCAAAAGGGCAAAACGATCACAGGGCTATACTAAAGGTTTGTTCCAACACAACGAGAAACCGTCCATGTAACGATCATCGTCCTGCGCAGTAAACAAAATATCCCATGGAACGTACGGAATACAGACACAGAACGCATGGAACATATTATTTTATAGTAACGTGACCGTTACATGATGGTTCTTGTTGTGTTGGAACAAACCTTAAATCCGCAGTATTAGCCCGATTCGACGCCGAATTTCAGAAAAAACAGCTCCAATTTGGGTAAGAAAAAATACTCTTCCACCATGACAACTCTCCGGCTTAGACCTCCGCCATCGCCATGGCCAAATTGGTCGAATTTGGCTATAAACTGCTGTTCCATCCAACGTATTCTCCAGATTTGGGCCTGTACGACTTCTTTTTGTTTCCATACTTGAAAAAGTCACTCACCGAGCAGAGATTTAAATCGAATATGGAGTTCATCACCGGCACGAAAGCCTATTTTGAAGACATCGAGAAAAGGTAGGTATTTTTCAGACGGGTTAACCTTCCGATGACCAACCTTTTTTTGTTACACGGATGACCAACGGGGGTCTCTGTCATCAAAATGACCCCAAGTCAAAAATGACAATTGATAAAAAAAATTAAGTTATTTTAAGAAATAAAATATAATGTATTCGTAATTTTAATGTTACTATTGTATCAATAAATGATAAATAAACATTAGTAAAACATATTTTTAATTACAACTGAACAAAAACAGCAATATTTATTCTGAACTTAGAACTAAGGATATTTTAAAATATAGGTACACTAATTTACGTCGCCACAGGTTTAACAAACATTTTTTTTTCAATATTGGAATGTTTCTTACATACAATTCCACATAATAGACAGTATCTACTTAATATAAAATTGGAACATGGAAGGCCAACGGAGTTCGTCTTTGACCCGAAATTCAGAGAAAAAAATTTTTTTCCGTAAAATATAGGGAATTTTTTTATTACAAAATATGAGGGTATCTAGAATGATATTAAAGTCAAATAAAAAAATAATGAGTTTAAAATTGAAAATATTTTTGAACTTATTAAATAAAAAGATACATTGGGGTCAAAATTTACCCCCCTTGGTCATCCGAAGGTTAATCTGTTCACGAAATAATCAACTATGAAGACGAGCATAATTTTCTATATCCCTAACTTTTGACGAGCAGTTTATTTCACCGTCCCGTTAACGTGAATCATAATACAAAAGTTTTTTACTAGTCGTTGCACTTACAAGGCATAAACCATATTGCACAATATTCTAATTAATTAACCTATTAACACGATATTCTTTCTCGTTATCATAACATTGTTGCTAACAAGCAAGAATAACACTTTATCAGCATCGAAAACCTTTATTACATCTTAAAAGTATACAATTTTGTAATTAACATGAAAATCTACTGTTTAATCTACACGAAGAAAATTATTTTAATGGGTGAGAGGGGAGTAAGTGAGGGATGTGTCCTGTCACCTTTGCTGTTCAACGTTTACTCTGAGAAGATATTTAAGAAAGCTTTGGAAGACACCTCTTCTACTTCTTCTTCTTCTTTTTGTATAGACATGACTATCTGTTTTTTCAATGTGCCTCTAGCAAGTGGTCGTTCCATCGTTTTCGTGGTCTTCCCACTGATCGTCTTCCTATTGGGGAACCGTCTCTCGCTGTCCTGACTACCCTATTTGTTGTCATTCGCCTTATGTGGTCATTCCATTCTATTCTTCTGTTTCTTACCCAGTTATTAATGTTATCCACCTTGCCTATCCGTCGTATATCTGTATTTACTTTTAGCTTTGCCCCATAGTCTTACCACCTTACCATTGATTTTTCGAACGGTTTTCATCTCCGCTGTTTCGAGCAATCTGTTTGTCCTCTCTGTGTCGGGTCGTGTTTCTGCCGCGTATGTCATTATTGGTCTGATGACTGTTTTGTAAATTCTGCCTTTCATTTCTTTTCCGATATTTTTATTTCTCCATATTATGTCATTCAGGCAACCTGCGGCTCTGTTTGCTCTATTCACGTGATCTTCCACTTCTGTTTCGAGTCTTCCGTATCTAGATAGTGTGATGTCTAGGTATTTAAACTCGCATCACTTGTTCTATTATCTGACCTTCCAGCTCCAATTTACATCCTATTGGATCTGCTGTTATAACCATGCATTTTGTCTTTTTTGGGGAAATTAACATGTTAAATTTTCTGGCGGTTATGTTAAATTGGATGATTTACGTTGTAAATCATCTTCACTTTGAGAGATTAGTATTGATTCGTCTGCATAGCAGATTATTTTAAGTTGTTTTTCTCCCATTTGGTATCCTTTTTTAATTCTTGCTTTTTTATTATTTCGTCCATGATCAGGTTGAACAATAAAGGACTCAAGGAATCCCTCTGTCTTTTCTCATTGCTGGCTTCAATTGGGTCAGTTGGTTCATCTTCCACTTTTACTTTTATTGGGTTTGTCTGGTAGATGTTTTCGATCGTTTCAATTATTCCTAGAGGCACCTCTCTCGAGTATAACAAATGGATAACGTCCATTAATGTGACCCTGTCAAATGCTTTCTTAAGGTCCACGAAACATAAATATGCCGGTTTATTGTATTCCAACGATTTCTCTTGAACTTGCCTCATTATAAATACATATAGCGTCAGTGCATGACCTTCCCGACCTAAAACCTTGTTCTTCTGCTATCAATTTGTTTGTTATCACTTTGGTTGTTAATTTGAATGTTGTGTTTAATAAGTTAATTCCTCTGTTATTCTCCGGGTCCGATTTGTCTCCTTTTTTGAAGAGAGGTATTAGGATGCTTGATCTTCATTCTTGATGTGGTATTCTGTTTTGTTCTATTATTTTTTGTATTAGTTTTAATAGTTGTTTAGTTAAATCTTGTCCTCTCTACTTTAGGAGTTCGTTCGATATTCTGTCCTCTCCTGGAGATTTTCTATTTTTTAATTTTCTTAATGCTTCCTGTACCTCTCTCTCTCCTTGATGTTTATTTCCTCGTTTGTCGTAACTTCAGGTGTTGGTGGTTCATTATCGCCGCCTTTAGCAAATAAAGATCGGAAGTAGTCTGCCCATGTTTCCTTCTGAATGTGTTTCGCTTTTATTAATTCGTCCATCTCCTTTCTTTGCCCTCTGATCATTCTCCATACTTCTTTTTGTGTTCCGTAGAAGTCGTGTTCCATCTGTTTTGAGAAACTTTGCCAGTGCTCCCTTTTTATTTGCATCACTAAAGTATTCGTTTCGTTTCTGATTCGTTTGTAGTGGTTGTATGCCTGTTGTGTTTGTTTTGTTCTGTATTGTAAAAAGGCTTTCTTCTTTTCTTCACATTTTATCTTCAAGAAAGCTTTGGAAGGCACCTCGGACGGTATAATTATAAACGGGCAATGTATAAATAGCCTGCGATACGCTGATGACACGGTTATTCTGGCAGATAATGAGATAATGCTGAAGCACTGCAATGCCTAATGGACCGAGTAACGACAGCCTCGATACAGAATAGAGCCCGCTCTGGTAGACCCCGAGTTACCAATGAGCAACAGAATAGTTATCATATCAGAATTTCCATTCGGAGAAATTCTATGTCTGTACCAACCCTCCAAAGAGACTTCAGACATGCTACAGGAGTCAGAGTATCGTTGGCTACAATAAGAAGAATTCTATAATCAGGTTTGAGAAGTCGTCGACCAATAAGAGTTCCTCAGATAGAACCTAGACATGTTTTGCACCGCCTACAGTGGGAGGCGGTGATATTAATATATGATATAATTATATAAATAGTGATAGCAGGCGAATTCGTGGTATGGCGAGAGCCAACAAGAGCTGCACAACTAGCACATGCCCGTCCCGTGCTGCCTTTCGCTGGTGGCGGTGTTATGTTTTGGGCGGGTATTATGTGGGTATTAACAGTGCAGTGGTTATTTGGTGGATATTGACGGGCCTCTAACAGGACAAAGGTACATCACACGGATTTTAGAACGCCATATCAGATTCTGGCGAAGAGCTGTGGGTGAAAATTTTGTATTTATGGATGATAACGCCGGCCCACATGGGACTCAAGAGGTTAATGTCTTAGACAGAAGGTATTCGCTGTTTGACGTGGCCTACGATGTCTCCAGATATGAACCCCATTGAACCTTGCATGGGATGTGCTCTCCAGAGCAACTTAACTTTTGAAACTGGTCCAATGTGTCGTGTTTTTGAAGTACATAGTTGTTGAAGAGACTCAGATGCAGAATCCACCAATAAAATGGTAAATAGTAATTTAAATCTGAGACTTTCCATGTTGAAAGTTCTTTCTGGTACATCCTTAATCTGCGACTTTAACAATGTATAAGACCGCAGGAAAAGGACAGAAAAGGAACTTTCTAGTACTCAAATCTGAGTAAAGATAGAAAAGTAAATTATCGTTTTGCTTGTTTTTGATTCAGAGGGATGCACAATCGCCGGACAGCTGTTTCCACCGTTTCAGGCTTTTTCAACAGCGCTAGCGTGCACTCCTCATAGAGGCTAGCGCTGTTGAAAAAGCCTGAAACAGTGGAAACAGCTGTCCGGCGATTGTGCATCCCTCTGAATCAAAAACAAGCAAAACCATCATTTACTTTTACATAGTTGTTGTTTTTTACTGGAGTTTTTGGTATGTCCTGTTTTAGGTGATCCAACAACTCTTTAGAACGTGGTTTATTTTTTGGGTATTGGCACTGGGTCTTCGTGTTCGGTGGACCACTGGTGGTATCTTTTATTTTGGTTTTGAGGACTGGGTAGTCCAACGGCGGATCCAGCAACCTTACAAGGAGGGGGCAATGAAATAAAAATTTTCTCGTCACTCATGTACGCAGGATTCTTTTTCGGAATGGGCTGTTACTTTTTTTATATGCTATCCATGGCTATCTTAGGCTGTTTATATCATAGCTATCTTAATTATTTTATTCACTGCCACCCTAAATCAACCACGAAGTGCTTCTTCGTCCTGGACTGCGTTTGGCTTCTATTTTCACTTGCATAATATTTTGTAGCAACCTATACTTGAAACTTTTCTCTTATTGATGCCTTCTATAATCTCAGTAGTCATACTGAGACGTTCTAGTATGGTGGAGTTTCGAATCTTCTTCACCCAAGATACTTTTAAAATTCTTCTATAGCACCACATTTCGACCTTCATAACCTCAAGGCGATTTAAGTAGATCGATTTTAACAAAAAGTATTGGATTTAAAATATTGTTTATTATTTTTATTTCAGTTATTTTAATTGTTTAATTGTAGTAAACTGTATCTAGGGCTTTTCGTTTCCTCGTTTTACGAGAGATGTCGCTGTTTTGCGTCTCAAAGGTGGATTCATTGCATCGCGGTGATTTCCCTTAAATAGGCAGGCTGTTGATATTTGGTTTAGAGTTGTGACTGCATAGCTCCACCGAGGACGCATGAGATGCAGAAATAGCTATCTGGGCTAAGATGGTGGTCCAACTCTGAATCAAATAAAAACAAAAACTACCTTTTCCTCCTTCTTAGATCGATTTTATTCACAGTCCAAGACTCGACACCATACAGTAAGACTGAGAACACATACTTCGGAGAAGGAATTCTGTTTTATGTTTCAGTTATTCAGTTATCAACAGGACACAAAACCCACTATTTATTTTCAATCGTAATTATCTTTCTTAAAAAAAATGTAACACCAGGCGGTCTCAAGGAGGGGGCAATTGACTCCATTGACCCCCCCTTAGATCCGCCTGGAGGCCTCCTCCAGCTTTTAGAGTCGTCAGAGGAGAGAGGGTTGTGATGAACGGTCCTTTTCAGAGTTTTGATGCCAAAAGGTATTATGATTAGTGACTGAATTTACGATATTATTAAAATTAAGAATGAAAAATTAAATCAGCTCATTCAATTTTGAAACTATGTTTATAATATACGTATGTATGTAGTATTTATAGTAATGGCCCCGTATACTGTCACACCTTCTGACATGTCTTGGCTTAAGACGTGAAAATCAGCGTAAAAAATAAATTAGTTTAGTTGTTTCTAACTGTAATTGTAATTGTCAGAGGAGTACTTTTTACTGGAAGTCCGTTATACTGTTATACAAGACAAAAGAATGTGAAATTTTAGATTTCAGAGTTTTGCAGGAACGTTCATATTTTCATTAATACTTATAACAAAAATGTTAAATCAAATTATGGATGGTATTCCAATATGTTGCCAATCAATTTTTTAAGTTTAAGAGAGAATAACGTTTGTTATTTATAGATTATAATATATGTTACAGTTTAAGTTGATTATCCAGTTGGAGTTGACTCCAACTAGTTGGAGTCAACTCTAACGGCTGGTTTCAGTAAAAGTTGATTATAAATATAAAATGAAGATTTATATTCAACATTTACTAGTAAAAGTAGACTCCAACTAGGAAAAGTATACTCTTCCCAATGCCATTTAGTAAAAGTTGATTCTGATTCACACAAACAGCCGATTCTAGAAATTAAATGTTACTGAATATGTTCAAGTCTAGGCTGTATACCGTTAGACCGTTAGGTAAATTACTCCGATTCGAATTTTTTGCACAAACTTACTCAAAAAGAGGTCCTTATAACAAATCTACTGGGTGCCAGGCAGTACCTTGATCGATAAATTGTTTAGACAATTTTTTTTAGACAAATTCACAAAAAGAATTTTTTCACTTCGAACAATATTTTTTTAGATCATTTGGGTTATTCTGAGCAAAAAAAGGTATTTTGTGATTTTTCTCTAAAATTGATTGTTGTCGAGTTATACGCGATTTAAAATTTGAAAAATGCGAAAATAGCCATTTTCAAGGCTTAATAACTCGGTTAAAATCCATTATTATGAAAGTCAGAACGTGACCAAACCAAAGTTTATAGCCCCCTCTACAAGATCCAGCAGACATTTTTGTCACTATTTTATTACTAAGCTTTATCTTTAATTATTAACAATGAGCGCTAAGTGCGTATTAGGCGGCCGTCAATGGTAAGTGCTAAAGAGATGCACCATTCCGGCCGTCCAATGGTGAATCTCACTCGCACTCACATTGACGGCCGCCTCAATACACGCTTAGCGCTCATTGTTGATAATTAAAAATATTATCTTATTAATGAAATAATGACAAAAATTTCTTCAGGATCTTATAGAGGTAGCTTTAATCTTTGATTTTTTTTAGTTTCTGACTTTCATAATATTTATATAATATCGTATGGCATTTTTGCCTTTCGGACAGTTCCGGCGCCAATTACATCTTTAACCCTGTTTCAAGTAACTAGTGTCGATGTACACTAGCCCAGGGGGACCGACGGCTTAACGTGCTCTCCGAGGTACGGTGAGACGGCTCGTGTCATTATCGGAAATGAAAATGGTTTGTCTTTGGCAGGGCTCGAACCCAAGTACACTGGCGTATGAGGCCAGCGATTATGCCGTTACTCCACGGCCGCTCGCTCGACTTTCACAATAATTATCTTTAACCGAGTTATTAAACCTTAAAAATGGTTATTTTGGCGTTTTTCAAAATTTAAGTCGTTAATAACTCGACAACAGTCAATTTTAGAGAAAAAAGGCCCAAAGGATCTAAAAAAAAATTTGTGCGAAGTGAAAAAATTATTTTAGCGAATTTGTTTAAAATCATTGTTTATCGCCAAACGTCACTAAAATCATCCATTATTGTACTCATTTGCCCTCATTTTCGGCAGTAAAGTAACACTTTGTTGTATTGAAAGAAGAATGTTACTTTACTTTACCTGCCGCGATTATTAATCAAATTAACCGAGATTGAATGTAAGTGGTCAATGGCAGCAATCGATTATTTATTTGAGTGAAATTAAAATTTATTTACTTTAATTATTAAAAATATTGTACAAAATTTATCTTATTATTAATAAAATTTATGTCAAAAAGTAAAACTCTGTAGTGTTTGGCAATTATATTCATACAAAATAAATCAAAACTTTACAGATTTAGTAATTAGGTAGGTATACAATATGCAAAAGTCATCTGTCATTACTGTCATACGAATTTTAACGACCCCCCTACAAGATACTGAAGAAATTTTTGTTATTATTTTATTACTAAGCGGTTATTTTAATTATTAACAATGAGTGCTAGGAGCGTATTGACGCAGCTCTCAATGTGAGTGCGAGTGAGATGCACCATTGCACCATTTTGGCATTTAAAAATTCAAACTTCTGTCAAACCACAAAACTGTCAAAACTTTTTTTGTAATTTATTGCTCACATGTCATCACCATGACAAGGCGAAAGTTCTTCTTCTTGTGGTGCTTTCTTCTTTAGTGGAGGTTAGCGACTACACTGGCAAATCTGTCTCTGTCCAATGCGGCTCTAAACAAAGATGTTGAAGCAAGGCCGGTCCAGTCTCTGATATTTGTAAGCCATGAAATCTGGCGCCTACCGGGACCCGGTTTTCCTTCAATCGTACCCTGGATGATCAGTTGCGTGAGGCGGTACTTTTTGTTTCTCATTATGTGTCCCAGGTAGCTAACTTTTCTGACTTTAATGATTTTTAGCAGTTCCCTATCTGTACCTATTCTCCTTAGAACATATTCGTTGGTGGTGTGTCAGAACTTGTTCATCAGTGTTGTGTTGTGTCCAGGCCTCCGTTCCATACAAAAGTATTGACCACACATAGCAATGCAGAAAACGACATCTAAGGCTGATATTAATGCTACTGTTACAAAATAAGCTTTTCATTTTGATAGACCCCTGTTGGGCTACGTCTATTCTCGCTCTTGACTTCTTGTTTATAATCAAGTTGATTGTTAAACCAGCAACCAAGATATTTGTACTGGCTTACGTATTCAAGCTGTTGGTGTTTCACATATTTATTGGAAGAGGTAAATTTTTGTTCCTTGATATTCTTATAACTTTGGTTTTCGCAGTATTGATCTTCATCCCCATTTTTTCACAACTCTCAGTAACCCTATCCAACAGTATCTGCAGACTATGGTCCGAATCAGTCATTAATACTGTGTCATCTGCATACCGGATGTTATTTACTCTGCCCGTTTATCCTGATTCCTTCTGAAGAATGCGATAAAGAGTTCGCAAATATTACCTCAGAGTAGACGTTAAAAGTATGGGTGATAGCACACAACCCTGTCTAACACCTCGTTGTATTTCAATTGGCCTTGACGTATTACCATTGGTCTTTATGATTGCTGTCTGATTCCAATAAATAGCCTCTATAATTTTAGAATCTCTTTTGTCGACTCCGATGTCGTTCAATCTTTCTATCAAGGTCTTGTGCTTCACCCTATCGAACGCTTTCTCAAAATCTATGAAACAGATAAAAAGGTCTGCTTGCTGATCTTTGTATCTTTGTGCCAGAGTTTGAAGACAGAATATTGCTTCTCGTGTCCCCATACCTTTCCTGAAGCCAAATTGTTCTTGACCGGTGACCTCATCACATTTTTTATAATATATTCTGTTCTGTATGATACGCAAGAAAAGCTTCAGAATGTTATTTAATAGACTTATAAGGCGGAAGTCCTGGCATAATTTGGCATTCTTCTTTTTAGGCAGTGATATGAAGACTGATTCAAGCCATATTTTAGGGATAGTCCCTGTATTGTAAACATTATTAAATAGTCCAAGAAGAAGGTCTAAGTTTTCCTCGTTGATTAACTTCAATAGCTCAGCTGGTATTTCATCTTTTCCTACAGATTTGTTGTTTTTTAGTTGACGTCCATTAAATCCAATATTTCCTCTGTCATCCATCTTTGCTTCCGTGGTCGCTGTTTTGTGAGCATTTCAGTTGCCGTTGCAAGAGCGTGTCTGATTTCCTCAAGAAGGCGAAAGTTAAGGATATTTAATTATATGAAAGTGTGCTAAAAAACAGTGCGAAAAAGTAAAACCGATTTAAAATACATTGTTACTTCAGACACACTTTAAACCCTTCATGTACTGCTATCTATATTTACAATTTTCACACAATAAAACGTTTACAATTTACATAATATGAGATAGAGTAGATAAAAATTATTTTTGTGAATTTGGTTAACAAAAATTGGTTAAACAATTTTTCGACCGCGGTACCGCGTGACACCCTGTGTATTTGTTATAAGGATTGTTATACGGATGTATTTCTTTGAGTAAGTTTGTGCAAAAAATCGAATCAGAATAATTTACCTAACGGGGGCGACGTTACAGACTATACTAATAAGTAGTTGAAACGGTCAAAACAAAGAAACGCACACTCATCAAAAATGCACTTGAGATTCTCGTATAATCAACATTTACTGAATCGATCCAGGAAGAGTCAACTCCAACTAGTAAAAGTTGATTTAAATTTTTAAAATGCAAGTTTTACTGCTCGTTTCAGTTGGAGTTGACTCCAACTAGTTGGAGTCAACTCTAACTGAGAATCAACTTGGACTGTAACATATACATATTTTATGGATTTATATGTTTCGTTAAAAATAAAAATAACTCTTTGAAAATAGATGTACATGAATAGGCGATTTCAATATTTGTTTTTATATTTATATACCAAGGATTACCACAGTTTTCACTGTATTCATTCACTCAACCGTTCTCTCAAGTTCTTTCTGTTTTGTCAATCCCCTTTCTGTAGATTTCTTCTTTCCATTGCTTCATCCACTTCACCTCTGAAAGATCTTCGGGGTCTGCCTCTCTTCCTTCTTCCTTTCGCCGCCCCACTCTGTTATTCTGTTTATATCCGTACCAGATTAATCTCTCCTGTTCTATAATGTGATCTATTATACTCTGAGTTCATTTCCATTCTTTTCTTAATCCCTATGTTATTTTATTCTATCTCTTTTTGTTACTCTGCAGCTTCTCATTAGGAATTCCATCTCTGTTGCTCTTATTTTGTTTTTGGATTTCTTATTTATTATTCAATTTTCACACCCATAAGTCAGGATAGGTACTTCTTGTCGTGGGGTTATATATTCTTCTTTTTGTTTTTATATATTTGAAACCTAAATACTTGTACTGGTCTGTTTCTTTGATTTGTTTACCTTCGAGCTTCGTCTATTTCCAGCTGTTTTATTTATATGTATTCTTCTATATTTATATATTTACTGCCATCGTTGCATTTTGGTTGTCTTTTTATAGCCCGATCAGGAAACGCAAAATTTTACGAAAACCTCCAAAAAAATAAAGGAAGGATGAAAATTTGGGAATAGGTAGTTGAAATTGTCTATTATGATATAAGAAAAAGTTTACAATTCTACATCCCCTCCATTTTACAAAAATTGGAAAATACGGGGTAAAAAATTTTTTCTCGGGGGTGAAAAAATATACGTTCAAAATAAGTCTGGAATTTGATAAAATGACTAATTCTAAGTAACTTTTGTTCTATAGAGTTTTTTTACTAAGTCAATACTTTTCGAGTTATTTGCGAGTGAATGCGTTCATTTTTAACCAAAAAAAAAATGTTTTTGGACGGGTTTTCGGAGATAACTCAGAAAGTAAGTATTTTAGCGAAAAAAATATTCTTAGTAAAAATAAAGCTTATAAAAAATTGAAAAAAATGGTATATGCGCGAGGTCTGCAGACCCAGTAGAAGCAGAGTTGCAGTTAATGAAATATAGGTTCTTCTTCGTCAAATTCCAAATCGAATATTTCAATGCGCAATAACCAAAAAACGAAGCACTTTTCGGGGAAAATTAATTACAACTTTTTTTAAGTGTTTAAAAAAAGGTTTATTTTTGTTTTTAAAAAAATCTTTTAACATTAAAAGTAAGTGAGTTACGCTCAAAATATTGTTGGTCCCTTTTATTTTTTGGTAAAAAAATGGCGAAAATCACCCCTTAATTAGCTTCTCAAATAAAATTAATCGTTACCGCTTTACAAGTTACTTTACTTATGTATTGTTTATATTACACTAGTTTACAACCAATTTGCGACTGGAATGCAAAATGCTGTTTTTTGTTAATTTTTGCTCTCTGAATATGAATATGATGATAAAAAGTTCCTAACACGTAAGATTTTTGAGTTATGATTTTTTCAAAAAAAAAAATGAGTTAGGATTTTTAAGTTATGAGTATTTTACTAAAAATTTTTTAAAACAGTAATTTGTAATTTATCGGTGAGTGATGTTATCAAACTAAAGTTTTTCCTAAAAATTGTGCATACTTTGACAACACTGGGATATCTAATGTCTACGAATAACACATTAACATTTAAATAAAGAATAAACCAAAGGTAATCCTTAATCAGTAAACCTACCTATTTAAACTTATTAATTCTAAACTGTTTTAACGACTGTTACTTCTGCATGACAAAAGTGTCTGGGTTTCCAAGGAAAGTCAAGCATAAAATTGAATATCCAGATATTATCTCAGCAATAAAACCAGTTTTCCATGGAGAAGATTTACCAGTTCCAGGACCCGCGGCAAATTGGGAAGAAGATTTGGAAATGTATGGCGATAAAAGTAAACCCGATGATGTATCAGAAAAGAATGATTCTTATTTTCCCGAAAGCGACGAAAAAGCACCTTATTGCATCCAACAAGCCGAATTACATGATTTAGTTCGAGATCTTCACTTGCCCAAAGAACATGCTTAACTCTAGGTTCTACATTACAATAATGGATTTTTTTTAAATTGAATTTACTAGCCAGTAAAACTTACAATATTTAGGAACCGTAACCAGGAGCTATCCTAGTTTTTTACTATGCAGGATAAGATGTGTGTTTGTATTAATCCACATAGTGTTATGGGAAAATTGGGATAGGCAGAAAATTGTGTAAAAAAGATTTACTATGGTTTTTGTTTCTAGTTCTGAACTTATGTGTGTATAGTATAAAAGAATTTTTATAATAAACTGCAATATTTGATACATTCTATAACTAACATTTCACCTGACAAGACAATGTATGCGTGGACCCCTACGCATAAATGCACGGCACCTTAAGAAGAAGATAATTCAAAATCTATACGTGGTGGACAATTTTAGTGTTTGAATTCGTATTCAGGACGCTTTAAACTTCCCGGTACAGGCATTTTAACATCAGTCGCATTTTTTTTGTTTACTAGTGATCTATAAGTTTCATTGGTTCAGAGTGCTCAGTTTTGAAAAAAATTGGGTTTAAAATAAAACATTTTTTTTTAATTTTGAAAAAAATCGTAATTTTTTACGGAATTAACTTAAAAACAATTAGGAATACCAAAAATCTCAAAGAGTAATAAAATGTACGTTTTGCTTTTCTGAATATTTTTGATTTTTTGTTTTCTTGTTAGACAAAAATTGGTTATGCTATGGCTGTTCAAAATTTGTCTAAACTCGTGATTAGTTACTCGTTCAAGCCATTTTAACTACAGCTTTTTTCAAAACGAAGCACTTTGAACCGATGAAACTTACAGATCATATAAATAATACATAGACAAAGTAACTTGTGAAGTGGTAATGTTAAAATTTATATGTGATGCTAATTAGGGGGTAATTTTCGCGATTTTTTTACCAAAAAATAAAAGGGATCAACAATATTTTGAGCGTAATTCACTTACTTTAAATATTACAATTTTAAAAAAAAAAAACAAAAATAAACTTTTTTTTAAACACTTTAAAAAAGGTAAATGAATTTTCCCCTAAAAGTGCTCCGTTTTTGGGTTTTTTTCACATTGAAATATTCGATTTGGAATTTGACGAAGAAGAACCTACTTTTCATTAGCTGCAACTCTGCTTCTTCTGGGTCTACAGACCTCATGTATACACCATTTTTTTTTCAATTTTTTATGGGCTATATTTTTGCTAAGAATATTTTTTTCGCTAAAATACTTACTTTTTGAGTTATCTCCGAAAAACCGTCCAAAAACATGTTTTATTTTGTTAAACATGAACATATTCACTCGCAAATAACTCGAAAAATATTGACTTAGTGAAAAAACTCTATAGAAGAAAAGTTGTTTAGAATTAGTCATTTTATCCAATTCCGGTCTTATTTTGAATGTATTTTTTTCATCTTCGAGAGGGGAGTATTCCCCTCCATTTTTGTAAAATGGAGAGGATGTAGAATTGTAAACTTTTTCTTATATAATAATAGACAATTTCAACTACCTATTCCCAAATTTTCATCCTTCCTTTATTTTTTTTGGGGTCAGATTGTTCTTTGATAGGGCTATTAAAGACAGATCACATGCTATGATTTTTTTGTGACGGATATTCTTGAGTTAGGGTTGATTTCATGTAATCGAATGAACTATCTTTCAGTAAAGTCCTCCCAGGAACGCAACTCATAAATATTGGCAATATCATTTTAAAGTCTTCTACTTTAAAATGTATAATATATGTCTGAATTGCCAATATAAGTGAGTCAGATTAAATAAAGTATTAGGAGAATATTTTACTTAGCAACAACATTTTTGTTTCATTTATAGACCGGTCTAGTTATAGGAGTGAGGTTACAATAATAATTATTGTAAGTAATTATTACCATCAAGCTGAAAATTGGCAAGATTGTTCAAAATACCATCATAAATGAAATCTAAAAAGTCCTCATAAATCCGACCCGAGCTAAAAAATTTACGCGGGGTCAAAGGTCACCAAATATGGTTTTTAGCGATTTTCAGCGAAACGGTAAGTTTTATCATAAAATTGGTTCTAACAAAAAATGTAGATTAGATAATTATCTATAAAAAATATCTGAATACTTTTTTCCTAAGAGCCACCGTTTTTGAGATACAACGATTCAAAGAATTGAAAGAGTTCTAATCGTCATAATAATATGTATTAGTACACCACATATATACATCACTGAAGCTGTAATACAAGTAAACATAATAATCTATCGGTCAACTTAACTTATATTACACATAATAATACAGTAGAACCCCGATTATCCGTGCTCCTCGGGACCGGACGTTGGCACGGATAATCCAAACATTTATTTCTCGTATATAATACATAATCAGCCCTATTCTGTAACTTTTAACAAATCGAATAGAAATGACCAAGTCGAATCGTAATTACCCAAAATCGGAATGTTTGATATCTATCGCGTCATTTTTGTGTTTGGATCGGTATTCTGTAACTCATATCGTAATCGAAATCTCTGACTTCTATTTCACGCGGTTCTGAGGAGGTGGCAACCGCGCAGTAACCAGCGAAATTGTGTTCTGTGACCTATTTTGTTACTTGAAATATGACACCGTTGCCATTTCCTCAATGTTTTCATACTTTCTTCATACTATCCTGAAAGTTTTGAGAAGTAAATAAAATATTCGTGTAAATACTGGATGCAAAAAGCTCAAAAGAGGATAAATGGTTTTAAATTAAAGTTAATTAAAATTGATATAAAAAAGAAGATAAACTGGTAAATAAAAAAGACAAGTGAAGATAAGAAGTATAAATGCTTTCAAATCAAAGATATTTAAATTGATGTTATTAATTCATTATTATTAATAACTTATTTAAAATTGATATTACTAATAATATGCAATCTTTAAGATTCGATTCCAGTTGAAATAACTGCTAAACAGCTTTTCCCAAAAATGGCATCTTTTCTATAATTTGTTCAGACTATGAGCGTTGACTGATAAATATACAAGTATACTGGTATAATATTTATTTATCAATTAACGCATAAGAAGTCTATCGTATGCTATTCTTGTGCATTATACCATTGATTGCAATTGTACAAGAAATATGCCAACAAAATATGGCAACAATGAGAATGGGAAACATTCAGACGCCAAGTAGCAAATAAATAAGGTTAGGTCCAATTATTCATACTCGTACAACATGTCTAAAAGAAATATATATAGTTCCCTAAACAAATAACACCACAGACTAAAAATTAAGCAGCTAAAAAAAGGTACAAATACTATAAATAATTATAAATAAGTAGTATGTAATTAATTATTTTTATATATAAAATATAAACGTCAAAACAAAACAAAATGCGCTTGCGTCAACCACAATTCCGATAATCGAAATCTCATCTCGACAGGGTAAATAGGGCTTTTCATTCACAGTCATTTGTTTCGAGCTTCTGTCATATTTCGTATAATCCGTGTATATTAATATTATACACAGATTATACAACATATGACAGAAGCTCGAAACAAATGACAATCGATGAAAAGCCCTATGCTGTCGAAGTGATTTCTATTCACATTACGATTGTAGAGATTCCGAAGTAGTTATGGAATACGGATTTGGACTATTTATATTCGACTTGGTCACTTCTATTCGATTTTACTGACTTCTATCATCGAAATGAGTTACAGAATAGGCATGAATATTACATATATACATACATATGTACCTACCATAAAAAGATAACAGAAAAAATAAATCTTTCATTATGAGTCTCCTTCTCGGCGTATAGGGTTTAAGTGGAGTGATTTACGGTGACGCTACTTTGACAAAACCTCAAAAATACAATTTCAGTAATAGAAAATCATAGCACGGATAATCCGCAGCCCGGATAATCCGCACACGGATAATCGGGGTTCTACTGTATAAGATATTATAAATATATGATAATGTTTCTACTATACAGCTTGCGGTTTACCGAGGGATGCAATGTATAAGCTGTATCTATTATATTACAGTGCCAACAAAAAAATCTTTACAAAGTGAATTTAACGCGAAAGTAATAAGAATAAATTCAATTTTACGGCTTATTCTCAACAAAAATAGTAATTTGATATCACAAAGTATTAACTTATAATAATTCTTCTTACTTATGCGTCTTATTCAATTTGTAAAGATGGGTTTTGTCGGAATAAACACATTATATCGGTACGTCGGCTAATCTAATCACCCTACCTATTCTTTTCTCAGAAGGGTTTGAACATAATAATGAAAGCCAACTTTCTAGGCAAAATGTTTATTGCTTAGTATTAATGAACATTTCAATATACAATAAACTTTATGTAAATTTAGTTTGTTTACTATTATGCAAATTACACCGTAATCTTCCTGGGTGGCGAAATCCTTCAGGTAGATGACGTAATGATAATTGAATCAGCCCTAGAGCAATTCAGTTTAACAAATACAACTATTGTTGTAGGTGAAGATGTAGACTTGCTCGTATTACTCACTGCTCCAACTCCAATCGAAAAAACTATCTTTTTTTTAAACCTGGAAAGTTCCAACACCAATCGGAAATATACAGGGTGTTTCATTAATAATTGTCCATATAGTAACTGGAGAAACCTTAGCACAAAATACGAGGATTTAACCTAAAACACTTAAATAAAATGTGGTTTCTTACTGAGTTACAGGGTGTTTTATCTAAAAATTTAAAAACTATTTTTGCTCAGCATTTTAAAACTGTTCTACGTATCCTTTTCATACTTGGCAGAAAGTGCGACTACTATACACCCTACTAAATTATGATAAACAAACGTTTCTAGCTACTACCAGAGGGGTACGACAGGGGATAGTGAATGGTTGACTCTTCTCAAATTCTACGCCAATGGAGGAATTACTATTTTAGTGCCATTTTTAGATTCTCCAATACTTTCTACGTAAATAATATACTCTTCGTTGGTAACGATAAAGTTATTAGTTTTCGAGATATTTGAAGTTAAATATGAAACGGCACAGTTATTTTGATTAATTTATGACTTATGATTGATATGATTAAAATTTAAAAATTATTTGTACTCAGTACTTTAAAACTATTTGGCCTATCCTTATCATACTTGGCAGAAAGTGTAGGCACTGTACACCCTACTAAATTAAGATAAATAAACGTTTCTAGCTACTACCAGAGGCGTACGACAGGGGATAGTGGCTGGTTGACCCTTACCAAATTCTACGCAACTGACGAAATTGCTATTTTAGTGTAATTTTTTGATTTTCCAATACTTTTTATGTAAATAATATACTCTTCATTCGTAACGATAAAATGATTAGTTTTCGAGATATTTGAAATTAAAAATGAAGCGACACAATAAGTACATTAAGTAATCAAAATAACCGTGTCGTTTCATTTTTAACTTCAAAGATCTCGAAAACTAATGACTTTATCGTTACGAATGAAGAGTATATTATTTTCATATAAAGTATTGGAGAATCCAAAAATTGAACTATAATAGCAATTCCGCCAGTGGCGTAGAATTTATAAAGGGTCAACCATTCACTTTCCCCCGTCGTACGCCTCTGGTAATAGCCAGAAACGTTTGTTTAACGTAATTTAGTAGTTTGTACAGTAGTTATACTTTCTGCTAAGTATGAAAAGGATACGTCGAATAGTTTTAAAATGCTGAGCAAAAATAGTTTTTAAATTTTTAGATAAAACACCCTGTAACTCAGTAAGGAACCACATTTTATTTAAGTATTTTGGGTTAAATCTTCGTATTTTGTGCTAAGGTTTCTCCAGTTACTATATGGACAATTATTAATGAAACACCCTGTATTCATTGAAAAGTTTATCTAATTTTGCAAAGTGTCAAAATCATTTACTATTTTTACTAGGCAATAACTGTCTGTGATACGACATCGGCATTTTTCAGGAGGGGTAAAACGACTGTCTTTAAAATGTTTGAACAACAAGATTATTTGAATGTGCTGAAGTTTAAAAAAAAACTAATTCAACTCTACAAGAAGTTATTTCCAACAGAATTAGCTTTCTTCTCTCTATGCATGGAGCGCCTAAAAAACTACGTGCTTTGATAAGTTTCGATATGCATGTTTCTTTAAAAATACTCGAAATAAAAAACAAGTGCAGTTGTCTTCCTCCAACCCCAGCGGCTGCTCATCAACATCTTTTTCGGGTATATTACTAAGTTCAAGTGTGGCTTGATTATCAGCTAGATCCAAAATACTGGGGATGGAAATTAGTCGACAGTTCATTAGAACCAATTCAAACTTTACTCCCACCTGCGCCGGAAAAACTCCTGAACACATTTTTTTGCAACTGTAAATAGGGATGTAGCGCTAAATGTGGTTGCAAAAAAGTTGGACTGTCGTGTAGGTAGCATCTTCTAATTGTTAAAACTGGTCGTGCTCCAATGTTGAATCACCAACAATTGAGGATTCATTTGATTCTATCGAGGAGCCATGCGATGTGTCATTATTGGGGCAATTTACTTGCACCCAGGATGAAGAAGAAGAAGAACATGAAGAAGAACTAGAAGGTGAAGAAAAAGGAGAACAAGAAGAGGAAGCAGAAGTATTAGAAAATTATGAACCAGTTGGATAAATTTCCCTTTTTTATAATTTATACCGCTTTTTATAACTTTTATCATTTTTAACCCTTGCTAATTTACTGTATATCAGTAACAATGTTTAGAAAAATACCAAATTATAAATGTTTTTTATATATGCATACTAGTAATTACAAAACTAAAAAACTCAAATAAATTTCGCTATCATGGCGACGAAGTTAGTGAAACTCTATTAAACCGTGCCTCCATTAAACAATTCTAGTACATATTATTATTCATTTTAGATATGGAAAGTTTCTATAAAAGTTTAATTAAGTTATGTAACTTCTTAATATACAGTAAAAATTTTAAAGGCAGGCGACATTATTATGTGAAAATAGTTATTACAGTCACACAAATAAACTGCTCGTCAAAAGTTACGGATATAGAAAAGTATGCTCATATTCATAGCTGATTTTTTCGTGAACAGATTAACGGATTCCGCTAATTTTTTCATCATTTTAGATTTTTCTTTGGTATTTACGCAGTTGTGCAAAAGGTTTACTCAAACTACTTTTTTGTACTTATACCGGATGGAAGAAAAGAAATGTTTTTCTTGTGTTATGTTTGTGACACCCTGTAGGGAGGACGAGGTACAAATGTTAGTATACATCGGAATCGTATTGTAGTGTTATGTTTTGTTTTTTGAACATTTTGTTTTTTGAACGTCCCTGATATCTTTAGAAGGGGATGGAAATTAGTCGACAGTTCATTAGAACCAATTCAAACTTTACTCCCACCTGCGCCGGAAAAACTCCTGAACACAATTTTTTGCAACTGTAAAAAGGGATGTAGCGCTAAATGTGGTTGAAAAAAAGTTGGACTGTTTTGTTCGGTAGCATCTTCTAATTGTCAAAACTGGTCGTGCTCCAATGTTGAATCACCAACAATTGAGGATTCATTTGATTCTATCGAGGAGCCATGCGATGTGTCGTTATTGGGGCAATTACTTGCACCCAGGATGAAGAAGAAGAAGAACTAGAAGGTGAAGAAAAGGGAGAACAAGGAGAAGAGGAAGCAGAAGTATTAGAAAATTATGAACCAGTTGGATAAATTTCCCTTTTTTATAATTTATACCGCTTTTTATAACTTTTATCATTTTTAACCCTTGCCAATATCAATTATTCAATAGCTTCAAATTAAACAGAATCATAACAGATCCGTGGAATAGGCCTACTGGGGAAACCACGTTAAAAAACGCACTACCTCAAAGGTGGTGTGGAAACGTGTGCGCATATCATGACGATTACAACTTTTTGAATCGTTGTATCTCAAAAACAGTGGCTCTTAGGAAAAAAGTAATAAAACATTTTTTATAGATAATTACCCATTCTACATTTTTTGTTAGAATTAATTTTATGACAAAACTTACCGTTTCGCTGAAAATCGCAAAAACTATATTTGGTGACCTTTGACCCTCGTAAATTTTTTAGCTCGGGTCGGATTTATGAGGACTTTTTAGATTTCATTTATGATGGTATTTTGAACAATCCTGCCAATTTTCAGCTTCGTGATGGTAATTTTTGTAACCTCGGATGTATAAGTTAACCGGAGTATTAGTAGTATTTTGTATTTTGACAACGACACCCGATTTGGGCGTCGAAACGTTAAAATAATTTTTTGCAATTTAATTGTGGCTTATTTCCCATATAATAAATAGTTTAATCATGGATTCTTCGTTGTTAGGTATTAAGTTTTCTTTTGGTTTATATCCATTCCATTCTTTGTCTATTCCTGTTTCAGTTTTCTCATCATAAAGCTGAGATCATCTTCGTCTTGTGCGATCACTATTTGGTCGTCAGCAAAACCTAGAGTATACAGGGTGTTTCATTAATAATTGTCCATATAGTAACTGGAGAAACCTTAGCACAAAATACGAAGATTTAACCTAAAACACTTAAATAAAATATGGTTCCTTACTGAGTTACCTAAAACTGAGTTATCTAAAAATTTAAAAACTATTTTTGCTCAGCATTTTAAAACTATTCGACGTATCCTTTTCATACTTGGCAGAAAGTATAAGTACTGTACAAGCTACTAAATTACTTTAAACAAACGTTTCTGGCTATTACCAGAGGCGTACGAAGGGGGAGAGTGAATGGTTGACTCTTTCCAAATTCTACGCCACTGGCGGAATTGCTATTTTAGTTCAATTTTTGGATTCTCCAATACTTTCTATGAAAATAATATACTCTTCATTCGTAACGATAAAGTCATTAGTTTTCGAGATCTTTGAAGTTAAAAATGAAACGACACGGTTATTTTGGTTAATGTATTGTGTCGCTTCATTTTTAATTTCAAATATCTCGAAAACTAATCATTTTATCGTTACGGATGAAGAGCATATTATTTACGTAAAAAGTATTGGAAAATAAAAAAATTACACTAAAATAGCAATTTCGTCAGTTGCCTAGAATTTGGGAAGGATCAACCAGCCACTATCCCCTGTCGTACGCCTCTGGTAGTAGCTAAAAACGTTTATTTATCTTAATTTAGTAGGGTGTATAGTGCCTACACTTTCTGAAAAGTATGATAATGATACGCCAAATAGTTTTAAAGTACTGGGTACAAATAATTTTTAAATTTTAATCATATGAATCATAATATCATAAATTAATCAATATAACTGTGCCGTTTTATATTTAACTTCAAATATCTCGAAAACTAATAACTTTATCGTTAACAATGACGAGTATATTATTTACGTAGAAAGTATTGGAGAATCTAAAAATGGCACTAAAATAGTAATTCCTCCAGTGGCGTAGAGTTTGAGAAGGGTCAACCATTCACTATCCCCTGTCGTACGCCTCTGGTAGTAGCTAGAAACGTTTGTTTATCATAATTTAGTAGGGTGTATAGTAGTCGCACTTTCTGCCAAGTATGAAAAGGATACGTCGAACAGTTTTAAAATGCTGAGCAAAAATAGTTTCTAAATTTTTAGATAAAACACCCTGTAACTCAGTAAGGAACCACATTTTATTTAAGTGTTTTAGGTTAAATCTTCGTATTTTGTGCTAAGGTTTCTCCAGTTACTATATGGACAAATATTAATGAAACACCCTGTATAGATATTTGTTTCTTACTGGTATATTCATTCCTTCAGGGTTTTTTCCAGGAATATTTTGAACAGGGTAGGGTAGGCAGTGATTCTTAACCTGTGGGGCGCGCCCCCCTAGGGGGGCGCGATTTTAGTAATGGGGGGGGGGGCGTGAGTATATAAAAAAAACACTAATATTGACTAATTTACTAAAAGTAAAGCAAAACAAAATATTGACAAAATAAAATACCCATGAACACTGACAAGGAGCTATAATTAAAGAGCATTGAATACTAAATTAATACTAATTAATACTATATTAATACTAATTATCAACAAATTTAATGTAAATTAGTGACTTCCTTGGGCTTGTTCTGCAGAGAAAAGTTGACCGAAACGTAACTAGAACACAATATGTACACATCCACAATAAATTTAACAGTTACAAGACAAAGATTGGTTGGTCTGAGTCAGAACTAAGAAGATGGAGATGCAGGCAGACGATCGAGAATGTTCAAAATATCTCGGAATTTCCCGCGAAAAGAGACAATCTGTTCCGAATCGGTGTTGAATTTTTTGTCAAAATGCTTAAGGTACATTGTTATTACATATGATATATTGTTATTGTACGAGAGGGGGGGGTGAAAATAATTATGGAAAATTGGGTCGCAAATAATAAAAGGATGAGAAACGCTGCGCGTAGGGGTAAGAACATAACAAGTAAGTCGAGGTGGATGTGTAGGTCGCGGTAGATGCCACTAGTTAAGTCGCGGTCGATGTCGACAGCACATAGCAAGGAGGTCACCTGCGCTGTCAGTCACTTTATTTTCAAAAGCATCGATGTAAACCTCCTAGATGGCATCGCGCTAAACCTCCACCGCGACTTACTTGCTCTGTTCTATTTCATTCACTAAAATGTGTTTGTTTTACATGGATGTCCACATCGACCGCGACGTCCAGATCCACCTCCACCTCGACTTACTTGTTATGTTCTTACCCTAGGGGATGTGGAGCAGCACTCCACACCTTATACCAATTGACATTTCTTGTATTGAATACAGTTGTATAAATTGCATAGTATACCACAAATAATATTTGATTCATAAAGATCTGTCCGAAAACAACCCCTGTTGAGCTGCCTCCCCCCACTTGCAGAAATTAAAAAACAAATAGCGCGGATTTACGAGCTATTATGAGCTTTTATATCACGCAAATTAAAAATTTTGAGCTCGTTACACTGGGCAGGAATTTAATATTTTAGTGGGGACTGACTCGGCTCCCCACTACTTAAAAATATATTTGTTGCGGCAGATTTACGAGCTATAGCTTTCGAAGTTATATAGTTTCGATTTTTGAGCTCATTCTTTTAACCCCCAAACAACCCTTTAATTGACTGAACTCAAGAAAAAAATGTTGAACTCAAGAAAAAAATGTTGAGAAAAATTAAAATATCTTATCTTGAACATATAAATTCTAAGAATAAGCTTTTAAAATATGCGCATTTCGATAATTGAGCTACAACCCCTTCGCAAGAAAACCTCCCCATCTTCCTGACTTAAGAGAGAATTGTACTTAAAATGAATAAAATTAACTATTTTGCGACTACCTATCGTCTACTAAGTTATAAGCTTAAAAAATACGCGTGAAAATTACTTCATTAAAAATAGTTCAACAGGGGTCCGAAAACATAAAGATGTCTCTGAGATCATACTGTGTTATCAAATTAATAAAAGTTGTTATAAGTTAATTCGACGTGTTATGGCGAATTACCTCAGCGTTGAGATGGAAATATGATCAGACTATGCCTCAACGCAGGAGACGGAAAAAAACAAAACTATTAAAAATAACAACACTTGCAGCGGACAAACAAGGAATTTATAATTTAACGCGAATATTTTGAAACAATGCACATATTACATTTCAGTCAAACTCAATTACAATTTGTAAGTTTTCTGAATCGTGGTAAGAGCAGACAACAATGGCACTGCTTTGCCAAAGTAATTAAAATATTTTCAAGATTTATATACAGGGCGTAACAAAAATGTAGGTCATAAATTAAATCACATATTCTGGGACCAAAAATGGTTCGATTGAACCTAACTTACCTTAGTATAAATGTGCACATAAAAAAAGTTACAGCCCTTTGAAGTTACATAATAAAAATCGATTTTTTTCAATATACCTATCGGAAACTGGTAGATATTTTATATTTGGCTTTCTTGTGGCTTTCTTATGGCAGAAATATCTTAAAAAAAATAACAGTGAAATTTGTGCACCCCATAAAAATGTATGGGGTTTTGTCCCGTTAAACCCCCCAAATGTTTATGTACGTTCCAATTTAATTATTATTGTGGTACAATTAGTTAAACACGATACTTTGTACGTTTTTTGATACGATTTGTAGTTGTGTCGTTGTGTGATCTGATCCTAGATTTGGTGATGTTAAAGCTCTTTCGTCAAGAATTTCTTTCGATATTATTACTTTGCTTGTTATTATGTAATCTATTGTTGACTAATATTATATATTCTGCCAAGTAGTTGTGTTTGTGTTACATATGTGGGAGAAAATGTGTTGTTTACACTCAGCGTTTTACGATACATTGCGCCTTCGTTTAAATAGCTGTTTTATATTGAGTTTTATTTTAATTATTAGGAAATATTACGTAAATTTGTCATCAAGCACTAATTATGAAATAAGCATAACGTTTTATTTCAATGCTTCGATAAATAGGATAGAATTATAATGAGGAACTCACCAAAGGGTATTTATATTTATATCAAACGGAAAAAAGCTCTCATTCCCCCATAATAAATCAGAGGAGATAGAAGAATGCTCGGCCCGACTTCCTGTTTGATATTTAGACGGTGCAATTTAACACGAGGACTGATACTAATGAGATTCGCAGATAGGAACACTTTCCTGAAGATTTTAAATGAAATATTTTCGATTAAGAAATAATTTGTTAAAAGTGTGTAAATGTGTATAAGTATCAAAAAATCTATAAAATCCTGTATAAAAGGTATATTTGTTAAAATCCCTATACAGGGCTACATCAAAGACAGAACTAGTTTTCGATCGGTTGACCGATCATCATCAGTGCAATCCTAAAATGTGTACAACCAGATAAAATGATGCAAAGTATTTAAAATGTTGACTAAGGTTATAAAAAGTTATAGGTTATACTCACTTAGAATCTACATGCAAGCCACAAAAGTAAAAATAACAGGGTAAAAACCCTTTACAATTGATCCGTCATCGGAACATATGACAAAGATGTGAATTATAACATGGATGATTAAGATATCCGATGTTTTTCGCCCGAGGTACCAATGAGCTCTATCTGACAAGTTCACATCATGACTGTACGGAAGCAAGTGATTTTGATAACGGAAATTCTGAATGGTGACATGACAGGAATGACAGTTCCACAGGAAGTTATAATTTCCCTGTTGTTTTGTGGTATTTATTGTAAAATTTGTTAAATTAATAACAATAAAAACAGTCGTTCCCACTGTGGTAGATAGTCTGTAAAAATGGAAATAGACTTGATGTAAATGTTAAATGGAGGAAGTAGGCAAACCACATTACACATAATACAGAAAACTTAATAAACATTATCAAACCCTTTATATGTGATATCTAGGGCTTAGAAAAGCAGTTGTGTGTTTATTTAAAAGTTATCAATTATATTACAATAATTGGAAGTTGTTATAGTATGTGGAAGTACCATAAAAATACTATAACAACTTCCAATTATTGTAATATAATTGATAACTTTTAAATAAACACACAACTGCTTTTCTAAGCCCTAGATATCACATATAAAGGGTTTGATAATGTTTATTAAGTTTTCTGTATTATGTGTAATGTGGTTTGCCTACTTCCTCCATTACAATATTTTAACATTTACATCAAGTCTATTTCCATTTTTACAGACTATCTACCACAGTGGGAACGACTGTTTTTATTGTTATTAATTTAACAAATTTTACAATAAATACCACAAAACAACAGGGAAATTATAACTTCCTGTGGAACTGTCATTCCTGTCATGTCACCATTCAGAATTTCCGTTATCAAAATCACTTGCTTCCGTACAGTCATGATGTGAACTTGTCAGATAGAGCTCATTGGTACCTCGGGCGAAAAACATCGGATATCTTAATCATCCATGTTATAATTCGCATCTTTGTCATATGTTCCGATGACGGATCAATTGTAAAGGGTTTTTACCCTGTTATTTTTACTTTGGTGGCTTGCATGTAGATTCTAAGTGAGTATAACCTATAACTTTTTATAACCTTAGTCAACATTTTAAATACTTTGCATCATTTTATCAGGTTGTACACATTTTAGGATTGCACTGATGATGATCGGTCAACCGATCGAAAACTAGTTATGTCTTTGATGTAGCCCTGTATAGGGATTTTAACAAATATACCTTTTATAAAGGATTTTATGTTTTTGTAATGGTATACAGTCAACTACAGGAAATTTTTCCTCGTGAATTTATCAAAAAATGTACATTTATTTCTAAAGTAACTAGAAATGAGTAATTACCAGTATTGAGTGGGATATAAAAAAAATGAATCCTATTAAATGAGCGCTGAAAGACGTATGTGGTGCCCTCTGGGTAATACATCATTTTTGGTGGCCAATTTAGATTTCTCATCCCAAAAAACCCCCACTTACCAAATTTCGTGTTGTTATCTCATGCCTGTCAAAAAATATTCAAGAATAAATAAAATAAAAGTTTAACTTTGATACCCTGTATTTCGGTTATTGTCAACTTTCGTACTAAAGTAAGTTAGCTTAAATCGACCTTCTTAAACACGTGAGTCTAAGGTTAAGCTATGGCCCATTCGTTACCAAACAATACAGCTGAATATTAATGACTATAATATTATACCTTGTTAGACTCTATCTGGACTTTTGTGATTCTATTCATTAACCCTCAAACGCCCAAGGGTGGGTAAAAAATGTCCACCTAATGCGTATTCCCTTGTAACATATTTATTACGTGTTTAAAAAATTTTTAAAAATTATTTATTGTTAAAAAGACAGCCCTTTATCCAATGTTAATTTGGTTCTACCGATATTTTTGAAAATAAAAGTAGCATCTTGAGTTAAATATGGGGTGGCATAAAAACTACACCCTTGGTAAAACTTGTTACTAAAGGTTTCTGTATAATTTCTCGTTGGTAGAAAGATAATTCATATAATTATCGACGTATAATTACATAATCTACATAATTATCCGCCAATGAGGAGGTTGAAAGGAAAAATGTGGAGAAAATCGACAAATCTGAATTACTGGCTTTTACTGGTATGTTAATTTTGATGTCCATTGTAATTTTGTTGTTAGGTTTGTAAATTTTTTATATTAATATTTTAGAAAATGCTATGAGCATCAAGTTAGCTAAACACCTATCACAAATCGATTCGAAAGTAGGTGGATAATTTGCCGCTAATTAGTCGTTAATTAGTTGTGAAAATACCGATTTTGTCGTTTCTTTTTTTTTTATTTTTTTAGGTGCTTTGCTAACTTGATATAAAGTTAGCAAAGCATACCTCCGAAAAATGACTTTAGAGCGTTCGTAGGAGAATCGGAATAGGATTAGTTTTTGCCGCTAATTAGTCGCTAATTAGTTGTGAAAAAATTAATTTTCTAAATTAATTTTTTTTTTGTTTTTTTGGGTGCTTTGCTAACTTGATATAAAGTTGGCAAAGCACGCTTCCATAAAATGATTTTAGGGATTTCGTAAAAGAATGAAAATAGAATGAGAATTTGCCGCTAATTAGTCGCTAATTAGTTGTGAAGAAATGAATTTTCTAAATTAATTTTTTTTTGTTTTTTTGGGTGCTTTGCTAACTCGATATAAAGTTGGCGAAGCACGCCGCTATAAAATGATTTCAGAGTTTTCGTAAGGGAATGAGAATAAAATGAGAATTTGCCGCTAATTAGTCGCTAATTATTTGTAAAGGAATTTTATTCACAAAAAAATTTTTTTTTGTTTTTCACGGTGCTCCGCTTACTCGATATAAAGTTGGCAAAGCACGACTCCATACAATCATTCTAGGGTTTCCGGAGAAGAATAGCAATGGAATAAGAATTCTTTGCTAATTAGTCGTGCATTAGTTGTGAACACACCAATTTTGTCGTTTTTTTGTTTTTGACGGTTCTTTGCTGACTTGATATAAACGACTAATGCGACTAATTAGCGGCAAATTCTCATTCTATTCCCATTCTTCTACGAACGCTCGAAAGTCATTTTTTGGAGTTGTGCTTTGCTAACCTTATATCAATTTAGCAGAGCACCTAAAAAAATAAAAAAAAATAAATAAACGACAAAATCGGTATTCTTACAACTTATTCACGACTAATTAGCGGCAAATTTTTTTTTCTATTTCCATTCTTTTACGATAACCCTAAAATGATTTTTCGGAGGTGTGCTTGCCAACTTTGTATCAAGTTAACAAAGCACCCAAAAAAACAAAAACAAAATTAATTTAGAAAATCAATTTGTTCACAACTAATTGGCGACTAATTAGCGGCAAATTCTGATCCTATTTTCATGCTACTACAAAAAAACCTAAATCATTTTATGGATGCGTGCTTTGCGAACTTTATATCAAGTCAGCAAAGAACCGTCAAAAACAAAAAAACGACAAAATTGGTGTGTTCACAACTAATGCACGACTAATTAGCAAAGAATTCTTATTCCATTGCTATTCTTCTCCGGAAACCCTAGAATGATTGTATGGAGTCGTGCTTTGCCAACTTTATATCGAGTAAGAGGAGCACCGTGAAAAACAAAAAAAAAATTTTTGTGAATAAAATTCCTTTACAAATAATTAGCGACTAATTAGCGGCAAATTCTCATTTTATTCTCATTCCCTTACGAAAACTCTGAAATCATTTTATAGCGGCGTGCTTCGCCAACTTTATATCGAGTTAGCAAAGCACCCAAAAAAACAAAAAAAAATTAATTTAGAAAATTCATTTCTTCACAACTAATTAGCGACTAATTAGCGGCAAATTCTCATTATATTTTCATTCTTTTACGAAATCCCTAAAATCATTTTATGGAAGCGTGCTTTGCCAACTTTATATCAAGTTAGCAAAGCACCCAAAAAAACAAAAAAAAAATTAATTTAGAAAATTAATTTTTTCACAACTAACTAGCGACTAATTAGCGGCAAAAACTAATCCTATTCCGATTCTCCTACGAACGCTCTAAAGTCATTTTTCGGAGGTGTGCTTTGCTAACTTTATATCAAGTTAGCAAAGCACCTAAAAAAATAAAAAAAAAAAAGAAACGACAAAATCGGTATTTTCACAACTAATTAACGACTAATTAGCGGCAAATTATCCACCTACTTTCGAATCGATTTGTGATAGGTGTTTAGCTAACTTGATGCTCATGAAAATGCTGTATTTATTAAGCATAAGATTCTTAAGTTTAATCCATTTTCAACAACTCTCAATAAATATATTAGCTATTTTCGAGGTGGACATTTTTTACCCACCCTTGGGCGTACATGGAACCTAAAAAAGGTTGGGCGTTTAAGGGTTGACTCCTGGAGGGCTTCCGAACTATCAGCGAATACCACCGTGTCGTCTGCGTATCTTATAATATTGATTATTTCATTCATAGGAGATTCTGACCAATAGAAAGCTACAGAAATCTAAATTAAATCGATAATTTTTGATAATATCCCGTCGTCAAGTATATTACGTCAGATGCCCTTCGTTGCTACGAAAAAATGCATTCAGTGACATTAATGACAATTGTTTATTTAAATGTTTTAAAAGTTATAAAAGTGATGACTTTCAACCGTAAAATATTTTATAACAACTGTGTGTTTAACAGTACTAATTTGTACTTACATAAATAAATTACAATAAAATTTTGGTTTTGAACAGTTTTATTCATGAAATAATCGCAACAAATTGCACTAGATCTCTAAAATTAATATAGAATTTTTGCCCTCGTGACACTTTGACATAATTTTGTTTGTTGATAATAATTTTTACATAAATTAAAACTGTCAAAGTGTCACTCGGGAAAAATTCAATATTTTAGAGCTGTTGTGCAATTACTACTGATAATTTCTCCGTTAATTTTTTTTTTCTTTACTGTCCTATACACCACGCTTATAAATCTTTGGACATATTTCTTACCAAGAATGTCATTTTGTATATCAGTAACAATGTTTAGAAAAGGACCAAATTAAATGTTTTTTACATAATATGCACACTGGTAATTACAAAACTAAAAAACTCAAATAAATTTCGCTATCATGGCGACGAAGTTAGTGAAACTCTATTAAACCGTGCCTCCATTAAACAATTCTAGTACATATTATTATTCATTTCAGATATGAAAAGTTTCTATAAAAGTTTAATTAACTTATGTAACTTCTTAATATACAGTAAAAAGTTTAAAGGCAGGCGACATTATTATGTGAAAATAGTTATTACAGTCACACAAATAAACTGCTCGTCAAAAGTTAGGGATATAGAAAATTATGCTTATATTCATAGCTGATTTTTTCGTAAACACATTAACGGATTCCGCAAATTTTTTTCATTATTTTAGATTTTCCTTTGGTATTTACGCAGTTGTGCAAAAGGTTTACTCAAACTACTTTTTTGTACTTATACCGGGTGGAAGAAAAGAAATGTTTTTCTTATGTTAAGTTTGTGACACCCTGTAGGGAGGACGAGGTACAAATGTTAGTATACATCGGAATCGTATTGTAGTGTTATGTTTTGTGAACATTTTGTTTTTTGAACGTCCCTGATATCTTTAGAAACAAAGAAGATAGGTGGTTTTACTCTTTAACATTCGTTTTAACTGAAACAAAACTAAATTAACAATAAAAAACAACAGTTAACAAAACTTTAGAAACAGAAAAGCACATAAGGTAAACAGTTCTTATCCACACCTATAAGAGGTAGTTGTCGACCAGGTAAACGGGATGCACAGCGCAACATAAGAGAGACGAGATTGTTTAATGAAGGCTCTGTGATGTTTTGGGGTGGAATTTCCTTGAGAATAAGTATGGATTTGGTGTCTACGTGGAGGCTCTTTAACCCTTATCCGGGCAAGGTGGGTCCAACGTGCCCGAGACGCCAATTATTTTATCATAAACTGATAAAAAAAAATTTATTTAATTTTATGCATCACTGAATTTGTTTAGAAGTATGTTTCCTTCAACATAGTCATGAGCTGTTCAAAATATTCATTATCATTTCTGAAATTATTGCGTCGAAAGAATTTTGTCACGTAAAGGAGCAACACGGGCCTGTCGGACCCTGTTTGTATTTATAACTAAAGTCTAAATCTTTGTTACAGAAGTTAAACTGGCAGTCAGGTATTGTTTTTGTGAATTATCTAAACGACTTTTATGATTCCGGAAATCCAATAATAAAGTCCAAACGTATAACAAACAATGTAAACATCTTTTTGATGTGAACATCAAAGAGATGCTTACAATAGGTGTTATACATATCTATTCTAAATGAATTTTAAAAACTGATAATCATTGTTGGAATGCAATAATATTGTTAGGTAGGTACGTATACATATTTTGAAATAAATAATGCATCTGCTATCAGTCGCTTGATTACGATGTTAGTGTCGACAACTCTTGCCTGCAAAGGTAAAACAGTATATGTGAAAAAAGTGAGTTTTGAGATAAATGACTTTTTGTTCTTTTGTTGTGCCGTTTTGTCATTTATAAAGTTAGACAAGTGAAATTTGGAATATAAAAAAGCATGTTATTATAATAATTATTATAACAGCAAATATGTATAGTTTTTTAAAATGTGCTTGAAAAATGACATATACTGTTTTACCATTTTTCCAGTATACCCAAAGAGTATATAGAAGACTTTATACGTATATACCGTCGTGGGTGATAAAAATTCCCATTGGTCATACTATGGTAAAAGAGTATATGAAATGTTTATACTATTTTACCATTTGAATTGGGACACCGTTTTTATGAAATATGTTACCGTATAACGGCATATACCACATATATCCTGTTTTACCAGTAGAGTTTCAAAAAATAGATATAACATAATACCAGGGGTAAGCAGTGTATGATGATGTATACTATTCTGCCTTTGTAGAGTTTGTTGAATATACTGTTTTACCATAGCAGAGACGCAAGTACACGTACTCATATACTGTTTTACCAGTGTCACATTTTGAAAACTAAATGAGATAGAAATAAACTAAAAATTGCATAAGAAAGAGCGGAAAAAATTACACAGTTTCGGCGGCAAATTCAAAAATCGATTTTTTTCACATATACTGTTTTACCTTGGCAGGCAAGAACTAAGCTCCTAAAATTGTATTGAATTACAGTGGAAGTAGATAGTGCCAATAAAATGTCCCGAAAACAATTATCAGCTGCAGAACTGCAAGATATTGCTAATAATTTATGGGATTCCCATGATAAAGAATCTCCTGAAGTAGGTGGCATTGAAAGTGACTCTGAAATTAAGGATCATCTTTCGGAAGCAAGTGAAGAGGATGATCAGCAAGTAGTATTGAGTGATAATGAAGAAGAATGTGTAGCTACAAGTTCCCAGATTTCAGAATGTCTAATTTTTGAAACTAAGGATGGAATTAACTGGAAGAGATAACCACAACCGACAGGACGTATGCGATACTGCGACATAATAAAAAGAAAAGTGCACAAAGTAATGTTAGTCCTTGTTAAAGTGTAGATGATCCTGTTGATTCCTTTTGTTTGTATGTGGACGAAAAACTTGTGAACGAAATAATGAAGTGTACAAATAAAGACGCCTAAGAAGTCCTGGGATAGAGAACTGGAAATATTGCGACTCTACAGAGCTATATGCCTCTATTGGACTACTACTAACTGCAGGGCACCTGAGTGCCAACATCCATAATGTAGATATACTTTGGAGTAAGTTTTATGGACCTACTATATTTAAAGATAGCATGGGGTAAAACGATTCAAAAACTTGCTAAGATTTGTTCGATTTGACGATAATGACACGAGGTCTGAACGAAGAATGAACGACAAATTAGCAGCAATACGCGATGTGTGGAATCAATTCAACCAAAACTTTCAGCAATACTATTTACCAGGAAAACACATAAGAGTAGATGAACAACTTGTTCCATATCGAGGTAGTCTTTATTTGGCTCCAAATGTTTATTATTTGTGAATAAATATTTTTTCTACAAAAGTTTTCTTGCATTTCATTATTTTGTGCAAATCCTCGAGGTAGACCGCATACTATAGTAGCACCTTTTTTTCAATCTAGATAATGTAAATTTAACTTTAATAAAAAATCAAAAAAGAATATTAGAAATATATGGGTAAATATGAATAGTAGATACATTCAAGAACGGTGGTGGGCCCAACGGACCCGAGTTGCCCGGTTACGTAAGTAAAATGTGTTGCCCGGATAAAGGTTAAATAGCAAGAGGTACATTACACAGATTTTTTTCTATAACCCCACATTCCTTTCTCACTATATGTGGGAAAATCTTTGTACCTCGTCCTCCCTACAGGGGTCTCAAACTTAACATAAGAAAAACATTTCTTTTCATCCACCCGGTATAAGTACAAAAAAGAAGTTTAAGTAAAACTTTGTCCACAACTGTGTAAATATTAAAGATAAATCTAAAATAATAAAAAAATTAGCGGAATCCGGTAAAATCTGTTCACGAAAAAATCAACTATGAAAATGAGCATAATTTTCTATAGCCGTAACTTTTGACGAGCAGTTTATATAAAGGAACACATGCTGAGGATTCATATTTATAAGGGACAAATTAATGGTTGGGGCCTTTTCATAAAATAGAAGATGTTATCAACCCTATGTAGATGGGGTATCTCCAAGACATCTACCATCTGCAGTAGGTACCTTTTGTTTACCTGTTTTATTTTATCAACACCACAACTTCAGGTAACAACAATAAAATCCTTTATACTAAACTTGCAAGCCTATCATGGGTACAATAAAAAACATCTTTTTTATGGATGTGACGATGGTTTTTTTTGTTTGTACCTATTGTGAAATTTGTGTGGTGTCCATGAATGAATAACTGATGAATTTTTGTTTGAGCTTCTCCGTCGTTAGGAGCAACTATTTTTTCTTAATCTAATTCTGAATACCTTTTTTTCTTGCTTATTTTTTTTCTATCCTGGTTTATTTCGAACATTATTCTGTTTGTTCATTAGGTTAATTATTCTGTAGTTTTCGCATGTTCTGCATTTAATTTTTTTGCTATAGTTACGAAAGTCGATTTTAACCAGCTTTGTGGGATTTTTTCCAGTTACATAATATATTTTCATCATTCTCTTTGCCTTATCCCTGTGCGGGGTCGGCTTCCCTAATTGCAGTTCTCCACTCCACACAATTTTATCTTGGGTCATATCAATATTAATCCCCTTTACCAACATGTCCTGCCTAATCGTCTCCCCCAGGTCTTCTTTGGTCTTCCTCTCCTACTCTTTCCCGAAATCTGTACTTCAGCAATTTTTCGTATTGGGTGATTAACGTCTCGGCGTTGAACATGACCAAACCATCTTAACCTATGCTCTCTCATTTTGGCATCAATTGGTGCCACACCTAGACTCCCCTAATATACTCATTTCTAATTTTATCCTGTTTTGTCACTCCACTCATACATCTAAGACCTAAGCCTTCTCATTTCCGCCACATGCATTCGCTCTTCCTTTTTCTTTTTGACTGTCCAACATTAAATTTAATAAATATATAAATAATGTAACATAATATACTTTGTTAAATATAGTTGTTGTCTTGCAGCATCCACTGTAGCCCCCCGTCTTCTACAATCTTGCGCTTACATTTCCCATTATTGTACCCAATCTTAGATAAATCGGCTTCAACATCATCCTTCCATCTTTTTCTAGGACGGCCTACTGATCTTCTATTGTCTGGTCTCTCAACACTGTCTTTAACACTCTGTCTTCCTATGATCTTACCACATGATCTGCCCATCTTATCCGGTTAGCTTTTATATGTCTGACGATGTTTCAGTACCATACCGAGTCACCAATTCAGCATTGCGACGCCTTCTCCCAGTTTCCTGTCAATTCCTCTCTTTGAAGGCCAAATATCATTCTTAGAAACTTCCTTTCAAATACCAGCAGCTTATTTATTTCTCGCTGATTTAGAGTCGCTGAAGTCCATGAGCCCAGAGCTGATGTAGATGTAGAGTCCTATGAACCAAGCTACAGCTACATACTACCTAAATGAAAATGAATACACGAACCCTGTACCATTAAACAGGGGAGTCAAACAGGGAGACACTCTATCACCCAAACTGTTCACCTTAGTTTTGGAGGACGTGTTTAAAAATCTAACTTGGAAATATAAGGGAATAAACATCAATGGCCGCTACCTCAGTAATCTACGATTTGCGGATGACATAATCCTGATAGCTACTGACCTACAAGAACTGCAAACCATGCTTTCAGAACTACACACAGAATCTTCTAAAATAGGACTGAAAATGAATTTAAACAAAACAAAAGTCATGCACTCCGAAGAAACCGTGACAATAATAAACGACAAAGTTACAGAAAAAGTCGAAAAATATAATATACTTAGGACAAAAAATAATACTAAATAGGGAAATTCAAACGGAAGAAATAAAAAGAAGAAGAAAGTTAGCATGGGCAGCATTCGGCAAACTGAACTATATACTCAGAAATCAGCAAATTCAACTACATCTTAGATCTATTGATGCATGCATTATTCCGATATTAACATATGGGACAAAAACATGGACAATCACAAAAAAGAGTATGAACATACTCAGAGTCACTCAACACGCGATGGAAAGAGCAATGCTTGGCATATCACTTAAGGACAGGAAAACAAACACATGGATAAGACAGGAAGCCAAAGTCACCGATGTGGTACAAAAATCATTAAAATTGAAATGGGAATACGCTGGACATGTATTGTAGCTAGGAGCGATCTAAACAAATGGCCCAGAACAATTCTAACCTGGAGACCATACCAACACAAAAGAACCAGAGGCAGACCTCCTATGAGATGGACAGATGATCTGAAACGAACTGCCGGGAAAAATTGGCTACAACTAGCATACAACAACAAACAATGGAAAGGAAGACTTAAAGAGGCTTATGTTCAGATGTGGACGTGAATGGCTAGACGAAGAAGAAGAAGATGTAGAGTCCATGTTTCACTTCCATATGTAACAACTGGGCAAATAATTGACACGTACAGTCTTAATTTAGATTGTCTTTTTAGCAGCTTCGATCTTAACGATAATAGGGAGTAATGCTCTATTCCCTGCAGCTATTCTTGCTGAGACCTCTTTTTCTATCTGGTTGTCATGTGTGATTACCGCCCCCCCCCCCCAGATATATAATTTTTTTACTGCTACGTAGTTGTGGTCATTAATAGGTATGTTCTGCCTGACTCTTGGTCTTGGATTTTTGGTTACTAGCATGTATTTCGTCTTCTATTTATTGATTTGAAGACCCAGACTATCGGTTTCCTCCTCGAGTTGTGAAAATTTCTCTCTCACGTCTGTTGTAGAATGAGCGACTGCATCGAGAACATCAGCAAAGGCCAACAATAGTTTTGATCCTCGATTCGCAAATCCCCCTGTCAACTCAGATGATATTTTACTTACTGTATATTCTAAGGCCAAATTGAATAGCAACGGTGATAATTTTCTTGCTATTCTCATATCTATCTATCTATCTATCTATTAATCAGCCTTAAACGCTCATTCCTGGGCATGGGCCTCCCTTGCTAATCTCCATTGGTCTCTATTCTGGATGATCTGCATCCAGTCCTTTCCTGCCGTTACATAATATTTTATTATCTTACTACAGAGAAAGACAAATCCAAAAATTATAATAAATAATACATTTACTAAAAACACTAATATATTCTTTTAATGACTTACCTGCGCTGATACAGATACATACATACCTATCTTGAAAGATTAGCAACGAACTATTACTGTCTGTGTGCGCATGCGCGCAGATTTATGAAATTTTACTCTCAATCGCATCGCGCCTAAAGGAGAATAACTTCAAAAATTGTTTAAACAATTTTTCGACCACGGCACCGCCCGGCACCCTGTGGATATGTTATAATAACCTCTTTTTGAGTAAGTTTGTGCAAAAAAATAATTTCGCTAACGGGGGCGACGATACTGCCCTGTCTAATACAAATTATATTTTTTTCCAAAATGCATTGTTGCCTGTTAAATATAGTCTATTATCCTAAAGTAATATATCGTCACAAAAAGTGTTAAAAAATATAAAAATTGAGATAAATTAACAGGTTTCACATCCTTGACCTGTTTACTTTTTTAGAGAGAGAGAGAGAAATCACATGGAAACAATTTAGGAGTTCCTACATCCCTTTACTGGTATCATTAAACCTTTCGGTCGAATCAGTGGTAATTTCAGAACGTGCTTCTGAGTAATCAATCTTCAATAACCGTAAGTTTCCATTCAGTGATTTCCACGTTAATTCCAGACCCATATTTCTATTATAATCCCTTGTTTATGTTCAAACATCGTAGATGCAGGATCATTTTATCCGGTAGACAATATTTCATTAAATGTTTTATGGGAGACTGTGAGTGTGACTCCCAAAGGGCTCACGGCATTTGCTATTTACCATGGAGTTACCGTGTTGTAACTCTAAATCTGCGTTACGTGCCATGTTGGTCCGATAAAGGTCTCATTAGTAAACTGTAAATCGGACTGTAGGGCGCAAACGTACCCCCACTGGTCCTGTAAATATCCCTAGTTTACAAACATTTACAAGTTCGATAGTAGTTACACGGACACCTGATAATATCATCAAATAAAAATATACGAAAAATATTGCAAAACAAATTTACACTCAGTTTTAAGTTCTATAACCAATCAAAATTATTACTCAATAATAAAGGGGTAAGATAAATAATGTAATCACAAAAAGTACTAGTGCAGTCATTGAAGCGTAATAGCTATTTGTATAACAAGGGAGGAAAGTGCTTCTTTTCCTCCCGAGAATGAAGTTTACTGCCCGACGCGTAGCGGAGGGCAGTAATCATTCAAGGGAGGAAAAGGCACTTTACTCCCATGTTATACATATGGTTTTTCCACCTTCCTCAAATAACAAGTCATGTTTTCATTTTTACTTAATTTATTTATGTAACTAACCAACAAAATTTATTAGAACTAAAACTAACAAGTATGTACAATATAACTGTCAACTGTCAAATATAAGTCAAATTAATAATGTAAACATTGTTAAATCAAAATAACAATTTACTGTTTTTTACCATTCTGCAAAATACAGAGTGTTTATAAATAAACGTTAAAATGTATAGAAACTTACGTAATAGAAAATAGATATTGTACAGGGCGTCAATAAGTTACATTCCATGAATGAAATACCATGACGTCACTTTTACTTTTCCTCCCTAGGGAGGAAAAATATTTTCCTCCCTAGGGAGGAAAAGTACAACTTTGCTCCCTACAATCAGGTCCGGAAAAGTATACTTTCGGTAGAGGTAGGTGGAAAAATAGGTTTTTACCTCCGAAATTTTTTACTATGAACCGATTTACATGAGATTTTGGAATTAGGCTTATCTTACCCTTAACTTCAAAAGTGATATTGACCCGAACTCCGTTTTTTATTTATAAGGGGTGAAAACAACCACTTAATGGAAAAATTGACATTGAGCCATTTTATCGTCAGAAAACGTGTTTACTAATAAAGAGTGACATTGTGAAGTGTTTTCTAACACAATAACCTCATGTTAAATTCATTTTCATCATGAAAACCGTACAACCTTGCAAACAACCCCTAAATCGAAAAAAATTACGAAAAAGTTAATTTAGTATGACATTAAAAGATTTAAATATAGACGGTGGGTGGAAGTGTACTAGATTAAATTAGTACTATTTTTTGGGCCATAACTACTTCAATTTTGAAGCTATCACAACTTATAAAAAACCATTTTGAAGGTACCTTGAACCTTTTTCATTATGATATGTAGTGAGTGAAAAACCTTTTATTTTGAAACGGTGAAGGGTCAAAGGGCTCGAGAGAGATTGTGGCTGCGCTACCACGCGCTCTTTAATCAGTCATATCGTCGTTACTTTTTGTGTGATAGGAAAAACAAACAAACCAAAATTTTTGTCAAAAAAAAACCTATTTTTTATTATTACACATTTTTACGTATCTTTCATTATTTTTGAGATATTATGAAAAAAAGGTGGTATTTTTTCTTCTTCTTCTTTCTCGAAACTCCTTATGCCCCTCAGGGGCGTCGGAGGTTCTATCCATATCTTCCATTTCTTGCGGTCCTTTGCTAACTCTTTCATTTGTTGATGTGTTTTTCCTTTTTCCTGTCCAATTTCTATAATCTGATCGATCCATCTCTTCCTTGGCCTCCCTTTCCTTCTTTTAACGTATCTTTTCGATTCCATCACCTGCTTTGGTAGTCTTCCCTGGTCCATTCTGTTAATGTGTCCATACCATTTTAATTTTCTTTTTTGTATCTTGGTTATTATCGATTCCTGTTTCAGTCTTTGTCTAATATCTTCATTTCTTATTCTGTCCAATTTCGTTTTTCCTGCTATTTTTCTTAGCTGCTTCATCTCCGCTGCGTTTATTGTACTGTCTATTTTTGCATTGTTTATCCATGTCTCACTTGCATATATTAAAGTTGGCACAGAGATTGCGTTGTATACCTTCAGTTTTATTTCTTTATCTATTTCTTCCTTTCCAAATTGGTATAATGGATGACAAATCGGAAAGCTTAAAAATTGTAGCTAAAAGATTAAATTTGCAGTCATATAATAAAACAGTAATAAATGTGAATTGATGGACAACAATGTAGGTACATGAAGTTGGGATATATATTAAAGGGTGGAGAATTAGAGTAGAAAAGCAAAGGAAGGAATTAAAATTCAGTTGAAAGTAATTGATTGTTAATTGAGACTATGTTTTAATGATATAAGCAGTGAAGAAATATTAATAAACTATTGAATCAGATAGAAGAAAGGAATAGTAATAAAATATATTTTGGGGGTATACCTACATTGTGTTTTAAAATACGTCAATAAATAAATAAGTAAATTCACATCAAAATTAAAATAAAACAAAACACACAGGACACAAGACGATACAACACATAATGTGGGAATTTAAGAATCTTAAGAACCTCCCCCGTTTTTACATGCATATGTATGTGTCTGCTATCTGCACTATTTTTATGTATGTTGTTCAATATGGGCTTGATCTTATGGATCTTTAGCATCTTTTAGAACCAGACATTGTTCTAACTCTGGTTTTTATTTGTAGCATTTAGTGACTTGTAACCGTTGACCTGAAGATGCTCTGCATACTTTAGAGAGCGAAACCGGTCGTCGGAAGTTACAATAAATGATTGAGAGTACGTCTGTCTTTTACTTCATTTAAAATTAACTCTCACATGCAACCCATTCAACATTTAAAAGAGAGAATGGTTTTTTACTGTAACTCGAAGAGTAGAAAATGGCGCTTACCTCCTTCCAACAATAATCGATTCGATTGGAGATGGACGATCGCAGCAATATCTTGCTGATGTTATGGGTATCCACCAATACAGCGTTTCAAGTGCTTTAAGAAGGTATAGAGAAAGTGGAGGATACACAAGAAGAGCAGCTCCAGGATTTCCCAGGTGCACGAGCCTCGCAGGTGAACGTTATTTACATACACAACCTGTAATGTTCTAATAAGTGCCAATTTCGTTAGAAACGGATTAAGTTAATTTGGAATCAGAGCAAGAATGCCTGCTTCTGCTCTACTGTTAACGATGTGTAGCACCATGTGTTACCGTGTAGCACGTTTAAGGTTTGCACCAGAACATCTCGATTGGGATGTTAAAGATCCCTCAGAAACTCTGCCCTGTCGGATCCACGAAGTGCAAATCTTGACTCATCAGAAAAAAATATTAGCTCAGTCGTTACAGGGTTGAAAAAAACTTTTTTTTTAAATTTTATACAAAATACATGTTTTTTTTTGTTTTAAACGTTTTTTTTTTGTTTTAAACATGTTTTATTTTGTATTTAAATTTTATGTTTTAAACAAATAAAACATGTTTAAAACACATGTTTTTTATTTTTAACATTTTTTTTGTTTTAAACATGCGTTTTTTATTTTAAATTGTATGTTTTGAACAAATAAAACTTAGAACAAAACATTGTTTAAATCAGATTTTCTTAAACATAATATTAATAATTTTGATTTTAACTTTTCTTTAACTTAATAGTTGATCAGAAAATCAATTGCAATTGGGAGCTATCGCCTGGGGAACCCCAGACTTACTATTTATAAATTCGCATTGCAAGTTAGGTATTATTGCAAGAACGTCGACTGTATTTAACTTATTTTGTGGTGTTTAGTATTTTTTTGAAACATGCAAATGGCGAATTTTTATACATGATACGAAGGAGCGTATGGAAATGGCTTTGATCCCAGCTCATTTTTTGGCAAATTTGCTTGATAAGCGCTTTAGTGGAAATAAACTTACCATCCATTCATTATAAATTATCATCCAGGAGCATTGTCAATTATTATTAATTACCAGGCAAATTGTGTACCCGTTAAACCATATACGTTTTCTAAACATTTAATTGAGAATGTAATATGTACCAGAGACTTGGTGGCGTTCTATGAAAAATATAAATACTACAGCATTGGAACTTGCTCAACAGCTCCACACAGCTAATGCATTGTCAGCCAACATAAAAAGACTCTTCTCCTCAACATACGATTTGTCATTCCAAACTACGTAATTGGCTAGGCTAGGCAATGTCAAAGCTGCTAAGTTGGTTTCAATTTTTAAAGGGCTTAATTGCATCAGTGATAGTGATGACGTGACTGATCAGTGAGTGATTACTGTGAGACTGGAACAGTTTTGAGAAATTTATTAACTCTTGTATGCAAAATGTTTTAAGTTTTCCAATTTTTGTTAAGTTCCGGTTATTAATAAATAAATAATATGTATGTTGAAAAGTTTTTATAATGTATTTGCGAATTTTTTTCCTATTTATTTATTATTTTAATCAAGACAATGAAAAAAACGCTTGTTTAATTTAAGTGTTTTAAACATATACACATGTTTAAAACATGTTTAAAACGAAACAACCCTGAGTCGTTAACATTCCAATTCTTAAGTTCTGGTGTAAAGTTTAAAGCGTGATTCTCATTAGACGTGCAAGGAACCGAACCGGCAACGGCAAGGCACGGGCAAGGTTTTCGGAGCCAATTCACACTGCGAAAGGCTTGCCGCGGGTTGGTTGCTTTGTGTAGTGAACAATGTTGAAATTGAACGTTACTAAAAATTGCTCTAATATTAGGCGAAGAAACAGAAAATGGAAATATTTGCATATATTGCAGAAATAGAAAAAGACGTTGTTGGATGCTTAAAATGCTAAAGAAACGCACAAAAGAAGGAGAATTTGCAACCTTACATTACGAACTTTTAGACGATCAGACAAAATTTTTTAAATATAACCAAATGACAGTGAATGAATTTATCAACTTATGGCTGCATATTGAACCATAATATTCAACCTAGTTCTTGAGTCACCCATTAGAAAAACCAATGAAACACCAAGACAGTACAAATTACTGCATATGCTAACGATATAGTTCTACACTTTATTTAACACGACTGACTGAAGCGTTCAAAAACATTGATCCCGAAGCACGAAAAAGGGAGCTTTAAATAAACGAAACAAAAACGAATGACATGACCGTCAAAAGAACACCTGAGAATGAAAATTATATCACAATAGACAACTATACTCTTGAAAGTGTGGATGCCTTCACATATCTGGGCACAGAAATCAGAAGAATACCGTTAAGGATCGAAATTAATGCACGTATTTCCAGAGGGGAATCGTACATACTATGCTATTAAAAGATTGATGACATCGCAATTATTAGACAAAAGAATCAAAATGACTATCTACAGAACATTGATTAGACCCGTATGGTTGTGAAACCTGAGCAATGACGAAAAGGGATGAAGCCCAACTCAGTTCATTCGAGAGAATAATACTGAGAAAAGTATATGGCCCGGTGCAAGCAGAAGACGGCACATGGAAAATCAGTAGAAACAACGAGGTTAATGAATTGAATGAAGGTTACGATATTGTACAATTTGTGAAAAGTCAAAGACTGTCATGGCTGGGACATGTGCAGAGAAAAGACAATGAATAAACAACAAAGAAAATATTACAATGGAAGCCGATAGGAAGGCGAAAAAAAGAAAGGGCCAGAACGAGAGCGATGGATGACGTGAAAGACGACATGAAAACCACGAACATAAGACAATGGAGAAAAAGTACACAAGAGAAATCCGAATGGAAGGACAGAGCCAGACAGGCAAAGACCCATCCAGAATTATGATGCCAAAAGAAGTAGAAAAACAAAATACTTCTTTTCTCTATCGTCTTTATAAAACTGCTTTTAAACAACCAAGATTGCAGATTGCTTGCCGGTAAGGTATTCACACTGTCGTGACCTTCACGGCACATGCTAGGCAAAGATTGTTTCAAAAAGAACGTCGCATGCAAAGCCCGTCGCTTGCCGGTGCCTGGCACGCATAGTGTAAATTACAATATAAAAGATTATATGTAAAATGTATCTTGCCGAGCCGATGCCTTGCCTATGCCGAGCACTTGCCTTGCATGCTAGTGAGAATCAGCTTTAAATGAGCAATACGGTATGCCCTCGTTAACAGTGGAGCAGTAGCAGGCATTCTGGCTCTGATTCCAAATTTCCTTAATCTGTTTCTAACCGAATTGGCACTTATTCGAACATTAAGGGCTGTGGAAAGATCATTTCGTACTTGTCTAGCTGTAACATGATGTGTACGCAAAGTCTGCAGATGTAAACAGCGTTCACCTGGGAACTCCTGGAACTGATCTTCTTTTGTATCCTCCACTTTCTCTATACCTTTTAACGCTCGTGAAACGCTGGATTGGTGGATTCCCATTACATCAGCAAGATATGGCTGCGATCGTCCATCTCCAATTAAAGATACAATTTGGGCTGTTTATTCTCACGTTTGAGACTTCTGAAGGAGACGATGGACAAGTATTATAACATTCTACTAAAAATTAAAAATTATTTATAAACTTTTTTTCTGTTTCAGAAATTATGCAATACTTTTTCTGATTAGTACAAATAAACATAGGCAAAAATTTGTACTACTGGAAATAGACTTAGGCAAAAATACTTCAACAGAAAAAAGACGAGAAAAAAATAAGGACAGCAATTGCTTCGGAAAACTGAATATATGTATATGTATAATATAATCTAACAATAAAACACTGAAAAACTTTTGTTTTCAATCTTCCTTTCTTCTTCTTTGGCCAATTTCTATCCAACTTTGGACATAGGCCTCCCCCAAATTTTTCCATTTCCGTCTGTCCTTGGCTGCGCTTTTCCAGTGAGTTCCTGCAGCTTTTACAATATCGTCCTTCCACCGCATCTGAGGTCTTCCTCTTCTTCCTCTCCATGGTCTCCAGTATTTCAGTACTGGAGACCGTGGACAGGAACAATAGCTCAGAATAGATCTTGTATTTCAGTACTCCATCTTTTATCTTCCTGTCTCCACTTTAACCCTGTTATGTCTGTTACATGTTTTACTTTTGTTTTCTTTGTTATCCATTTGTTTGATTTTCTGCCTTGCAGTTATGTTCCCAACACGGATCTTTCCATTTTTCTTTGAGTTATTTTTATTTTGTTTATGTTAGCCTTTGTTAATGTCCATGTTTCTGAGTCATACATCAGGAAGAATGCACTGATCAAATACACGGGTTCTTAGGTACCGTTGTATCTTTGTGCTTTTTATTATCCATCTTAACATTTCAAACGCTGCCCACGCCAATTTGATTCTTCTTTGTACTTCAATTGTTTGGTTCTCTTTATTAGCTTTGCTTATTTTACTTATATTTATACAGGGTGTTTCATTGGGAAACGGAAATACTTTAATTGTGAATAGATGTAACTGAGGCGGTTGTAGGTATACTACATTTTTTGCCCTACCGACTTTTATAACCGAGTTACAGGGTGTTTTATCGATTTTGCCAATTTCGTTCCTAAGCCATAACTTCAGAACCACCCTGTATATTTTTTGATATTTGGTACACATGTGTCTTATCCAAAACCCAAACGACCGAGATACTAATCACAAGAAAAATCTAGGTCCGGATTAACAAAAAATTATAAAGTATTGTGACCTTAAAACAACACCCGGTATATTGAAATTCTGAAAATCTGTTTCCATATTTGAAAAGAGCACAAAAAACTAAGTCTAATCGTTCACTTCAATTTTTCGGCCAGACAATTTTATGACTTTAATTTTGAAATTATATTGATACTTTTTAAGAACACTGAAATTAAAAAGCAGATTTTTAAAGCACTTTTAACAATAAATTATTAAAGTTATTAAATAAATACCCATTTTAAAAATAATCAATACTTATTTACTACATTCGAACGACCCACTTACAAATCACAACAAAAATCCAGGTCCGGATTAACAAAACAATATAAAGTAATTGTAACCTTGAAACAACACCCTGTATATTGAAATTTTCAAAATCCGTTTCCACATAGGTATGAAAAGAGCACAAAAAACTAAGTTTAATCGTTCGCTTCAATTTTTTGGCCAGACAATTTAATGAATTTAATTTTTAAATTATGTCGAAATTATTAAGAACTCTGGGAACTCATAATAAAAATTTCAATATAATTTCAAAAGTAATGTCATTAAATTGTCTGCACAAAAAATTAAAGCGGGACATTAAACTTAGTTTTTCGTGCTCTTTTCAGGTGTGCACACGTATTTTAAAAATTTCAATATACAGGGTGTTTCTTCAAGGTCACAATTACTTTGTATTTTGTTGTTAATACGGACCTGGATTTTTCTTGTGATTAGTAGGTGAGTCCTTCTAACGCAGTAAATAATAACTGATTATTTTTTAAAATTAGTATTTATTCATTAACTTAAATGATTTATTATTAAAAGTGCTTTAAAAACCTGCTTATTAATTTCAGGGTTCTTAAAAATTTGAATATATTTAATTTCAAAATTAAAGTTAATGAATTTTTGCACAAAAAATCAAAGTGAACCGATAAACTCGGATTTTTGTGGTCTTTTCAAATGTGCAAACAAATTTTGAAAATGTCAATATACAGGGTGTTGTTTCAAGGTCACAATTACTTAAAAGTTAATAATACCTACTTTTTAATGTTGAGTTCTTAAAAAATTCAATATAATTTCAAAATTAAAGTCAAACAATTGCCTGGCCGAAAAATCGAAGCAAACCATTAGACTTAGTTTTTTGTGATCTTTTCAAATATGCAAACAGATTTTCAAAATTTCAATATACAGGGTGTTGTTTTAAGGTCACAATTACTTTATAATTTTTTGTTAATCCGGACCTGGATTTTTTTTGTGATTAGTATGTCGGTCGTTTGGGTTTTGAATGAGACATGTGTGTACCAAATATTAAAAAAATATACAAGGTGGTTCTAAAGTTATGGCTCAGGAAAGAAATGAGCAAAATCGATAAAACACCCTGTAACTCGGATATAAAAGTCGGTATGGCAAAAAATTTAGTATACCTAGAACGGCCACGGAGACCTCTATTCACCGTTAAAGTATTTCTGTTTCCCAATGAAACACCCTGTATTTATTCTGTCATTTGTATTGGTCATGATTTTTGTTTTACGCATGTTCATTTTTAATCCTATCGTCTCTGATGCATGTGCTAGTTGAGTCAGCATTGTGGCTAATTCTTCTTGGTTGGTTGTAATAAGAACATCATTGCAATATCTGAGGTGATTGAGTTTCTTTCCGTTTATGTTGATACCCATGTCTTCCCATTCCAGTACTTTAAAGACGTCTTCCAGAGCTAAGGTGAAGAGTTTTGGGGATATTAACTCTCCTTAAAAACGCATCACTTTAGAAATTGGAGAAAACATCGGCTCTCTGCTGAAACAGTTGTAGTGACATTAATTATTTATAATACATTTTGTGGAAATATTGAAAACAAAAGTATCTTTTTCAAATTTGCTTTCTATTCACCTTTTTCGTTTACTTTTAGACGAGAACATCTAAAATTAGCGTTTTGAAAGCTGCATATATTGCATTGTAAAATCGATATTTCTGTACCTTTTTTAAATTTTCATATTAATACGTCCTTGTTTTGTTTTCAGCAACCAATGTAAACTATTTATACTATAATCCACGTTACATAAACAAAATCAATACTTGATAATGTAAATAATAATTAATATTGTGATTATTGTGTAATCACATACAAAATAAACAATAACAGCAGAATACATTGTACCGATTAAAAAATAAACCATTTTTATTTGACCTTTATTACCGTACTTGAAAAAAAAAATGGAAAACAAAAAAGATAACGAATTAGAAAAGTAGTATTTTTATTATAAAGGGTTGTCGACAGCTAGTGCCGTCTCCCTTTCGTCAGCCAGGACTTACATTTTTTGCGATCTTCCCAGTCTCCGTCTTCCAATTCTTTCTTTGACATGGCTTCGTTGACTTCATTTTTCATGATCTTCTCGGTCGTCCTCTCCTTGTTCCTCTTGGGCTCCATTCTACAACCTTGTTTATCCATATACTTTCTTCTCTACGTACGTGGCCGTACCATGTTACGTACGTTGCCAGTCTTCTTTCTTCTATGTACTGCAGGGAATCTTTTTCCACTGTCATTCTTCTCCTTATCTCTTCACTTGATATTATGTTTCTTCTGGTCAGACAAGTCTTGCATAAGATCTTGTTTGTGTCAATATATATTATTAGCTGTTCTTCTGTTGTTACGTTGTTTGACATTATAAAACCCAAATATTTAAAATTCTTCGTTCCTTTCATTTCTACAGGTTCTTCCATTTCCAAATGTTTGACGTCTTCTTCCGATATTGTTAAGTATGTATTCCGTTTTCTTAATGTTGTTCTGAAGCTATTTCCCTGTGGCATTTTTATAATCAACTATTCTAAATGGGAAATAAGCCACAATTTAACTAAAAGAAAATGATTTTATTAACGTTTCGACGTCCAAATCGGACGTCGTTGTCAAAATACAAAATATTACTAAATTAAACAAAAATGTTGTTGCTTAGTACAAAATGATTTTAATAATTTATTTAATCTGACTCATTATATCGGCAATTCAGACATATATTATACATTTTAAATGATATTGCCAATATTTATGAGTTGCGCTCCTGGGACGACTTTACTGAAAGATAGTTCATCCGGTTACATGAAATCAACCCCGACTCAAGAATATCGGTCACAAAAAAATCATAGCATGTGATCTGTCTTTAAAAAGACAACCAAATGCAACGGTGACAATAAAATTCTCGCGTTAGAAATTCCATAGTAAATCACGAGAGAAACGCAGAAAAAAACCTCTTGATACTATCCCGGCCTCGTAAGTATTTGGTCTTACATTTAGTTTACTCTCACAACTAATACCAAATTCTGACTTTAATATTATGTTATTATTTTAAATTATATTTATTCCGTTTTCTTAATATTTATTTCCAGGCCCGCCTTTCTGTATTTCTCTTTTTGTTCTCTTACCATGTAAATGCTATCTTCCTCATCTTAAGCCATCACCACCTGGTCGTCTGCGAAACACATAAGGTTTGTTCCAACATGAACTTTTGGACGGTCCAGAAACCGTCACGAAACTACTTGTATTGTTTGTTGTGCGCATGTTCGTAATTGTATCGCCCAGCTATCGTCCTATGACGGTAATTTGGAAACCGATGTTGGAACGGTTATCTAACTGATAACTGATTTATCTATCATTATCATTTTTATTGGTGACAGCGGGATACAAACGGCAAAAAATTTGAAACTTTATTGTTTATTTATGAAGCATAACGTAAACAATTAACGTAAAAAGTGAAATTATGTATAGTTCATATAATTAGCTACAATCTGGTAAAGTTTCAAGTTACTTCATTGTAAAAAAACAAGGGTATTTAAGCATTTTCCATTAAAATCGTTTTTTTTTATTTAAACAATTAATAAATATACAAATTTTTTTATTGACTATTCGTGTATTGTTCCCGCAAATGCACATGTCTGCAAATTTTCATTCATTTGCATTGAAGAAAAGTCAGTCAAATTAACGTCTAAAGATTTGATGCAAACTATTGAAGTAAAGAAAAGCGTTTAAAAACAAGGGAATTTAAGCATTTTCCATTAAAATTGTTTTTTTTTTATTTTAACAATTAATAAACAAAATTTTTTATCGATTATTCCTGTATTGTTCCCGCAAATGCATATGTCTGCAAATTTTCATTCATTTGCATTGAAGAAAAGTCAGTCAAATTAACGTCTAAAGATTTGATGCAAACTATTGAAGTAAAGAAAAGCGTTTAAAAACAAGGGAATTTAAGCATTTTCCATTAAAATCGTTTTTTTTTATTTTAACAATTAATAAACAAAATTTTTTTATCGATTATTCCTGTATTGTTCCCGCAAATGCATATGTCTGCAAATTTTCATTCATTTGCATTGAAGAAAAGTCAAATTAACGTCCAAAGATTTGACCCAAACGATTGAACTAAAGAAAAGCGTTTAATTAATACGACAAAACTAATTCTAATGTTAATTGAAGAGGAAAGTAACCAAATATGGAATAGTGCCCTAATATGGAATTCCTTAATTTCTCTGAAAATATAAGTTGAAAGCGCACTACAAGACCATCCTCTATTTCAGTCGCTCTCTTATTATCGTATTCATACCTCTGTGTCAGATGCGCGAACGATACGTGCCTGATAGACGCGTTTTGTTTTATCGTCTCGCAGAAAATTTCAAAGGTAAATATATTCAACGAGTATTATTGGTTATTATGCATGAATGCAGACTTGTTATGCTATTGCGTATATCAATAGTACCTTTATTTTGATATTTTATGACCTTCTGTAATTACAACATTACCACTTGAAAAAATGTTGATACTAGTTTGAACTAATGTACAAATCCAAATATGTACAGTCGTTGGTGCCTAATTATGGAATAGTGGATTCAGTGTAAGTGGGCTCATTATGATTGTGCTGGTCCAGAGTTTCATACATAGATCTGTGATGTCTGCAAGTGAATTAAGCTACTTCTTTCATTTTTATTTAAATTTATTTGATCTCAGACGTTTATATCTATTTTTGTTATTGATATGTTGGTTTATGCCTATATTCCATATATGGGTACCTATTCCATATTTGGTTACTCATTTGGGATTTTGTTTTTTTGTTCTATCTTTTTTTTTTGTTAATTAAGATATTTAATAGAAGGCTTTTAATTACTACATAAAAATGTATGACTGATGTGTCATAACAATAAATTGTCTTCATTTCTATAAAGGTATTATTTTATATCCCCAAAACAAAATGGTATTCCATAATTGGCGACTTTCCTCTAGCACAAAACGTCTCTACCGGTGGTTTTTCTAAGACTACGATAAAAACACTAATTTTTTAAATTCGAGTTTTGGTTGATGTTTTGTTTCGTATCGTATTGAAATTTGACACGAATAAACGCCGATTTATAAATGTATAAACAAATTATATGAGCTTTCAAAATTTGAAACTTTATTGTTTATTTAGGAAGCATAACGTAAAAAGTGAAATTATGTATAGTTCATATCATTAGCTACAATCCGTAAAAGTTTCAAGTTTCTACATTGTAAAAAACAAGGGAATTTAAGCATTTTCCATAAAACAATTTTTACAACAAAATATGTTTTCGGCGCGGTATGGCATACCGCATGTCTGTGGTTAAGGCTTAATGAAAATCTGAAAAATTGACTAGCGGTAAGAGATTTTCGTCTTTCAGAGAAATTCACTGTTATACATTGCAATTGCACTGACTAACCGTCATTCACTCCTGAATCGATTACTTTCTGTAACCACTACTAAAATTAATGAATCAAACGTGTAAAAGGAGCTGTAATGAAACGATGGCAAACTCGAATATCAATATCATATATGAAATGTAATGAAACTGAGAAGAATACATCGTACTCATTAATACAAATTGCCTAATTGCCTCATTAATTGAATTCCCGTAATTTAATTAAGTAATTAATGGATGGTTGTTGACCTTTTCAATCGAATATTTATGATGGGCAATTTGCAGCAAACGCAAATACGGCCTTTTGGAAACTATGTTCGATCATAGAATCCAGAATGCTCTATTGTAGTGTAGTAATACACTCACCGGAAAAATTAACCGTTCACCTTAAAAATGGGTCATTTTTGATGTCTCAAATTTCCTAAACCTGTTGTCCGATTTAAGTGATTTTTTTAATATGGTATAGCCTTATTCTTTAACAATATTGCTGTAATAATGTTGTTTCTAGACAGGTAAATTGTCATTGTATACCGGGTGTACCAATCAAACTGTGTTTTTTTCTTAAAGTTCGCATCACCATGTGGAAAATTCTAGCATTTATGAAATACTGAAATTAAAATCCAACTATAACCTCAGGTAACATTTTGTTTGATTCATTCATTTATGTTGGATAATAAAAAATTTAGGTACATTAACAACTAGCCCTGTTTTTCGTCAATACAGGGTGTTTTTAAATAAGTAAAAATTTTAATTTCTTCATCCGGATTTAGTGTCTCGTTCATCCGGATTTAGGATCCAACATCCTAGGTATTTAAAATGGTTAACTTTTGTTAAAGGTTCATTATTGACAATTAGTTGCATAGGGCCGACGTCTTGTTTGCTAACCACAAGTAACTTTGTCTTCGTTGTATGTATCCCGTTATTGGAGCATAATTATAAGTCCGGTATCTTCGATACTTTCAGCCATGATAGCGGTGTCGTCTGCATATCTGATGTTGTTAATAGTTTCTCCCCCGATTGAACTCCACATTGCCCTTCCAAGGCTTCGTTAAAAATTATTTCTGAGTATACGTTAAACAAAGTTAGGGATAACACACAACCCTGTCTGACACCTCTTTGAATGAAAATTGTGTCTGTCTCTTTGCCATCTACCAGAATAGAAGCTTCTTGATTCCAATATAGATGTTGTAAAAGTCTCAGATCTTTATCATCTATTCCAATCATTTCTAGATATTCAAACAGCCTATCATGTTGAACCCTATCAAACGCCTTCTCACAATCTATAAAGCTGACGTAAATTGGTTTCTGTACTTCCCATGACCGTCGAAGTAATGTTAACATTGAGAACAAAGCTTCCCTTGTTCCCAATCCTTCTCTGAAACCGAATTGTTGGTTTCTCATTGTCTCTTCACATTTCTGCTTGATTCTATTAAGAATATCTTAAGAAGTAGCTTGAGAGAGTGACTCATAAGACTAATTAATCTAAAGTCTTTACATGATGATGTATTAGGTTTTTTTGGAAGTGGGATAAATGTAGACTTCAACCACATTTGTGGCATTATTCTAGTTGCGTATATGTGCTTATAAATGTTTGTTAGTTCTGAGACATTGTCGTCATCTTGAAGTTTGAGCCAGTCTGTTTGGTCAGGGCCTAGATATTTTCCATTTTTGATTTGTTTGATGGCTTTCTCTACTTCCGCTTTTAAAATACTAGGACCAGTATTCGTATACTTTGTGGTGTTAAGTGGTGGCCTCGTATCCAGGAAGAACTCTTTTATGTAGTACACACAATACTACATATGTGTGTAGTGTATACAGTGTGTATGTACACAGAATAGTGATAATAGGTCTGCTCACCGTGGCTGTTCCAGCCCTCTAAGAAGTTACAGTCCACTCTCCATATTTCAATAACGACACATCTACCTTCTAGTGCAGCGATACTCAACCAGCGGCCCGCGGGCCTAGCGTTTTTTATGCGGCCCGAAGGCTAACTAAAGGGTCCTGTGATAAAATTATTTGTCGATTTTCACGTGTTTTTCAAATTATTTCATAGTGTGTCGATGTGTTTGAGGCGTGTTTGGGCGTGAGGCAGACAATTTTTAATGAATTTAATTTTAAATTATATTGAAATTTTTAAGAACTCTGATTAAAAAGCAAGGTATTATTAATTTTTAATAGTAAATTATTAACGTTAATGAACAAATACTCATTTTAAAAATAATCAATACTTATTTACTACATTGCAACGACCGATTTAGTAATCACAAGAAAAATTCAGGTCCGGATTAATAAAAAAAATTTAAAGTAATTGTGAGCTTGAAACAATACCAAGTATATTAAAATTTTCAAAATTCGTCTGCACATTTAAAAAGAGCACACAAAACTAAGTTTAATTGCTCGCTTAAATTTTTTGCGCAGATAATTTAATGACATTAATTTTGAAACTATATCGAAATTTTTGTTTTGAAAGTTCCGAATCTTAAAAGGAGAGGAGAGGGTTGGTTGGGCGTCGAATTTTTTTTTTGTATTGTTTGTGAAAGACATGTTATATTTTTATACGATTTTTTGTATATTTTTCATATGCCCTGGGGGGTTTAACCCCCAAAACCCCCTGGGTGCGCCACTGCCAAGGAGGGTTTGGAGCGATAACCAAACAGTTAGGGGAAATTAAAACATGGTCTTTTAGCTAATTTGGGACATATAAATCCTTTTCAATTTACTTGTGAATGTGTAATTTACGTACGATCAAGACTGCGAAACAGAAAACTATAAAACTCCGCCAGAATGGCATGGATCAACAACCCGTCAGAACAAAACAGGGAAGAATACAAAATATCAAGAAACAAAGCGAACTCAACAAATAAAAAGAAGAAAATGACTGGGTTCGCTAGAGGATATTGAAAAAGACAGGGAAAATTATCAAATACAATAATTTTACAAAAAAGTCAAAGCAGCAAAAAATAGGCCCAGCATTAAAACAAGAGGACTAAAAAAGCAAAAAAGAAAAACCTTGTTTGAGGACAGACAGATCAGAAAAATATGGGAAGAATATTACGAAAAAATGGTATTCACTGTGAAGGAAATACACTGCGATGAAGAAGTAAGGCTGTACAAGATAACGACGAAGGAAAAATTTTCACAGAAGATGAAGTAATTGTCGAATAAAATACGGAGGAAGAGAATTACGTAAAGGAATAAACCAGCTAATACAACAAATATGAACAAAACAGACTACCAGCCGATTGGAACGCAGGTATTATAGTAGGTACCTATATATAAAAAAGGAGATCTAGAGGAGTGCGAGAATTACAGAGCAATAACTTTATTAAACAACACATATTATAACATTCTAGAAAATATACTAAACATAAGACTTAAATCATGCACTGAACGAATATTGGGAAAATACCAGAACAGATTCAGACCGGGGGAGGTTGACGATTAATTCCATACATACAGTGGAGCAAATAATTCAAAAATCGAGAGAATACAACAGAGAAATGCACCTAATATTCATAGATTTCAAAAGCGCTTTTGATACAACAAATCGGACAAAAATGATGGAGCAGCTAGAGAATGTTGGAATCCCAGAAAAATTAAGACATTGCTAACAGTGAGCCTAACAGAGCAAGGATCAGTTACAACGGAACAACTTCTAAGGAGATTAATGTACACAAAGGCGTGAAACAAGGTGACTCTATCTCTCCGACAGTATTTAATCTGATATTGACAATATCAGATATTGACATAATCTGTAATCATGAGGATGACAAACTTGCAAACAAAAACATTATTACAGATCAACTTCAAATAGTAACATATGCAGATGATTCAGTCATCACAGCGAAGACGAAGATAACACTTGCAGTTGGAAAATTACATATGGAAGCGAAGAGAATAATAGGACTAGAGATAAACCAGCTCACAGCAAAATACATGGCGATAGGGAAAGATGACCCAACTCAGAAATATCTAATAACACAGAACCATAAATTTGAAACTGTATCCATCTTTAGCTACTTAGGAGTAAAAATAGGGGAAACCGGAAAAAGAGAGAACAGAGGAAAGAATTCTGAAGGACAGAAAAACATCTACACGGTAGAAATCTGCTGAGAAGTAAGACTCGTATAATATGAACCTATATAAGACCTTAATAAGACTTGGTGATATTGGATGGAAACAACGACGATTAACAAGAAAGAGGAAGGTAGCCTTCTGAAATTTGAAAAAAAATAATGAGAACAAAATACTGGGCCACAATGTAACAAAAGAGGGAGAAATAAGAATGAAAACAAATGCAGAAATTGAAGAAAAATTAAAGAGAGAAAATATAGTCAGATACAAAAACTCAACCCAACGCAAATACGGGACATTTAGGCGTCCCGAGATACTTTTTCGGGACTCTGGGACAAATCGTTAAAAAACGGGACAATCCTGTTTTTACGGGACGTTTGGTTATCCTAGTCTAGAACCGACTCATTTATCTCTATTCACCATTCAAGTATTTTCGTTTCCCAATGAAACACCCTGTTTACTACTATATCTTGATTGCGGCCCGCAAACTGTGGCAATAGCTACTATGTGGCCCAGGAAAGAAAAAGGTTGAGCTGTTCTAGTGGCTCAACAATAGTTACAGTTGTGCCGTTGTTGTATCATCTTCCCACGGTATTTTAGTCGTTAATGACGCAATAAATAGGAATTGAAAACTTTGCAGTTACGTCATTGTTCTTCCAGGGCGGCGATATATATATTTTTTATATTTGCAAATGTTATTTTTGTAGGCCTTTGACCCTGCTTTATACCTAACAAACAAAAGTAAAAGCACGCAGACAACTTTATGTTCTAAAAATAATTTAAGTCTCGGTCCAGAGGTAAAGATCACCCACCGATCGTAAATCAAAGGGCGCTGAAGACATTTTCGGTAACGCAGTCCTTACTCGTAAAATTTGATACTTAAAATTGAACCCGGTGACATAACATCAACTAAATCAGTGAATATAACTTTTTCAAAGAACCACAACCGTAATAAAAATACTGTAAATAAAATGTTATTGAGACAAGGGGTTATATATGTTTTGGGGTTTCGGCGATTATGTTGGTTGTCTACTTAGAATACGAGAAAGCAATAAACGTTGATGCGTACGCCAATGTTTTTTAACAATTTGTGGACTTTAATGAAAAATATAACTTAGATGTTATTAAAAGACAATAAGAAATGAAATACATTCACTCGTAAGAAGAATAAAACATGATCACTATCACTGGGAACGTTTTTCGAAAGAACAGAAACATGATTTTTATGGTCTGCAAAAGGAAATATGACGCTTTATAAGAGGTCAAAGATCGGAGGTAAAGGAACTAATAGAACCAAAACACATAGAAAAGGATACATGGATTGACTATCTAACAAAAATCTATGCAGAGGAAGAACAATAAATGACACTAGAACCGGAAACACCAGAAATTACCACAAATTAAGAAGTTAATATATACTCCGGTCAACTTACACACCCGAGGGTACAAAAATTACCATCAAGCTGAAAATTGGCAGGATTGTTCAAAATACCATCATAAATGAGATCTAAAAAGTCCTCATAAATCCGACCCGAGCTATAAAATTTACGCGCGGGGTCAAAGGTCACCAAATATATTTTTTAGTGATTTTTAGCGAAACGGTAAGTTTTATCATGAAATTATTTTTATCAAAAAATGTAGATTAGATGATTATCTACAAAAAATGTCTTATTACTTTTTTTCTTAAGAGCCACCGTTTTTGAGATACAACGATTCAAAAAGTTGTAATCGTCATAATATACGCATACGTTTCCGCACCACCTTTGAGGTAGTGCACTTAGCGCGTTTTTTAACGTGGTTTCCCCAGTAGGCCTATTCCACGGATCTGTTATGATTCTGTTTAATTTGAAGCTATTGAATAAATCATATTGGCCAGGGTTAAAAATGATAAAAGTTATAAAAAGCGGTATAAATGAAAAAAAAGGGAAATTCATCCAACTGGTTCATAATTTTCTAATACTTCTGCTTCTTCTTCTTCTTCACCTTCTAGTTCTTCTTCTTCTTGTTCCTCTTCTTCTTGTTCTTATTCTTCTTGTTCTTCTTCTTGTTCATCCTGGGTGCAAGTAAATTGCCCCAATAATGACACATCGCATGGCTCCTCGATAAAATCAAATGAATCCTTAATTGTTGGTGATTCAACATTGGATCACGACCGGTTTTGACAATTAGTGCATGCTACCGAACAAAACAGTCCAACTTTTTTGCAACCACATTTAGCGCTACATCCCTTTTTACAGTTGCAAAAAATTGTGTTTAGGAGTTTTTCCGGCGCAGGTGGGAGTAGAGTTTGAATTGGTTCTAATGAACTGTCGACTAATTTCCATCCACAGTCTTTTGGATCTAGCTGATAACCAAGCCACACATGGACTTGGTAATATACTCGAAAAAGATGTTGATGAGCAGTTGCTGAGGTTGGAGAAAGACAAGATAATTGCACTTGTTTTTTATTTCGAGTATTTTTAAAGAAACATGCATATCGAAACTTATCTAACCACGTAGTTTTTTAGGCGCTCCATACATAGAGAGAAGAAAGCTAATTCCGTTGGAAATAACTTCTTGTGGAGTTGAATTAGTTTTTTAAAAACTTCAGCACATTTAAGTAAAATTAGGTTTAACACGTATATTCACTCCGGAGTAGTCCTTAAGACTAATAAATACCTCGAGGGTGTCATCTACCTGAAGGATTTCGCCACCCAGGAAGATAACGGTGTAATTTGCATAATAGTAAACAAACTAAATTTGCATAAAGTTTATTGTATATTGAAATGTTTATTAGTACTTAGCAATAAACATTTGCCTAGAATGTTGGCTTTCATTATTATGTTCAAACCCTCTGAGAAAAGAATAGGTAGGGTGATTAGATTAGCCGACGTACCTATAGAACGTGTTTGCGACAAAACCCATCTTTACAAATTGAATAAGACGCATCAGTAAGAAGAATTATTATAAGTTAATACTTTGTCATATCAATTTACTATTTTTGTTGGGAATCAGCCGTAAAATTGAAATAATAATTCTTATTACTTTCGCGTTATATTCACTTTGTTAATATTTTTTTGTTGGCACTGTAATATAATACAGCTTATACATTGCATCCCTCGGTAGACCGCAAGCTGTATAGTAGAAACATTATCTTATATCTTATATTATTATGTGTAATATAAGTTAAGTTGACCGATAGAATATTATGTTTACTTGTATCACAGCTTCAGTGATGTATATACGTGGTGTACAAATACATAAATATGACGATTAGAACTCTTTCAACTCTTTGAATCGTTGTATCTCAAAAACGGTGGCTCTTACGAAAAAAAGTATTAAGATATTTTTTATAGATAATTATCTAATCTATATTTTTTGTTAAAACTAATTTTATGATAAAACTTACCGTTTCGCTGAAAATCGCTAAAAACCATATTTGAAGACCTTGGGACCAGAAGGGGGCATGCGACCAAACAATATTTTGGAGAAAACATCATTTTAAACTTATTTTCAAATCCTGAAATCCAATTTTTAAAATTTTCTTGGTAGTAAGGCCCATAATCGTTTGGAAATATGATATTAAATACACAATAAAAGTAACACAGATGTTTATCTAACGGTTTTTGAGTTTTTGAACATTTTTTGAAAAAAAATGAGGCTTATCCCCTTTTGTATAAAAAATATATTCTAAAATATGAACATAAAATGCAACAATAAAATAATTCAGTTGTCAATATTTTCAATATCTGAAAAGTCGTCCAAATGTTCAATGTGTTCCAGTGGTTCCATTATTCTCAGTATCTGGTAGAATCTGTTAGCAAGCACCAATTTCTGCCTACACTGTTTTTTGCAACCGCAAGGTGCACCTAATTTTTTTTTGGTTCTATTTTCTTCCCTTTTGTATTTATATACATATTCGTAAACTAGATTTTTTTTAGTCTTGCGCTTAATTTTTTATGTCGTTGGGTATCCTTGTGTCTCCATCTAGAAGGCGCCTTCTTTTCTGGAGTTGGCAAGAGAACTCGAGAAGTCTGTGGGGTATAAACCTATTCATTTTCCTACAATGAAGTAGGTATTTTACTAAAAAGGTATAAGCCACAAAAAACCTTTAGAACAATCCTAATATTTTTAGGTTCGAAAAATATAACATAAGAGGACAAGCCACACAGTAAATAAACTTACTGTTCCTGAGTTTATATTTTCCCAATCTCTGCTACTTCCTGATACTGTATAGTCTTTGTCATCTTCGCTTTTATTTAAAAACGGATCTTGGTCACTATGTTCAGAATCAAACTCAGAAAAGTTTATTTTCCGTTTACATGCACGGGAATGTTCCGCCGCCATGTTGATTTCTACTGTGGCTTGTCTCCTTCTGTTGCAATATAAAGTAATGGTGACACAACGGGACTTAACTACAGCGGCGCCATCTATGAGAAAACTGCTGAAATTTTCTGTTTGGAACATTAATATGGTCTTAAAGTGTGCGATTTCTACTTTAACTCATTTTTGACGAAATTGTGGGTTGCCCCCTTCTGGTCTCAAGGTCTTCATTTGGTAAACTTTAACTCATTTTTGACGAAATTGTGGGTTGCCCCCTTTTGGTCCCAAGGTCTTCATTTGGTAAATTTTTTAGCTCGGGTCAGATTTATGAGGACTTTTTAGATTGCATTTATGATGGTATTTTGAACAATCCTGCCAATTTTCAGCTTGATGGTAATTATTGTAACCTCACTCCTATTTTTGAGTCTAACTAGACCGGTCTAATAAGTACACAGGAAGTTCGAAAAACACTTGAAAAGCTGAAGAAAAGAAAAGCTGCAGGTAAGGACGGAATACCAAACGAATTACTAAAATATTGTGGAGCAGCAGTGACAACAATTAACAACATTAATTAACAAAATCATCAAACACAAAAAATACCGGAAGAATGGAGAACGAGCGAACTAATTTTACTATTCAAAAAAGGAGATAAAAAGCAGCCAGAAAACTACAAAAGTACAATGTATCAACTTGGTAAGGTACTACCCTAAAACTTACAACTAAAATTCTACAAGAACTAATGAATCAGAGGATAAGTTTAGCAGATGAACAACAGGGCTTTTGTACTGGAAGATCGATGCAATATTCGTCATAAAGCAAATTACTAAGAAATCACTAGGAGTATAAAATAAAAAAAATTTCATTTATTTTCGAATTACTTTAACATATTTGATACTGTTTTTCATCTCAAATATTAAAATAATCTTTAAACGTTGTGGCTGAAATAACAATACAACTAGGTTACATTGACAGTTCTTAACGTCATTCTGGGTTGCTCTTGAATTCAGTTGTCAGTTGGCCATTGAAATCCAATATGTGAGGTTTTAATTCCCAAAAAAAATTCCAAATACGTGGGAAGAGTCCTGTTTTGCCCTGGGTAACATCCAGGCATATCTGGAACATCATTTAACCATTATATAAATATATAACGTAACATAACCGTTCACATTTAAAGGGTTTTTACCCAACACATTTTGGTGGCTCAGGCATGCTATTTTTTGTAAGTATGGCCTCTTGTTTTTTAAAACCTCTGTCACCTTTTTACTTTTTTCCCAATTAATTAGGTTATACTTAATTTTAGGCTTTCAGAACACTGATGATGGATTTCTTAATCCGAAAACGTTTTGTCTTAATGTGACCCTTATTTAGGGTATTTTAAAATATACCTTTTACAACAAATCTAGTATTTTTAGAGTATAATAGACCAGTATTTTTATGTCTGATTGACTTGAAGAAAGCATTTGACAGGAGTAAGACTCAAAGATGTAATACATCTTCTACTATAGAGAAGTCCCCCTAGATATCATAAAAACTATTGAACACATCTACCAAAACAACAAAATGGAAGTCAGAATAGATAGACAACTTACAGAACCTATACACAGAGAGAGTCAGTCTATACAGGGAGACTCATCGAGTCCTATGCTCTTCAATTTAATCATGGATGAAATTATCAAAAACCTCAACAAAGGAAGAGGATACAGAATGAGAAACAAAGTGGTAAAAATACTATGTTACGCAGACGACGCAATATTGATAGCCTAAGATGAAGATAGTCTGCAAAGATTAGTCCACAGATTTAACATAAGAGCAAAATAATTCAGTATGGCAATTCCATCTCAGAAAACTAAAATAATAGTAATCAGTAAAGAACCAATCAGATGTAAAATAGAAAATGACGGTGTCAGTATTGAACAAGTAGACCTGGACAAGGAAGTGAGAAATCAAGTACAAAAAGCAAATAGACTGGCAGGATGTCTTAATAACACTATATGGCGAAACTGACATATTAACACTGAGATGAAGTCTCTTTCTTTCTTTCTTTCTCCCCTTCCTTGTACCCTATCATAGTGTCGGATTTGGGATCGCTATTTTAATTTACATTCACCCATCTATTCCATTCTTTTCTGTTTTCTGCCATTATTTTTAATTCCTCGAGTGATTTTCCTTTAACTTTTCCCGCCTCTACTATTTGCTATATCCATTTTTTTTCTTGGTCTGCCTCTTTTTCTTTTTACAATGTTCCTTGCTTCCTGGACTCTTCTCGTAATTCTGTTGGGTTGCATCCTCATCAAATGCCCATACCAATTCATTTGTCTCTTTTTTAGTTCATTCATTATTGGTTCTTGGTTGGCCATTCTCCTAATAGTTTCGTTGCTTAATCTATCCCATTGTGTCTTTCCAACTATCCTTCTTAAATGTCTCATCTCCATTGCATTTATTCTGCTCTTATGTTTTTCCAGAATTGTCCAGTTTTCACTTGCATAGAGCACAATCGGTATCACTATTGTGTTATATATGTTTATTTTTGTCTCTCTTGCAAGTTCTCTTTTCCCCAGTATTGGGGCTAAGGCATAGTATAACTTGTTTGATTTCTTTGCTCTATTTGTTATTTCCCAGTCTATTTTTCCGTCGTTAGTAATGATACTTCCCAGGTATTCGTAAGTTGTAACTATTTCCAGTTCTGAGTTTTTGCATTTTATCTTATTTCATTATCTTCTTTGCCGTTGATTATCAGTATCTTACTTTTTTCCTCGTTTATTTCCATTTTTAGCTCTTCTATTTCCTCTACCCATATATCCATTGTTTCTGCATTTTGTTCTCGGAATCTGCTATTAGTACTATGTCGTCCGCATACATTAAGGACTCTATTGTTACCGGTTGTAATCTATGGTATCCTATTATTGTACACAAAAATTCAGTCTGATTGGTACACCCGGTATACAATGATAATTTACCTGTCTAGCAACAACATTATTACAGCGACATTCTTAAAGAATAAGGCTACTCGTATAACGTATTAGAAAAACATTTAAATCAGACCACAGATTTTCGAAATTTGCATTAATTTATTGAAGAAGTGCACATTAACGTCTGGTTATTTTTGTATGCTACTGTAGTACGATACTTATTGCACATGTGGTTAAGCTAAGAATGATGTATAAAGGTATATATTCCTTGGTATTTTGAATTAATTCTGGCATTGGTAAAACAGATTCTTTGTTTGCACATTCTTTAGACATGATTTGATGGTTTGAAAAGCTAAAGAACCGGACTACAAAGTTAGGCGTACCGAAAAAATCGTGGGCGTGAGAACTACATCAAGATGATGAATATAGGACTAGTTTCGTTATTTATTTTATCGGTGTTCTTAAGGCAATTCGCACATACCACACTTTCTACTCAACTATGTAGGTTAGAAAAATTTTAGTTCAGTCGATTGTTTGCTCTGAATTTATTTAAAGTTTGATACACAAAACCCCACGCACGGAAAGAAATCTGAAAGGCAAAAATACATATTATGGAATGAATAGAAATCTGCTGAGAAGTAAGAGAATAAAGATGAACCTATATAAGACCTTAATAAGACCTGTTACATATGGGATGGGAACAATGACGATTAACAAGAACAGCGTCTTCTGAAATTTAAAAGAAAAATAATGAGAACGATACTGGGCCACAATGTAACAAGAGAGCGAGAAATAAGAATGAGAACAAAACAAATGCCGAAATTGAAGAAGAATTCTTCTGATTCTTCTTCTTCCTCTTTATAAGCAATTCTATTTGTTCATTGGCGGATTGATACCTCTATGGAAGGTTGTCACTCCATCTTTTGCATGGTCGACCGATACTTCTTTTACCGATTGGTGATTTATCTCTTGCTATTTTGACTATACGTGTCTTCCGCATTCTGCGTATGTGGTGATTCCATTCTTTTTTTCTATTTAGTGTCCATTCGTTTATGCACTATACGCTACATTGTCTTCTAATGTCTTACTCCTCTTTCGATCTCTCAGCGTATTTCCTGTAATTCTTCTCAGTACTCTTATCACTGTCGTTTCCAGTAGTCTTTGTATTGTGGCTGTATCGGGTCTTGCTTCTTATGCATATGTCATTATTGGTCTTACACTGGCTTTATAAATTCTTGACTTCATCTCAGATAGAACGTGTGCGAGAACTTTACAAGAAGGAAACCAATAAAAGATTGAGGCAGATAGAGTGCCAAAAAGAAACATGGACAATGGAAGAAAGATGGAAAACTTACAGGGAAGTATTAAAGAAAACAGCAGCTGAAGTATGTGGAATCAAAAAATGTAATAATCAATTGAAAAGAACCAGGTGGTGGAATAAAGAAGTGAAAACAGAAATAAAAAAGAAGAAAATGGCATGGAAAAAATACATCGAAACGGGATTAGAAGAAGATAAAGAAGAATATTACAAGCAGAGACGATTGGTAAAAAAGACAGTCACACAAGCAAAAGCAAAATCATGGAAAGAATTTGGAGAAAAACTACCAGAAGGATATATAACAAATAATAGAAACTTTTGGACGACAATACGACACATGAAGGGGGGAAAACGAAAGGAGATAAATGCAGTAAGAGATATCTCAATGCAAATTCAAATAAACCCAGAACAAATAGCTAGGGTATGGAAAGAATATTATGAGAAAAAATTTGGTACCGAAGTAACACAGGTTGACAATGTAATAAATGAAGGCAAAGAAAACACAGAGATAGACCAAATAAGCAGAGAAGAAGTAATAGAAGGAATATCAAACATAAAAATAGACAAGGCAGGAGGAGATGATGAAATTGAACCGGAAATGGTAAAATACATGGGAGTTGTGCACGTTGTGTACTTTTTACAAAGGAAAAAAGTATTGAGTTTGCGACCGTCATCACTTTGCCGAAATAAATTTCGTACGTACATAATATATATTATGTGTATGTATACATAAATAGCATAGAACGTACGCAACGTTTATATAATATAGGTATAGCACTTATTTTTGGATGTGGAAAAGCATTGAGCTTGTAATTTATATACTATAAGAAGTTTTCACTTCTGACGGCACTCCCATGAGTGCTTTAAATTTTTTTTTATATGTGAACGTTGGGGAAATTGATTTGAAAGATAATTAGGACTTGTTTTTCATATTATGAAACATAATTTTACAAACAAAGTACTCATTTCTTCTTAAAAACAATATTATCGCTGCAAGACAAGCACATGAAATTTTTCACAGTGTGAGCAACACAAGTTTTTACACACAATACAGTTGTGCCGGGACTTTCGGTCTTTTTTTTTCTGACATAAATAACACCGACATTGTCCCATAGCTCTGTTAGTTCCAGGTGGAACAGCAGAAACGTCTAATTCAGGATGAAATTTTCATCATTTTTGCACCTTACAGTCATTTTTCCAAAAAAAAAACACGTAAACGTAAAGAGTTTTAAACGCTGTAATGGGTGCAATGCGTTTAGAATTTAATTTAATGCGAATAAAAAAATGGACAAAAATAAAAAAAAATATTAAAAAAGATAGGTGAGAAAAACGAGGTGTGGGGTGCAGCTGCACCCCGCACCGCCTTACGAGGGTTAAAGTCGCCGGTTTACGAAATAATGAATTTATGCGTTACTTTATGGACGCACTGTATTATGTATACATACATTTCTACCGTTCTAGTACAGAAATATGTACGTATTCACGTCTTCCAAAATTAGTCTCAAAAAATGTTAGGGATAGTACTTGGTCGCTTCAACTGCCTGTTAGATTAGTATTGCTCCATTAATAGTTGTATATAAATAGCTATTTGTATAACAAGGGAGGAAAGTGTTACTTTTCCTCCCGAGAATGAAGTAATGCCCGACGCGTAGCGGAGGGCAGTAATCATTCAAGGGAGGAAAAGGCACTTTACTCCCATGTTATACATATGGTTTTTCCACCTTCCTCAAATATCAAATAATTTTTTCATTTTTACTTAACTTATTTATGTAACTAACCAACAAAATTTATTAAAACTGAAACTAACAAGGAGGTACAATATAACTGTCAACTGTCAAATATAAGTCAAATTATTAATGTAAACATTGTTAAATCAAAATAAAAATTTACTGTTTTTTACGATTCTGCAAAATACAGGGTGTTTTATAAATAAACGTTAAAATATATAGATACTTACGTAATAGCAAATAGATATTGTACAGGGCGTCAATAAGTTATATTTCATGAATGAAATACCGTAACCTCACTTTTACTTTTCCTCTCTAGGGAGGAAAAATATTTTCCTCCCTAGGGAGGAAAAGTACAACTTTGCTCCCTACAATCAGGTCCGGAAAAGTATACTTTCGGTAGAGGTAGGTGGAAAAAGTTTTTTCTTATGTCTTGCTCGTTACATATTGGTTGAACATTTGAAGTAGGTACACACACTTGGTTTTATATCCCTTATTGATAAAATTCTAAACTATTAGAACAATTTTGGGACTAAGTCCACATAAAACAAACAAATGAAATAGAGAATGTGGAAAAATCCCCTTACGAATAATTCACACATCCACCATTTCGGGCTGGGAAAAATTTTTTGAATAGAATCAAAAATCCAAACACCAGTTCTTAGAAATGTGTTTCGCCCTCTTCAACCTCTCTGGGCTCATCAGTAAAGATGAGAAGTTGAATATCTTTAGACACATTCCAATCAAAAAAAACATCCGAGTCCTAGACATAGCAGGAGCTATGACATTTTCAGGTTGGGCGTAGATTTGCGCTCCTGCTATGTCTAGGACTCGGATGTTTTTTTTTTTTGATTGGAATGTGTCTAAAGATATTCAACTTCTCATCTTTACTGATGAGCCCAGAGAGGTTGAAGAGGGCGAAACACATTTCTAAGAACTGGTGTTTGGATCTTTGATTCTATTCAAAAAATTTTTCCCAGCCCGAAATGGTGGATGTGTGAATTATTCGTAAGGGGATTTTTCCACATTCTCTATTTCATTTGTTTGATTTCGTACGAGTGGTCGTTAAACCAGTACCTGTGGATCTTTTGATCACTAAGTGTGTTTCAAAGATCTACATCTTTTGTTTTTTCCACATAAAACGTATGGAGAAACTCCTCTTTCTTTACTTCTTCTTAAGGATGTAGTGGCGTCATGTAATTTGTTTGACTATTTCTGTCCAATTATCTCTCGCCTGTGCGTGTTGTTTTGCTTCGGAGAATGAGTAACCAGTCATCTCCTTTATTTGCTCCGACCATCGTGCTGAGAATCTTCCTCTGGATCTTTTGCCCGCTACGTTGCCTTCAACTATCATATGTTCCGTGTCTTCTCTTCTTCTAGTTATATGTCCAAAACATGTCAGTATTATGTATTATGTTGGTTGATAATAATTGTGGAGAGTCTAGTTTTTATGTTTAAGTTGATGGAGAAACAAGGAAGATACAAAAAAGATGTATCAATATTAAAAAACCCTGCACATAGATACAACTAATATGACCTCCGTGGTATAATATACAATGTACATACTTTATTATGTATTTGCTTTCTAGTCATTAAGAAAATCATTAAGAACAAACGATATGAAAACTTGCAATACAAAGTATTCTACAAATATTAAAACAACAAATGTTATCTTTTAGAAGCTAATGGTGCGTGCCAAAGTATACAATTTCTTTATCGTACTTTGCTTTAATTTGTTTCTGCCGCTTATAAATCGTTTAATTTTATGGCTTGTCGCTTACAGGTGGTTTATTAGAAGTACTTGTGCATAGTTACACAAGTTGGATGCAAAACGTAAACATATGTAGCAGATTTCAGCGTTCTTACGTTGTGCTTTAGTGCTACGTAATTGGTACCAATTTTTCAGATGATGTGCATCTTCTGTGGTGTTAAAACCCAGTACCTTCTGCTCTATCACATATACAGAATATCTGCAAGATATGAACAAAAATAGCCAGACACATAAAAAAAAAGGAAAAACACCAAGTTTTAGAACCAACTGGCATGTGGTGACTGTCCAAAAACTTACATCGGTCAAACTGGCAGATCATTTGATAAACGCATAGCAGAACACAAAAGCAGAATTGTTCAAGAAGTCAAAAATATCACAAAGATACCTTGGTTAACCAATTGACATAATGAAAACTGTATTTAAATTGAAATATTGCATCCCTAGCCGTTGGTGGATGTTGTTCTAAGAACATTCAAATTCCCTTTTGATAGCCAAAGCACAGAATACTCTTGAGTTCAGTGGGCGAGATTTAATGAAGTTTATAAATTTTACACACTCTTGCCTAGATTCGGTTAAAAACAGTGGCTTTTTTGACAGCTAATTCCTAGCTGGGATACTACAACGCACCCAAACACATTCTGGTGATACGGCTTTGATCCTCGGAAAAGCTTGGCGTAAGTCAGAGCACGGCCTTAAACAACAAGATGTAAAACGGCGAGGCGACCCGGTATTTTGTTTCCATGGCCCGGTAGCATATTTACAGATGCTTGCGTGTGTAGACACCAGGGTGTTGAAATCAGTTAGGGTTTGGAGAAACGGTACATTTACAGATGCTAGCGCGTGATGACACCACGGTGTTGAAACCAGTTAGGGTTTGAAAAAACAGTACGTTTACAGACGCTAGCGTGTGTTGACACTAGGGTGTTAAAATCAGTTACGGTTTGGAAAAACAGTACATTTACAAATACTAACAGATTTGGACACCAGAGTGTTGAAACCAGCTAGCTTTTTTAGTGCTTATACATGCATAGATGCTAACGGCTATTGATTTTGATTTTATATACCTACTGTTGTGGAAAAATATTTAAGTGATTTAGGTATTAATGAATAATTAAACGTTGTTGGGATATAAACAATAATACAGAGAGAGTGTGTAATTTGGAATAAATTCAATATCTCAACTACTAATTGTTTTTTTGAAAAATGCTCAGACCCGTCGATTAGTATTTCAAATTGTCCTTTTTGACATTCAATAATAATGTATACAGGGTGTCCCAATTTAGAGATATGACGTCAACGTTGATTTTCTTAAATGTCAACACTGTCATTTTGATAGCTATTTTGATAGGGTGTGTAAAGTTATACACAACTGCAAAATATCAAATTTTTATTCTCCACCATTTACAAGATAATATAAAATAACAAAGTTAGGTCTGTAATTTGGAATAAATTCAATAATTAAAATACTAATTGTTTTTTTGAAAAATGCTCAGACCCGTCGATTAGTATTTCAAATTGTCCTTTTTGATATACAATAATAATGTATACAGGGTGTCCCAATTTAGATATATGACGTCATCGTTGATTTTCTTAAATGTCAACACTGTCATTTTGATAACTATTTTGATAGGGTGTATAAAGTTATACACAACTGCAAAATTTCAAATTTTCATTCCCTACCATTAACAAGATAATAAAAAATAAAAAATGTATAATACGTGTCTGAATTGCCGATATAAATGAGTCAGATTAAATAAATTATTAGAAGAATTTTTTACTAAGCAACAATATTTTTATTTATTTAGTATTATTTTGTATTTTGACAACGACACCCGACTTGGGCGTCGAAACGTTAATAAAATCATTTTTAGGTAAAATTGTGGCTTATTTCCCATTTGAATATACTTGATTAAAAAAATAAAAAAGTTATGAAAAGCAATAAGTGATCAAATAATAATTGAATTTAATTATTTCAATTAAGCAAATGCTCATAACGTTGCCCATTGACAATATGACAATAATTGACAATATGACAACATTATGAGTATTTGCTTAATTGAAATAATTATTAAATTCAATTATTATTTGATTACTTGTTTTTCATAACTTTGTTATTTTTTATTATCTTGTAAACGGTAGGGAATAAAAATTTGAAATTCGGCAGTTGTGTATATCTTTACACACCCTATCAAAATAGCTATCAAAATGACAGTATTGCCATTTAAGGAAATCAATGATGACGTCATATCTCTAAATTGGGACACCCTGTATACATTATTATTATATGTCATAAATGACAATTTAAAATACTAATCGATTGGTCTGAACATTTTTCAAAAAAACAATTAGTATTTGAGATATTGAATTTATTCCAAATTACAGACTCTCTCTGTATATTAACACAAAAAAAAACAACATAAAAAATAATGTTGTTCTGAAGCTATGTGCTTGTGGCATTTTTATAATTAACTATTTAGATGGGAAATAAGCCACAATAAAATTTAAAAAAATAATTTTATTAACGTTTCGACGTCCAAATCGGGTGTCGTTGTCAAAATACAAAATACATACTAATAAATTAAACAAAAATGTTGTTGTTTAGTAAATAATTACACTTTTATAAAAAAGAACTTTTTTATAATAAAACCTTTTTATTAATTATAGGAAAGAATATAAAATAATTTAACGATAAACGATTTAACGATAACATGCTTCAAATTCCAAAAATTACACTCTAATAAAAAAGTACTTTTTATAATATCACGGTTTTGTTATTGTACATATATAGGATACAACATGTTTGGAAAGAATAATTAACTTATAAAATATGAATTTTTAGTAGGTTTATTAATTGTTGTTTCTAATTATGATTCCAAAAATTACACTCGTATAAAATAGTATTTTTTATAATACCACGGTTGTTTAAAATGGTATATATAATTTTAAGTATATAAACTTTTAATTATTTAAAAATGAATAACCATTTTCAATTTCGTTGCAAAACGAAAATACAGCCGAACCATATTCTACTCCAATCAGAGAGTGCAGCAAACACCTCTACCGGTTTCGAAACTTATTAGTCTCTCATCAGGAGGCACATATGCTGCTCTCCCTGATTCCCTCATCTTCCTTAGTCTCAGCATCCGTATAGCTTGCAAATTGTAGAAGCCTCGGAGGTGTAACCAGAGAAAGTTTCCATTGTTTTCATTCTGGTGGGATATAGAATAGCATTATGTTGATTTATATGCCATTAGAGTGAAAACTTAGTCTTTTTTAAATTATTTACTAAAACAATTAAAAAAAGATACGCAACAGCCTGGTTCCAACTGGGGACCTCTCGATCTGCAGTCTAATGCCACTGAGGCACCATCAATTTGTAGATATCGATTTATTAACGTAGTTTAAAATATCATTGCATTAGTCACATTTTTAAAATACATAGTTTGAAATAAAAAAATCGATTTATCCATACAGTGTGATTGGTCAGTTGGGTCAAGCTTTGTAGATCCGTTATAAGTAATATATAGTAATAAAAGTTAATAACAAAAATTGTAGCCAACTTTGATTACAGATTGATAATCAGTAATCGTAAATTGTAAGTTTTAGACAATTATTCAGTCATGGCTTACTTAAAATTTGGAAATATTTAGACCCGTAATTATTAATAATTTTGCTCTGAAAAATGAAAATATCTCGAAAACTAATAAATTTACACATAGGGAATGTTATATAAAAGTATTGTAATGGTACTTTTCGATAATAATATAAAATACAGGGTGTCCTATTTAAAATTACTGAGAAAATAATGTACTTGCGTTTTGACTCACCCTGTATTCAATATAAAGAAAATTAGCAAAACAACAATTTACGAAAATTTTGACAATAAATAAAAAAATATGACGTCAACAAACCATTGACCTTGTGCTTGCTTTTCTTTATACAGGTAGTTAAACTTGTTACGATTTTCATATAAAATTGGTGATAACTTTGTAAATACCCCGTATAACATACCAAACATTTATATTTTTGTAATCGAAAAGTTACGAAGATTTCGAATATAAAATAAAATGCAGGGTGTTCTATTTAAAAAAAATTAAGCTTGGTCTGCCACTACATTATCGAACACCCTGTAACATTCTAACTAATTTTGTAATGTGAAGCTCAAAGTTTTTTACAATTTTTGTTATTAAGTTTTATCGCTATACATTACTATAACAGATCTACGGAGCTTCACCCCACTAATTATTAATCACCCTGTATAAGAGCAGTAAAATATTGCATTGTTAGCTAGTTCTAAGCTATCCTGAAAATGTCAGGTGTCTAGGTAGCCTAGAACTATTTTTAAAATGGATTACAAAATTTGCGGAGTCCGTGACACCAACCAACCCAAGTATATAAAAAGGTTTTAAAAATAATTTAAAATGTCTAATATATGTATGAATTGCCAATATAAATGAATCAGATTAAAAAAATTATTAGTAGAATTTTTTACTAAGCAACAACATTTTTTTTAATATAGTAGTATTTTTATTTTGACAACGACACCCGATTTGGGCATCGAAACGTTAATAAAATTATTTTTTTCAATTTAATTGTGGCATAATTTCCCATCTAAATAGTTAATTATAAAAATTCCACAAGTAAATAGCTTCAGAGCAACATTATTTTTTAGGTTGTTCTTTTGTGTTAATATATTATTGTTTATATCCCAACAACGTTTAATTATTTACTAATACCTAAATCACTTAAATATTTTTCCACAGCAGTAGGTATATAAAACCAAAGTCAATAGCCGTTACCATTTATGCATGTATATTAATTACTAAAAAAGCTAGCTGGATTCAACACTCTGGTGTCCAAATCTGCTAGTATTTGTAACTGTACTGTTTCTCCAAACCCTAACTGATTTCAACACCCTAGTGTCAACACACGCTAGCGTCTGTAAACGTACTGTTCTTCCAAAGCCTAACTGATTTCAACACCGTGGTGTCAACACGCGCTAGCATGTGTAAATATAATGTTTTTCCAAACCCTAACTGATTTCAACACCCTGGTGTCTACACACGCAAGCATCTGTAAATATGCGGCCCGGTACCGGGTCGCGACCCACTATTTGGGAAACGCTGCTTTAAATCATAATCATTCTTTTAATGCATAGTATCAAATTATTCATATCTAAGATAAAGGCCTTAAGCTATCTTTATTAGAATCTATGGAAATTATTAAATTAAAAAATACAGATATAATTCTGAATGACCAACTTGAGACAAACAGCTCCTCACTCCTCAACCTATTCAGTTAGGTTAGCAACCACGTGCAGACACGTAGTAAAATACATCACTTGAGAAAGGCACTCTGACGAAACAGCTGTAGTGGCATTCTTCTTCTTCTTGTTTCGGATGTGTGCATCCGTTTCGGATGTTGGCGACCATCATGGCAAGCTGTACTTTGCACACTGCTGCTCTAAAAAGATTTGTGGTTGTTGTGTTGAACCACGTACGTAGATTTTTCAACCAAGAAATCCTTCGCCTTCCTGGTCCTCGCTTTCCTTCCACTGTTCCTTGCCAGATTAGTTGCAGCAGTCCATATCTTTCACTGTTCCTCATGATTCAGGTATTCGATTTTTGCTGTTTTTATTGTGATTAACAGCTCTTTTTCTTTTTGCATTCTCAGCAAAGCACCCTGATTAGTAATGTGGTCGGTATAAGATATCTTCAGAATTCGACGATAAAGCCACATTTCAAACGCCTCAATTTTCTTGCAGGTGGCGTCTGTGAGAGTCCACGACTAAACTCCGTACCACAGTATAGGAAAGATATAACATCGTAGTAACTTGATTTTTATAGGTATCGACAAGTCATGACATTTGAATAACTTTGCCATTTTTTGAAATGCAGATCTTGCTTTCTCTATCCTACATTTGATTTCTATGGAATGGTCCCAATTTTCATTGACGTTCGTACCAAGGTAGGTGTATGTTTTTACTCTTTCTATTTGTTGACCGTTCACACTGATTCGTCCAAATTGCTGTTCCTTCTTAGAGATCATCATACATTTTGTTTTCTTAGTGTTTAGCGAAAGACCGTTTCTCTGACTGACTTGTGCGATTCTGTTCATTAACCTGTGGAGGGCTTCAGCACTGTCAGCGAATACCACTGTGTCGTCTGCGTATCTTATGTTATTGATACATTCTCCGTTAATTCGAATTCCGGCTTCAACATCGTCCACTGCTTCTTGAAAGATTTCCTCCGAGTAGATGTTAAACAGCAGTGGTGATAGTATACATCCCTGACGAACCCCACGTTTAATTTTGATATCATCGGATTCTCCTGCCTCTGTCCGGATAGATGATGTTTGATTCCAGTACAGATTGCTGACAATCCTTAAATCACAGGTGTTTATTCCAATATTGTTCAGTATCTCCATCAGCTTGTAGTGCTTTACAGTATCGAACGCTTTATGGTAATCAATAAAACATGCATAAATATCGCAATTTAGTGGCATTAATATAATAAATTTTGTGGAAGTGTTGAAAACAAACGTTTTCAGTGTTTTATTATTACATATTTGTAGATATAATATTGGTCTGATCAATTTATTATTTATAATTTGTCATTTCATAATCACACAACATTATTATTCTTGTTATTGTCATTTTAGCATTTAATTTTGATGTATGGGAGACCTGATGATGGTTTGTAAATTATAGAAAGCGAAATCGGTCGTCTGTAGTAAAATAAAAGTGATTGTGAGTAAGTCTATTCATTTATTTAATTTTCCAATACTTGAAATGCACTCACACAGGCAACAAAATATTCAATATTCTTTAAAAATATTTTCTTGAATTCCACCCAGACTTCCATTCTGTTCATTATGATATTATTTACTCTTAATTTACCGCTTGAGTGACGCACACTATTTCAGATATAATAGACCAAGAGCTAGCAACGTCGGAAAAAAAAAGTATTTTAAGACAACTGGTTCTTTAATATATTATTCCCTATGCTTCCTCGAACACCGTACCGGCCATCTGGCTGCTGATACAGGTTGCGTTCATTACTACGCAGCACACCTGTGCAGGTAAATATATCGAATTTAAAATTACACTCGGGTGCAAAAAAAACGATCTACTGAAAAGTTGGTCATTTTTGATGTCTCGAATTTCCTAAACCTGTTGTCCGATTTAAGTGATTTTTTTACCATGTTATAGCCTTATTCATGATCAATATCTCTGTAATAATATTGTTGCTAGACAGGTGAACTGTCATTGTATACCGGGTGTAAGAATCAAACTGTGTTTTTTTCTCAAAGTTCGCATCATCCTGTGGACTATTCTAGAGTTTATAAAATACTGAAATTAAAAACCAACTATAGCCTCAGGTTTTCTTAACATTCTGTTTTTATATTCATTCACTTATGTTGGATAATAAAAAGTTAGGTACTTTAACAACTAATCAAGTTCGTCATCAGTACAGGGTGTTTTAATACAAGTGCGTCAAACTTTTAGAGGTAATTTTACACAAGAAAATAATGACAGTTGGCTTTATAATCATATGTCCGCAAACGCTTCGTTTCCGAGATACGGGATGTTCAATTTTTTTTACAAACTGGCGATTTATGTATTGCTTTATAACCAGTTGAGATATGCAAATCAAATTTGGTGGGTTTTAGGCCTTAGAATTAAGACGTAGTTATTGCACATTTTTTGACATACAATTAAGAATTTAATATTCACCATTAGCGCGCAAACGGGTATTATGACCGATCATATTACCCGTATGGACGCCAATGGTGAATATAAAATTCTTAATTGTATGTCAAAAAATGTGCAATAACTACGTCTTAATGCCCACCAAATTTGATTTGCATATCTTAACTGGTTTTAAAGCAATAAATAAATCGTCAGTTTGTAAAAAAAAATTGAACACACCTTATCTCGGAAACGAAGCATTTGCGGACATATGATTATAAAGCAAACTGTCATTATTTTCTCATGTAAAATTACCCCTTAAAGTTTGTCGCACTTATTTAGAAACACCCTGTACTGATGACGAACTTGGCCAGTTGTTAAAGTACCTAACTTTTTTATTATCCAACATAAGTGAATGAATTTAAAAACAGAATGTTAAGAAAACCTGAGGCTATAGTTGGGTTTTAATTTCAGTATTTTATAGATGCTAGGATAGTCCACAGGGTGATGCGAACTTTGAGAAAAAAACACAGTTTGATTCGTACACCCGGTATACAATGACAGTTTACCTGTCTAGCAACAATTTTATTACAGCGATATTGTCAATGAATAAGGCTATAACATGGTAAAAAAATCACTTAAACTGGACTACAGGTTTAGGAAATTCGAGACATCAAAAATGATCAACTTTCAGTGGATCGATTTTTTTGCACCAGAGTGTATTTTAAGACGAAAAATTTTTTTGTCATTACTTTTTAAACATTATTAGAAATATGAATTATAATTGCCAGACATTTCTGTGGTTTAAAAAGTAATGACAAAAACATTTTTCGGCTCTAAATAATTTTAAATTCAAAATACAGGGTGATTGATTAGTGTGATAAAGCTCGGTAGATCTTCTATAGTAATAGATAGCAATAAAAGTTAATAACAAAAATTGTAGCCAACTTCGAGCTTCACATTACAAAATTAGTTAGAATATTACAGGGTGTTCGATAACATAGTGGCAGACCAAACCTATGTTAACGACGTTCTACACCTTCGGCAGAGAATTAAGGATTTGCATGAAATTTTAGTATGTTATAGTTTACTTCAAAAAACTAAGACTTGATTTTTTAAAAAAATGTTTACCGTGCCGTTTAATTACTATTAAGGGTCAAAGTTAAGTTTTAACATGGGCTCTTATGGGAATTCTTAAAAAGTTAATAACTTTTGACCCAAATTTACGATTTTTAATTATTTGTGCTTAAATTAAAGGTTTTTTGTAAGGAATAACATATTAAAAAATGAGGATTGTTTACCGTACCATTTATTTTTAATTTATTTATTATAATTAATTTCGTAATTTATTCCATAATTTCCGTAATTTATTATAATTTATTTTTATAAAGTATTCAATACTGAAACATATGATTTGAGTATTCTGCCATAAATGCATTGTTACCAACTTTCGCTTGCATATAAGTTTCCCCCCTTTCCTCTGAGAGGCATACCCCGCAACGAAGGTGTAGAACGTCGTTAAGTTATTAATAACAAAAATTGTAGCTAACTTCGAGCGATTACAAAATTAGTTAGAATATTACAGGGTGTTCGATATCATAGTGGCAGACCAAACTTATGTTTTTTTAAATTGAACACCCTATATTTTATTTTATATTCGAAATCCTTTTAACTTCCCCATCACAAAAATATAAAGGTTTGTTATGTTATATAGGGATTTTACAAAGTTATAACCAATTTTCTATGAATATCGTAACAAGTTCGGCTCCCTGTATGAATAAAAATAAGCACAAAAGCAATGGTTTATTGGTGCCATATGTTTTTGTTGATTGTGAAAATTTTTAAGAATTGTTGATATTGCTAATTTTCTTTATATCGAATACAGGGTGAGTCAAAACACAAGTACATTCTTTTCTCAGAAATTTTAAATGGAACACCCTGTATTTTATATCACCATCGAAAAGTACCATTACCGTACTTTAATTTTTGTATAATATTCCCTATGTCTAAATTTGTTAGTTTTCTAGATATTTTCATTTTTCAGAGCATGTTATTAATTAGGGTGTTTTATTTAAAATTACTGAGAAAATAATGTACTTGCGTTTTGACTCACCCTGGATTCGATATAAGGAAAATTAGCAATATCAACCATTTTTATAAATTTTGACAATCAACAAAAAAATATGGTACTAATAAACCATTGCTGTTTTACCTTTTTTTTATTTATACAGGGAGCTGAACTTATTACGATTTTCATAGAACATTGGTTATAACTTTGTAAATACCCTGTATAACATAACAAACCATTATATTTTTGTGATGGGAAAGTTAAGAAGATTTCGAATATAAAATAAAATGTAGGGTGTTCCATTTAAAAGACAAAAGTTTGGTCTGCCACTATGTTATCGAACACCCTGTAACATTCTAACTAATTTTGTAATGTGAAGCTCAAAGTTGGCTACAATTTTTGTTATTAACTTTTATTGCTATCTATTACTATAGCGGATCTACTAAGCTTTATCACACTAATCAATCACCCTGATATTGTATTTACCTGTACAGGTGTGCTGCGCAGTAATGAACGCAACCTGTATCAGGAGCCAGATAGCCGGTACGGTGTTCGAGGAAGCATAGGGAACAATATATTAAAGAATCGGCTGTCTTAAAATACTTTCTCGAAAACGTTGCTAGCTCTTAGACCATAAATATATTCTTCATAAAGAACATAATTCAGTTCAGTCAATTACAGTGTAATCGTAATAGACTGATGGAAGATTGTTGAAAAACTAAAACTAATTTTGCTTTTTATCCTTTAAGGTATCGGCAAAAACCGCTAACACTATAATCTTTATTGAGAAGAAATCATTTATGTGGATGTAATAGAAATATTTCTGGTTTAGGTTTTTTTGCGATAATAGAATTGTCTTCTCCATGTTTTTTATTTTGTTTACTACAATGTAGTGCTATTTATTCGTTTAGTGAAACAATATGTAACAGGAAAAAACATTAATGACAGTAAACCATTATGACAGTATCGTAATGACAGTAAATCATTATTAGTCCATTCTTTCACGGTTTTTGCTCTAAATTTTAAAGAACCGCTTGGATTGACATGAAATTTGGCATACGCATAGCTTACATGTCAAAGAAAAAAAGTGATATTGTGCCGATGTGTGCTTTTGCCCTGGGGGTGACTTTCACCCCTCTTTAGGGTGAAAAAATATAAGTCTAAAATAAGTCCGGAAATGGATAAACTGACTAATTTTAAGTAACTTTTGTTCTATAGATATAGAGCTTTTTCGCCAAGTCAACACTTTTCGAGTTATTTGCGAGTGAATATGTTCATTTTTCAACAAAATAACTACATTTTTAGACGGTTTTTCGCAAATAACTCAAAAAGTAAGTATATTGTAGAAAAAAACGCTCTTGGCAAAAATATATCCTGTAAAAAAGTAAAAAAAAATGGTGTACGCGTTAGGTCTCTGGACCTCGTAAAACCAGAGTTATAGCCAAAGAAAAATAGATTCATATTCACCAAATTTCAAATAGAATATTTCAAAGTGAAATATCCAAAAAATTAAGCAATTTTTGGGGAAAACTCATTATAACTTTTTTAAATTGTTTAAAAAAAGCTTTATTTCTGTTTTTATAAAAAGTTTCTAGCATTAAATTTAAGCAAGTTACGCTCAAAATAAAGTTGGTCGCTTTTGTTTTGGCAAAAAAAATCGGGAAGACCACCCCCTAATTAGCAACTTTATATGAAATTAATCGCTCCACAAAATATTTTACTTATGTTGTGTTTATATGATCTGTAAGTTTCATCGATTCAAAGTGCTTATTTTGGAAAAAATTTGGTTTTAAAGTAAAATTTTTAAAAATTTTAATTTTGAAAAATATGCTTTTTTCAAAATAACCAAAAAAATTTTACGAGATACCAAAAATCTCGAAAAACAAAAAAAGTCAGCATTGCTTTTCTGAATATCATGTATTTTTTTGTTTTTCTGTTAGACAAAAATTGATTGGGATTTGGTGTTTCTAAATTTGGATACATTCGTGATGAGTGACTCGTTCAACCCCTTTTAACTACAGCCCTTTCAAAAATAAGGACTTTGAACTGATGAAACTTACAGATCATATAAACAATACATACGCGGGTCAACAAACTTGTGAAGTCGTAACGATTAAGTTCATTTGAGATACTAATTAGGGGGTGATTTTCCCGATTTTTTTACCAAAAAAGAAGGGACTAACAAGACAAAAATGAATCTTTTTTTTAACACTTTAAATAAATTGTAATGAGTTTTCCCCGAAATGTGCTTCATTTTTGGTTATTTCACGTTAAAGTATTCCATTTGGAATTTGACGAATATGAACCTATTTTTAATTAGCTATAACTCTGCTTCTACTAGGTATAGAAACGTGATATATACACCATTTTTTAAAAATTTTTACAGGCTATATTTTTGCTATGAATGTTTTTTCAACAAAATACGTACTATTTGAGTTATTTGCAAAAAAGCGACTAAAAGTGTGGTTATTTTGTTGAAAAAATGAACATATTCACTGGCAAATAACTTGAAAAGTATTGACTTAGTGAAAAAACTCTATAGAACAAAAGTTACTTAAAATGAGTCAGTTTATCAATTTCCGGACTTACTTTGGACGAATACTTTTTCACCCCCGAGAGGGGGTGGAAAGCACCCCCGGGGCAAAAGCACATATCGGCACAATATCACTTTTTTTCTTTGACTTGTTAGCTATGTGTATGCCAAATTTCATGTCAATCCAATCGGTTCATTAAAATTTAGAGGTTTTGCAATATTTTACCGTTAAAGAACTGACTATATGAAGGTATCGTTTGCATGCCTATTGTTGTTCATTGGTCCATTTATCTTTATTCTAGCTGTTTCTCCCTCCCTTATTTCAAATTTCTTCAGAATATGCGTTGAACAGTACCGGCGACAATACACACCTCTGTCGTACCCCTTTTTTAATTTCGAACTCTTCGGATGTCTGTTCAAAATGTGTTCGTATATGTGCCGCAGTTTATAATATAGATTTCGTCTTTCCTCTTTGAACAGCTCTTTAATATACAGGGTGTTAGTAAATAAGTATGAAATACTTTCAGGGGTACTACATGACAAAAAAATGGCAGTTTGTTCTATAAACGTATGTCCGCAAATGCTTCGTTTCCGAGATACGGGGTGTTGAAATTTTTATTTCAAACTGCCAATTTTTTTTATTGCTATAAGACCGGTTGAGCCATGAAAATTAAATTTGATCGGTTTTAAAAGGTAGTTCTTGCGCATTTTTTGACATACAAATAACAATTTTGCATTCATCATTGGCGCGCCTACGGGTAATGGTCTGAATTTTTTTAAAGAAAAAAATAGTACGCCACTGGGATATTTCAAATTCAAAATTATTTTTGTATTCCACGGTTAATTTTCACGATAAAGAACCTTTCTTGTCTTTTTTCATATGGTGCACCGTTTTTATGCAAAAAATAAAACATCTTCGCGCGTATTTTTTCAACGAAAACTTTTCGTTTATAAATTCGCAAAAGTGTGTGTTATTGCGTTGCCGCTCCTGAAATATCTAGAGGCCACCTAGCGATGGATTTCTATGTAGTTTTGTCTTCTGAATCCAAATCGGAAAACGGCATTTCGCTATCTCTAACCATCTTCGAGATATCCGACCTCAAAGTCGTCATTGTGACGTCACAAGCCTCCTTTAAATTGTCATTTTCTTCCGACATAGAAACGTCAACTCTACTTTGTTTTCGTTTGACGCAACTAAACGTCAACATAAAATTGAAATGTCAGATAAACAAATTTTATTTATTTATGTTAATGTAATGTTAAATTACACTTCATTATTTTCAAGGAAAACTGTTTATTTTGTATTTATTTATTTTTATTAGATATCAAATCTATATTATACGAGGTATGTCAAAAAATATGAAATTCGATCAAGATTAAAGTGTCTTTATTTTTCACAAGATTGAAAATGCAATTACTTGTACATTCTTCTAAAGATAAAAAAAATATTTATTTGAAAATTTTTCTCAAATTACGAATATCAATATCATTTTCATTCATAACTCTTTTATTATTAATTTTACGAAGAAAAGTTATTCTTCATAAAAAGATCTGCATGGTCTAAAATCTAAGATGCAATCATCATATATCAAATTTTATCAATTTTATTCGAGGTACATATGTCAAAAAATATGAATTTTTTTTATGTATTTTGACCCGTAGAACACGAATTTTTTGGGTAACAGTCGATCCGGATGTCGATAAGATTGTTATATACAAAGAACTTGAGGAATCACATAACAGCGATTTTTCGACATAAACGCGGTTGAACTTTCAAAAAAAACGAAAAATTGCAATTTTTGAACCCGAATAACTTTTGATTGAAAAATAAAATAGCAATTTTGCTTACTGCATTTGAAAGTTCAAGTCAAATTCTATTGGTTTTGATTACTTTCATTGCTAAAAATTAATGTTTTTGTTGTTAAACAAAACTATAAACACATAGTGATTGAATGATGTTTTCAATGCATTTCTCATTTGAAATCCAACGAGTAGGCATCCACACACACAATTTCTACGTAAATTACGTACATTAAAACGCATGCATTGGGCACGGGAAACACTATGTGTTTATGGCTTTGTTTAACAAATAAAAACTTAATTTTTAGCAATGCAAATACTCAAAATCGATAGAATTTGACTTGAACTTTCAAATGCAGTAAGCAGAATTGCTATTTTATTTTTTAATCAAAAGAAATTCGGGTTCAAAAATTGCACTTTTTCGTTTTTTGAAAGTTCAACAGCGTTTATGTCGAAAACTATGCATTCTACGAAAAAACTTGTAAAATCATTTTTTGCTTAGAATGACCCAGATAATACAAAAAAATGTTTTGTTTTGCGAAAAATGCGAAATTGTCGACATCCGGATCGACTGTTACCCAAAAAATTCGTGTTCTACGGGTCAAAATACATAAAAAAAACTTGGGTAAGTCCATCTGAAGTAAGGAGGCCGTTGTACCCCCCCTGGCGACAGGACTAAGAGTACCTTTATAGTTCACAATATTTAAATTAGGATATAATTGCATATTAAAACATAGCATTTAATACTAAACAACTTTTCATAATAGAAATTTTCCATATTATGAATTTAAATACGTAAATAAACAAAGTTTTCGTTATGATAATGCTCGCGTTTTCAGCTTGTTCATTTCTTAATACATTATCAAGAACTCTCCGAAATAAGATATAATAATACCAAACTAGAACAATAACAGAAAATATTACTAAAGACATTTTAACTATGTGCAAAGCTACAACAAATGTTCAAAATTACCTCCTTTAATAAACTATTTTTAATGGGAAATAAGCCACAATTTTATGAAATGATTTTATTAACGTTTCGAAGCCCAAATCGGGTTTCGTTGTCAAAATACAAAATACTACTAAAATAAATAAAAATGTTGTTGCTAAGTAAAAAAATTCTTCTAATAATTTATTTAATCTGACTCATTTATATTGGCAATTCAGACGTATATTATACATTTTAAAGTAGAAGACTTTAAAATGATATCTCCAATATTTATGAGTTGCGTTCCTGGGACGACTTTACTAAAAGATAGTTCATTCGATTACATGAAATCAATCCCAACTCAAGAATATCCGTCACAAAAAAATCATAGCATGTGATCTGTCTTTAAAAAGACAACCAAATGCAACGATGACAGTAAAATTCTCGCGTTAGAGATTCCATAGTAAATTAAATTAACATACGCCACTGAGACATGTCAAATTAAAAATCATTTTTGAATTCCTCGTTCAATTTATGACAAAAATATCTTTCTTGCCTTTTTTTCATATGAGGCGCCGTTTTTATACAAAAAAATAAAACGTCTTAACGCTTACAAATTATTCGAGGTAGTTTCCAAATGCATAGAAACTTATTTCAAATACTTTGTAAACGTTAAGGTGTTTTATTTTTTTGCATAAAAACGGCGCCTCATGTGAAAAATAGGCAAGAACGATTTTTTGTCGTAAATTGAACTAGGAATTCAAAAATGATTTTTAATTTGACATGTCTCAGTGGCGTACTATTTCTTTTCTTTAAAAAAATTCAGACGAAACCTATACGCGCGCCAATGGTGAATATAAAATTATTCTGTCACCTTTAAAGGAGGTAATTGTGAACATTTGTTGTAGCTTTGCACCTAGTTAAAATGTTTTTAGTAATATTTTCTGTTATTGTTCTAGTTTGGTATTATTATATCTTATATCGGTAGGGTTACCATATGTCCGGATTTCGTCCGGACAGTTCGGATTTGAAAGACATGTCCGGATTGGGTCCGGATATGAGAAATGTCCGGATTTTTTTGCTTTACTAAAAAAATGGTAAATACTAGGCCCAACGGTGGGAAATTTCATTCTGCGCAGCACCTTAAGTCTAAAGTACGTTAAACCATAGGTATATGTATTTTAAGGTACTAGTACACTTTAGAAGACCAAAAATAATCATCTTTTTCAAGAACTTTTTTCTCAGAACCTTTATTAGAAATGAATATAAAACTTCTTACATATTAATATCTAACTCTTAGAGAGTACAAAAAATATATCTTTTTTCATTTATCCACGTACACTAATATTGTAGAGGGCGCAGAAGTCGAGGCCTCGAAAAATGATGGCGGACAGTTAATCTCAGGATTGGGATATCTGAAACAAAAAAGTCGTACTGCATTTGAAAAAGGAAGGTTTCTTACGTGACAATTTACCACAATTTTACCAAAAAATACAAAATTAATATTTTTTAACCATGAAAAACTGAAGAAAAACGGGCGATTTTTTCACAATTTTTTTTCAAATTTCCGTAAAATCTTTTTCAAACGTCGTACGATTTTTGTGTTTCAGAGATCCCAATCCTGAGATTAACTGTCCGCCATCGAAACTACTTTTTTTCGAAGCCTCGATTTTGGCGCCCTCTACAATATTAGAGTACGTACATAAATGAAAAAAGATATATTTTTTGTATTCTCTAAGAGTTAGATATTAATATATAAAAAGTTTTATGTTCATTTCTAATAAAGGTTCTGAGAAAAAAAATCTTGAAAAAATGCTTATTTTTGGTCTTCTAAATTCTAAAGTGTACTAGTACCTTAAACTGGCAGATATTTTCAATGTTAGTTGCATATTGTAGCGAAACAGCTGTACTTTTAATGCTGCCATATGCATTTCGCATATATGTACAATGTAGAGGTAGCAACGCAGTCAAATTCACATTTTACATTGTCTACAACTCCTTGGACTACCCCTGTCCGGATTTGGCCTTAATAAATTATGGTAACCCTATATATCGGAGAGTTCTTGATAATGTATTAAGAAATGAAAATACGCGCGCGAAGATGTTTTATTTTTTTTTGCATAAAAACGGTGCACCATATGAAAAAAAGACAAGAAAGGTTCTTTATCGTAAATTAAACGTGGAATACAAAAATAATTTTTAAATGAAGTAAAAGTCAGACTTACTCTCAATCTTTATTATAACTTCCGACGACCGGTTTCGCTCTTTAAAATTTGTAGAGCATCTTCAGGTCAAAGGTAACAAGTTACAAAATGCTACAAATAAAAACCAGAATTAGGACATTGTCTGGTTGTAAAAGATGCTAAAGATCCATATGATCAAGACAATGTCCTAATTCTGGTTTTTATTTGTAGCATTTTGTAACTTGTTACCTTTGACCTGAAGACGCTCTACAAATTTTAAAGAGCGAAACCGGTCGTCGGAAGTTATAATAAAGATTGAGAGTAAGTCTGACTTTTACTTCATTTAAAATGAACTCTCACATGCAACCCATTCAAGATTTAAATAATTTTTAATTTGAAACATCTCAGTGGCGTACTATTTTTTTCTTTAAAAAAATTCAGACCATTACCCGTAGGTGCGCCAATGATGAATACAAAATTGTTATTTGTATGTCAAAAAATGCGGAATAACTACCTTTTAAAACCGATCAAATTTAATTTTCATAGCTCAACCGGTCTTATGGCAATAAAACAATTGGCAGTTTGAAATAAAAATTTCAACAGCCCGTATCTCGGAAACGAAGCGTTTGGGGACATACGTATATAGAACAAATTGTCATTATTGTGTCATGAAGAATTTACCCCTGAAAGTATGTCATAGTTATTTACTAACACCCTGTATTCTCTCCATCGTTTTAGTTTTTCGTCAGTCGTTATCATGGTGTTCCCGTTTTTATTTAAAAGTATTGTATATTTATTGTACAGAGTATACCACAAACCGTTCTGAGGACTGCAAAATGAAGAAACGTACTTCAACGGATGGTGGTGGTCTCTGAGACAAATTAAATCTTCAGCTGTCTCTCATTACCTTAGTTCTATTCACATTTTACACAGGTTACAAGGTTATACACATGGCGCTCACCCGGTGACACGCCAGAAAATCTCATTAGAAACCAGATTGACTATATTTTAATAAATAAAAGATTCAAAAACTCTACAACATCAGTGAAAGCCTACCCTGGTGCAGATATTAAGTCAGACCATAACCCACTTGTCGGTAAGTTTCGTCTGAAATTTAAAAAAATCCACAAACCTAATCCTATAAGATACGATCTCAAACAACTAAGAGATGATGACATAAAGCAAGAAGTACGGGAATATCTGAAGAACAACATATCCAAGTCAGAAGTAGTTAATGATGTTGACACAGAAATAAACCACTTAGAAAACATTGGGAAGGAAATATTAGACCAATACCTGCGACCGAAAAAGACAGAAAAGAAAAAGCCATGGATGACCGACGGTATATTACAGATGATGGACAGAAGAAGAGAATCCAAGCGGAAAGACTACGTTGCATATCAGTTTCTAGACAAAGAGATAAAAAAAGCTGTCAGAGAAGCTAAAAACAGAAATCTGGAAGAACATTGTGAAGAAATCGAGATGTTGGAACGTAAACACGATTCCTTCAACCTCCACAAAAAGATCAAAGAAGCAGCAGGCATCTATAAATCAAAAAGGCCGGGACACTTAACAGACGCTCAAGGAAATCCAATAGTTGATATTGAAGAAACAAGAACAACATGGATGAAATATGTGACAACAACATTTGAAGACGATAGGAATGTCACCATCACACAAAATAAAAATGACGATACCGGACCACCTATTCTCGAAGCGGAAGTAGAAGCGGCTATAAACAACATTAAGGTGGGAAAAGCCGCAGGACCAGACGAGTTCTACTCAGAATTTTTAAAAATTATGGATAAAGACGAAGTAAAAAGACTTACCTTGATCTTCAACAAAATATACCAAAGTGGAAAAATACCCCAACAGTGGCTAAGATCAACTTTTATAACAATCCCTAAAAAACCCAATGCCAAAAAATGTGAAGATTATCGAATAATAAGCCTTATGAGCCATCTCCTGAAAACTTTTTTAAAAATTATACATAAAAGAATATATAAAAAGTGTGAAGAACACATGACAAACACACAATTCGGCTTTAGGGATGCATTGGGTACTCGAGAGGCACTTTTTGCAATACAAGTTCTCTTTCAAAGATGTAGAGACGTGAATTGTGATATATATGTGTGTTTTGTTGATTACTAGAAAGCGTTCGATAGAATAAAACATGACGAACTGATGAAAATATTAAATTCAATTGGTCTAGACAGCAGAGATCGCCGTATAATAAACAATATCTATTACGAACAAACTGCAGCTGTTAGAGTAGGGGATCAGTTAACAGACGACATAAAGATAAAAAGAGGTGTGCGACAGGGATGTATATTGTCCCCATTATTGTTCAATACATATTCAGAACACATTATGAACCTAGCGCTAACGGACATAGACGAGGGAATACTTATAAACGGAGAACGATTGAACAACATAAGATACGCTGATGATACTGTCATTTTTGCAGACAGTCTTGAAGGTCTGCAGACACTTGTCTCCAGGGTGGCAGAAGTAAGTAGCAGGTTTGGGCTTGATTTTAACATCAAAAAAACCAAATACATGGTTATAAGCAAAAATAGGATACCACCTGGTCAATTACTAGTTAACCAACAACCTATAACATAAATCACCAACTTTTGTTATTTGGGTGCAAACTTAAATGAACAGTGGGACCAATCGACGGAAATTAAGATAAGGATCGAGAAAGCAAGATCAGCCTTCGTCAAAATGAAAAAAATCTTTAACAGTCACGATATAAAATTGGAAATAAAAATTCGTTTACTAAAGTGCTACGTATTCTCCGTTCTTTTATATGGCGTGAAGTCATGGACCTTAACTGAAGCATCACTGAAGAGACTCGAAGCATTTGAGATGTGGTGCTATAGACGCATTTTGAGGATTTCCTGGATAGACAGAGTTACCAACGAAGAAGTTCTACATAGAATGGGTAAAGAGCGCGAAGTAGTCGTAACCATAAAACGTCGCAAACTGGAATACCTGGGCCATGTAATGCGCAATGAACAACGATATGACCTACTTCGGACCATACTTCAAGGTAAAGTGCATGGGAAAAGAGGTCCAGAACGAAGAAGAATATCCTGGCTGCATAACCTGCGAAAATGGTTTAACTTAACCACTACTACCGGACTTTTCAGGGCAGCAGTCAACAAAGTCAGAATAGCCATGTTAGCGTCCAACATCCGTAACGGATAGGCACCATAAGAAGAAGAAGAAGATTCACATTTTGTGTACTAGGAAGCAAAAATTCGTTGGTTTTTTACCTAGATAACTAGACGGCTTGTGGAATGCAATTGTAGATTCCCCCTTGTCTATCATTTATCGGTCCGTTTGCCTTGCAAATTGTAGATGTCTCTATGCAGTTCAAACGCGGACCCTTAAAACTTCAACCGTAAATAAATTGGTCACATACTGAGAAATAATAAGTACCAATATGCTCACACTCAAAAAAATTTAGTTCGTAATATTGATTAACAGTGATTACTGAATAGTATTTCGTTGTCACAACAATTTAATTTGTTGTTTCAACGAACTTTTAGACATTGACGAATGTATTTGGTTATTGTCACAATGATTGAATAATAATTGTGAGAATAACTAGAGTACATTAATCAATAACACTCAATTTATTCAGCCAATAACTTAGTTTCGTATATTCAATAAATACTGTTAATTCTGGCAGCAACTCACGTTCTTGATTTCGTAGATAACAAGCAATTACTTTGGTTTATCGTGACAACGTACAGATCTTATTAAAACAATGTACAAATGTTGTTAATATAGAGTAATATATGATTGAATAGATGTAAATTGATTGTTGTGACAACGAATGCATTAATTAATCTACTTCTGCATTTAATACCCACAATCAATGCGTTCATTGTGACAATAATCGTAGTTGTTGAGACAATAAATGTTTTGCTTGACCATTTGAAAGTTAACGGCTTTTTCTTATCGTGATACTCCTAGCTTCTCTGTGTTACCGAAGTGCCGAATAATAATTGCATTTCGTTTTCAAGTGTAGTCCGTAGTAGAAGGAAGTTTTTGTGTGTCTATTATCGTGAAATTTCGGTCGAATTATTTTTAAATGTATTCATTTTTTTCGAATCCTGAGAAAACTAATTATTATTTTTGAAAATTTAAATGCAAAATAAAATATTACAGTATTATCGAGGGTCTGAAGTCCCTGAGAACCTCTATAATGATTATTTTAATAAGTCACAGGGGTGAAAAAGAGAAAATTTAGTATGATTTTTAATTTCAAATAGGCATACCATTCAACAGAATCTTTTTGTTTATTCTGAGGGACTTTCTGCCCTCGGTAATAATGTAATAATTTATTCTGTGTTTAAATTTTAAAAAAATACTTATTAGTTTTCTCAGAATCCAAAAAAAAATGAATGCGTTTAAAAAGAATTCGATCGAAATTTTGCACCTGCGCTCTCCAAAAGGATTAAAGTGTTATACATTTTTGGAATCACTATTTCAAACTCTTTTAAATAAGCTGTCAAATGACGTACTTTCCCATTTAAAAAAATCAAAGTTACGCCGCGCCTGTCACCTGAAGAGGGATCGTGTAAAGTTCGAAACATTGATGTTATAATATACTTTGATTATTTTAAAAATCGACCTGTCCGAGCGTTTTGCTTATGTGCTAAAAATAAATACGTTAATAAGGGGGTGGGGGGACTGTAACACTTATTCCAGTACACTGTATAAGTGAAATCATATGAAAAATCACACAGTGTAAAGTCCTTTAGGTTAAGGATAAAAAAGGGGGATTTAAAAAATTATTATTAATCAATTAATATCATACATTGGGCTATTGCATTCAGTAATTATTAATATAAAATACGTTCATAGTAGGAATGAACGGAACTGATTGTAAGAATGAATAGAATTGCTTGTAAGAAAAACCGTATTTATTGTGGGAATGAACGGAATTAATTGTAACAATAAACGGAAATAATTGTAGAAATAAACGAAATACAATAGAACCCCGCAAATTTGAACTAATTGGGGGGACAGCCTGTTCGGATTCCAAAAAGTTCGGATTATCCGAAAGTTAGCCTTAACTAGTAGTTCAAGGTTTTCATTGTGATTTTGAGTAGCCAAGCGTTCTCGCAAGAATGTGGACAATATTTTTGGACTCAAGTTGACTAAGGGAGAACCAAAGTAAGTTTGTGTTTAACCTTTATAAATATTTTATGAACCTATATATTAAAGTATAATATTTATTTTTAAGAAATTTTAAATGTCAAAGTCCTAGTAATCCTACATTGTCCAATTTTCTGGCTTTACTCTGTATAATAAACATGTTTTTAAGTTTTTGTCTTGAATTTTTAAATTTTTTTCACTTTCCGTTGGTTCGGATTTGCCGAAAGTTCGGATTCGCGGGGTTCGGATTTACGGGGTTCTACTGTACGTTAGGAGAAATAACACTGTTATTGACACAACGAATAGTCTTCGTCGATCAATTAACGACGATGTTGTTTCAATAAATAGTGTTCGTTGACTCAGTGAACAGGGTTCGTAATATCAATAAATAGTGTTCGTTGACTCAGTGAACAGAGTTCGTAATACCAATAAAGTGATAATTATGGTATACATAATGAATGTTCATCCATTCAATAAACGTAATACATTGGCTCAACGAACGAAAATAATGAATTGATGAACATCGTTTTGTTGTCCCAATAAAACCAAGAATTGGACAAATTTTAAGTATTGCGTTTATTGTCTGAATTAACATTTTTATTGATATTACGTACCTTTTTCGTTGAGTGCAACTAAGAATGAAAGGAAAGATCAAGGGAAAGCGAGGACTAGGAAGGAAAAGACTATCGTGACAATGAACAGGGCTAAATCTTGAACAGCTAATAAAAACAGCTAAGAACAGACAAGAGTTTGCAATTGAAGAGCTTATTTCCAGTGTCTTAAATCCAAAATTTCGATTTTTAATCTTTATAGTGTTCTTCAGGTCTAGAATAAAGTTTTATGTACCAAAACGACTTATTTACCATTTAAAAGTGCATAATATGAAAATTGTAAAATTGTATAATTTGTATGTTAAATTTGAATGAAAATCTGTAATTTCTCAGTTTTACTTTACATGGATTTAAGACACTTTGGAAATAAGCTCTTCATTTGTAGTAGCCCATTGAGCAGAGGGCTCTTTGAAGAAGAAGAACTTTAATTTATCCTTATTGCAGCTCTTTTATTTTTGACTTTTATTGGATCTTAATTCCAATATATTGTATTTCCATGGGTAGGCTATAAATATTGTTGTCCTGTTAATAACTGTCAATAAAACTTTTATTAGTCATAAAAGTCGTTTATGAAATCAACCGTGACAATATTAAGATGTAATATGGCAATAAATTCGTATATGTCACAGTAAAATAGATTGTAAGAGTGACTTTTACTTTTTTATATAGCTTCTTCATTACTTGCTATTTAATCTCTTCCAACTTTTAGCCTGGACCATTTTATTCTTTCTTCTTCTTCACTACCATCTTGACTGAAAAAGTTGACTTGCTATTTAATATCTTCCAACTTTTAGCCTGGAGCATTTTAATCTTTCTTTTTCTTCAGGTACCATCTTTGCTGAGAAAGTTGGCTATGATCATGGCTATTTTAACTTTGGAAAACCGAACCACTCTCACATTTTTGAGCAAGGAAATACATGCTTTCTAGAAAATCAAAACCTTCTATGACCAATAGGAAACAAGATAGCATGTTGTTTCTCAAAATCATATTACAAATCATTATGCAAAAAACAAGTTATTAACATTTATAAATTACTGCAAAATAAGGGTTTTTTTGCAAATATGTATCTGGGTCAATTGTTTATACATCTTAATTTGGAAACTCTCAAAAATAAAGAACATTTATAATCTGCAACTTTTATTTCAACCATTTTTCTCTAAAACAGCGGTTTCCAACTTTTTTAGCTTGAGGCACACTAACTTTAAAATTGGTTCAACCACGGCACACTTGGGTAAATAATCTCTATAATGATAGTGAGTATCATATACTCAAGATAAATCAAATTACTGAGATAAATCAAATTTCGCGGCACACCCACAAGGACTTTAGGGTACACCAGTGTGCCGCGGCACACTGGTTGGGAACCTCTGCTCTAAAATGTAGTAAGAAACGTTTTATTGGCAAACAATATTTTTGTATTAAAAATTTCTTTAGCGACATTATGCACTTTTTGAATGGGAAAAAAAGCATTGAATTCGCGACCGTCATCAGTTCGCTGAAATAGATTCTATACGTATATATATTATGTGTATGTATACATAAATAGTAAATAGTATAGGACGGAACGCACGCAACACGTATAGTACTTCTTTTTGAATGGGGAAAAAGCATTAAATTCGCAACTGTCATTGCTACGGCGAGATATTAGTAATATACATACCTACACTCACCGGCAGAGAAAACGGGCACCCCAAAAAATGGGTCATTTTTAATGTCTTGTATTTCCTGTGCCCGTTTGCTCTGCCGGTGAGTGTATATGCTATAGGTTGAATTGCGTATAAGTTCGACCAAAGTTATAATGGTTGGAGGAGGGATAGAGTGTGGACCGGAAGGTGCGGAATTATCATCAGCTATCCGTCATTTAACTTTTAGAACTTTTTGATATCTCTATAAGATTTTTTCAGCCTTTTTGCCTTGACTGAAGTATAGTCTCTTTGTTAACCTGGTTCGAGTGTTCAGTACTTATTGCAAGTCTTGAAAACTCCCATTCTAGTCTCTCGTTTAAGTCCAAATTTCGATGATTTTAATTCGTTTCCTTATTTTTTTTGTACGCAGTTTTTATTTAACGTTTGATCAAACTTGAATTATGCAAACCTATGGCGTGTTATTTTATTTCCAAGAAATATGCATTGTATTTATTTTAAACGTATAATTATATGTAATTATGAGTTAATAATGACGAAAATAGTTTCAAGTTACTCGTACGTTACCCCGTCGGTAGCTGAGATTTAGTCAACAATGAAATTCATTTAGTCACATCATTCTCAGAACTATATGCTTTCCTGAAATACTAAAGTTAAAAAAAAGCAAATGACGTAGACCACAGAAATTTTTTGTATCCTCCTCTATCTTGGATATCCGCTTGGATATTTCTGTCCAATTATCTCTCTCCTGTACGTGATTTTTGCTTCGGCCAATGAGTAACCAGTCACGTCCTTTATTTGATCCGACCATCCTACTGGAGATCTTCTTCTGGATCTTTTGCCCACTACGTTACCTTCAACTATCATTCGTTCTATGCCTCCTCTACTTCTGGTTATATATCCAAAATATCTTTTATTTAGTATATTTTGGTTGACAGTTGTGGTGAGTCTAGTTTTTATGTTAAGACTTTTTGAAGTTATACTTCTTTAGGCACGAGGGTAAATTTTTATTTTACAGGGCGCATGCGCACTCCGACAGTATGGTATAAACGTTATACGGGATCTGATTGGGTGTTAAAATCATCTGTCAATAATTGTTTAATATGGAGATTTTGGATAAACAAATTAATGTTGTGTATAATAGTTTTTATTGTTGTGATGGCAGAGAAAAAAGCAAGTTTATAATATTGTAGTGACTTTTTAAATAGTTTTTAAAAGCGACAGGTACGTAATAATTTTAAATGTTTCAGTATCCTAATAAAAAATTTCATACGTACCTACCTATTTGGAAAATTTAAAAAGAACCTACCAAAATAGTATGTAATTAATGCTTTGATTTACATAATTTGATTACCATCAAAATGTCTATCAATATTCACCTAATATATTGTTTTCTTACTCTATGTTTTGTTGTATCTTAATACTTCTTTCAATTCTAAACAATTTCAATTCAAAATCAAAATAATTTGGTTAAATTCAGAACCGTCAAAAGTTTAATCCGTTTAGTTAGTTGATCTTCGCACATGATGACACATGGTCTCCGTGGGTAAAAGTTTAAGGTGAATGAATTTCAATACTAACTGCGCTGATAAGCGGGTTGGAACCCCAATGGAAACTTCTATTTTTTTATTTTTTTTATACATTTTATGATTGTAAGTTTATTTATTATATAATTTTTTTCAGAAAATACGTATTTAGTTAAAAATTTTTCCTACATTGTTCAGAAATCATTTGTGGCATTTTTCAATGTGTTTGTTTGTGTGTGTTTTATTCTTTTATTATTTTAATTTTTGGCACTGTTTTAATAAAAAAATTTGAGAATTAGTAAGTATTAAAATTAGTTTAATATTTAAATAAAATATAAATAAACTGTTTAAAGTATATTAATTTCGTTGAAATCATATAATAGAAGTATAACTTCTTACGTGCGTACAAAGTACACACACATTCTTTTTATTTGTATAGTAGTAAAATATATTTGAATTTTTTTGCTAAAATCCATTCTGTATAGTGAAAAAACTGTTCCGTAAGATTAATTTATACTCTGATATTTGTTTCGTCTCCCTGATCTCTTTGGTAAACTTTTACGTTTCCCAGACTTATTCTACAAGTCGTATTTGTAGATATCTGTGCTCCTCACCTTATCTCCTTATCTAGCTTCTTGAATACAGAATATCAAAACTCTTAGAGAGAAAACAAAAATTAAGAGACTACAAATAAATGAAGAAAAGGCATTTTGGGCAGTCTGTTTTCGTTCATTCTGTATACATTTATGTACCATATAAGCTGTTTGATCTCAATATATTATTATGTTGTATATATTAAACACCAAATAAATAAACAATTAAATAAATGGCACAACAGCACACATCGTTTTCCCTCTAGTTATGGATTGGTATTCAATAGGATGATACATGCATGTTTCTGTCTCTCGATGTCATCAGCCATCCGAGCAGGCAGTGATATTGGTATGATCCAAAATCGAAACTTAGAAAAATGTAATTAGGGAACCGAAAGCATATGGATGAATGCCAAGAGAATGATGATGATTCTTGCCCAAAAGTGTCAGACCTATCTGTATATCTAACTCCAAGTCTAATTTAACTGTTTCCTTTCATCGTTTTCTTTATTTTCCCCAGTCTACAACAACTCTGGTAGGAGTTAGCATTTTTAGAATTATTTTTAATTTAAATAGTGGTGTGATACTCAGGGTACAGAGGAATGTTTTTAAAATTTTCATGCAAACTCATGGTCTACGTCATTGGATAATAGACGACACACCTGACGTAATAGGTACAGAAAGATAAGGACAATGATTTTACTGCCACAGTAAAGATAACTTTATACAGTACAATGTTGCTTCTGACATATTAAGCCTTTGTTGTTTTCATCAATAAAATCCTTTTTCCTCAATCAGTTAAAATATTAATTATCTGACAGCTACAAAACAAATATTTCCTTTATTGAAAAGTAGAAAAATGTGGCAACTTTTTCCTGTGATCTCTATTTTGTAAAGGATATCCAAAAGAAGTTGGTAAGAAGTGTTCCGAAGGGTCAGAAACTTTGATCATTAAAAAAACTGCAGTATCAAAAACATTTTACAGTTGAATGTGATTACCAACCATTGTTACAGTTGATTAAGCAGGTAAAGATTCTGGGCAAGCCCAGCATAATGAAATGGATAACTTGTTTGAGAATGGTTTGCTTATTATAGTTCCATCCAATAATGTTCCTAGCATAGGTTCCTTTTATTATGTCCAAGAATTGTGATAGATTTCCCGATTTTCTGTTGTATCGGTTTTTTTTTGTATAAAAATACATAGTTAGAATTTATTGAATGCTTCAGTATCATTAGTTCAATTTCTCTTTTGTTACAGATCAGATGAAGACGACCCAACTGGCAGTAAGTTCACGAGAATGGAAGACGAAAACATCCAAGACAAGGAAAGATTCGCCAGGTATCTATCAACTCTTAGATTTTTCACTCTCATATAGGTACTCTTCTTCTATATTACATAATGTGCAAAAATAAGATCTTTATTTTTAAAATCTAAAACTCGAATATGACATTTTTTTCAATAATTCATTTAAATTTGATTACATTGGTAATTTTTTGTTTTGGAGTACACAGCATTGATGAAACCAGCATCAAAAAGCTTTACTACATATTTCGAAAAAACTTTACATAATTCACTGAAGTTCTATACTTCACTTATGGGTTCAGGATTCTTATGTACAGGGTGTTTGGTAAATAATGGGCCATAGCTTAACCTTAGATTCCTGAGCTTAAAATAGGTCGATTTAAGCTAACTTACCTAAGTATGAAAGTTGATAATAACTGAAATACAGGGTGTCAAAAGTTAAACTTTTATTTTATTTATTCTTGAATATTTCCTGACAGGCATGAGCTAACAACACGAAATTTGGTAAGCGGGATTTTTTGGGACGATAAATCTAAATTCGCCACTAAAAATAATGCATTACCCAGAGGGCGCCACACACGTCTTTCAGCGCTCATTTAATACGTTCAATTTTTTTTATCCCCCACTCTACATACTTTTATATACTTAAAATGATAATATTTGTGCATAGTTCTCATATTTATGTTACTGCATCGCAAATTCCTTTTTGCATCGCAAATTCCATTAGAAGAAATTTGCGATACATTTTTGGAAATTATTATGGCTTTAAGTTTATTTTTCGGGTGTAACTACAATGATATTATTATGAAACAATTATGTTGCATCGCAGATTTAAAATGCATTTATTTCGAAATCGGTTAAGTTTAGCGAGATGAATGTAGTATACCTTTTTTAAGTAAAAATATTAAAAGAATAAAAATTCTGATTCAAAAAGTATGTAGAGTGGGCACGGGCGCCCATATAAAAATTTTTAGGGGGGGGGGGCACACGTCCTAAGAAAATAGCCGCAACTATTTTCTCCACTCGAACGCACACTGTCCACGCCGCGCTCAAAGCCACCTCCTGACGGCCGACGAGGGACGCAGGTTCGCCTGTCGTTGTACAATGGTTTCTAGGGAGACTGGTCGAGAGCAAAGCACGGACAGTACACGTAAATGTCTATGGAACCAACAACAATCCATCAAACTTTCTTCTCTGTTGACTTCTTAGCCTTCTGGACACCACCGTCCGGCATAACCCAGGATCCAAAAACACCAGGACACGGCGCTTGCCCCAGTGTGTTTTTCGGACTGTTTGCTTTTGCTGCCAACACTATACATCCACTATAAACCCTGAAGATTACAAAATCCTAAACGGGGACAATCATTGATCGCATTTCCACATAGCATTATATCTATACACGCAAATCAAACAATGATAGTAGGGGGCAGACGTGAAGATGTTGCACATTATATTTTGTATACTTTGAATAACCGTATATAGTTTAAAGCGCCCGAAAAGCTAGGAGGGGGACCACGGCCCCCCTCCCATGGGTATGGGCGCCCATAAGAGTGGGGATAAAAAAAATTTAACGTATTAAATGAGCGCTGAAAGACGTATGTGGCGCCCTCTAGGTAATACATCATTCGTGGTGGCGAATTTAGATTTCTCGTCCCAAAAATCCCCCGCTTAACAAATTTCGTGTTATTAGCTCATGTCTGTCAGAAAATATTCAAGAATAAATAAAATAAAAGTTTAACTTTGACACCCTGTATTTCAGTTATTATCAACTTTCGCACTAAGGTAAGTTAGCTTAAATCGACCTATTTTAAGATCAGGAATCTAAGGTTAAGCTATGGCCCATTCTTTACCAAACATCCTGTATATATAAAAAATATATAATTATTAATTTGTTTTTTACTTAAATTTCTGTTTTTATTAATAATTTATAAATAAATTATGAAATTTTATTGATGGCAGAATTTTGATTAAAAAGGGAATTTTAGTAGACTTTTTTTATTACAACAAAAATATTTACAATAAATTACGATAATTATTGTAAAAATTATTGTCTAACACTTCGCTATTTTCAAGACAAACGTTTTCTACAACACAATGACATCGTATAATATTTGGTTCCGAGTTCCGAGATATTCAGGTGAAGAGCCTTCATTTATTCTAAACCCATAAATTGTTGCTATTTTTTCGGATTTTTTTAAATGAGCTGTCGACGGTCGATATCGTTCGCTGCAGCGGCGACCGGTGGGTTCGAAGTTCGAGTAGAGTACCACAGTACCGCCGTCGATGGTCGTACCATCTAAGTTGTCAAGTACCTGATAAAGATGGGAACGGCGCCGAAGATTTTATTCGCGGAATAGTTCCGTTTATACGAGTAGTGGTACTGTTTTGAAACTGTTGTGGAAATACAGTACTTTTTCAAATAGCATTAGTTTGTAACTATGTATCTAGATATTAACCTTTCGTCGTTCCTATTATGGTCTCCTCTAGTCATCCTAACACCGTACCATTTTCATTTCAGCTACTTTCATCTTCTTTTCCTAAACCCTGAACACAGTCCACACTTCTGAACCATACAAAAGTACCGACCAAACATATCACCACTTAACCGTTCTATCTCTGGATCCAAGATTCAAGGTCATTTATCTAAGAATTGGTCCGTTATGACAGTTTCCAAATATGTCATTTTGTGAACTTTTTCAACTTGGACTCAACTTAAATGAAGCTCTGCGTCTGGATGTTGATTACGACTAAAGACTAAAAATTTGAATTTTCAAAATACTCTTATGTAGCCACATTCCGCATGCCTCCATTTTTTTACGGATTAAGTCCAATCTTCTACCCCATATAGTAGTTGTGACCAAACATAACATGCTACAAACCTCAATCTGATAGTATTACTCAATTTTTTATTTGTAAACATTAACTTATATTTTATAAATCCTTTTAAAGCTATTTCTATTGTGATATTTATCTCCTGATCTTCGACCCTCTCTAACGGTTTACCCTCTAATGTCAGATGTATGTTGTCAACTTGTGTTTTCGAGATCACCATGCATTTGGCTTTATCTATATTCATTGCTAGTCCCATCTTTCTGCTTTGATTTTTGATTAAATTAATATCCTATATGTATTTCAATGCATGTATGAGTTTACCATGATGAACTCTCTCAAACGCTTTTTAGAAATCTATATAACATATATACACAATTTGTGATATTGGGGAACAGTTTGGTTTAACAATATACGTAAAGAAAACAAAAACCATGGTTATCAGTAAGAGGGGCAAAGTCATTACAAGGATCCAGATAAAAATGAAGATATTGAGCAAGTGAACAACATGAAATACTAAGGAGTTTAGGTTACGGAAGATCTAAATCCGAAATCAGAAATTCGATCAAGAATAGAGCAATCAAGAGCACTCTTTTTGAAGATGAGGAAATTTCTGAGTAACCAAAGACTCAATCTGCAAATCCGATATCGAATGGTAAAATGTTATATCCACTCTCACTCTATTCTTCTTTATGGTGTCGAAGCCTGGACTGTTAATATTGACTTAAAGAGAAAGCTGGAAGCTTTTGAGATGTGACTTTTTAGGAGAATTTTGAAAATACCATGGACCGATCATATTACGAAGGAAATGGTGTTGCACAGAATGGGAAGAGACACAGAACTTTTGACTACCATTAACCTTTCCGTGGCCGTGCGGAATTTTTATAACTTTTCAAAATATATTTTTTTACCCTCCAGGTAATCGTAGAAAATACATTACCAAATCGTTTTTTTATAAAAATTATGATATAATTTCAATTTTCTACCAAAAATGAAATTATAACTACTTGGTGTACCTCAGTTGCCCCACCGGGCCGCATATTTACAGATGCTAGCGTGTGTAGACACCAGGGTGTTGAAATCAGTTAGGGTTTGGAAATACAGTACATTTACAGATGCTAGCGCATGTTGACACCACGGTGTTGAAATCGGTTAGGGTTTGGAAAAACAGTACGTTTACAGATGCTAGCGTGTGTTGACACTAGGGTGTTGAAATCAGTTAGGGTTTGGAAAAACAGTACATTTACAAATACTAACAGATTTGGACACCAGAGTGTTGAAAGCAGCTAGCTTTTTTAGTGGTTATACATGCATATGCTAACGGATGTTGACATTGACTGCTGTGGAAAAATATTTAAGTGATTTAGGTATTAATAAATAATTAAACGTTGTTGGGATATAAACAATAATATATTAACACAAAAGAACAACCTAAAAAATAATGTTGTTCTGAAGCTATTTCCTTGTGGCATTTTTATACAACTTTTTAGATGGGAAATAAGCCACAATTAAATTGAAAAAAATAATTTTATTAACGTTTCGACGCCCAAATCGGGTGTCGTTGTTAAAATACAAAATACTACTAAATTAGACAAAAATGTTGTTGCTTAGTAAAAAATTCTTCTAATATTTGAAGACCTAAGTGAAAAGGAGGTATGTTACAAAGCCTACCTTTTTAGATATGGACAGTTAAAGTTTTTATTCCTCTACTTTTATCATGAAAATATTGTTTGTGTTATTTGATTGCTATAAGCATTCCTTTACATATAATGTTGATAATTTGTTTTGATTTTTAGTATTTTTTCTAAAAATAAATAAAAACTGTACATACCGCCTTCTTCCATTAATTTTAGTTTGTATAACTATCCTTTATCTGAATGAATGAAGGGGGTATGTGGCATGAAATAATGCTCTATATTCAGTTTTACAGAAATTTATGTAATTGAACACAAAATAATCTTCTTCATGTTGGCTATCAAACTGGCTATAGTAATTTTGTTAATGGCAGCTCGGTAAAGGGATGCAGAGGATCTGTTAAACCATTCTTACAGGTGTCTAAGCCATGACGGTCTTCTGCGACCTGGCCTTTCTTCTTCGACCTGGCGTTTCTTCTTCCGTCTACCTTGCCTTTTTTTATTAATAGCTACCCTAGCCTTAGCTACATTTATAAAAAAAATGTAAACAAATTTAAAAAATCAATTTTTTCAGCCTGTGTACATTATTTTAGGTTCTTTTGATCATTGTAAACAAAAAAGGTATTTTGTAATTTTTCTCTAACGTTAATAGTTTTCGAGTTACAAACAATTTAAACCTAAAAAAGACGAAAAATGTTTCATACTTCCTTCTTCCATTCAAGAATTGTATTCTACATGTTACATAGAACAGACTATAATCCACTAGTTCATCCACTAGAATATCTCTTATTAAGCTTTTTAGAGGTACAGTAAAAGTGGCATAATATGATAGTTAAGTTACATACCACCTTCATTCACTAAGAAACTCAAAATTTTAGAAAATGTTACATACCTCCTTCTTCCACTTAGGTCTCCAATTTATTTAATCTGACTCATTTATATTGGAAATTCAGACATATATTATACATGTTAAAGTATTTTTTTTTACTAAGCAACAACATTTTTGTTTAATTTAGTAGTATTTTGTATTTTAACAACGACTCCCGATTTGGGCATCGAAACGTTAATAAAATATTTTTTTTAAATTTAATTGTAGCTTATTTCCCATCTAAATAGTTAATTATAAAAATGTCACAAGAAAATAGCTTCAGAACAACATTATTTTTTATGTTGTTCTTTTGTGTTATTTGTAAATGTACTGTTTTTCCAAACCCTAATTAATTTCAACACCCTAGTGTGAACACACGCTAGCATCTGTAAACATACTGTTTTTCCAAACCCTAACCGATTTCAACACCGTAGTGTCAACACGCGTTAGCATTTGTAAATGTACTGTTTTTCCAAACCCTAACTGATTTCAACACCCTGGTGTCTACACACGCTAGCATCTGTAAATATGCCACCGGCATTATTGCGTATTGAAATTAAAGGGTCAGTTGACACCGGAAATTACAGAAAATCAGACAGAAAAACTAAAACATCATGTAGTACATTCAGGAAACCCATTTGCAGCATACATCGAGAAGATAGTATGTCCCGACTGTAAAAATAATGAATAAGGGCAAATTCTAATAAAAGATCAAAAATAAAAATGTACATTGTTTAATAATAAAAACAAATTGTTTCAGTCACTAGTGCTTTTCTGTATAACTTTCCAAACAATAATGTATAATTTAATTAAATGATTTATTAAAGTATTTTAGTGGGGTACCATAGTTACCCCACACGGCCTGAAGCGTAAGTTTATGTATCACGGTTCCGGAAAGGTTAAAAGGCGAAGAACAGCATATTTGGGGCACATACTTAGAAATGATAAGTACGAGTTGTTGCAGCTGATTATGAAGGGCAAAATCGAAGGAAAAATGGGCCCTGGTAGACGACAAATATCCTGGCTGAAAAACATTTGCGACTGAACCGGGTTAAACACACAAACGCTTTTAAGAAAAGCAGATGATGAAGACGAATTTGCAATGGTTATAGCCAACCTTCATTAGTGGAGACTGCATTAGAAGAAGAATATATACGACATGAATACGTTTTTATGATACATATTCCCAATTTTTGTATACAGTGCTACTCGTTACGGAATAGTTTGGTATCATGGTGTTGTTTGTAACAGGTTCTATCCCAGCTCTGGTGTAAGTTTTCGTTGTTTGGAAGGCTCGTGGATGGTATACGTTGTACGGTGGACGACGGCATTAAAAGGGAGCATCGTGTTCCCGAGCAGTCGTGACCTGCCGCGGGGAGGGGGGCACACCGCACTCCATCCAAGACCGAATAGCGTAGACCGTAGACCACAGAACAGCAACGAACAAACGCCGGGTACAATTTCCCACGCTGCCGAGCCTCCTTCTCCTCCCCCATTGCCCCCCCGCAAGTACATACAACGTACACTTCTCTCTGCTTAGCTTACTTCACTCCTATCTATCTCTTTATATTTATTTATACTGAGTGATAATCGGTATCAAAAACCTCCCGAGCAGTAAATTAACTAAACAACGCGAAAGCCAATCAGATCTATGTTGATATGTGTACTGCTGGTACCATGACGGAACTATAGTACTCTTTCGTCTTTAAATTTAGTGTCACTTGTCACATTATTGACACGTGGTACTATAAAACAGTGTCTAGCATGCACTTTTTTACTAGAAACATCTCTTTCTTTTTCTGTAGCTGTTTTTTCTTCTGAATTTGGCTTTAACTAATTTTTTCTACATAGTGTTCTATGCTGCCTTTTTTATTTGATTTATTTTATTTTTAATTGCCAATTATAACATTAACACATACAATTTTTGTTTTTTGTCAACAACAGGCAAAATCAGCTTGAACTTCCATACTGTGAAGTACCGTTGCTTCATCTTATCATCTTTGGCTTTTACAACTCTTCGTGAGTCTTTGACGCGTTTACTATTGTCTTTCATTGGTTCCGATCCTGTGCTACTGTTTCCCATGGTCTCACCTCCATCTTCTCCAGGTCTTTTACCGTCTGGTCTTTTCCCAAAACATATTGCTAATCAGTCTGTCGTCATCAGTCTGTCCTCATCACCACGTGGCCTGACCATCTTAGTCTATTGGCTTTTATGTATCTCTCGATGTTTCCCTGCCCGAAGAGAGTCTCTAATTCATTGTTGTATCTCCTCCATTCCTTTGTCACACTGTCCCTGCAAGGACCATATTACAGGGTGTAACGAAATACAGCTAATAAATTTAATCACATATTCTGGGACCAAAAATAGTTTGATTGAACCTAACTTACCTTAATACAAATGTGCATATAAAAAAAGTTACAACCCTTTGAAGTTACAAAATGAAAATCGATTTTTTCCAATATATCGAAAACTATTAAAGATTTTTTATTGAAAATGGACATATGGCATTCTTATGACAGTAGCATCTTAAGAAAAAATTATAGTGAAATTTGGACACCCTATAAAAATTTTATGGGGGCTTAGTTCCTTTAAACCCCCCCAAACTTTTGTGTACGTTCCAATTAAATTATTATTGTAGTACCATTACTTAAACACAATAATTTTAAAACTTTTTTGGCTCTTATACTTTTTCGAAAAGTCAGTTTTTATTGAGTTATTTTGAATATTTTTCAAATCCACCACATATTTGTATATGGTTAAGTACGATTATGGGGACTTGGTAATAATATGAAAATTTATGTATGATTTACATTTTTAGGTATATTTTGAACCGTAGTAAAAAAGAAGCCATATCTCGATAAAAGGTGCCTTCTCAAAAAAATACAAAGAGACAAAAAAGTTTTAAAAACACTGTGTTTAACTAATGGTATCGCAGCAATATTTTAATTGGAACGTACACAAACAATTGGAGGGGTTTAAAAGAATAAAACCCCCATAAAATTTTATGTAAACATATTAAAAAATAAGCCCTAACTCGATAAAAACTGCCTTATCGAAAAAATACTAGGAGGCAAAAAAGTTTTAAGAATATTAAATTTAAATAATGGTACCACAATAATAATTTAATTGAGACGTACACAAAAGTTTGGGGGGGGGTTTAAGGGAACAAAACCCTCATAAAATTTTTATGGGGTGCACAAATTTCACTATAATTTTTCTTAAAGATGCTCCTGCCATAAGAATGCCACATATTCATTTTCAATAAAAAATTTTTGATAGTTTTCGATATATTCGAAAAAATCTATTTTCATTTTGTAACTTCAAAGGGATATAACTTTTTTTGTGTGCATATTTGTACTAAGGTAAATTAGGTTCATTCGAACTATTTTTGGTCCCAGAATATGAGATTTAATTTATGACCTGTATTTTTGTTACACCCTGTATATAACTCGCAGGATTTTACGTTCCAATATTAATAGTTTATTGATTTCTTTCTTTCTCAATGTCCATGTTTCACTTCCGTATGTCAGTGCTGGTCATATTATGGTTTTGTACATTTGAATTTTGGCACGTCTTGAGAAAAGATTTGACCTCATTAGATGTTGAACGGCAAAGAAAGATTTATTCCCCGCCAGTATTCGTATTTCAACCTGCCGTTCTCCTGTGTTATCACTGGCAATTTTTGTTCCTAGGTATTTGAATTCTTTGACCACCTCCAACTTATGATCGTTTATGGTAATGTTTTGTCTTATTCGCTGTCGTTCCTTTCTTGACAAGACCATGTATTTAGTTTTTTCTTCGTTTATTTTTAGGCCTACGTTTAGTGTTGCTTCTTCAAAGTTCGAAACTATATTTTTAACTTCCATTGTTGTCTGTGTTAGTGCATCTACGTCATCTGCAAATGCGAGAACAATCTTTGCTCCTCTGGCAGCTATGTCTGGTTTGACTCTGGTATAAATTTTTCGCATTGCATATGCCATAGCTAGATTAAATAGTAATGGGGAAAGCGGGTCTTCCTGTCTCAGTCCGGTGATTACGCCGAACACCTTTGAAGTTTTGCCTCCTATTCTAATTTGTGCAAAGGAATTGTTTACACACATTCGCGCAACCATGGTCAGCTTCTTTGGTACGCCTAGCTTAGGGTGACCAAATCATAAACTTGAAAAAACGGGACACATCCTAGAATTTTTCTCTGGCGGACAGGGGGTTTAATCCCAAAACCCCCCTGGGTGCGCTACAGCCAAGGGTTTGCAGCGATACCCAAACAGGTAAGGGTGGTTGAAGCATGGTCTTTTGCTAATTTGGGACCTATAAATCCTTTTCAATTTACCTTTGAACGTGTAATTTCCGTACGATCAAGACTGCGAAACAGACAGCAAACTAAAAAACTCCATTAGAATGACATGGATCAACAACCCGTCAGAACAAAATAGGGAAGAATACAAAATAGCGGGAAACCAAGCCAACTCAACAAATAAAAAGAAGAAAAATGACTGGAAGAACAACAGAGAAATGCACCTAATATTCATGGATTTCAAAAGCCCCGTTGATACAATCAATCGAACGAAAATGATGAAGCAGCTAGAGAATGTTTGAATCCCAGAAAAATTAAGATATAAGCTAACGGTGAGCCTAAAGAACACCAGAGCAAGGATCAGTTTCAACGGAACAACTTCTAAGGAGATTAATGTAAACAAAGGCGTGAAACAAGGTGACTCTATCTCTCTGACATTATTTAATCTGATATTGAAAGTAATCATGAGGAGGACAAACTTTGCAAACAAAAACATTATTACAGATCAATTTCAACTAGTAGCATATGCAGATGATCTAGTTATCCTAGCGAAGGTGATGACACTTATAGGGGCAGTTGGAAAATTACATAAGGAAGCGAAGAGAATAGGACTAGAGATAAGCCAGCACAAAACAAAATACATGACGATAGGGAAGGATGACACAACAACTCAGAAATATCTAATAACACAGCACCATAAATTTGAAACTGTATCCACCTTTAGCTACTTGGGAGTAACAATAGGGAAAACCGTAAAAGAGAGAAAGAGGAAAGAATTCTGAAAGGCAAAAACATATGGAATGACTAGAAATCTGCTGAGAGGCAAGACTAAATATAATATGAACCATTATAAGACCTTAATAAGGCCTGTGGTTACATACGGGATGGAAACATCGACGATTAACAAGAAAGAGGAAGATAGCCTTCTGAAATTTAAAAGAAAAATAATGAGAACAATACTGGGCCACAATGTAACAAAAGAGAGAGAAATAAGAATGAAAACAAATGCCGAAATTGAAGAGAAACTAAAGAGAGAAAATATAGTCAGATACAAAAAAATCAACCCAACGCAAATACGGGACTTTTTGGGACCCCGGGAAAAATCGTTAAAAAACGGGACAACCCCGTTTTTACGGGACGTTTGGTCACCCTAGCCTAGCTCGACCATTGCACTACACAGTTTTAAGCGATCTATGAAAAAAACCGTTGCTTCCATCTGAATTATTTACGTGAGCTCGTTTTAGATGATTTATTTAAGTATATGTTTTTAACTTTTACCCCTCTTTGGTCCACCTTGTTCTGTGCCAAAATGCTTCACTAGTTTTTTGTCGTGCACTATCTTATTTTCAATATTGTAATGAATAATTTAAAAAGTCAAAAGTAAATAAGGCCAGAACTGGTCTGGATTTCTATGTAAGAACCAATTTAAGTGGGGCAATGTGTTAAAGGTTGTTTTATACGTGGAATCAGAGACATTGCAGAACAATTAGTGCTAAAATGGTATAATTGATGCTTTAAGTACTTCGATAATTGATCTTACATAATTGCGGGTTTTAGAAATATTTTAAATTGTTGCAGTAAATATCAATTAACTTATTAGCGGACTCTCTATTTGGTAGGCAAAGAATTTATTTAGTATCCAAAATGATACCGTCCTTTTTTATCATTTCCATAAAATCATTATTGGCCATTAGACTTTTTCTTTTGTTTTACGTTCTATGTAATCAGAAATAAGGCTATTTGCTATCTTAACCAGCCACCTCTTCCCCTTCGCCAAAAAAACTCATTTTTTAGTCTTTATTGTTTTTCAGTGGGTTGTAGTCATTTCAAAAATTTACACGATCACACGCATGGTTGATCCTTTTACAACATTTTGTAAATTGATTTTTTGTAGACCCGTAGGTTGACTCTACATAACCTAAAAATGTATGTTTTCTGGATAAAAGCGTATAACTTTTGGTTTTGGAAATGGCTGCAGGTCTATTTTATCTTATTTTCTGTATATTATCAAAAAGTATATTTCTGACTTTTTCTAGAATTTTCCGTAAGGTGCGCCACCTTCAAAAACTCGAAAACCTGTTTTTTTAAGAGTTTTTGAGGACTTTCCCCATATACTCCAAAATAGACCGAATCAAGGATTTTATAGGTTATATATAATTTGAAGTAGCTGAGTCCTTAGGTACATTCAAAAATTGGACAACACATTTAAATCCCCCAAAAACCCGTGTTTTAGGGGTTTTTGCGGGGTTAATCATATTTTTTTAGATCTATACAATCTGAATCAATGCGTCTCTAATTGTTTTTAAAAAAATATAGGAAAACGAATCAATGAGTAGGTATATACTTTATATAAAATATAAATAATAATTATATTGAACGTATTATAAGTTTGTACTTTCACTAATTCTTCAGCAAAGCCCATGACCTTTATGAGGAGATATGTTTGAAAGTTAACAAAAAATAACTTTGCAGTGAAGCAACAAAAGATAGCCTAATCCGGTTTAAGACTATTGGTAGTATACTATACAGAGTGTTCATCAATGTAATGTCAATAAAATATAATTTTAGAGTATTAATAAAATATAATTTAGAAAAGTTTGAGACACCTTGTAGGGAGAAAAGGCACAAACATCGATATTATGTTGTAGTCTCATATTTGGCGAATATTTTATTTTTTTAATTTCTCTGATATATTTAATAACAAAGGAACTATACAGTTTTACTCTTTAATATGTGTTTTAACTGACGACATACGATACTTAAATAGGCCATGTCTTATCATACCACTAAGATGAAATTATTTCCTATATACAGGGTGTCCCGAAAAGATTGGTCATAAATTATACCACAGATTCTGGGGACAAAAATAGGTTGATTGAACCTACTTACTTATATAAAATAGTGCACACAAAAAAAGTTACGGCCCTTTGAAGTTACAAAATAAAAATCGATTTTTTTTCATATATCGAAAACTTTTAAAGATTTTTTATTGAAAATGGACATGTGACATTATTGTGGCAGCTTCATCTTAAAAAAAATTAAAGTGAAATTTGTCCACCCCATAAAAATTTTATGGGGGTTTTGTTCCCTTAAACCCCCCCAAACTTTTGTGTACGTTCCAATTAAATTATTATTGTGGCACCTTTAGTTAAACACAATGTTTTTAAAACTTTTTTGCCTCCTAGTACTTTTTCGATAAGCCAGCGTTTATCGAGACATTTTGAGTATTTGTCGAATTCACCACATATTTGTATATGGTTAAGTACGATTATAGAGACCTGTTAATAATCTGAAAATTTATTTATAATTTACATTTTTTGGTATATTTTGAAAAAGAAGCCACATCTCGATAAAAGGTGACTTATCAAAAAAAGACTAAGAGGCAAAAAAGTTTTAAAAGCACTGTGTTTAACTAATGGTACCACAATAATAGTTTCATTGGAACGTACACAAACATTTGGGGGTTTAAAGGAACAAAACCCCCATAAAATTTTTATGTAAATATATTAAAAAACAAGCCGCATCTCGATAATAACTCGCTTATAGAAAAAATACTCAGAGGCCAAAAAGTTTTAAAAACGTTGTGTTTAACTAATGGTACCACAATAATGAATTAATTGGAACGTACACAAAAGTTTGGGGGGGTTTAAGGGAAGAAAACCCCCATAAAATTTTTATGGGGTTGACAAATTTCACTATAATTTTGTTTTAAGATGTTCCTGCCATAACAATGACACATGTCTATTTTCAATAAAAAAATCTCTAACAGCTTTCGATATATTGAAAAAAATCGATTTTTATTTTGTAACTTCAAAGGGCTGTAACTTTTTTTATGAGCACATTTGTACTAAGGTAAGTTAGGTTCAATCAAACTGTTTTTGTCCCCAGAATGTGTGGTATAATTTATGACCAATCTTTTCGGGACACCCTGTATATTGCGAAAGAAACAGTGTTTAAAGGAAAAACATATGTGTAATGTACCTCTCGCTATTTAAAGAGCCTTACCGTAGACACCAAATCCGTACTTATTCTCAAGGAAATTCCACCCCAAAATGTTACACATTCCATACATGTTTCAATGTATACTCACATTTGTACTACCTCGTCCTCTCTACAGAGTGTTTAAAACTTAACATAAGAATAACATTTCTGTTCTTCCACCTGGTATAAGTACAAAAAAGAAGTTTGAGTAAATCTTTGCACAACTGTGTAAATATTAAAGAAAAATCTAAAATAATAAAAAAAATTAGCGGAAAAAATTAACTATGAAAATGAGCATAGTTTTCTATATCCCTAACTTTTGACGAGCAGTTTATTTGATCAGACTGTATAGTTAAATTAAGATATTATCATATTTGTTTGGTCTACAAGTCGTCTACAATTCCCTTATATAAAAGTGTTTTATATCGGTTGACTCCATAAAATGTAACAGAAAGTGCAAACGCAATATGATTGTTTTATTTTCTCTTATTCTGCTTCTCTGAAACCAATAAAAGAGAGTCACATTACAATCATGTCCTGCAGAGCGACGAAAATATAATATACAAAACTGAAAAAAGTTAACAATGAGATTGGACTATAATTTTCCCGTTCAAGTTACTGACCAATCTTTTAAAGAGAAGAATTGACAAACACGAAAAATATAGGTTATTGGAGAATAATGCAAGTATGCAAGACGACGTCAATACGTCAGTTGACCGTTTGGTGGTTTCATTAAAGATGTTTAGGAAGAAGAGATTCTCTAAATCAGAGGCAGTGTTGCCAATCGGCGCATAATTATCCGATTTGCGTACCTTTTTGAGAGTTGTCGTATCTTCTTCGTATCTTTAAATAAATCGGATATTTGCGTATAGTTTTCAGTGTATCTACCATCTACTAAAACTTTCTCATCCATATATTCCCAACACCAACAACACATTAATTTTCTTTGGTTCCACCCAAATTTTTATACTGGATGAATGTTAGTGACGTCCGATACTTTTCATCTTTTGACAAAAGGGACATGTGCCAATTTTTTTGTTTAGAATTTAAATGCACAAGTGCGTCCACTTAAGGCATACTAATCCAATTCAAAGTTCAAAAACCGTCTGCCGTCCGATGTTATTTATGAGTTTTTAGTTTTTAGTCTTTAAACTTATGGAAGCTAATTCACGCACGATTTAGTTTTATTTTCATTTTATGTAGTGCAGTGCTTAAGTAAACGTCTATTGAAATAAGTTTTGGTTTGTGAAAATACTTTTTTATAATGGATAAATGGTTAATAAAAAATGTTAAGGTGGGTAAAAATTTTTACTAACGTGTGAATATTGAAATATAATAATGAATTTGTTTTAGACCAAATCAAATAATGGAAAAAATATCATGCACTGCCTTAAATTGTAGTTATATACCTTGTAACATTCGAACAATTTTGAATAAAAATTCTAGGAGAGTTGGTCACAGATTTCCACCATACTTCATTCGACGTATCTTGCTGAGATTGCTAATTCTTATTGGTTAATTGATAATTATAAAATGTTTATTAAGAATAAAATTGTAAAATAAAACAGTTAATAATTTAATAAATAATAAATAATTAAATTTCTATTCGATACTTAAGAATAATATCACCTGTCTTACAGGTTATATATTTTTCTACACTTTAACCACATATGTACACAGAATATATAACGTTACTCAGAATAAGGTAGTTATTTACCTTAATTATACATTAATACCAAATGTAAAGTTCAAAAATAATGTGTTAAAATAGCGAATTTTCCAGATTTCTCGGACATGAGATGTAGTTAAATCGGTTCTTTTTTGTAAAGTTCTGTCAAATCTAATATCTTAAACAAAACCATTTCATCAAAACATGGTATACCTATTTATATTTATGATTTTTTTGAGAAATGTAATGGTGCTATGCAGAAAAGAACTTTCCGGCACAGAAACGTCACTTTTCTGCACACTACTGTCAGTTATTCTGTGAGAAAATATTAAGTTTGTTAACATAAAATGGTGCAGAAAAATGCATTTGGAATAGTGGTTGTAGAAAAATCTACTTATTTGAAACTAGTAATATCTAGATATCTACTAATTAACTTAAAAATTCTTCACATTTTTTGCCTTTAAAAATTATTTAGTCGGGCATTAAACGTTGAACGCACCACGGGTATTATGGATAATAACCTTGATATCTTAATAACTACAAGACTGTCAAATACATTTCTATTGTTTTAGTTGTAACAAATCTTTAGTTGTTAAAAGAGCGTAGGCGCAAAATTTCGGACCAATAATCTTTAAACGTATTTTTTTCGAATCCTGAGAAAACTAATAAATATTTTTGAAAAATTTGAACGCACAATGAAAGATTACATTATTACCGAGGGCCTAAAGTGCCTTAGAATAAAAAAAAATTTTTTTGAATGATATATTTGAAATTAAAAATCACACTCAATATTCTCTTTTCCTTTCACACCTGTAACTTATTAGAATAAAAATTATAAAAGTCTTCAGGAACTTTCGGCCATCGGTAATAATGTAATATTTACCGGATTTTGTTATTTGATGGTTGTTAAGGGAACTAAAAGAATAACATTGGCAACATTCATTTTAATAACAGAATAATTTTTGACCTAGCGTACCTTTTCGTGACAAATCGGATATTTTTCGAGCGATCATCGGATAATGTAGAGAAATGCGATTTGCAACACTGATCAGAGGTCCCTAAACTATTTTTTCTCGTAGACCACTTTAAAAAATTTACTGTTTTCGGTGGACCCCTTGGTAAAACCTCCCTGGTTACCCCCTTCGTCCCGGGAGGGCTAAAAATAAGACATTGAAGGTCGGACCGTCTTTTTCTTCTTTTTTTTTTCTCAAAATATATATTTAAAACGATTTTACAGTGATTTGGAATTTATTTAAACAAATTTGCATTTTTTATCAATGTATCAATGGAAAAAATAATGTTTTAATAGAAGGGACTCACAAATGTGATAATTAGGCATTATAACAAGTTTGTTAATTTAAAACAAGTTTTTGATCAAATTTTAGTGTAGAAAACGTTAAAATACTGTTTTTACATTTTCCTCCATTCCCAAAATACGTCTTCTTCTATTTGGCTGAAAATTTGCCCACATATAGCCAAAACACAGGACTTTAAGTGTTTAAAAGAATTTGTATAGTTTTACAATACAAGAAAAGTTACATGCAATAATATCAGAGTCAAAATTATATAGTTCAGTCGGGTTAGCATTTGATCTTGCATGCCGAGCTACCCAAGCAAGATTCTATTTTTCCAATCTTTAGGGGAGTCTCAATAGTAGTGTAAATTTAAAATAGCGAATGAATTCCGCCGTTGCGTTAACCGCCATCTTGATTTTAAAGGAGAACCGTGTTTGCTATATTTTCCGAGTTAATTGTACTTACAGTAGACGCCTATATTTTTGACTTTGATTATTCAACGTATTTTTTTTTGTATTGCAAAACTATACAAATTCTTTTAAGTCCTGTGTTTTGGCTTTCTGTGGGCAAATTTTCAGTCAAATCGAAGGACACGTATTTTGAAATGGAGGAAAATGTAAAAAAACGGTATTTTAACGTTTTCTACACTAAAATTTTATCAAAAACTTGTTTTTAATCAAAATAACTTGTTATAATGCGTTATAATGACATTTTTGAGTCCCTACTATTAAAACATTATTTTTTCCATTGCTATTTTACAATAAGAGAATGCAAATTTGTTTAAATAAATTACCAAATCACTATAAAACTTTCGTGGACCCCCACTTAAAACTTGTGAACCCCCATTTTTATTTCACGTCAACGTAGACTCCCGTTAAGTCCCTCGTGGACCCCTGGGGGTCTACCTGGACCACTTAGGGAATCACTGCTCTAAATGATAATCATTGTTTACCGAGATATATGTTGACTCTTTTCTTTTAAAACTATTTTTAGTAGGCGATGTGTGTATTAACTTAAATTGACAAAATATTTAATATACATTAAATTCAACCATAATTCTCTCTTTACCCTTAAAAGGGTCCACCTTCTTCTTCTTGTAGTTCCTTCTCCTATCGGAGGTTGGCTATCATCATAGCTATCCGTACCTTATTGGCGGCTGCTCTGAAAAAATCTATTGGGCTGCAACTATACCACTCTCTTAGGTTTCTCAGCCAGGAAATTCTTCGGCTTCCTATGGATCTTTTACCCTTAATTTTATCTTAATATCTCATATTTCGCACCTCTGGTAATGTGACCTAAATATTCCAGCTTTCTTGTTTTGTTTTTTTTATGACCTCGCAATCATTTTGTTGATACAAGCATGCCATACAGCTCGTACCATTAGCAGAGACCAAGTATTTCTCAAAGATATACATAATCTGTCCGTTTTAGATTTGACTAAAAGTTATTGGTTTAAGAAAAAATCTCCACTTGTGGCGGAAAGCTACAGAAATCTTTCTAAATACAAAAAAATACTTTATAAGGGTCATCTTCCACCAGTTTATACTGAAAAGCCTCAGGTATTGTTCTCAATAAAAATGAAGACAGAATTTCTCAATGATGCCCAAGGTCCCATGTTTAACGTAGAAATTCAGAAGAGATGGCCTAATTATTATTATTTGTTTACCGGACGGTTCAAAAAAGGAAATAACACTGCTTGCGCAGTATACCAATAGTATTCTGGACAACAGTATACATATAAGTTACCTGATAAAGCTACCATCTACACAGCCGAAATGATGGCTTTGAAGTTTGCTCTTTCTCACGCTTTGATACAAGAAATGAAGAATTGTGTAATATTTACAGACAGTAAAAGTGCAGTAGAAAGAATAATTTTAACAAATAAATCCAAGCTATTAAGTCATCTGGATATAGAGATTTTAAAACTGTATTACGAGGTTTCAAAACTCGGAGAAGTCATTATCGCTTGGATCAAAGGACATTCCGGGATAAAGGGTAACATAATAGCAGATGCCTTGGCAAAAGAAGCATTATCAAGTGGAGAAAATATAAATAACAATATTCTACCTGTAGCAGATATAGATGTTTGTAGTAAACATCAACTCAGATTAAAATGGCAAGCAAACTATACGGAATCCGAGAGAGGGTCATCGTTCAAACGTTGGCAACCCCAACTTCTTCAAAAAAGATGGTTTTATTCAGAGTCCAGAGTAACAGAATTTTTATCAAAACTATTAATAGACTAAGGGCAAATCATGCTCTTACACCTTCAAGAATATTCAAAATGAATCTATCAGACACTCCAAACTGTACTTGCGGTAAATATGGAGACTTGACACATATCCTATTAGAATGTGATAACCAACAGGGAAATGTTGCAAGTTTTTATGAAGACTTTACGAAAACTAAATGTCTGGTTTCCATTGCACTTAAATGAATTATTTTTCTCTGAAAAGTAGAAATCTTTAATTGTATTTATAGCTTAATCAGGAAATGTAAATATAAACTTTAAACCATATGTACTAACCATAGAATTAAGACGAAACTTGTAAGCAATCTGCGAACACACCAATATTGTAATAAACCATATATGTAATACGAAAAAATGGAAAAAAATAAATAAAAAAAAACAATATATAAAAATCTAATATAAGCAAAAGATGACAAAAACAAAATAAAAAATAAAAAAAATATATACATATATATACTCCATAAAAAATATTATAAAAAAATATTATAAAAAAATATTATAAAAAACAAAACTTAAACAAAAGAATCAACTAAAAATAGATAATAAAGAAAAAGCATGCCATTTAGGGTGGCAGTGAATAAAATTAAGATAGCTATGATGGTAACCAACGTTCTGAAAGGACATGGTACATGAAAAAGAAGAATCCTTTTGTAGCCTTCTTAACAATTCTTCATTTGTAACTCGTTGAATCCATGGTATTTTCAAAATCCTTCTATAGCACCACATCTCAAATGCTTCCAACTTCTTTATATTATCTACTTTTAGTGTCCAGCTTTCCATTCCATACGCCAAAGTCGAGAACACGGCTCTTATCCTCCAGAGGAAGGTCTCGATTAACAAACATATTTTTCATTTTTATAAATGCTTGTCTTGCAATTTCAATGCGTGTTCTGATTTCTCTACCTTGGTCATCGTTTTTATTTACCCAGGTTCCCAAATATTTGTAGTTATTCACTCTTTCTACTTGTTTTCCCTCGATATCCAACCTTCCTACTGTATGTTGCTTAGAAATAATCATGAACTTGGTTTTCTTAACGTTCATTTGTAGTCCATACTTTATACTGACTAGATGTAATCATTGTACTATTCGTTGCAGTGCTTCTAGACTGTCTGCAAAAATAGCGGTGTCGTCTACGAATCTTGGGTTGTTTCAAGATTTTTCCGTTTATTGATATACCCTGTTCTGTCTCTGTTATTGCTTCCTTAAAAATAGCTTCGCTGTACAGATTGAATAACAATGGAGACAACACGCAACCCTGTCTAACACCTTTTGTGTTTTCTATAGTTTCTGCTTCGACATTTTCGATTTTAACCTTTGCTTTTTGATTCCAGTATAGATTGACAATAACCCGTATATCTCGACTGTCCACATTCTTTTCTTTTAAAAGTTCTATGAGTTTCTGATGTACTCTATCAAAAGCCTTTTGATAATCTTCATAAGAACCTGATAAAAAGGGGTAAAAATCCTTAAAAATGTTTACATATAAATGCACAAAAATCGAAAAAAACTGACCTCTGTCATGCCTTTGTTAGTTATTTTTATGACATTTTCTAGCTGTAAAACATATTATTCAAAATTTGTTAACGAATAACTTAGAGACTGCATGAATTAACATGGCTCAATTAAGAAAAGACGAATTTTTGTCTGATTCTTGTCCTTATATCTTCCAGCGGCATTCGGAAAATTTTGATCTAGGCAAAGATTGGGACAGGAACACCGCCTCATTATCTGATTATGTTAATTGCCTTAGAAGAGCTGCTGCTAACTTAAAACTGTCAAAGTTTCCTTGTTTTCCTCCGAGTTTCTTGCTATTTAAACTTTGACAAAAGTATTTAGGGGGAAACGGGACCATTCTAATGATAGCATAAATATACTGATGGTAAAAAAAATGTACACCTAGAAAGACAAATATTTTTTTGAAGATTTATAGAAATCAAATTGATTACAAAATGGAATTGCTCAACTTGATCAAGACACGAAAAATTAGATACCTGGGCCATATCCTGAAAGGGAAAAAATACGCAATTCCTCAACTAATCATCCAAGGAAAGATTGAGGTCAAGAGAGTAGGTCTCAAACAAATGTCGTGGCTACGAAATATAAAGAACTGGACAGGCATAAGTAACACTGGCAAACTTGCGTGCCGCAAACGTCTGACCTTAAGGATCTTGTTAGACGAGGGCATTTAGCACAAAATAAATAAATTTTTAAATACAGCACCTAGAGATTTGCAGTTTTTTGCATTATGTTCAGGATGACGTCAGGAAAAAAGTCTACTATTCAAAAATGGGTGGAAATGTATAATTGCACTGTAAAGTGCATAAAATGCATCCACAATTGCATTAATATAAAAATAAAGTCAAAATCAGTATACTAAGGAACAAAATTTATTGTTTTGGGGGTCACTGAATACGATTACGCAATCAGTACTGACCCCCGGATCACCTGGTGCCCAAGGTCAGTGCAAGAGACGTCATCTTCTGGAGTTTCGATGATTTTCGGCATTAAATCGATACAAACGGATTACTTATGGGTTTTAGGGGCCACTAAGTACTAATATGCCATCAGAATTGACCTACGGAGTACCTGGTTCCCAGCGTCGCTACTAAGGCACGTCATCTTCTGGAGTTTCGAGAGATTACGGCACTAAATTGATGCAACTGGACTATTCGGGGGGGTTTTGAGGTGGTTAAACACGAATATGCCATCAAAACAGACCTTTGGATCACCTGGTGCCCAAGGTCACTGCAAGGGACGTCATCTTCTGGACTTTCCAGGGCTTTCGGTATTAAATTGGTGCAAACGGATTACTCGGGGGTTTTTGAGGTCGCCAAACACGAATATGCCATCAGAATAGACCAGCGGATTACCTGGTGCCCAAGGCCACAGCAAGGGACGTCATCTTCTGGAGTTTAGAGTGCTTTCGGTATTAAATTGATGCAAACGGATTACTTACGGGTTAAAAACGGGACAAGGTCACTGCAAGGGACGTCGTTTTCTGGAGTTTTGAGGGATTTTGGCATTAAATTGATAAAAATAGATTACTCGGGGGGTTTTTGTGGTGTTAGACGCGAATATGCCATTAGAACAGACCACCGGAACACCTGGTGCCCAAGGTCACTGCAAGGGACGTCATCTTCTGGAGTTTCGAGGGATTTCGGTATTAAATTGATGCAAACGGATTACTTACGGGTTTTTGGGGTCGCTAAACACGAATATGCCATCATAATTGAACTTCGGAATACCTGGTGCCCAGTGTCGCTACCAGAGCACACGTCATCTTCTGGGGTTTCGAGGGCTTTCGGCATTTAATTGATGCAAATGGATTACTGGAGGGTATTTTAGGTCGCTAAACACGACACATGCCATCACAAACAACCCTGTGCACCTGGTGCCCAAGGTGACTACAAGGGACGTCATCTTCTGAACTTTTAAGGAATTTCGGCATTAAATTGATAAAAATAAATTAATCGGTCGGTAAACACTAACATGCCATCAAAACAGACCATCGTAGAACCTAGTGCCCAGGGTCACTGCAAGGGGCGTCATCCGCTAGGCGAGGTTTTCGGTACTATATTGATGCAAACAGATTAGTTATGGGGTTTTAGGGATGCTGAACACGAATACCGCATCAGAACAAACACCGGAGGACTTGGTGGCTAAGGCACGTCATCTGGAGTTTCGAAAGTTTTAGGTACTCAATTGATCCAAACAGATTACTCACGGGTTTTTGGGGTTGCTAAACACAAATACGCCATCAGAAGAGACACCGGAGCATCTGGGCCTAAGGCACGTTATCCTCTGGAGTTTCGAGGGTTTTCGGCATTAAATAGATTCAAACGGATTACTCATGGGTTTCTCAGGTACCTGAACACGAAAACGCCATCAGAACAGACGCCGAAGCACCTGGTGCCTAAAGCACGTTATCTTTTGGACTTTTGAGAGTTTTTGGTACTAAAGTGATGAAAAATAGATTACTTTTTGGTTTTGGGGTTGTTGAACACAAAACTCATTTTTTTTAACTAAATAAGTTTAGAAGTAACGAAAACCCTCGAAACTCCAGAAGATGACGTGTCCTAGCTACCAGGTGCTCTGGTGTCTGTTCTGATGACGTAATCGTGTTCAACAACGCCAAAATCGGATTAGTAAGTAATCCGTTTACATCAATTGAATGCCGAAAACACTCGGAACTACAGAAGATGACCTGCATTAGGCACCTGCATTAGGCATAGAAGTTTTTTAAAAAAACAAAAATAAACCTTTTTTAAACAAAAAAGTTGAATGAATTTTCCCCGAAAAGTGCTCCGTTTTTGGGTTATTTCACATTGAAATATTCGATTTGGAATTTGACGAAGAAGAACCTACTTTTCATTAGCTACAACTCTGCTTCTACTGGGCCTACAGACCTCATACATACACCATTTTTTTTTTCAACTTTTTCTAAGCTATATTTTTGCTAAGAATATTTTTTTCAATAAAATACTTACTTTTTGAGTTACTTGGATCAACACTACCTATTCCCAAAGGCTATAGCGGGATAAGATGGTCAAAAATGCCCCCGCACGGATCAGCCCCGCTACTTATTTTTTCGATAAAGGATATAAAATTATGCCCTCATGCAAATTTTTAGCTTCCCAAATGTCCTAGAATCTCTTAAATCGAGAAAAGAAGAATTTTTAGGTTTTATTTTTTTGTGAGCGCAATTTTAACTGAAAAAATCTGGAAAAATTCAAGATGATGTATATTTTGAATATAAAACAGCCTGATTTTTTTCAGATTTTTGTAATAAAAAATGAGCTCAGGAAAAATTTTTGAAATTTTCAAAAAAATTTTAGGTTATGTAAATATCATTTGGCCAACTTTTAAATAGTATCTTATTGTGTTTTCTGTCTTTCTTTCGAATGGCAGAGGCAGAATTTTTAATATCTGAGCGGAAAGAACGAAAAAATTGAAAAAACCGTTTTTTGCTGTCTCGAGATGCATCTCGGGACAGCCAATTTTAGGATTTGGGATCCTGACTACAACAACTTAAAACAACTCTAAAAGTGTGAATTTTGTCATAAGATTTGGTATGTGGGCTTATTTATAATAATATTTAGAACAGCTTTTCCAAATAATTTTTTTCGAAATCTCTAACGCTAAGGAAACCGAATCGCATATCGAAAATTCACATTGTTGTCAGATCTTCCGTTTTTCTGGAAATCTAATGAACTTTCTTATTTTTTTGCGTTTTGAAGTCCTTAGGGGGGGGGGGTTTGGTTTGAAATCAACATATCAAGCACATTTTTGTGATTTTTTTTCGGAGCTATGGTAGAATTATTTTATTTTTAAATTAAATAAGCATATAAAGTACAATTCAAAGAATATTTAAGAAAAAATTCAATCCAAAATATTGAAAAATAAGCCATTGGCGACAAATTTTGGCAGGCAGCTCAAAAAAAATGGATTTTGCGGTGGACATCAGAACTCATCACAGGATCATACGAAACAAAAAATTCAAAAAGATTTAATTAGCTTATGAGTTTCACGAGGTAACAAAGTCGAGTTTTTTTATTTTTAATGATTTTTGAATTTTTGGTATCACTTAGAAGTCAAAAATACGAAATTTTTGATAAAAGTTTTGTGAAAATCAACAGATTTATTATTGTTGAACAAAAAATAAGCACAAAACGAAAAATATCTCGACGTTGTTACCTCACGAAATGTCTAAAGAAAATCTATGCAAAATTTCAGGTAGATCGGTCAAGTAGTTTTTCAGTTACGATGTCCACCGCATTTGAAAAAGCAGTTTTGAGAAAAATGCGTTTAAAGTTTTGACAACTGCATCTTCATCTTCTGATTTGTCCGCCAAATCGTAAAGTGATGAACATTGGAATATGTTTTTTGAATTGCGGAGTAATCTACAAAAGAGAAGGCGAACAGTTGTTTAACGTTTCTCACTACGCTCAAGCGTGCTGGCGCGAAGCCGCGGCAACGCGAGTCAAAGGTAGGGATATTCAACACCCTGTATCTATGGTAATTTTACTCCGATTATTTTGAAATTTTCAGAGAGTATTCTTGAAAGTATGCACTTTTATTTGAAATAATAAAAAAATTAAATATTTCAAACTATACCCCCCCCCCCCCCTTAAGAAATACTGATTATTTTTCATGTTATATTCTCTATACTTAAATGCAATAGTTTCGGAGTTATTGCTACATGTAATAAAAAAAAAATTAAACAAATTATAAAAATCAATTTTTTCGGCCCGTGTAGTTACATTTTTGGATCATTGGGAAGAAAAAAGGTCTTTTGTAATTTTTCTCTAAAGTTAATGGTTTTCGAGCTCCAAACAATTTAAAACTGAAAAAAATTGAATAATGACGATTTTCAAGGTTCAAAGACACAAATAAAAAATATTATTTTTGAAACTGCTGAGTAGTCAAATTCAAGCTAAGCCCTTCTTCTAGGGGCTCGCTATAAAATTTTTTGGCCCGTTTTATTCTAAAACATTGGTTTTTAATAAAATTGTTAGTAAAGCGCATATGAGAGGACGGGCAATTGGGCTGCATTAACAACTAAAAAACAATATTTTAAAATGAAACAAGCTTAAATTACTTATTGGTAACCGATAAAATAAGGATTGAACTTGAATTTGTTTACTGGACAGTTTCAAAAATAATATTTTTGATTTGTGTTTTTGAACGTTGAAAATCATCATTATTCGATTTTTTTCAGTTTTAAATTGTTTATTCGATGTAAACTCGAACTCGTTTAGCTTTAAAGAAAATTTACAAAAGAACTTTTTTTGTTCCCAATAGTCCAAAGAACGTAAATAATGTCTACCCGGGCCGAAAAAATTGATTTTTATAATTTGTTTAAATTTTTTTTTAAATAAATGTAGCAATAACTCCGAAATTATGATCTTTAGGTATAGGGAATATAACATGAAAAATAATTAATATTTCTTAAGGACTTAAAAAAGCAAAAAATAGAAAGGGTATTCCAATTGAAGTAAAAAAAATTAGATTTTTAGAAAAACGGGAGATCTGACAACAATATAATTACCACTATAATATCGGCCGCATTAGAAAACCCCTACCCACCAAAATTTATAAAAATTGTGCTAACCGTTTACGAGATTTGAGGGTTTCCGTACATAAACCTCACTCTGTATATTATATTATTACACATTAATTGGTTCAATACTTCAATGCAATCAATTTGAACGTTTTATGATAAAATTAGTGAATTAGTCAGTATTTTGGATGTATATTTTGAATCTAGGTATAAAAAATACGACTATATCAGTTGCAATAAATAATCAAATTAATAATATAGAGTGTATCGCATTTAAAATAAAGACACAACTGAAATTTAAATTTTAAACGCGGTCTACTGCGAATACACGAACAGGGTGAATTTTCGATATGCGATTCGATTTGCTTCGCATTAGAGATATCGAAAAAAGTTATTTGGAAAAGCTGTTCCAAATATTATTATAAGCCCACATACCAAATTTTATAACAAAATTCACACTTTTAGTGCTTTTTTTAGTTGTTGTAGTCAGGATCCTAAATCCTAAAATTGGCTGTCCCGAGATGCATCTCGAGACAGCCAAAAACGGTTTTTTCAATTTTTTCGTTCTTTCCGCTCAGATATTAAAAATTTTGCCTCTGCCATTCAAAAGAACGATAAAAGATACATAAAGAAAATACTATTTAAAACTTGGCCAAATTATATTTACATAACCTAAAAAATTTTTGAAAATTTCGAAAATTTTTCCTAGGCTCATTTTTTATTACAAACATCTGAAAAAAGGCTGTTTTGTATACAAAATATACATCATCTCGAATTTTTTCAGATTTTTTAAGTTAAAATTGCGCTTACAAAAAAATAAAACCTTAAAATTCTTCTTTTTTCGATTTAAGAGGTTCTAGGACCTTTGGGAAGCTAAAAATTTGCATGAGGGCATAACTTTATATCCTTTATCGAAAAAATAAGTAGCGGGGCTGATCGGTGCGGGGGCATTTTTGACCATCTTATCCCGCTATAGCCTTTTCATCCTTCCTTTATTTTTTTTTGGGTCAGATTGTTCTTTGATCGGGCTATAACTGATTGTTAGGTTTAGAGTGCAATATCGGCCGCCGATTAAGAAAATAATTTACATAGTACAAACAATTAATTTAAAAATTATAAAATATTACGTAAGTTAGGTAAATCGCAATTGTTCCACCCGATGCAGTCAATGATAGTCGTGTTAGGAACTCCAATAAATTAATTTGTACAATTTTATAAATCTATAAGTGTAATGAAAAATTAAGTAAATGATGTGCCTATTGTATGTTTGATTGTGGTCTAATCAGTATTTACCTGTACTCTAGCTAATCCTACTGCAATTTCTGCTGCCCTAATACATGTTTGCTATAATTTTGTTATAAAGGGCCTTTTAAGTGACAATTGGTGGCTCCTGAGGGTGGATGTGATTGTTGTAAGATATCTGTTAACAGATAGTCACTTAAGCGGTGGAATCGCATCAGGTGGGACAGCTGCTATTCGACCCATTGTTAAAAACATAATTAATTGACAGTGTATGTGGGACAAAATTATATATTTGTTAAAAGAGAACCGCCGTCAAACGACTGAACATAAAAATAAGAAGAAGAAAAAATTTAATACAAATTTGACAGCCCATGTGCCATTACTCGTCTATCAATAAGAGTTGTTGAGACCGTACCTCGACTCCCGGTTCATGGTCGGGATTACCTTCTCCTCCAGAAGATAATTCGCCAACGCACTATAGGTGCACGGCAGCATAAGAAGAAGAAGGTACCTTGCCATTTTTGAATGTGCTGTTTTGTTCCTTCGTAAATTGTTAAAAAGTCCTAGTATTACATCCTTCTATTCATATGAATTAAATATAATAAAAACGTACTGAATAGTAAATAGGTAGCTTGAATTACCCACCACATCATGTTTTCAACTGCTTATACATAGCTAAATAGTCAATAAATAATAAAACAATAGAAACGAATTTTTTAAAACGAAATGCATGTCAGTTCCACTTATCAAGAACAGACATTATTGAAGTTGATTTTAAAACAACAATGTTGCATTTAAAACTATAAAAACACGACCTACCTCGGTGATAAGCCGAACAAACTTTTAGTTTTGTGTAATCTACCGGATAATTTCGAAATTTATAATACAAACTATGAAAAGGGGTTTATTTGTGCTCACGATATAGATCTACAGATATTGTGGTTTTGTATGTAATACTTTGTGTATGCTGCTACAGATAAAACAAATTAATCTGGAACATAATCGTATTTTTACATTATTTATTTGACATTTCGACTTCATTAATAGTATATTATGCAACGAGCATTTAATGATTGTCATTATGATGTGAGTATCATGGATTAACTGTGCCAGAGTCTATGGAGAATGGTGCAAAGTGAACAGTCTCCTTCCGATCATATCCCACACATGTTCGATAGGATTTAAATCCGGTGAACGGGGTGGCCATGGGAAATCATTAACGCCATCTTCTTGGAGAATGTCCATAGTTCGAAGAGCAATATGGGAACGCGCGTTGTCTTGCTGGAAAAGGGCATGTCGATGGCCGTCTAGATAAGGCAGTAAAGTGGTTTGTAAGATGTCATCAACATAACGCGGAGCTGTCATACTGCCTCGAATAAACACAAGTGGTGATCGGCTACCATAGGCAATAGCCTCCCAAACCAGTACTCCAACTGTCCTGTGTACATGTCTCTCAACAGCTTCTTCTTTATGTGCCGTCTTCTACCGAAGGTTGGCGACCATCAAATGATATGTTTCTCTGTTTTGTGCCGCATGTATTATGTTCGCAGCTTCTGGTATTTGAAACCATTCTCTCAAGTTTCTCAGCCAGGATTTCTTCTTTCTGCCCAAACCTCTTCTACCTTCAATCTTGCCTTCCACGATAAGCTGTAGCAGACTGTACTTATCATTACGGAACACATGGCCCAGGTATGACGCTTTCCTCCTTTTAACAGTTGTTAACAATTCCACCTCTTTACCCATTCGTCTCAATACCTCTGTGTTGGTCACTCTGTCTGTCCAAGGTATTCTCAGTATGCGTCGATACAGCCACATTTCTAGAGCCGCTAACTTCTTTATAGTTGCTGCTGTTAACGTCCACCCTTCTACTCCGTAAAGTAGCGTAGAGAGTACATAGCATTTTGTGGCGCGCCATCGGAGGTTAACGCTTAGGTTGCGGTTGCTTAAGAGCTTTCTCATTTTTATGAATTTGGATCTTGCTATTTCAATTCGGATCCTAATCTCTACGTCTAAGTCCCACTTATCATTTACTGTATATCCCAGATATTTAAATCGGTGTACTCTTTCAATACGTTCGGCTTCAATATTCAGGTCGATATGTTGAATGTTCTTTTTACTAATCACCATAAATTTAGTTTTCTTTCTATTGATCTTCAGTCCAAATTGGTTGCCAGTTGTATTTACTCTATTTAGCATCATCTGTAAATCTTCGATGTTATCGGCCAGTATAACAGTATCATCTGCATATCGAAAATTACTTATTGGTACGCCATTAATCTTGATGCCCTTATTGTACTCTTCCAGTGCCTCTAGAAATATTTGTTCCGTGTACAGGTTGAAAAGCAGTGGCGAAAGAATACAGCCCTGTCTAACCCCTCTAGAAATGGTTATGTTTTCACTCACCATATGTCCATTCTTTATGTGGGCTGTTTGATTCCAATATAGATTTTTTATAATCTGGGTGTCCTTAGTGTCAAGTCCTGAAAGATGTAATAGTTCTATGAGTTTGTCATGCTTGATAGTATCAAATGCTTTCTCATAGTCGATAAAACAGGCGTAAACATCTTTCTGTTGATCCAGGCATTTTTGAATCAAGACTTGTATTGCAAATAGGGGCTCTCGAGTTCCAAAACCGCATCTAAAACCGAACTGTGTTTTACTTATGCTGTGTTCTCATTTTGCTCGTATTCTGGAATGGATAATACGCAAGAATACTTTAAGGGTATGACTCTCAACAGCAAACCCGATATATCTTCGCTCTTTTACCATCCTACGACATACGACGACCATCATGCTCTCTCTTCAATCCTGGCCCCCCGGAGGGAGTGTAGTGGTCGACGAGATGTCGTGTATTGTCCGTCTCCAAAGATCTCTATCTTTGGTCATTTCTTTTAACTCATGCATAGGTCTTTTGCATATTCCTGTAATTTGATCGATCCATCTTGTTGGGGATCTTCCTCGTGATCTTCGGCCTTCCACCTTTCCTTGTATAATGAGTCTTTCCATGTTTTCTGTATTTGCTCTCATAACATGTCCAAAGTATTTTAATTGTTGGAGATGGACTTTACTGGAGAGATGTTGGCTAGCTTTTAGCTCTCTTAAAATTGAATTAAGACGATAATTGAGACGATGTAAACTGGTCGTAAATAACAAAATAATAGAACAAGTGATGAAAACGGAATACTTGGGAATAAAGCTGTCAAGCTACGGAAAAGTGGAAGATGAAGTACAAAAACAAGTGAACATGGCGAACAGAGCAACAGGATGTCTCAACAACACAATCTGGAGAAACAAATACCTCACAATGGAAACAAAAACCAGGATATACAGGGTGAGTCATGAGGAACTGTACATACTCCTACCTCGTATAGAGGCCCCTATGGGGAATAACAAATGACCATTAAAAAGTGTCTGCTCCCATTGTTTAATAATATACTGGGCGAGTTTCGCATTTCGACAGAAATTTGTATTCGTCATAATTTTTGAACGGTCAGATCGATGTGTCTCTTATTTTGGTCAATCGTTACACTATTGTCACCTAATCAACTGATTTATTTAAACTAGAAAAAATCAGGTCCGGCTTTAAAAAAATTGGTTCGTTTGGGTCTTAGAAAAAGTTTCACCCTGTATAAGCTTTTTGAAAACTCTAATATGAATTTACAAAATTACAAAAACAACGTTTTTCTTAAAATTAAAAGTTTTACCATTTTTTTTTTATAACACGTCTAGATCTAAAACTTCCCATAACATTTCTTTTGGACTCTATAGTTTAACATAGACGTGATCAAATTGATAAATTTTAAATTTTTCCACCTATTTTTTGCGATTTACAAGTTTGCAACTTTTACAAGAAGAAGACTGAAAGTCTACAACAATTTTCAGAGTCTTCACAATGGTAAGAGGTATGTGCTGTAAAAATTTCAGAAAAAAAATATTAAAATGGAACAGAGTTGTAGCGAGTTAAACCGTGAGTTCATTTTTAAGTTAAAATTCCGATTTTGACAAATTTGATTTTTTAATAAACAATTAAGTAATCGTGTGGGGAAAAAATAAATATGCCATTTTAATTGCCTATTTGTCTTATTTGTAAAATTCATATTACAGTTTTCAAAAAGCGTATACAGGGTGAAATTTTTTCTAAGACCAAAACGAACTAATTTTTTAAATCCATACCTGATTTTTCTCTAGTTTGAATAAATCAGTTGATTGGATGGTAACATAAATTACTTATTTGTGCAAAAAAAATTAATTTTTGTAATAAAAGTTATTTTTTTTAAATCTATGGTTCACTTTACCAAACTTTTAATTCATAGTGAAATTTGATTTTTTTATAAAAAAATAAGTAATCGTGTGCGGAAAAAAATAAATATGCCATTTTAATTGCCTGTTTGTCTAATTTGTAAAATTCATATTAGAGTTTTCAAAAAGCGTATACAGGGTGAAATTTTTTCTAAGACCCAAACGAACTAATTTTTTTAAAGCCGGACCTGATTTTTTTCTAGTTTGAATAAATTAGTTGATTAGGTGGTAATAGTGTAACGATTGGCCAAAATAAGAGACACATCGATCTGACCGTTCAAAAATTATGACGAATACAAATTTCTGTCAAAATGCGAAACTCGCCCTGTATATTATTAAACAATGGGAGCAGACACTTTTTAATGGTCATTTGTTATTCCCCATAGGAGCCTCTATACGAGGTAGGAGTATGTACAGTTCCTCATGACTCACCCTGTATAAAGCAACAATAAGACCGATTATGACGTACACAGCGGAAACAACAGCATATACGGCGAAAACACAAACACTGCTGGAAACAGCAGAAGTGAAAGTCTTACGAAAAATAATGTAACAAAATAATTATTGACCTACCCTCGTATACCAGCTCCCGTCTCCGCACAGACAGAACACTATCGATGTTTCGAGATACGCCGATGCAGCGCCGATGACGTGCAAGCGGTCACATGGACATAGCTGGAGATATATAGATATTTCTGGAATATCTGTATCGCATATATAAATAGGACATATTTGTAAATAGAGTTAGTCTTAAGCTAAAGTTTGTAAAGTAAACTTGTATAAATAAAAAAATAAAGTCGTATATAAATTACGAACCGCTAGTTTTATTGTAATTAGAAGTAATTACAGTAAATAACCGCTACAGTGGTGTTAACGGTGTGGAGTGTAAATAAATGAAAAGTGAAAAAAAGACTTTTGAACTTTATTCGTCGGGAATAATCGGAGTGCGTTAATTGTTCGGTATTCGGAAAGACTTTTGAACTTTATTCGTCGGGAATAATTGAAGTGCGTTGATTGTTCGGTATTCGGAAAGACTTAGACATTTTGAAAAGTACGTGTGTGCCGACCAAAGATGTTGCTACAAGAACTGACCATAAAACAGCTCCGTGAACAATTAGAAGAGTACGAATTAGACAGCAGTGGGTGCAAGATAGTCCTACAAGCACGACTCAAGGATGTCCTCACGAAGAACGGAGATGACCCAGAGACGTTCCACTTCCAGTCAGCAGAACAAGTAATCTTATCGAAATTAAAAACTGTTTCTGAAACGATCAATGAAACTTCTAGAAAAAGCGACGATAAATTCGAAAATGTTGCTAAAAGATTCGACGAGACTTCTCAAAAGATTGATGAAACTTGTAGAAAAAGCGACGATAAATTCGAAAATGTTGCTAAAAGATTCGACGAGACTTCTCAAAAGATTGATGAAACTTGTAGAAAAAGCGACGATAAATTCGAAAATGTTGCTAAAAGATTCGATGAGACTTCTCAAATAATTAAAGACGTATGTAGTCAAAACAATGAGAAATTCGAAAGTGTTTCGCAAAAGATTGACGAAACTTTTAAAGAGGTCTGTAGACAAAACAACGAAAAACTTGAAGAAGTTTGTAGACAGAACGACGAGAAATTTGAAGAAGTTTCTAGAACATTCGATAAGATGCAGAAAAGTGTAGAGACCGTAGAAGAAAAGATCAAACAACTAGAGAGCATGATAACCGATACAAAAGTACAACCATCAGTTAATGCAGCAGCGTTAGATCCTGTGGTGAAAGATGAACTACCGAGAGACGAAACGTCGCATAATATGAGATTCAAATTACCACCATTTGATGGAAAGTCCTCTTGGTCCATATACCTTAAACAATTTGAAGCTATTGCGACCGCCAATCATTGGACCGAACAAGAAAAGGCTGTTTCCTTGACTGCTGCTTTACGAGGTGATGCTGCAGATATATTAAGGTCAATTCCCAAGGGTCAAGAAAATTGTTACCAGACCTTGTTCACTCGTCTAGAAAAACGCTATGGAGATGCCCATCTACAACAAGTATACAAAGCACAACTGCGAAGTAGAAGTCAACGAGCAAGTGAGAATCTGCAAGAATTTGAAGCAGATGTGGCTCGTGTGGTGCGGTTGGCTTATCCAGAGGTGCCAGACAGCGTTTTAGAAGAAATTGCAGTAGATACCTTCGTCAATGGGCTGAAAGATAATGAACTACAGAAAGCTTTACGACTAGCAAGACCAAAAGTTTTAGATGAAGCACTTGCTATTGCATTGGAACACGAAACGGCTAGTCAAACTTCACGAGGCCATAGAGTAAGAACCATTGAAGAAAGTGACGAACACAACGATGAACTTCTAGAGGAAATTATACGGAGAGTATTAAGTAATCAGATGCTAAAGAGACGCGAGCCTAGATGTTGGAATTGTGGAGACGTAGGCCACATTCGTCGTAATTGTAAGAAGATCGTACAGCCGTCGGAAAACTAGAGCGGGTCGACACCAAGGGGCAACTGCCGACCTCGAGAACTAGAGCCCCCATAGTAACTGTCAACCTTACGTCCTCCGGTGGAATCCACAACTTATACATCGAAGGTCGTATCAGTAATAGATGTAGATCATTTTTGGTGGATACAGGTGCAACGAGAACTATCGCACGTCCAGATGTAGTACGAGACCATAATAAATTATCACCTGCAACAGTAAAGCTTAGAACAGCGACTGGTGAGCTAATTAATACATATGGCGAGGCTAATATGTCAGTATCCATTGGCCAGACCACAGTTGAACATCAAGTATTAATTGCCGAGATCTCCGACGAATTCATATTGGGGATGGACGTACTAAGGAAAGTGGGGGCAATATTGGATGTTCAAAATGGAGTTCTCAAGATCAATGGTGAAGAGTTGCCCTTTCACGACGACAAAGAAGATGTCATCCGCTTACTTACTACATGCGACGTAACCATACCCGGTAATAGTGAGAAAATTCTGATGACCATGCTTGATGGACACTGCCGAGAGGGAAGTTTAAGGATGGTCGAAGATGTGGATAATGTCGAGTTCCTAACGGCGAAAACTTTGGTAAAAGTTCGAGATGCGATCCCTGTAAGAGTTATGAATTTAAGGGAAACTGCTATCAAGTTAAGTAGAGGAGCTTTGATCGGGCAGTGTGTTCCCGTGGCTTCAATTTGCTCTGTGAATACCAATGAGAAATCATCGAAGGCGAAGTATCCAAAGGAGCTTGTTGAGATGATCATTGAAAGATGCCAAGATCTTGATCATGAACGAACGGAAAAAGTGACATCTATGCTGATAGAGTATCAAGATGTTTTTGCTATTGACACGAAGGATAAGGGAAAAACAAGCATAGTAACGCATAAAATAAATACCGGAGACGCTCAGCCAATCAGACAACGGCCTAGACGACTTCCATTTGCGAAAAGAGATGAAGCCGAAGAGATTATCAAGGATATGGACAAACAAGGGGTAATTGAACCATCGAACAGTCCATGGACATCACCAGTAGTTCTGGTAAAGAAGAAAGATGGTTCAACGCGTTTTTGTATCGACTACCGCCAGCTCAATGCGGTAACAAAAAAAGATAGTTATCCTTTGCCCAGAATAGACGATACATTGGATACTCTCTCCGGTTCTCGTTGGTTTTCCACACTCGATTTAAAAAGTGGATATTGGCAAGTAGACATGGAGCCAGCCGATCGGGAGAAAACCGCATTTTCGATAGGATCAGGGCTTTGGCAGTTTACGGCTATGCCGTTTGGTTTATGTAATGCCCCTGCCACATTTGAAAGATTAATGGAGGCAGTTTTAAGAGGTCTAACATGGAAAACATGCCTGGTTTACTTGGATGATGTAATTGTGGTTGGAAGGTCCTTTGATGAACATGCCAAGAATCTAATAGACGTCTTTCAACGATTGAGGGCAGCGAACTTGAAGTTAAGTCCGAAGAAATGTCACATGTTTCGACGAGAAGTTAAGTACTTAGGACATATTGTATCGAGTAATGGTGTAACAGCTGATCCTGAAAAGATTGATGCAATTAAAGATTGGCCAGTACCAAAAGATAAACATGAAATTAGAAGTTTCCTTGGCCTATGTACATATTACCGACGATTTGTCAAAGGATTTGCCAATATCTCCAAGCCCCTAACAAAGTTGACGGAGGAGGGCAAAGAATATACATGGAGTGAGGAGTGTCAAAAAGCTTTCGAACAACTACAAAGGGCTCTGATCAGTGCACCGATATTAAGCTACCCGGGACAGGCAGGAAAATTTGTTTTGGATACCGATGCTAGCAACAGTGCCATAGGAGCTGTTCTCTCACAAATCCAGGATGGACAGGAAAAAGTCATCGCTTATTTCAGCAAAGTCCTGTCGAAACCAGAAAGAAACTATTGCGTTACCAGAAGAGAACTGCTGGGTGTAGTGAAGGCTTGCGAACATTTCCATAAATACTTGTACGGCAGAAAGTTCCTTCTTCGAACAGATCACGCTGCTCTAAAATGGCTCATACAATTCCGTAATCCAGAGGGCCAGATGGCAAGATGGTTAGAACGACTTCAAGAATATGATTATGAGATAGAACACAGGGCCGGAAGAGTTCATTCAAATGCTGATGCCCTTTCGAGACGACCATGCAGTGCAAATTGTAATCACTGTGCCAAATTAGAGGAACGATTTTGCCCCGTGAGACGAACCACCGTCGTTAATGAGCAATGGCAGCCACAACAGTTACAAGAAGCCCAAGAAGACGATCCATGTATAAAAAGAGTATTGGATTGGATGCGTCGAGGTGAGAGACCTAGTTGGCAAAACATTAGTGCATGTAGTCCGGAAGTCAAGGCCTACTGGAGCCAATGGAATTGCCTGATACTAAAAGATGATCTTCTGTACAGAACCTTTGAGAACGATGATGGTACAGAATCTAAGCTTCAGTTGATTGTACCTAAAAGTAAAGTGTCAGAAGTATTGCGTCAGTTGCATGACGGTACATCAGGTGGACACTTTGGTATTACGAAGACTCTGCAAAAGGTTCGAGAACGGTTCTATTGGGTGAACTGTAAAGATGATGTAAGAAGATGGTGCCGGAAATGTGAACTGTGTGCATCCGGTAATGGTCCAGTTGGTAAAAAGAGAGCACCCATGAGACAGTACAATGTTGGAAGTCCTATGGAAAGAGTAGCAATCGACATTGCAGGTCCATTTCCAGAAACCGATGCTGGAAATAAATACATTCTGGTAGCCATGGACTATTTTACGAAATGGACCGAGGCCTATGCATTACCGAATCAAGAAGCTGCTACCGTTGCAGAGGTACTTGTTAAAGAATTCTTCAGCCGATTTGGTGTTCCCTTGGAGATCCACTCCGACCAAGGGCGAAACTTTGAGTCAGCTCTTTTCCAAAACGTTTGTAAATTGATTGGTGCCAATAAGACCAGAACAACACCCCTGCATCCTCAATCAGATGGAATGGTCGAGAGGATGAACCGAACGATGGGTAAACACTTGTCCAAAGTTGTATCTGAACATCAGCGAGATTGGGACCAACACATTCATTTATTCCTGATGGCCTACCGCTCGGCCGTGAATGAAACTACAGGTCAAACACCAACCTGCCTGATGTTGGGTCGTGAAGTTCGTTTGCCCTGCGACCTTGAGTTTGGCTGCAGACCTTCCGAGGAATATGTTGCAGGCGAAGAATACGTAGACCGCCTGAAGTTACGAATGAACAACATTCATGAACTTGCCCGACAACACATCCAGATAGCCAGTGACAGAATGAAAGATCAATATGATTCTCGCTGCAAGAATGAAAGCTTCGAAGTAGGTGATCTTGTCTGGCTTTATAATCCACAACGTCGTCGAGGCCTGTGTCCTAAACTGCAAAGACAATGGGAAGGTCCGTATGAAGTTAAGAAGAAAATAAATGACGTAATATACAGAATTAAGAAGTTACCAAACGGTAAACCAAAAGTTATTCACATAAATCGTCTTGCACCATATGCTGGCTCAAATGAAACAGAGGAAGCCCGAGTCCTCCAACAGGAGATGAAAGATGCACCACAGCCAAGTTTTAAGGAATTTATGTCAAATTACGCAGAAAGAAAGAGTGCTAGATTCGGCGTGACCACAGAAGTTCAGCAAGATCTGTTTGGTGTTCCAGAAAACGTCTCTCTAGCCCACTGTGTTGCACAAGACCTCGAGATGACTAAAGGAATCTCGTCCGTATTCAATAGAAAGTTCGGCCGCCTGGACGAGTTAAGGAATCAACAACCTAAAATTGGAAGAGTATTGCGATTGGAAGATGGTCCTCGATCTTTGCTGTATATAGTGACCAGGAAGTCTTATACGGACACGCCAAGCTACGAGAACATATGGCGTGCTCTAACTAATTTGAAGAAAATGGTCTGTAATTATGACATCAAAGATTTGGCTTTACCAAAAATTGGCCATGCAGTAGAAAATCTGGATTGGAAGATTGTGAGAAGCATGCTGGAAGTGATCTTCAGAGAAACTGGCATACGGATTACTGTGTGTTGCATGAACCCGAAGATGTCATACCCTTCAAAGACAGTAGACTGTTACTTCTTTTCTAGGGGTGTATGCAGAGCTGGAGAATCCTGTAGATTCCGCCATCCTGGGCCATCTAGAGTTGCTGATCGGGACGCTCAGATCTTAAGAGGGGAGCAGTGTAACAAAATAATTATTGACCTACCCTCGTATACCAGCTCCCGTCTCCGCACAGACAGAACACTATCGATGTTTCGAGATACGCCGATGCAGCGCCGATGACGTGCAAGCGGTCACATGGACATAGCTGGAGATATATAGATATTTCTGGAATATCTGTATCGCATATATAAATAGGACATATTTGTAAATAGAGTTAGTCTTAAGCTAAAGTTTGTAAAGTAAACTTGTATAAATAAAAAAATAAAGTCGTATATAAATTACGAACCGCTAGTTTTATTGTAATTAGAAGTAATTACAGTAAATAACCGCTACAATAACAATCCAAACTCTAAGAGACAGAGTAAGAGTGAGGAAATACGAGCGAGATGTGGTATAGAAGAAATAAACATGTGGACCAAAAGAAGAAAAGTAGAATGGAATCAACACATAGAAAGAATGACAGAAAATAGAATAGTACGAATAGCAAGAGACAAATCGCCAAATGGAAGAAGATCATTGGGACGACCGAGGAAAAGATGGTCAGACAATGTCAATTGAGGCTAAAAACCGAAATAAAACAGGCATTGAGCCTATTTATAAAGTAGGAAGAAGAAGAAGAAAATTCAATTTTTTGTCTTGTGTTCGGTCCAAGGAATTCGTAGCATTCGTCTCCAACAGAACAGTGGCGTCTATCTTTCTTAGAACAAAATCGCGATTCATCGCTGATTGCTACAATATGCCATTCTACCACCCATACTGCCGTTCTCTACGTCAATTCAAACGTTGATGACAGTGGTCCGCAATCAAAGTAAGCACCAGTCGTGGGCGGAATGAAACCAGTCCAAAGGCTTGAATGCGACGGTATAATGTACGCATGTCCCAAACCATTGGTCGGTCAGTAGTCTAAAGCGCCTATTTTGACGCTCCTATCATAACTGAAGCGCCTATCATAACCGTCATTGCCGTACAATTAACACGACGCGATACAATTTCACGATACGACAAACCCATATCTCTATAGGCAACAATTCTACCCCTGCCAAAATCGCTAACATGGTGGTAATTTTGGTGTCTTTGAACTCGAGGCAGTTTCTTGCACTGAATAGTGAATACAATAATTAGACTGAGGAATAATAACTAAAAATTTCTATACCAGCCGGTCATCGATTTCTTCACAAAAAAATTTAAAAATAAAATTTTATTTTTACAAAAAGTATAAAAAATAAAACATTGTTATCATAGCATTCTTTAAATATTATAGTGATTCTGTTGCTAAAAAACTAAGTTCAAGAAATTATTCCTTCTGAGTGTACAGGGTTATTCACTATATTTTGACCCTCCTGTAAACTGCTTTATTTACAGAATTAGAAAAAAATGTAAAATACAAAAGTTATTCGATTTTTAAATTATGATTTTTTGACATATATCGTACTAGTGACGTCATCCATTTGGGCGTGATGACGTAATCGACTATTTTTTTAAATGGGAATAGGGGTCGAATGCTAGCTCATTTGAAAGGTTATTCAATTCCCTATTCAGTAATATAAACATTAACATTAATAATTATACAGGGTGTCCAAAAAACATTTTTTTAATTAAATTAATTGACACAAAAAGAAGAATATATGTAATTTATTTAATTTAAAATATATTTTACTGCTGTTAGAAAACAGAAATAAAAGTTTATTGCACAAATAAACATTGATTTTTGCTTAAATTCAATGTTCAAACTGCCAAGAGACAGTTGGGTGGCAGCTTGAACATTGAATTTAAGTGAAAAGTAATGTTTATTTGTTCAATAAACATGTATTTCTGTTTTCTGACAGCAGTAGAATGTATTTTGAATTAAATAAATTACATACATTTTTTTTGTGTCAATTAATTTAATTTAAAAAAAATTTTTGGACACCCTGTATAATTAATAATGTTAATGTTTATATTACTGAATAGGGCATTGAATAACCTTTCAAATAAGCTAGCACTCGACTCCTATTCCCATTAAAAAAAATAGTCGATTACGTCATCACGCCCAAATGGATGACGTCACTAGTACTATATATTTGTCAAAAAATCATATTTCAAAAGTCGAATAACTTTTGTATTTACATTTTTTTCTAATTCTGTAAATAAAGCAGTTTACAGGGGGGGTCAAAATATAGTGAATAACCCTGTACACTTCTATCACTGAGTATATTTACACACATCGAAAAAGTCTAGGGATATTGTTATATGTACTGCCTTTTTAAATAGTTTTCATATTATATTTTTGAAGTTATACTTCAAAATGTTTTAATTTATATATGTATCAGTCCAGAAAAGGTGTGGAAAGAATATATTAGTGTTTTTAAATATATTTTTCTACAAACGTGTTAAAAATGCAATTTTTTAGACTCCATAGGAGCGTTAAAAATGCTACTTTAAGGCACTAGTGCTTTAAAATTTTTAAGGCACTGCAGTTAAAAGTGAATTGTCAAATTTTGAAACGTCAAAATATTTATATTTCATTTATTAACATTAATATTAATAATACAGCTTGCTCAATTTGAAAAAGGTGGTTTAAAAGGTTTTTTATTATAATTTTGTGTCTTTGGATTTGTCTTCCTTGGGCGTAAAATAATAAAACATCTATTTTTATATTTCACTTGTCACCGTGATGTATAATTATTTATATCTGAAAGGTAAGTAGCATGCGGCTTGATGGCCTTGTTGGTAGAGCATTGGACCAGAGATTAAAAAATCGCGAGATTGCGAGTTCAAATCCCGGACGATTCATACTTTTTTCTTTTTTTTTTTAATATTTGTCATTGTTAAGTTTTGGTTCATTTTTGGTAATTATTGTTAATTTTTTGTATTGTAACTGTTAAGTAGGTATATTTATTTCGTTGAAATTATATTATAATAGAAGTATAACTTCTTACGTGCGTACAAAGTACACACACATTCTTTTTTTATAATTAGAGTTATTAAAAATATATAATTAAAAATTTGTTTACTTTTAAAAATAATTTAAATTAAAAAATCGAGCTTTTTCATAAAATCTGAAATTTCATTCTGGTAAGCACAAAGCAAACTTTACTAGACAAAAAAATATGAAAAAAAATTTGCAAGAAACGCTTTTCTTTAGTTACAAGTGATTAAAACCAAAAATATTATAAAAAAATCAACTAAAAAGCAAAAAATAAAAGAAAATCAAACTCGAAGGATTATTCGAAAAAAACTGTTAGACAGAATAAATATACAAAAAGCTCACACATTCGTTAAAAAACTGAAAAAATCTAACACATTCGTTAAAGAAAACGCGGGGCGCGTCTTCATCGAATAAACGGTTTAAGGATAGATATTTTTTACTTTTTTCGCCCCACGCTTTTCTTTAACTAATGTGTTAGATTTTTTCAATTTTTTAACGAATGTGTGAGATTGTTGTTTATTTAATATGTCTAACAGTTTTTTTTTTCGAATGATCCTTCAAGTTTGATTTTTTTTTTAATTTATTGCTTTTTAGTTGTTTTTTTTATATTCTTAATTTTAGTCACTCGTAACTAAAGAAAAGCGTCTCTTAAAAAAAATTTCATTTTTTTTATTTTTTACTTTTTCTTATACTTTTCAAATATTAAAATATATCGTCATGCTTAAAAAAAGGATGTACATAAGACATTTTTTGCATTTATTTCAACATTTGATACATACATTGTACATTTTCTGTAATTTCTTTAAATCAAAATCATTATTTACACCTCTTACAGTTTTCGCAGTCTTTCCATCTCTTCTAATGCTTTGCTATTGCACGGTGTAGACCAGGAGTGGGCAAAAGCCGGATCTGGCCCTTTTGCTTACTTTCCGGCCCATTGAGAAATGTTTTTTAAATGCATTCATATTTTTCGATTCCTGAGAAAACTAATAAGTATTTTTGAAAAATTTAAACGCAGAATGAAATATTTCATTATTACTGAGGGACCGAAGTCCCTGAAAACTTTTATAATGTTTATCACAGAGGGAAAAAACGATAACTTACGATATCATTTCTAAGTATGTTCCCTTTCTCCTTGCTGTCTTTCTCCTTTCTCCTTGCTGTCTTTCTCCTTTTAATGATGGTAAAAAGTTCTCTGTTCCTTTTCCATTCTGTGCAACACCATTTCGTTCGTAATATGATCCGTCCATGGTATTTTCACAATTCCCCTAAAAAGCCACATCTCAAAAGCTTGCAGCTTTTTCATTAAGTCAGCATTAACAATCCAATAAAGAAGAATAGAGTGAACATTTTTATTATTATCCCTGTTATTTATATCGTTCTTCGCCTTCCGGTTGCCAGTTTCCAGCTTCGTCCGTCATTGCATTCGTCAGGGTGAAGGTTCCTTTCCGACATTGCCTTCTGAATACCGTCTAGCCAGGATTGTTTTGGCGTTCGTTTCTTCTTTCTTTTCCTTGGCGTCCATTTTAAAAAATTTTTGGCAGCCTGTGGTCGTCCATTGTCGAACATGACCATACCAGATCAGTTGCCTCCTTTGAACTTCGTCTATGATGGTTGACTTGGCATAACATTTTACCATCCGATATCAGATTTGCAGATTGAATGTTTGGTTACTCAAAAATTTACTCATCTTCAAAAAGGCAGCTCTTGATTACTCTATTCTTGATCCAATTTCTGAAGTTCATTTTTTATCTGAATCCTTGTTATGGCTTAATATAACGGACCATATTAAAAATTTCGTAATTGTACTGGAAACAAATTGTTCGCATGTACATGTTACAGTTGAAGTTGAAGTAAATGTTGATTATACGAGAATCTCAAGTGCATTTTTGATAAGTGTGCGTTTCTTTGTTTTGACCGTTTCAACTACTTATTAGTATAGTCTGTAACGTCGTCCCCGTTAGGTAAATTATTCTGATTTGATTTTTTGTACAAACTTACTCGAAAGAAATACATCCGTATAACAATCCTTATAACAAATACACAGGGTGTCACGCGGTACCGCGGTCGAAAAATTGTTTAATAGTTATTTATGTACCAAGTCAGTAAAGTGGCTCTTTATCGAACGAGTCTGATATTACGAGCAGAGGAAGCGAAGCGAGCAACAGACGCGTTCGATAAAGAGTATTGAGGTGTGCGTACAAAATTGTATCGTCAATCATAAAAAACATTAACACTTACTTACAACTTTGGGGAAATTTTTTTAATTTTAGAAGACAAAAAAAATCGTATGACAGTAATGACAGATGACTTTTGCATGATGGCCGGTTTTGATGTTTAATCGATAGTTATCAATATTGTATACCTACCTAATTACTAAATCTGTAAAGTTTTGATTTATTTTGTATGAATATAATTGCGAAACACTACAGAATTTTACTTTTTGACATAAATTTTATTAATAATAAGATAAATTTTGTACAATATTTTTAATAATTAAAGTAAATAAATTTTAATTTCACTCAAATAAATAATCGATTGCTGCCATTGACCACTTACATTCAATCTCGGTTAATTTGATTAATAATCGCGGCAGGTAAAGTAACATTCTTCTTTCAATACAACAAAGTGTTATTTTACTGCCAAAAATGAGGACAAATCAGTACAATAATGAATGGTTTTAGTGACGTTTGGCGATAAACAATGATTTTAAACAAATTCGCAAAAATAATTTTTTCACTTCGTACAAATTTTTTTTACATCCTTTGGGCCGTTTTTTCTCTAAAATTGACTGTTGTCGAGTTATTAGCGACTTAAAATTTGAAAAACGCCAAAATAACCATTTTCAAGGTTTAATAACTCGATTAAAGATAATTATTGTGAAAGTCGAGCGAGCGGCCGTGGAGTAACGGCATAATCGCTGACCTCATACGCCAGTGCACGTGGGTTCGAGCCCTGCCAAAGACAAGCCATTTTCTTTTCCAATAATGACACGAGCCGTCTCACCGTGCCTCGGAGAGCACGTTAAGCCGTCGGTCCCCCTGGGCTAGTGTACATCGACACTAGTTAGGTACTTGAAACAGGGTTAAAGATGTAATTGGCGCCGGAACTGTCCGAAAGGCAAAAATGCCATACGATATTATATATTATGAAAGTCAGAAACTAAACAAAATCAAAGATTAAAGCTACCTCTATAAGATCCTGAAGAAATTTTTGTCATTATTTCATTAATAAGATATTATTTTTAATTATCAACAATGAGCGCTAAGCGTGTATTGAGGCGGCCGTCAATGTGAGTGCGAGTGAGATTCACCATTGGACGGCCGGAATGGTGCATCTCTTTAGCACTCACCATTGACGGCCGCCCAATACGCACTTAGGGCTCATTGTTAATAATTAAAGATAACAGCTTAGTAATAAAATAGCGACAAAAATTTCTGCTGGATCTTGTAGAGGGGGCTATAAACTTTGATTTGGTCACTTTCTGACTTTCATATTAATGGATTTTAACCGAGTTATTAAGCCTTGAAAATGGCTATTTTCGAATTTTTCAAATTTTAGATCGCGTATAACTCGACAACAATCAATTTTAGAGAAAAATCACAAAATACCTTTTTTTGTCTAAATTTTTTTGTCTAAAGAATTTGTCTAAAATAATTGTTTAAACAATTTATCGATCAAGGTACTGCCTGGCACCCAGTAGATTTGTTATAAGGACCTCTTTTTGAGTAAGTTTGTGCAAAAAATTCGAATCGGAGTAATTTACCTAACGGGGGCGACGATACAGCCTAGACTAATTTGAACATATTCAGTAACATTTAATTTCTGGAATCGGTGTTCAGATTCTAGAATCAGAATCAACTTTTACTAAATGGCATTGGGAAGAGTATACTTTTCCTAGTTGGCGTCTACTTTTACTAGTAAATGTTGAATATAAATCTTCATTTTATATTTATAATCAACTTTTACTGAAACCAGCCGTTAGAGTTGACTCGAACTAGTAAAAGTCAACTCCAACTGGATAATCAACTTGAACTGTAACATACACACCAGAAAGACAATTTATTATTGTTAACAGTCAAATGTTTTTCTCCAAATGCTTTAAAATGATACTTATTGTATCGTATAATGATACGTATTTTTGTCAAAAAAATTTCTTGGACAGAGAAAAACCTCCACCAAAAACATTAGCGTACATACTGGGTATAGTCCTCCGGCCCAGGAGACATTTTGAAAATTTCATTTTGGCCCGCCCTTAAAAGTATTTGCCACCCCTGGTGTAGACCCTGTTAATTTCTCGCGAATTACGAATTCTAAAGGCGCATTTAAATCAAAGCGAACACGAACGAACGAACGAAGGAACGAATTCGTAGGTGTTCGCTTGGTCATTCGTTCGCTACAAAGTAGGGCCATTTACATTGAAGCGAACGTTCGCATTCGTTGATGATCGGGAGTGCATATTGCCCGCAGATGTTTTTAAGATGGGCCAGTGCCAGTCACACATTGTGTTTAAGTTTATTTTCATGTTTCTTGCTGGGTAAATTTTAATACAATAATAGCTTACAAAAATAGCAGGTAGCAGGTATTATACGCTGTTTGAGGGAGCTTAGAAAATAACATAATAAAGAACCAGCTTTCTTAAAATTCTTCCTCGAAAAAGTTACTTGCTCTTGATATTATGACTATATTATGTTCAAATCATAAATTGTAAAATTGGTGTATCAAAATAAATTTGCTTTTAATTAATTTTAGCAATTAATTTGATTTGGTTACCTCATTAGTGTTTATGGGTTGAAATTTATCCAATAAAAACATTAGGCTTTTAAAAGCAAACCACTTCGAACCCTCTTTTTGTCTTTCTCGTCTAAATGATGCCAGAAGCTAATTCATTTTTTTAGTTCAGAGACATCACAACCCATTCCTATAGAAATGTTAAAACAAGCATCAGTTTTTCTGTTTATTATTTTATATAGCTTCGATTTTGGGTTTCATAGGCATATTCCATATTGCAAAATTATGTTTTCACAACTACACAATAAACAACCCTCTCAAACTAATGTTTGTAAATAAATTAAATCAGTACTTCTAAACGAATTCGTTCGCTACCGTCTATCCACTGTCCACATTGAACAACGATTTCCTTTGATGATTCGCTCACTTACCGACATCGGTTGGAACATGTGCGAATTCTAACGAATTCGTTCGGTCGTGCTTGATTCGCTGTACAAATACAATAAAGTTAACGAACGAATTCGTTCGTTCGTTCGTGTTCGCTTTGATTTAAATGCGCCTTAATGTTAATTGTAGCACGAAACGTCTCTACCGGTGGTTTTTCTAAGCAGAGGTGTAACCAGGATGATCCTAAGGGGGGGGTTACATCTACTTGAAGGTCTCTGGGGTATGGAATAATAATGGTGTTAAGCGTATAGAGCTCAAAGTACATCCAAAAGGGGGGCTTATAACCCCCAAAACCACTCCCTGGTTACGCCTATGTTTCTAAGACTACGTTAAAAACACGAATTTTTTGAATTCGAGTTTTGGTTGAAGTTTTGTTTCGTATCGTATTGAAATTTGACACGAATAAGCGCCGATGTTTATATAAACAAAGATATGAGCGTTCAAAATCGTTGCCGCTTAGGATGTTTATAAACATGATATACAAACATGAAAAGTAGTCGGAATCGGCCAAAAACTTGAAACTTATTGTTTATTTATGAAGCACAACATAAACAATTAACGTAAAAAGTGAAATTATGTATAGGTCATATAATTAGCTACAATCTGTAAAAGTTTTGAGTTTATACATTGTAAAAACAAGAGAATTTAAGCATTTTCCATTAAAATCGTTTTTTTTATTTAAACAATTAATAAACACAAAAAAAATTATTGACTATTCGTGTATTGTTCATGCGAATGCATATGTCTGCAAATTTTCATTCATTTGCATTGAAGAAAAGGCAGTCAAATTAACGTCAAAAGATTGGACCCAAACGATTGAACTTACAAAAAGCGTTTTAATAAAAAGAGAGTTTTGCATTTTTCTCTGATTTTTACGTCATAAAATAGCCGGTAAAGAGACAGTTTTGCAAATGTTTGTTAAGTTTTTCTAAATGTACGTTGGTAAATCAATTTGAAACTACGTCAAGTCATATTTGGTATTTTTTGCAAAAAGCGAATTTTGCATTTATTCGCCTCAATGTGTGTATAATGTATCGGTTAAACTACGGAGTGCACAACTTTCTCCTACTTTCGGGTGGTAGAGAACGGTCGAAGTAGAAAGTGAGTGGCATAATTGGTTGGGAGAGAGGGTGGCTGAGACAAAATTATCCAGAGTGAGACTTGGGGTGATTACATGTGCCTCTGTAATCTCAATTACGACTATTAGCTGATCTGTGGCTAAGCCGAACAACCAAACCGACCGATGTTTCTTGCGGTCTATCTCACGTCTACCGTACCGGTCCAGGATAATGATTGTTATTTAGTATCTCCTCAATTATTGATTATCCTTAGTAATTGTGTTACTTTTCGATGAACACTGCGCTAACGACAAATTCCAATCTCGACTTCTCGAGTCCCGAATCTCCGGACAATATATTATTTTTTTCTTTGCCGGCTTGTACTTAAGTGCACGCCACAAATTGGTTTTACAGAAAACCATCATTTTTTTTTATTTTTGCATCGCAGCTTCATTTATTTTTATTCTATTTTACTTCAAGATAATACGAATACTTTTCTAAACGTCAGCAATTTTGTAAAGAAAACGAACAAATGGAAAAAATCTTGTATTCTTTGACATTTGGTTTTAGAACTTCAGCATTCATCACTCTTATACAAAAATTAGTCTTTATTGCAACTGGCTGAATGACTAACGTCTATGCCATTAAATAAAAAAAAAATAGTGTTTCAACGAAAACAGAGAAAAATGTAAAATAAACAGGCTAGTCAGGTTACAAACGAAAAAAAAAAAAAGAATACGAGTTGACACTTAACAAGAAATTGGAATACCAGTGTGTCTTTAGAAAAGAGAGAAGTACGATAGACAACATTTTTACTTTAAGGGAAATACAAGCTGAGATTCATGAATATAATAAACAAACAATGGCGCTCTTCATAGATTTTAAGCATAGATAGAATATTAGACCGGGCAGTATCGTCGCCCCCGCTAGCAAAATTATTCTGATTCGATTTTTTGGCACAAACTTACTCAAAAAGAGGTCCTTATAACATATCCACAGGGTGCCGGGCGGTGCCGTGGTCGAAAAATTGTTTAAACAATTTTTTTTAAACAAATTTACAAAAATATTTTTTTTATTGCGAACGATTTCTTTTTAGATAATTTGGGTTATTCTGAGCAAAAAAGGTCTCTTGTGATTTTTCTCTAAAATTGATTGTTGTCGAGTTATATGGCCATTTTCGCATTTTTCAAATTATAAATCGCGTATAATTCGACAACAATCAATTTTAGAAAAAAATCACAGGAGACATTTTTTGCTCAGAATGTCCCAAAATATCTAAGAAAAATTTGTTCCAAGTGAAAAAATTATTTTTGTGAATTTGTTTAAAAAAATTGTTTAAACAATTTTTCGATCACGTCACTGTCCGGCACCCTGTAGATATGTTATAAGGACCTCGTTTTGAGTAAGTTTCTGCAAAAAAATGGAATCGGAATAATTTCACTAACGGGGGCGACGATACATCCTGGACTATAGCGCTAATTGTTAATAATAAAAAATAACTGCGTTCTAATAAAATAATGACAAAAATCTCTTCAGGACCTTGAAGAAGGGGTTTGAAACTTGATTTGGTGACTTTTTGAATTTCATAATAATAATGTTTAATCGAGTTATTAAGCCTTGAAAATGGTCATTTTCGCATTTTTCAAATTTTTAATCGCATATAACTCGACAACAATCAATTTTAGAAAAAAATGACAAGAGACCTTTTTTGCTCAGAATAAGCCAATTTATCTAAAAAAAATTTGTTCGAAAAGAAAAAATTATTTTTGTCAATTTGTTTAAAAAAAATTGTTTAAACAATTTTTCGACCACGGCACCGCCCGGCACCCTGTGGATATGTTATAAGGACCTCTTTTTGAGTAAGTTTGTGCAAAGAAATCGAATCGGAATAATTTCGCTAGCGGGGGCGACGATACTGTCCGGTCTATATTGCTATTGATAGAATAAAAAGAAAATAAATATATAAAATATTAAAAAATCTAGAAGTCGTGCCAAAAATTATAAGAATGATAAAGCTATCACGTACAAAAACAGAAAATAAAGTAAAGGTAAATAATACACTAAAGGCGCTAACAGACGAACCACTTTTTGAAGTCGAAGTCGGCAGCAAAAATTCGAGCGTTTGTGGTTGTCTGTCGCTACTTGAAGTCGTCATTTAATAAAACTGAAAAACGTATTTCCTTTTCACTTTTTGACTTCTTTCTCAATTTCCTTTGACTTCTCAATAATTGTAGCGATTCTCTTTTCACACGCAACCACTTTGAAACGTCGCGCCGGTAGCAGCGACAAAAAGTACAAGCATGGAGCATAGATTAGAAAAATGAAGCCGTTCGAGATATAGACACTTTCATTGAGGTTCAGGTTGAATCTGCGATTTGAGATTACAAAAGTGATTCATATAGCAACAGAAATGCGCAAAGGCAAAAGCTTGACTGTCCAAAGTTTGAACAATCTTTAACAATGGGATGCACCCAAAATTTACGTCGTTTCCTTCGAAGTTTCCTGTCTGCGCTTTCGAAGTAGCAAGAAAAGCAGTGTTTCCTCGTTCATATTCATAATTAATCTGTTTGTACAGACTACATTTTGACGCCGCTGTTAACTACAAAAGGAAAACACACCAAACGCCGATACTAGCGACAAGCCATCGCGTTTTGCTGCCGACTTCAAAAAGTGGATCGTCTGTAAGCGGCCTAAAAAATTTGAAGTCTGAGAATGAGATCCGTTTTCCATCATTTTTATTTATTGTAGTATTGGAGAGAAGGTCAACTCTACATCAACCAAACCTCTGTAGAAAGAGTGAAGCACTACAACTACCTCGGGACCATAATAAATGAAGAATGGACCAATAACCAAGAGATAAGAGCGCGCATCGGAAAAGCTGGGTGGATGGGGGGGGGCCCTCTTCAACAGCCACAACCTCTCTCTTGGCATAAAAGTAAGAATGCTGCGAGGCAAAGAATGCTAAGAATGTCTTCTCTGTCCTTTTTTATGGCATTAAATCGTGGACCTTCAACAAAGATATGTGCAGAAAATTGGAAGCATTTGAGATGTGGCTACATAGGAGAATACTTAAAATCCCGTGGACTGATCGAATCACAAATGAGGAAGTCCTCAGAAGAATTAAGAAGAACCGACAGGTACTGACCACCATCAAATCTAGAAAGTTAAAATACTTCGGAGACGAAATGAATCGAGATACCCTCCTACCCATCCTGCAAGGAAAAATATTTGAAAAGCGAAGTCCAGGAAAAAGAAGAACATCATGGTTAAAGAACCTCAGAACGTATAAAAATGTATACAATGAACTATACACCCACAAGGTTAAAGGAAAAATACCTGCAATAGAAAATCAGGACAAATAAAATAATGAGTAATAATGGTCTGTTTACTCCTTTATATGATACTCTCTGCAAATTTACGCCACTTCTTCCTATCTGCTGCTAAAACTTTTGCTTCTTGCCACGATGTTCCTCTTTTCTTAAGTATTTCGTTTACACTAGTGTTCCAGCTTTTCCTTGGTCTGTCCCTCGTGCTTTTACCCACTGCTTTGGCCTCCCATGTCATTTTCACTTGTCTGTCACCACTCATTCTTATCATGTATCCAGCCCACTTTAACTGATTTTCTTCAACTTTTTCGTTGAGCGATTTTACCTGTAATTCATGTCTTATATCTTCGTTTCTTCTTTTGTCTAATCTTCTTGCTCCCACCACTTTTCTTAAGTATCTCATTTCTGTAGCTGTCTCTGTTTCAACAACGAAACCAAAAACCCTTTAATGGATCTAGTTCTTCTTCTTCTTTACGTGCAATCTCCGCGACGAAGGTTGGTAATCATCATTGCTATTCTAACTTTTGACACTACAGCCCGAAAGAGTTCAGTTGAGCTGCATCCAAACCATTCTCTGAGATTTCTCACCCAGGACATTTTTCTCCTAGCTATGCTGCGCCTTCCTTGAATCTTTCCCTGCATAATTCATTTTAGGAGTTCATATCTGTCACCACGTGTTATATGACCCAAGTATTGAAGTTTTCTTATTTTGATGGAATCCAGTATCTCCCTGCTGTTCTGTATTCTCCTTAGTACTTCTTCATTGGTTATGTCCAGTATGATCTGTCCAGGAGATTCTCAGCAATCTTCGATATGTCCAATTTCAAATGCTTCCAATCTATTGAGACATTATTTATTATTAAGAGTCCATGTCTCCACACCATACAAAAGAACAGAAAATACATAACACTTTAGTACTCGTTTTCTAAGATTTAGGCTGAAGTCTCTACTAATACATACATAATACACTCTGGGCCAAAATTAACCGGCCACCTTAAAAATGGGCAATTTTTGATGTCTTATATCTCCTAAACTTATTGTTCGATTTAAATGACTTTTTTAATACTGCAAGCGCCAGTTAACTTGGCGAGACGCATTGCACAGTGGCTTATAGGATGATCATCAGTCTCAGTGTCGTTGTCGTTGTACGTATTCGCTGTCGCCAAATTAACTGGCGCTTGCAGTATGTTATAGTAAATATAATGTTATAATATTATTTTAATATGTTATATTAAATTATATTTATATTATATAAATATAATTTATTATTAATTTTCCTTGACAATATCGTTATAATAATATTGTTGCTAAACAGGTAAATTTTCATTGTACACCGGGTGTACGAATCAAACTGTTATTTTCTTAAAGTTTGCATCACCCTGTGTAATATTCTAGCTTTTGTAGAATACTGAAATTAAATTTTATTTTGACAACGACACCCAATTTGGGCGTCGAAACGTTAATAAAATCATTTTTTTTTAGTAAAATTGTGGCTTATTTCCCATCAAAACTAGTTAACTGAAATTAAAACCTAACTATAGCCTCATGCTTTCTCAACATTTTGTTTTTTGATTGATTTGCTGATGTTGGATAATAAAAAAGTTACGTGCTTTAATAACTAGACATGTTTTTTATCAATACAGGGTGTTTTTAAAAAATTTTGGCAAAGTTTAAGGGGTAATTCTGCATGAAAAAATAATGACAGTTTGCTTTATAGACTTATGTCCGCAAATGCTTCGTTTCCGACATAGGGGGTGTTGAAATTTTTCTGACAAACTGACGATTTATTTATTACTTTAAAACCGGTTGAGATATGCAAATGCAATTTGATGGGTTTTATGACGTACTTATTGCATATTTTTTGACATACAATTAAGAATTTAATATTCACCATTGGCGCGCATACGGGTAATATAAGCCATCGTATTACCCGCATGCGCGCCAATGGTAAATATTAAATGCTTAATTGTATGCCACAAAATGTGCAATAACTACGTCATAAAACCCACCAAATTGCATTTGCATATCTCAACCGGTTTTAAAGCAATAAATAAATCGTTAGCTTGTCAGAAAAATTTCAACACCCCCTATATCGGAAACGAAGCATTTGCGGCCATAAGTTTATAAAGCAAACTGTCATTATTTTTTCATGCAGAATTACCCCTTCAACTTTGCCAAATTTTTAAATTAAATTAAATTTTAAAATGATAAAAAACATGTATAGTTGTTAAAGCACCTAACTTTTTTATTATCCAACATAAGCGAATCAATAAAAAAACAAAATGTTGAGAAAGCATGAGGCTGTAGTCAGGTTTTAATTTCAGTATTCTACAAATGCTAGAATATTCCACAGGGCGATGCAAACTTTAAGAAAAAAACAGTTTGATTCGTACAACCGGTATAAAATGCAAATTTACCTGTTTAGCAACAATATTATTATAGCGATATTGTCAAGGAATAAGGCTTATAACATATTAAAAAAATCGCTTAAATCGGATAACAGGTTTAGGAGATATAAGACATCAAAAATGACCTATTTTTAAGGTGGCCGTTTAATTTTGGCCCAGAGTGTACAGTAAGGTCTCGTTTTATGCGGTGGATACGTTCTACAGAAAAGCGCATATAAAAAAATCGCATAAAAAAGACTACTAGAAGAAGTTCCGTAGTTTTCTAAAATCACATAAAATGGTGGACGTTTGTAAAAATTGTATGTGTTTGATGTTATTTTTCTCCATTATTCCAAATAAAATTTCACAAGGAAAAAGTTTTCCTGTGGTTGGCTGTATACCATGTAATACAAAAAAAAAACAGTAAAATCATGTATAAAAGGTATCTTTAAAAACCCTCAAAAGGGCCACATCAAAATCGCAGCATAACTAGTTTTCGGCTGGTTTACCAGTCATCATCAGTGCTTACCTAAAATGAATATAACCTGATAAAATATTACAAAGATATTGAAATTTTGACTACGGTTAAAAAAAATTATCAGTTATACTCACGTGCAATGTAATATCTTAAAGAAGGAATTAAAAACGCAGACTAACGATATTGAAATGAAATTGCAAAAACCTCTTCTAATGAAACATAAAACTTTGACACTTAATTAAATGTTTCAATCCAGAAATCAAAATGTGCTGTTTATTATACTGCAACTTGAAATCAGCAACATTTAAACTCTTTAATACTTAAACATTTAAATTTAATTTTAAAAGAATTGCAGGTTATACCTTTCAATGCGAAACTCAGATTGATGAAATAGCTACATTAGGGTGCATCGAAAAAGGCGAAAACATTTTTTTTCTTGCAAGGGAAAGTAATACCTTACAAAAATTGCCCAATCAACTGTTAAGTATTTTGGTAAAATTTTTTCGAAATTGGAAAATATCTTCTGCCCCCCAAAGACAATTAAAAATGTGAAAAAGTGTTAACAGACGAAAAAAATTTTTATTTCGAAACGAAAATGTAATAGCTCACAAAAGTTGCCTAACACACTATTTAGTATTTTAGTAAAATTGCGTTGAAATAAAAAAATATTTTCTGCCCCCCACGGCAACTAAAAATTAGAAAAAATACATTAATATGTGAATTTCTTTTGTAAGGAAAATGTAACACCTTATAGAACTTGAATAAATAAATTCGGTTTAAATTGGCAAATACTTTCTGGTTTCACAAGGCAATTAAAAATTTTACTTAAGAAAAGTATGCTAAAATATTCTTTAGATAACAAAATACCCTAACTTATCCCTCTCCCTGACGTCACCCAAGTTTTTTAATACTAAAATAAATATAAAGCAAAGTACAAAATTAGGTATATAAATATTACAAAAAAATATGCTAAAAGCATTCTATTCGAAGATGTCTTCCGATTTAGCATTAAAGTGAGGCATAGTTTTTCTGGAATCAATTAGAGTATTTATAAATCCATCTCTCGAGTATGCTCCACAAACTGCTAGAGAAGCTTGTGTCACAAGTTTGACACATCGTTCTACACATTGTTTCTGGCAGTGATATTTCTCAATCTCAATGTTAAAAGGGTCTAAGTTAGGATTCTTAATACAATCTCGCAGATTGTCACTCGAAAATCTAGAGAATATAGGTGGTTCTGTAAGGTGATATTCTTGTTAGTTAATTAACTCAAAGTAGTCGTTTAAATCAAAATTTGTATAGGAGAAAGTTTGAAGACCCTCACGTTTTTTGATTTGGTCACTGGCAAACTTGTTTTGATGTCCAAGGGGTAAATCATTTAAATGCCGCAGACATACAAACCACTGAAGCGGTTATTTAAGATGTTCTTCTAACAGCCGTATTACATCACCCTTAACGCCAGTATTTACGACGGTTTCGTCACATGCAATAGCTGGATCTGATACTTTCTGATATACCAGACAGCGGATACCCATATCCGAAATATTTGCATCCTGGCTCATGCACAAGTGTTATGTGTTCTTCCACGATCGATTGACTATGGGTCTTGGTACTGTTTTTACTTGAGCTAAAGTTTTGTCTTTGTGTCGGTAATTTTCTCCTTTTACCGTTGTTCTCTCTGATTATATTTGTTTTTGTTTTTCCTATCAATCGAGCTTATCACCATTTTTCTGAGATCTCTTTGATTTAATAGAAATTCGCGCTCATCCAGAGACACTTTTTGAGATTTGCTACAAAGACAATTAATCAGAGTGTCACATTTGCATGCTGCAAGATCGAAACGGGTAGTTTTACTTTTGCTCTTAAAGCGTTGTATTTTATTTTTGTAAAATTCACTGTTTTGCCTGGTCTTAAATAGTTTCATAAGTTTCTTATATTTGTCATGATAGGCTTTTAAAAGCTGAATAATTCTTGTATGTTAAATTATTGGAATTAAAGCTTTTTCCATATTTCCTCCAATTTAATTGCAACCTGTTCGGCAATACCAGAAAATTCTGGCTTTTTCTTGCTGAGTTTTTTATCCTCTTGCAGCCACAAAACTCCATCGCTTGTTTGTATTTCGGTAAAACATTTTCAGGTATATTTGGTGGTTCCCAAAAATGGGGCGGTCCACAGCACATCTTGATTTTATTCCCAATGGTCCTGGTTTATCTATTTTAAAAATCTTTAATTTGCAAACAACAACAATAACAAATTAAGGCATCGCACCAAACACAAGTGAAAATTACACGCACGGACTCACGAAGCGGGACATTTCAAAAGGGTTGGGGAGACTGAAAAAACAAATAAAATTTTAAATATCGTTTAAATTTGTAATTAACAACATTTAAGTTTTCTTTAATTGATCTTAGATCGAGTTAACACATATTTTATTCCAAATAATATAGATTGAAATTTCCATAAAAATCAGATATTTAATAAAATTCAAGGTCATTGGGGGGGGGCAGAAAATTCGCTTAGAAAAAAAATTGAAAATACTAATTGCTGAAAAATAACACTAGCAACTTTTTCACGCTATTAGATATAACATTTCCAACTTTTATTTTTTCGATGCACCCTAAGCTACATTCTACTGCTACATCATGGAACAAGGGGAATACCCGAATTGCAAACCCTCAGATTAATGACTGCATGGAAATAGCTACTATTAATTATACTAGTTATTAATAATAGAAATTTTTGGATGAAATACAAATCGCATAACTTCAAAATGGCATTAAAAAAATATGCATAAAAAGAGACCTTACTGTATTTGTTTCATTTTCATTATTGAATGCACTTCTAGCCTTTTCTATTCTAACTCTTGATTTCTTTGGTATAATCGTTTGTTTCATTTAATGTTTATCCCTAAATAGTTATATTTCTGAACTCGTTCTCTCGTCTTATTATTTACGTGTAGATTGATGATGTTTCTAATATTTTCCTTTGATATAACCATGAATTTTGTTTTCTTTATGTTTAGCGACAGACCAAACTCTTCACTCGTTGCAACAACCTTATCTAAAATTCTTTGTAGATCTGTAATATTTTCTGCTATTAGTGTTGTATCTGTAAATACAGATTACTCTCAGTAATCCTTCAAGGAAAAGTATTCGGAAAGAGAGGAATTGGGAGAAGAAGAATAGCATGGTTAAAGAACCTGAGGAAATGGTTCTCCACAACAACAACTAATATACAGGGTGTAACAAAAATAGAGGTCATAAATTAAATCGCATATTCTGGGAACAAAAATGGTTCGATTGAGCCTAACTTACCTTAGTACAAATATGCACACACAAAAAGTTACAGCCCTTTGAAGTTACACGATAAAAATCGATTTTTTCCGATATATCGAAAACTATTAGAGATTTTTTAATGAAAATGGACACGTGGCATTCTTATCGCAGGAACATTTTAAAAATAAATTATAGTTAAATTTGTGCACCCCATAAAAATTTAATGGGAGTTTTGTTTCCTTAAACCCCCCCAAACTTTTTTGTACGTTCCAATTAAATTATTATTGTAGTACCCTCAGTTAAACACAATATTTTTAAAACTTTTTTGCCTCTTAATATTTTTTCGATAAACTGGTTTTAATCGAGATGCGGCTTCTTTTTTAATATGTTTACATAAAAATTTTATGGGGGTTCTGTGCTTTTAAACCCCCCCAATGTTTGTGTACGTTCCAATTAAACTATTATTGCGGTACCATTAGTTAAACAGGATGTTTTTAAAACTTTTTTGCCTCTTAGTATTTTTCCGATGAGGCACCTTTTATCGAGATGTGGCTTCTTTTCTAATATGGTTCAAAATATACCTCAAACTGTAATTTATAATAAAAAATTCATATTATTATTATTACCAGGTCTCTACAATCGTACTTAACCATATACAAATATGTGGTGGATTTGACAAATACTCAAAATATCTCGATAAAAACTGACTTTTCGAAAAAGTACTAAGAGGCAAAAAGTTTTAAAAATATCGTGTTTAACTAACGGTACCACAAAAATAATATAATTGGAACGTACAAAAAAGTTTGGGGGGGTTTAAGGGAACAAAACCCCATAAAATTTTTATGGGGTGCACAAATTTAACTATAATTTATTTTTAAAATGTTCCTGCCATAAGAATGCCACGTGTCCATTTTCATTAAAAAATCTCTAATATTTTTCGATATATCGAAAAAAATCGATTTTTATCTTGTAACTTCAAAGGGCTGTAACTTTTTTTGTATGCTCATTTGGACTAAGGTAAGTTAGGTTCAATCGAACTATTTTTGGTCCTAGAATATGTGATTTAATTTATGACCTGTATTTTTGTTACACCCTGTATTTAAAGCATCAGTTAATGAAATAATTATAGCCAGAATGATCGCCAATATTCGAAACGAATTGGCATCAAAAGAAGAAGTAGTGTTGTATCATTAGCATATCTAATTTCACATATGGATAGTCCATTTATTTTTATGCCTGCTACTTCATCTTCTAATGCTTTTTTCAATATCTCCTCTGAGTATCCATTAAACAGTGATGGCGACAAGACATATCCCTGTCTAACACCTCTTTTGGTTTGTATTTTATTAGTTTTTAAATTATTTATTCTTATGTCAGCTTCTTGTTCATAATACACATTATTTATTATTCTTATATCCTGTGTGTCGATCTAGTTCTATTAAGTTATAGAATTAAACATTTTTAGGTTATAAAAAAATCACTTTCTTCCGCATCAATCTTTCTCGATTAATCCACAATACCCGACAATAATATCAGTTTTTTGAGCTAATTAGTTATTTTAACGATTCATTCATTCAGTAATTGATTATTTTCAGCTTCGCTTTAAAATTATTCAATGTTAGTGTGAAATCACTGCAGCCACTACAATGTCTGCCTTACTTTTCTCATTCAAGATATTTTAGACCAGAGAAAAAACAGTTATTGAAAACTTTTTGTATAAAACCATCAGTAATAGATCAATTATCTTTTATATATAATACTAAAAAAGGAAAAAATGAATACAAATTAACATATTAAAGTGGTACATTTAAATATTATTTGATATGTACGAGGGTGTTCGAGAAGTACGTATAAGGATAGTGGATAACAGGGGAGCTAGAGAGGATTGGGGGGAAATCTGCGCGAATTAGGAGAAATCTTTTTTAACCTTCGGATGACCAAGGGGGGTAAATTTTGACCCCAATGTATGTTTTATTTAATAAACTCAGAAATATTTTCAATTTTAAACTCATTATTTTTTTATTTGACTTTAATATCATTTTAGATACCCTCATATTTTGTAATAAAAAAATTCCCTATATTTTACGAAAAAAAAAATATTTTCTGAATTTGGGGTAAAAGAAGAATTCCCTTGACCTTCCATGTTCCAATTTTATAGTAAGTAAATACCGTCTACTGTCTACTATGTGGAATTATTTGTAAGAAACATTCCAATATTGAAAAAAAAAATGTTTGTTAAACCTGTGGCGACGTAAATTATTAGTGTACCTATATTTTAAAATTTCTTTAGTTCTATGTTCAGAATGATGATTCCTGTTTTTGTTCAGGTGTAATTAAAATATGTGTTATTAATGTTTATTTATCATTTATTGATACAATATTAACATTAAAATGACGAATACATTATTTTATGTCTTAAAACAACTTAATATTTTTGGTCAATTGTCATTTTTGACTAGGGGTCATTTTTGACCCCCGGTGGTCATCCGTGTAACAAAAAAGGGTTGGTCCTCGGAAGGTTAATCAACCTTCATAGGTTAAATATGACAGTATATAGTTCTAAATGAGTCTTTATTTTTTTATACATCTGTGACGCAACGTAACCCCAGATATCTGGACGACGTGGAAGAAGAGTTGAGAGTGATTGGACTAGCCCTAATTTTTCCTATTACTAAAACGCAGCTAAAACATGGACTGTCAAAAAAGTCGATAGAAATAAGATCGAAGCATTCGAAATGTGGGTCTACAGAAAATTCTACGCGTTTTCTGGACAAAACACAGAACTAACAGGACAATTCTGGAAGAGCTTCATATAAAGTTATCATCATCAATGGTGCCACAGGCCACAGCCCTATAAAAGAGCCTCGACCTTCCCAAGTCTAATACGCCAGTCACTTCTATCCATTGTCAAATGTTGCCAGTTTGCTGCGCCTATTTTTCTACATACCATCATCATCTACACCAGCGTTTCTTAAAGTTTTTTTGGTCGAGGAGCAGTATTCAGGACAGAAATTCTGTATGGAGCACTTACCATATTGCACTTGAAACCTATATAGGTGCCACAGAGAACGAGAGATATTAGTTAGGGGGGAGTGGGTATTAACCATTACATTTTCTATTCACTTTATTCATTTTTTTTTTCAATCGCAAACATAATAAACTTAATTTCATATAACGAATAACAAAAATAAAATGAACACACAGATCCTATTTCTAAAATGTCTTCATTTTAATGTGAAGAATGAGGCTGCCTTGAGTTGCACAGGTTAGTAATATCCGGTTGAATTTGGGATAAACTGCAATCGAATGTCAGGTTCCGCATTCCGATGTCAAATCCGATGTCAAATCTATCAGACATTTATACTGCTGAGATGTTAAGGAAGCTGGTTTTTTTTAACATTGCAAGGTATGGACCTGCAACCCAGAAGTTTTCTTTAATTTTTTCGTGGAATTCCTCAGGAAAATAATTGTGGAAGTTTTCAAGTAAATTTAGCAGATGAGTGTGGAACTCGTTAAAGACAGCTTCAGGTATGTCCTATTCCAGTTCTTCTCTAAATTCTGTGATTAGAAGAAAGCTATCCACATTTTTATTTTTCACAGATTCTGTCCAAAAAATTAATTTCTTCCTATACGCTTGTATTTTATCCTTGGCGTTAAAGACAGTTATTGTCTTTCCCTGAAGTGAGAGGACTAACTTCATTGACCTTGTTAAAAATATCTGTTAAATATGCCAATTTAATTAACCAATGCCATGCCAAATTAACCATATCAAACCAGTATTTTAATTTTGAAACTCTATCTATTTTTTTTTCTAATGTTTAACCGTTTATTATCGCCATATGGCGGAGCACCTGTAGATGCTCCGCGGAGCACAGTTTGGGACACGCTGATCTACACTATCCTTCCAACTGAGTTTTGGCGTACCACTATTTCTACTTCTCACGGGTTATGACAAGGATTCTTATAGGAGGGTTGTTCTGCTGTGATCTTGCTAGATGTCCTGCCCATCTTAGTCTTCCGATATTTATAAGATATACTATGTCTTTACCAACAAATATATGTTTGTACCTGTGGTATATCTCGTAGTTGTACCTCCTCCTCCAAACACCATTTTCACAGATGCCACCGAATATTCCTCTCAGGATCCTTTGTTCAAATATAAGCAGAACGTTTTCATCTGCCTTGGAGATGGTCCATGTCTCCGATCCATATGTTAACACTGGTTGTATAAGGGTTTTGTATATGGTTATTTTTGTTTTTTGCCTTAAGTTTCTACTTCTCATATGTTTATTCAGTCCAAAATAGTATTTGTTTGCTAGGATTATCCTTCGCTTGATTTCTTCCTTCATGACCATGACGTTCTCCTTGGTGATTCAGGGAGCTTAAGTGTGTGAATTTGTCCACCACTTCAAAGGTAGAGTTATCAACCGTGAATTGGTGACCGATGTTTCTGGCTCTATTGTTGGGTGTTGATGCCATTATCTTAGTTTTCTCCTGGTTGACTTGCAGGCCCATATTTTTGAGGCATTTGAGAAGGTGGTATACATTTCTTCTAGCTTGCGTGTTGTGCACAAACTAGGTCCACATCATCTGCATATACCAAAATTTGGGAGGATTTATTAAAAATGCTTCATATAAAATACAGACTATTAAAAAAGTAAACCGACTACATAATATGTAGTCGGTTTACCTATTTAAATTACTTCGACCTTCGACCACATAGACATAGAGGAAAGGGGATCATGAAACTATTCCTAGTAGAAGGAAAGGTAGAAGGTCGAAGATCTCCAACATGACGGACAGACCAAATAAAGACTCTGGTGGGAAAATCCCTTCATAAAGTCGTCCATCTGGTGGAGGATGTCACCACGCCGTGACAAGGGTTCAAGGAATGGGGAGGACGTTTTCACCTGTTGATTTTAAAGTTTGGACAGCAGGAAATGTTATGGCAATGTTATTGGTAAAGAAGAAATTGTTGGCTTATCAGGATAACGCATGTGAGTCGCCCAGTCGCAAAACTCGTTTTGTCAATTTTTTTTAAATTGAGATAAGACCGCCATTTTGTAGAGTTTCTTCTCGTGCATCCAAAAACATATATATGTCGTGTTGCAAAAGTCGTTATAAACCTGTTCGTATCAGAAAATCAATAAATGCTGCAAAACACGTTACGTCCATTTTCATAATGCAGCAAAATCGTATTGTCCAACATAATTAAACTGTTTCAAAACTCGTCATGTCTCATAACATAACAAAGTGGATTCCAATACATAAACTGTTGCAAAATTCGTTATGTCAATGCTGAAATACATGTATGATTCTGCTTACACAATTCTTCGCTGTACGCTGTTTTTATTCAATTCTGAGACATTATAGGGTTTGTGTTATCGCAATGTTATCGGGTTGGTAGCAACACGATATCGGATGCCAAAAATGGAGATTAGGAAAACTAGAAGAAAAAGGTATCAAGGAAAATATTTCATACCTGTTTTAAGAGGTGGTTGGCCAGAACTAGTTCCAGTGTGGAAAAATCTCTTTGTAAACACCCTAGGTGTACCAAGAGATAAAAAGTTCCTTGAATAAGGATATGTACCCAAAGACCAACGTGGTGGGGATGCAATCTCATTGAAATATCTATGCAAAAAATGCTGTAAAAGCTTTTATAGAGTCTCTTCAAGTACAAGACAACTGTGGGGGTAAAAATGTAACGAGTCAAGATCTCCCAAGTGAGTTAACCATCAGAGGACTTTAGCAGCAGTAGGTACCAAGGCTCTCATGACGAAGGTCTTAAAGTTAAGTATGATTATTTTCGAAGCATTTTCGACAACGATTATAGTTTAGGCTTAGGCGTCGGAAAAGTCTGGGAAACAGTTGTCAACCTTGAAATCAAAACCTGCGAAGGAATTATATCTATAAAAAATTCAAATTAAATGACTTGAATACACTTCTGACAAAACATTTTACCAACGAATGGGAACATATCCAGGATCTCACTTTCTTTAAAAAACTTTTTTACCAACAGAAATCTCTTTCTAATCCTCAAGACAACGAATCAGACATTGGTGAGGTCGATGATGCTGGAGAAAAGTTAACTATATAAGCATAGATTTAAGTAACGTTTACACGTATCCAGTAACTGGCGCCAGTCTCACTGGAATGCGAGTGCTTGACTAAGACAGCGCTGGATAGGTTCGTTTACACGTATCCAGTAACTGGCGCCAATCTCACTGGCACTCTTATTAAAAATCCTAATACTGCCACTGAAACCTCAGGTATGACAGCGCCAACGACTGGAACGATGTGTTTACACGTGTCTACAACCACTGGCACGGGGTTAGAAGGGACGCGGACGAGGGCCACTGGCATGAAAAATAGACCACCCTTCTATTCGAGACAGCGCTGGCAGACAGCGCTGGACTGGAACAAAAAAGCGTTTACATGATGCCACTACCATGCCAGCACTGTCGTTCCAGTGCGACTGGCGCCAGTTACTGGATACATGTAAACGCACCATTAAACTGAAATAATTTACACATTTTATTTGTATCTATTTCTGAAATATTTTTGTTATCCCATATAGTGCAGCAAAACTCGTTTAATCCAGTATACTGTAGCAAAATTCATTATGTCCAAAATAAACCCCCCTTAAAATCCCCCTAAATGTTAACATCTTTTTTAGGACATTGGACATATATTATAATTTACAAACCTTTAGTGAAAATGTGAAAGGAGCTTTCAATATACATTACTTTTTATTCTACAGTTTTTTGACCTTTCTGAAAATTTTGAAAAATAGACATAACGAGTTTTGCAAGTGGGCGACTCATGTATCAACAACTATGTGATGGCAACGACGAAAATTCAACAGCTGGGTTTTAATTAGTGTCTTATTTGGAATTATATCCATATTTGCCGAATCTCTCTTTTTAAACCCCAAAAAATACACGTAATTTTATGCGAAATTCAAGAAAATGAATAGTATTCAAATATCGGGACAGCGGCCTGCGGCTTGAAATTAAACATTTATTTCAGAATTCAATATTTCGTTAAATGTTTATTTTTTTAATTTCTTCAGGAATGAGTCAACTAGTTTTATTATCGAACCATATTTGATATAGCATTTTTTATTTTAGGACACATAGTTATTGAAGAACCCTCGTACTGGCTAGATTTTGTTGAATATATTAAAACAATTTTTCATTCGATCATGATAATAATAAGAGCGTTGATCCAAACATATCGGTTTGTTTCGTTCGATATAATTTTATGTAATTATGTGCAAATCAATTTGGACCCTACCTCGCAAAATTGCTTTAAAAAACTGATTTTTTAAAATTATAGGCCTCTTGTTTATTTCGCCGATTTGTTTAAAGTGGGTATAAATTATAAGGTCCCGAATTAGTAACTTTTTGAGCAGATAAGTTGAGTTTTCAATGCACAATCTTCTTCTTTTTGTATATGTAGACATGACTCTTTCTGATTTTTCAATGTGCGTCCAGTAAGTTGTCATTCCATCGTTTTCGTGGTCTTCCCAATGATCGTCTTCCTATTGTGGAACCGTCTGGTCGCCGTCCTTACTACTCTATTTGTTGTCATTCGGCTTATGTTGTCGTTTCATTCTACTCTTCTGTTTATTACCCAATTTTATTACTGTTCTCCACCTTGCATATCCTTCGTATATCTGTACTTCTATTTAGCTCTGTCCCATAGTCTCTTACCATCGATTTTTCGAATGGTTTTTTTCGCCGCTGTTTCGAGCAATCTTTTTGTCCTCTCTGTGTCGGGTCGTGTTTCTGCCGCGTATGTCATTATTGGTCTGATGACTGTTTTGTAAATTCTGCCTTTCATTTCTTTTCCGATATTTTTATTTCTCCTTATTGTGTCATTCAGGCAACCTGCGGCCCTGTTTACGTCCTTAAAGGAATTAGTTACTTCAAATTATATATCATCTATAAAAAAGCTTAATTTTATCTATTTTGAAGTCTATGAAATGGGAAAAATCGCCAAAAACGATTAAAAAAACTAAAAAAACGGTTGTCGGATATTTGAAGGTGGCGAACCTTACGAAAAAAAAAACTGAAAAAATATATTTTTTAATAAATAATAAAATACATACAATAAAACAAATTAGACCTGCTGCCATCTTCCAAAAAAGTGTATTTTTCGGAAAAGAATGCATTTTTAAGATGTGTACCTACACTCAAATTACGGCTCTTTAAAGAATAGGCAAGTTTTGTGAAAGCTTCAACTATGAGTGTGAATTTTTTGTAATGTTTAAAATGGTTGCAACCTGAAAAAAAAAATAAATAAAAACGAAAAAAATTACATTTTTTTGGGAAAGGGGAGGTGGGTGCATTTTGCCTATCCCAACGGCCGGTACCCTTTAAAAATACGATCTGCTAAAACGACTTATTTAGTGTTTTTAGATTTTTTGTTCATTTATATTTGGAAGCCATCAAAGTACCATTCTTTTGTTACCTGAAACCATTTATTTCTTCCAAACACTACCAGCATATCTTCATGTAAGGCCAAAAATTCCAGCTTGCAACTGATTTGCGAAAAAAGAAGTACTTAACAGTGCAAATTCGAATTGCAGAGGGAAGAATGCGTTAGCAAGTGTTTTGGAACTCTTACCAAAAAATCACTCGAGCTTTACAATAGTTATCGATTCTAGTAATCGAGTTTTATGGTGTCCTGTCGATGTCGTTCCGATAATTATAGGGCCGGAGCTAGCCATGTTGTCTTCGAAATTCTACACTGTCGAAAAAACAGTAACAATAGTTGGCCTATAATAATTTGTTATAACATGCTATCTACATATTTTAGCACACAATGCGTATTGTGGACATCTGCTAATCCGAATGACAGTTGTTCATAATACGTATTGTAAACCAAAATTTCTAGCATGTTATAAAAGATTATCATGACAAGAATCAAAAAGAGGAATATTTCTAGAATTAATTTAATAGCCGCTTTACACCAACAATAAATTCACGAAGTAGCTTCAAGGTCAAATTTGACGTGTTCAAAGCACAATTTGACATCCAAGTTTGCCGCTGTTGAGTTCACGAATAAATTCATGAAGAAATTGATGAAATAGAATCTGTCGTATTTTTCTCATTTTTTTTATTATTATTTATTTACGGCAATTTACAATCTACTCAACATAGGGTAGTTAGTAAAGGTGTTGTAAGTACAAAGTTAGGCTAATATTTACTATGTTTATTAATTTTTAACTATACTAAAATCAAAATAAAGATGAACTAGAAATAAACAAACCAAGACACGTTGAATGTTACGAGGAGCACTCCCGAATCATGATTTACAATGTATAAACTTTGTAAATCATGATTTGGGATTTACAATGTATATATGTTACCGGCCAAACCCGATTTCAGGACAAACTAGTTTGGTCTAGGCTAAACTAGTTTTTCCTAAGCGCGTTAGGATAAACTATCGCGTTAGGATAAAGTATGGCCTAGGCCAAACTAGTTTGTCCTATCGCGCGTAGGCCAAACTAGTTTATCCTAGGCCAAACTAGTTTATCCTGATATAAATACACACAGTTCAAACCAAACTAGTTTATCCTGATATAATAAAGACACTTCAGGATAAACTAGTACGGCCTAGTCTAAACCAATTTAGCCGAGTCAAAAGTAATTTAGCGAACATGTAAGGACTTTTACATGCGGGGAATTCCCAAATCATGCCCCAACAGGAATGGCAAAAAAAAATTATACATCGATATATTGTATCATATGATACATCGAATGAAGATATTGATACATGCTATAAATCAATATATTCGTGTATAATTAAATAATATAAAAAATAATAAATAAAAGAATGAGGTTTTCTCCAAAAATTCAAAGAAAAGATACACTTACGAATAAAATCTAGTACGAATTAATATTGTTTTCATCAATTTTGCAAAAATGCGAAAACGTTGAATTATCCACGTACGTCTGTCCGTCCGTTCGTCCGTCTGTCCGTGAACTCAACTCCTCAGTCATTATACCATGTAGAATGACAAATGAGGTGTCAAATGAAAGCTTATAATCCAAGGATGGTACTAAAGGTGAGAAATTTGACCTAGGCCGTTTGTTCGTCTGTCCGTCCGACCGCGATTATAACTCAATATTATTGTTTGTTTGTTACGAATAATTATAATTTTAATAAAAATGATTATTTTTCCAAGAACAAAGTATTTTATTCAATTGATTATTTATATTAAGCAATACATTCTTTTTCTTGGCTTTTACCCATTATGAGTTTGCGCTTTCGTCTTCTGTAGCACTCTATTCTCCCACTCGCCATCTCTGAATCTCTATTTATCATGGCATTTTGTATGTGAATTTTCCATCTCACAGCAGGTCTTTGTCTCCGTCTTCTTTCCTGCGGGTCCTAGTCTAGTAATCTTTTCGGCCACCTGTGCTCCGGCATTCTTTGTAAATGCCCGTACTATTTCAGGGCTCTATTTTTACTACCACAACTTTTAATTTGCTGTAATTGAGCAACCGCACTTTGCTACCACATTGAGCAACCACATTGAGCAACCTACATTGAGCAACCGCACTTTACTACCACAACTTTGTACTCTACTTCTATTCCGCTTCATATTTCCTCTGTTTTTATTCTACCCTACCTGGTGATTTTTAGACACCTTCTCATAAACTCCAATTCAACTGTTATTTTATTTCGTATTATTGTTGTCACTGGCCATTCTTCCGCTCTTGTAAGGGTAGTATTCAGCACTATGCCGTGAAAAAACCTTTTTTTGTTTTCTTTAGTTAGAGTGTTCTTCCATATCACTCCATGGAGTGCTTTCGTGGCTTGTTTTCCCCGTACTATTTTCATTTCTATATCTTTCATACAAGTGCCATCTCGGTTTATCATTTACCCTAAATACTTAAAAGTCTTACAACCCTTAATAGTGTCTTCTAAACTTACGTTTAAATCAGCAACCAGTCTGTAATCAATTACTTTCCTCTAGATTAAATTGGTTTAGACTAGGCTAAACTAATTTATCCTGATATAAAAACACACTTCAGGATAAACTAGTTTGGCCTAGGCGAAACTAGTTTGGCCTGAAGTGTGCGTCTTTATATCAGGATAAACTAGTTTGGCCTAGGACAAGCTAGTTTCGCCTACGCGCGATAGGACAAACTAGTTTGGCCTAGGCCAAACTAGTTGTCTCCCTAGATCTCAGTCCCGTATTTTTTTCAGCCTTGTCCCGAATTCAACTGAATTGGAGTTGGTCACACTAAACATAGGTACATGATTAATATGTGCCTCCCAGCTCATATTACTGTTAAGATGTAGTCCTAAAAACTTTCTATAGTCGGTTCGCTAAACTCAGACACAACTGGCTAGTTATTTTAGTAAGCAATTACTAAATAGTCAATAATAACTAAATAGGTAATAATTTTCCAAATTTTGGCAAAATTGGCAAAAAACAAAAAATTACCGACTAAAATCTCTAGCCAGTTGTGTCTGAGTTTAGCGAACCGACTATAGTATCAGATAAAGTGATAAAATCGTTGTCGACTTTGCCAGAGAAATTTTCCTTAATTTAATTTTTTATATAAAACTGCATACATACTGTTTTACTCGAATATTCGAGTTTTTTTTTTTCGCACCAAGACGTAAACTCATGGGCTAAGGTATTGAGTTTTAACCTCCATTCCTCAGCATTTTCTGCAGATGTCGCTAAAGTTGTGTCATCAGCATATAAAAAAATATTTTCCGTGCTCATATATTTAGGCATATCATTGATATAACAAAGAAATTACAAAGGACCCAGTATTGATCCTTGTGGAACGCCAAGATCAACGTCATACAAATCTGATTGTTGTAATAATATTGTTGTAATTGTTGAAACCCTTCTTGTGAATGTCTCTGGACTTATTGTAGTGTTTTGTTGTTTCTTTTCTTCAATCTTGTGGAATTCCTTGTTTATAAAAGACAGCGAGTAGTCATTTTTTGTCAAAACATTTGTTAACTAGTTGTGTGCTTCGGGCTCTATCATATAGAGATTTGATTATTTCTTTTTCGATGTTTACGTTGTGGTTGGAGTAATAATTTAAATATCTGTTAGTGTGGGTTAGTTTTCTGTAGACTTTGGTTACGTATCATGTGTCTTCTTTTATGATTAGCAAATCGAGAAAAGGAAGTGTATTATTGTTTTCATGTGCCATGGTGAATTAGATGGATTCTTCTTTATTGTTGGTGTCCATTAGAAATTTGTTCAATGTCTCTCTGGTCCGTGGGGCCTAATAGAGAACACATCATCTACATAGCTCCAGCATACTATGGGTTGCTTGTCTTGTTTGTGTACTGTATTGTGTTCGAAATCTTTCATGAATATATCAACTAATAATGGGGGAAGATATTCACTCAAAAAAATTTAGTTCGTAATATGTATTGATTAGCAGTGATTATTGACTAGTATTTCGTTGTAACAACAACTTAATTTTTTGTTTCAACGAACTTTTAGACATTGATGAATGTATTTGGTTATTGTCACAATGATTGAATAATAATTGTCAAAATAACTAGAGTACATTAATCAATAACACTCAATTTATTCAGCCAATAAATTGGTTTTGTATATTTAATAAATAATAGTAATTCTGGCAGCAAAACACTTTCTTGATTTCGTAGATGATAAGCAATTACCTTGGTTTATCGTAACAATGTACAGATTTCATTAAAACAATGTACAAATGTTGTTAATATAGAGTAATATATGATTATTCCATAGATGTAAACTGATTGTTATGACAACGAATGCATTAATCAATCTACTACTGCGTTTAATAACCACAATCAATGCATTCATGGTAACAATAAACGCGGTTGTTGAAACGATAAATGTTTTGCTTGACCATTTGAAATGTAACGGCTTTTCCTTATGGTAATACCCCGAGATTCTCTGTGTTACCATTGTTTAAAAGAATTATTTGCCGAAGTACCCAATATTTTCATTTCGTTTCTGAGTGTAGTCCGTACTGGAAGACAGTTTTCTTGTGTCTATTATCGTATTCATTTTTTTCGAATCCTGAGAAAACTAATTAGTATTTTTGAAAAATTTAAACGCAGTATAAAATATTACAGTGTTATCGAGGATATGAAGTCCCTGAGAACTTCTATAATGATTATTTTAATAAGTCACATGGGTGAAAAAGAGAATTAGTATGATTTTTAATTTCAAATATACCATTCAAAAGAAGCTTTTTGTTTATTCTAAGGGACTTTTTTGCACCTGCGCTCTCAAAAAGGATTAGTGTTATACATTTTTGGAATCAATATTTCAAACGCTTTTAAATGACCTGTTACATGATGTACTTTCCCATTTAAAAAAATTAAAGTTGTGCCTGTCGCCTGAAGAGGAAACGCGTAAAATTCGAAACATTGATGTTATAATATACTTTGATTATTTTAAAAATCGACCTGTCCGAGCGTGTTGCTTATGTGCTAAAGATAAATAATTTAATAGGGGGGGGGGTAACACTTATTCCAACGCACTGTATAAGTGAAATCATATGACAAATCACACAGTGTAAAGTCCATTAGGTTTAGGACAAAAAAGGGGGATTTGCAAAATTATTATTAATCAGTTAATAAAATACATTGAGCTAATGCATTCAGTAATTCACTGGTCAACAAAAAAAATTGAAAAAAAATGAACAGACACTCTGATGGGTGTTCTTTACTAATTTTGGGTCGCTGAACTCGAGTATGAGCTCCGTTTTTTTCCATCACCCTCCATTTTTCCGCTCCCCCCTATTCTTGCCTAAATAGTGGTGAAATAGGTAAATTTCGTTTAATTTGCTCATTTCGCCGCGATAAATGCCAACTTATACATTAAAATTACAGTAAAATAATGATTAAGATTATGCCCAACGATTAACATAATTGGGGATCCGAGGGGGCGGAAAAAGGGGAAGAAAGGGGTATTTTTCTGAAAAAAACGTAAAAAATCAGCATTTTTCAGTATTTTTTTTTGGAAAAAAAGCGACATTACAGGCCTTTTGCCATTTTTTACACCTTCCCAATACCCCCCTTGAACCGCCTTGCATCATCATATCTCTCTTTTTCACCCTCCCCCCTTAAAGCCCCCTCGTTCATCAACAAGAAAAAAAAACATAAATATGGATGTACAAAAAAAAAGAAGTTACCTATTTATTTGAAACAAACTCTTATGTGGTTTTGATTGTATCTGAGAATTATGACAAAAATATGATTAGACAAGGTGGAGGGGGAGAAAAGTATTAAAATTAATCATAAGGCTAAGCAATCAAAAAGTCTGAAAAAAAAGCATACCTGCATCTACTTGGAAATTTTTCTCCTTTTGTAAGCGTCCTCCGGTGTTTCTCGAATTTGAGTCCAACAGTAGTCCGCCAACATACTAGGGTTCCATTTTCCAGCGTATCTCTTCTCCATTTGGGCAATCTGCTGATGAAATCTTTCACCATGCTCGTCCGAAACGGCTCCACAATTTTCCGGGAAAAAACTCAGGTGGGAGTGGAGAAAATGGACTTTCAATGACATATTGCAACCTAAAGCCTTGTAAGATTTAAGTAGCTCATCAATTCGTTGTTGATAGTCATCTGACCTTTTGTTTCCAAGAAAATTGCGACAAACAAAAACAAAAGATTCCCAGGCTCTTTTCTCTTTTCTTGACAAACTGTTGGAGAAAGCATCGTCATCAAATAACTGTTTAATCTGGGGTTCCACAAATACGCCTTCTTTGATTTTGGCATCACTTATATGCGGAAATTTTTGCTTCAGGTATAAGAATCCTTTACCATCCCTATTTAGAGCCTTAACGAATTGTTTAAAAAGGCCCAGCTTAATGTGAAGTGGAGGTATAATGATTTTTTTTTTGTCTACTAAGGCACCAAAAGCGATGTTTTTACAACCGGGAATATCATTCACGCGCAAGGGCCAGTCTTTTTGCACATAATGTTGATCTTTAGCACGGCTGTCCCATTCACAAAGAAAGCAACAAAATTTAGTGTATCCAGCTTGCAATCCAGTTAATATTGCCACTAGTTTGAGGTCAGCACAAACATTCCATTGATGATGATCGTAACTAATTTTTTCCAAAATTTTTCTTAGATTGTCATATGTTTCCTTCATACTGGTTGCATAGGCAACAGGGACCGATAGTAGATCATTTCCATTATTAAGTAAAACCGCTTTTAAACTAGTTTTTGAGGAATCAATGAAAAGTCTCCAGTTTTCAGATACGTATGGTATTTTTAGCTCAGTCATTAGTCCTGCAATGTTGTTACAGCTAATTAAATCTTCATCATCATCATCTCGCGAGAAAAAAGAAATGAAGGCGGAATTTCTTTTTCTGAAAAACGTAATATTGACATCTTTCTGCAGGAGATTTTTCTGCTGTCGTGAACCAAGAAGCTCAGCTTTTATTTTAGGCAGGTCTAAATCGCGAACTAAGTCTTCAATTCCTCCTGAGTAAAAAGTTGTGGTTCGTTCGAACCGTTAGGCGTGTAGTCTCCATCTTGGCTCCCATGTGAGGTCTCCTCTTCCAGTGGTGACGCATTCTGTTCAGTTGCTGATTCTTCATCATCTAGGGTGTAGTTTACGGGTGGTATGGGAACAGGCAGCATATTACTATGTTCCACGGGTCTAATTGCCGAAGGGATATTCGGATAAGTGATGGTACGTTTCGATTTTCGCGAAAATCCAGATATTTTCGTCATACAAAAATAACAGTCCTCGGCATGAGAAGTGGGCTCACGCCAGACCATTGGTACAGCGAAGGACATCGGACGTGATTTCCCACGTAACCACGAACTTAAATTAGTGTAACAACTATTGCAACATAATTTTGGGGCCCATGGCTTGTCTTGATCCTCGACTTTGCAACCGAAATAATGCTCATAAGCTTTTCGAACCATCTTATTTAAAGGTCTCCTTTGATTCTTAAAAGTTACTTCTCCACAAATATAACAGAAAGAATTCACATCATTCTTACAAAAACGCGGCATTGTAACTCCAAAAACTTTACAAAGAAATGTACTTGAAGCACAAAAAAAAACACGTGTGCTAAACGCAAACACCTCACTTTTAAAAACTTCGAGACAGTCTGTCTCGAACAACACGCTCACTGCAACTGACAGGTGCTTGCTTGCGAATTCAAGTAGTGTAAAAGAGAGAAGGGGGGGTGAAAAAGAGAGATAGGAAGGTGCAAAGGGGTAGTGGGAAGGTGTAAAAAATGGCAAAAGGCCTGTAATGTCGCTTTTTTTCCAAAAAAAAATACTGAAAAATGCTGATTTTTTACGTTTTTTTCAGAAAAATACCCCTTTCTTTCCCTTTTTTCGCCCCCTCGGATCTCCAATTATGTTTATCGTTGGGTATAATCTTAATCATTATTTTACTGTAATTTTAATCTATAAGTTGGCATTTATCGCGGCGAAATGAGCAAATTAAACGAAATTTACCTATTTCACCACTATTTTGGCAAGAATAGGGGGGAGCGGAAAAGTGGAGGGTGATGGAAAAAAACGGAGGTCATATTCGAGTTCAGCGACCCAAAATTAGTTAAGAACACCCATCAGAGTGTCTGTTCATTTTTCCATGTTGACCAGTGATTAATATAAAATATGTTCATAGTGGGAATGAACGAAACTGATTGTAGGAATGAATAGAATTGCTTGTAAGAATAACCGTATTTATTGTGAGAATGAACGGAATTCATTGTAAGAATAAACGGAAATAATTGTAGAAATAAACGAAACTTATTGGATGCATGAAGCGGTATACGTTAGGAGAAATAGCACTATTATTGACACAACGAATAGTCTTCGTCGGTCAATTAACGACGTTGTTCTTTCAATGAATAATGTTCGTTGACTCAGTGAACAGTGTTCGAAATATGTATCAATAAAGTGGGTATACATAATGAAAGTATTATATACTCGTATTAATAAATGGATGTTCATCCATGCAATAAACGTAATACATTGGATCAACTAACGAAAATAATAAATTGATGAACATCGTTTTGTTGTTCCAATAAAATCAAGAATTGGACAAATTTTAAGTATTGCTTTTGTTGCCTGAATTAACATTTTTATTAATATTACGTAACTTTTTTCTTGAGTGTTTGTACGATAAATGTGCAGATTTGTTAAAAAATATTCTAATTTGGAATTTTTATTTGTTTTTATTGTTAATTTGAGCAGTAGAGCAAGCTGTATGTATGTATGTATAGCGTTAACAGGCCTTTTAGTCCATTGCTGGATGGATAATTTCTATCGTTTTCTGTTCTTAGCTGTCAGCTTCCAATCTCTGATTCCCAACTCACTAACATCTTCAATTACTGTATCTCTCCATTTCTTTCTTGGTCTTCCTCTCTTTTTTGTCCTCGGGTGCTCTTCAACCAATATTCTTGAATTGTCTGCCTTCCTGTATTCTTTCTAGATGACCGAGCCATTCTAGTCTGCATTTTCTCACTATTTTTGATATCAGCGGGTTAGCATACAGTTGGTACACTTCTTAGTTCGTTCGTCTTCTCTCCATTCCCCCTCTTCTATTTTTCCGCCAACTATTCTGCGAAGTATCTTTCTTTCCCAGGCTTCCAATCTATTAGGTATGTGTGGTTTTATTCATAATTCATGTCTCGACCCCGTATAGCATTGTGGGTTTAATTATTGTTTTGTATACTCCTATTTTTCTATTACGCCATATTTCTTTAGCCTTAATTATTTTGTTCATTGCCCCAGCGCATCTATTACCCTTGTTTAGTCTTAACTGGATTTCTGCTTCTTCCTTACATGTCAGATCGATAGAAGTGTACCCAAATACATATATTCATCCACCTTCTCAAATTCTACCTTTGAATCATCCTCCGCCTGTAACTTGAAAGTGTCCATGCTGTTTCTTTCTTTTTTCGTCACAATTTTCATGAATTTGGATTTATTTTTATTCATTTTCAGTCCAATCTTAGCGCTAGCCCGAAAAAGTCTTTTTGCCATACTTACTAGTTCTCCACTTCTTGCAATAACCACCACATTTTTCACTTCAAATTCTTCTGAGACCATTGCATTTCACAGCACAAATGGTGTTTCTATGTCTCATTTTTACTAATCATAATATTTTTGTAGGCACTTGGAACTCTTTTAGCATTTCTATTATTTCTGCCTATTTTAGCGTAAGCAGCCTTGTAATTAAAAAACAGTACTTGTGCCGGAATGGTTCTTATTCCGGATACGGTCCTGTAAATGTGTTGAACGTCCAGGCAGGCACAATAAAACTTTATTTGTCGTCGGACATTGCTGGCCTCGAGACCAACAAAAAATATGTTCAGCTTTAATTGATGTTAAACTTTTATATACCATTAAAACAATAAAATTCCTCTTGCTGATAGAAGCAACATGACAAATCTTGTAAACGGGATGAACAGTTCGAATCGTCTTAAAAAGGACCGTCGGAGTACGTTTACAATCGAAGACAACTTCCATCCCGCAGGTGGGTCCGAGTCCGAGCTACCTGTGCCTTTTTGTCAATGAAGACACCTACAAATAAAACATTTCGTGTACCTATTCTCAATTCCGAGCCAAATACAGTTAGAACCATTTGTGTTCGGGTCTCGAAATGTGTTGTACTATGTACCATGTTCCAGTTTGAGTCCATAAAGTACATACCTTCTTTAATTAAAATATTTTGGTCTATCAACGTATTTAAAATTTTTATTAAAAAGATGGTCTACATTAGGGTGACCAAATCATAAACTTGAAAAAACGGGACACATCCAAGGAGCAGTGGCGCACCTAGAATTTTTCTCTGGGGGAGAGGGTTGGTTGGTTGGGCGTCGAATTTTTTTTGTATTGTTTGTGAAAGACATGTTATATTTTTCTACGATTTTTTGTATATTTTTCATATGCCCTGGGGGGTTTAACCCTCAAAACCCCCTGGGTGCGCCACTGCCAAGGAGGGTTTGGAGCGATAACCAAACAGGTAGGGGAAATTAAAACATGGTCTTTTAGCTAATTTGGGACCTATAAATAAATCCTTTTCAATTTACATACTTTTGAATGTGTAATTTACGTACGATCAAGACTGCGAAACAGAAAACTATAAAACTCCTCCAGAATGGCATGGATCAACAACCCGTCAGAACAAAACAGGGAAGAATACAAAATATCGAGAAACAAAGCGATCTCAACAAATAAAAAGAAGAAAAATGACTCGTTTCGCTGGAGGATATTGAAAAAGACAGAGAAAATTATCAAATACAACAATAATTTTACAAAAAAGTCAAAGCAGCAAAACATAAGCCCAGCATTAAAACAAGAGGACGAAAAAAGCAAAAAAGGAAAAACCTTGTTTGAGGACAGACAGATCAGCAAAATATGGGAAGAATATTACGAAAAAATGGTATTCAATGTGAAGGAAATACACTGCGATGAAGAAGTAAGGCCGTACAAGATAAGATAAAGGACGAAGGAAAAATTTTCACAGAAGATGAAATAACTGTCGAATAAAATACGGAGGAAGAGAATTACGTAAAGAAATAAACCAGCTAATACAACAAATATGAACAAAACAGACTACCAGCCGATTGGAACGCAGGTATTATAGTAGGTACCTATACAGGGTGAGGCAGATAAAGGGCCTATTAGAAATATCTCGAGAACTCAAGGTAAGAAAATTATGAAAATCGGAATACAGGGGTTTTGAGGTGTGAACTATTTAATGAAAATATTTTGGTCTCTTTGCTACTTCCGGTTATACCGGAAGTTGGTTGTAACTTCGTTTTTTTAAATGGGACACCCTGTATATTTTCACATTTTTGGATTCTCCTTGATTTCTTCTTTCTTAAAATATAAGTTTTTGTAATATTATACAAGGTAGGTTAAAAGATAATTACGTTTTTTTATTAATTTCGTACCAAAATTCACAACCTGTAGAATTGTAGTAGTTTGACATAATAAACTCTGTTTATGTTCAAATGATTTTTAATATAGTCTACTATGTTAAGAATTATTGGTATACATAGTTAAATTCTTCGTTTTTTGTTTACAGGGTTGGTCGAAACTCAGAATGAGTATTTTCTAAGTTTTCTTAAATGGAACACCCTGTATTTTAGAATTGTAATGAAATGTTATTTTAGGATATTTTAATTTCTTAAGCAATCCCTATACCTAACTGCTTCAATTTGTGAGTTATTGGTGATTCAATCCAAACATTAATTGCAACACAAAATACCTGAACTTTTATTAGGTTGGCCGTAAAAATATTCAATCACAAATAATTTTTTGGAAATAAATACATACTAATCGAGACTGATACTTAAAATTGCCAATAATGGTTGAGCTATCAAAATATCTACATAGTTAAGATTGTTGGTGCGATTAACAATTAAGCACAAATTAAAGCAGTTGGGTATAGGGAATGCTTAAGAAATTAAAAAGTACCATAAAATACCATTTCATTACAATACTAAAATATAGTGTGTTCCATTTAAGAAAACTCAGAAAATACACATGCCGAGTTTCGACCCACCCTGTATACTAAAATTCAAAATTTAGCTATACTAATAATTGGTAACAATAGTAGACCATATTAAAAATCATTTGAACATATAAAGGGATTTTGATGTAATACTACTACAATTCTACAGGGTGTGAATTTTGCTACGAAATTAATAAAAAAACGTAATTATCTTTTAATCTACCCTGTATAATATTGCAAAACCATATATTTTAAGAAATAAGAAATCAAGGAGAATCCAAAAACGTAAAAATATATAGGGTGTCCCATTTAAAAAAACGAAGTTACAATCAACTTCCGGTGTAACCGGAAGTAGCAGAGACCAAAATATTTTCATTAAATAGTTCACACCTCGAAACCCCTATATTCCAATTTTCATAATTTTCTTTACTTTAGTTCTCGAGATATTTCTAATAGGCCCGTTATCTGCCTCACCCTATATATAAAAAAGGAGATCTAGAGGAGTGCGAGAATTACAGAGCAATAACTTTATTAAACAACACATATAACATTCTAGAAAATACACTAAACATAAGACTTAAATCATGCACTGAACGAATATTAGGAAAATACCAGAAGATATTCAGACCGGGAGAGGTCGACGATTAATTCCATGCATACAGTGGAGCAAATAATTCCAAAATCGAGAGAATACAACAGAGAAATGCAGCTAATATTCATGGATTTCAAAAGCGCTTTTGATACAACCAATCGGACAAAAATGATGGAGCAGCGAGAGAATGTTGGAATGCCAGAAAAATTAAGACATATGCTAACAGTGAGCCTAAAGGACACCAGAGCAAGGATCAGTTACAACAGAACAACTTCTAAGGAGATTAATGTACACAAAGGCGTGAAACAAGGTGACTCTATCTCTCCGACAGTATTTAATCTGATTGACAATATCAGATATTGACATAATCTGTAATCATGAGGATGACAAACTTGCAAACAAAAACATTATTACAGATCAACTTCAAATAGTAACATATGCAGATGATTCAGTCATCACAGCGAAGATGAAGATAACACTTGCAGTTGGAAAATTACATAAGCAAGCGAAGAGAATAATAGGACTAGAGATAAACCAGCTCACAGCAAAATACATTGCGATAGCGAAAGACGACCCAACTCAGAAATATCTAATAACACAGAACCATAAATTTGAAACTGTATCCATCTTTAGCTACTTAGGAGTAAAAATAGGGAAAACCGGAAAAAAAGAGAACAAGGAAAGAATTCTGAAGGACAGAAAAACATCTACACGGTAGAAAACTGCTGAGAAGCAAGACTCTAAGTATAATATGAACCTATATTAGACCTTAATAAGACTTGGTGTTACATATTGGATGGAAACAACGACGATTAACAAGAAAGAGAAAGAACAATACTGGGCCACAATGTAACAAAAGAGGGAGAAATAAGAATGAAAACAAATGCAGAAATTGAAGAAAAATTAAAGAGAGAAAATATAGTCAGATACAAAAATCAACCCAACGCAAATACGGGACATTTAGGCGTTTCGAGAGACTTTTTCGGGACCCCGGGACAAATCGTTAAAAAACGGGACAATCCCGTTTTTACGGGACGTTTGGTCACCCTAGTCTACATAAACTGCGCCTCGGAGAAAACGGGCCACCCACAGAATTTAAGAAATTTTTGATTTTTCTGTTATTTATATCAAATAAAATCTATTGTGTATTGAGTCAGTTACTTTTGTAGCACGTAACTCGACATTATCATTAGTAACATGGAAAACAAGGAAAAATTTCAAGCACATTTTTTTTTTGAAATTATGGCAGAAATATTGTATTTTTAAATTAAATTGGCATATTCAATACAATTCATAGATTATTTAAGAAAAAATTCAAGGAAAGTTTGGCCTATGAGTTTTTTTAGATTTATCGACTTTTGACTTTTTGATGTCACTCAGAATGTTTTTTTTTCGGAAAAACAGGAAAAATTCGGAAAAATTGAAATTTGTTACAATATACTAAACATATTCTTAACCCGTATTAAAATCGATAAATTTAGTAGAATCGCATAGATCTATATTATCAGAAGTGCCTTTTGTTTTTAAGTATATAAAAGACCCAATATTAAATATTGCCCAACAAGTTAACCAGACACCAGACTAGTTCTCTTATTGAAAGCTTGCTAAAATATGTTGAAGAACGCTACGAATTTTGTTCTAAGCCGATTCACTTTGCAGCCAATTTTCCTTATGCTCGTTTCAAAGGAGAATAATTATTGAATGAAGACCAACTAATGGAAACTATATACTTCATTTCTGAAATGGCTCGTTCACTTAAACTAGGTGTAGGGAAGGTGGTGGCAAATCTAACCCGATTTAGAACAAAAATTGGATTTTTTAGTCGAAATTCTTTATTGGATAGTGCGAATAATGCTCATCCCATTATATTGTGGCAAGGTTTGTTTACATCGCAGCCACTTATGCCAATTGGCTCCTGAAATTTAAATGGACCTCCATCTTCCGCCTCTTCAGAAACTGGTCTTTACACGGCCTCATACATACAAGCAAAAGAAATACAATCACAGGATAAAATTCAGAAGGTATTCATTTAAATTTGGTTATAAACGAAAAACAGATAAAAATCATGTTGTTTTATCCATCCAGGATTATGAAGCGGGGATCGAGTCTGAATCAGATGCTTGGTCTGCAGATTCAGGAATAACGCAAAAGATGGAAAACATAATACATTGCGAAACAAAAAGAGATGAAACTAGTGGAGGTGAAAATGATCGTTTTAAATGTATAAAGTAACATTACATTATATAGTTTCGCACCTTTAGACTTATCAAAGGAGTATGACAACTGTCACTGTGACAGTAGAATTTTATAAAATACTCCTGTCACAAACGTCTAAAGATGAGAAACTTTGTAATGTAATGTTAATTTATAAGTACGTTTATAACGATAATTTCCACCTCCACTAGTTTCATCTCTTTTTGTTTCGCAATGTATTATGTTTTCCATCTTTTGCGTTATTTTGCCGGTTATTAGCGCGTTCATCACTGTATACATGTTTGTACTTATATGTTAGATATTAATAGATATTATTAAAGTTCCTGCATTTATTAAAATAAAACTATATATACACTCACCGGAAGAGAAAACGGGCACCCCAAAAAATGGGTCTTTTTTAATATGTTATAGCCTTATTCTTTATCAATATCGCTGTAATAATATTGTTGCTAGACAGGTACATTGTCATTGTATACGCCCTGTGGAATGTTCTAGCTTTTATAAAATACTGAAATTATAACCAAACTATAGCCTCAGGTTTTCTTAACATTCTGTTTTTTGATTCATTCGCTTATGTTGGATAATAAAAAGGTTAAGCACTTTAACAACTACCCCTGTTTTTCGTTAATACAGGGTGTTTTTAAATAAGTACGGCAAACTTTAAGGGGTAATTCTGCATGATAAAATAATGACAGTTTGCTTTATAAACGTATGCCCGCAAATGCTTCGTTTCCGAGATAGGGGGTGTTGAAATTGTTCTTACAAACTGACGATTTATTTATTTCTCTAAAACGGTTTGTGATATGCAAATGAAATTTGGTAGATTTTAAGAGATAGTTATTGCGCATTTTTTGGCGTACAATTAAGAATTTTATATTCACCATTGGCGTGCATACGGGTATAAATATTTTAGATATATCCCGTATGCACGCCAATGGTGAATATAAAATTCTCAATTGTATGCCAAAAAATGCGCAATAACTAGCTCTTAAAATCTACCAAATTTCATTTGCATATCACAAACCGTTTTAGAGCAATAAATAAATCGTCAGTTTGTAAGAACAATTTCAACACCCCCTATCTCAGAAACGAAGTATTTGCGGGCATAAGTTTATAAAGCAAACTGTCATTATTTTATCATGCAGAATTACCCCTTAAAGCTTGACGTACTTATTGAAAAACACCCTGTATTGACGAAAAACAGGGGTAGTTGTTAAAGTGCCTAACTTTTTTATTATCCAACATAAGCGAATGAATAAAAAAACAGAATGTTAAGAAAATCTGTGGCTGTAGTTGGGTTTTAATTTTAGTATTTTATAAAGGCTAGAACATTCCACAGGGTGTTCCAAAGTTTGAGAAAAAAACACAGTTTGATTCGTACACCCTGTATACAATGACAATGTACCTGTCTAGCAACAATATTATTACAGCGATATTGATAAAGAATAAGGCTATAACATATTAAAAAAATTACTTAATGTGCCCGTTTTCTCTGCCGGTGAGTGTATTTTACCGACTATCAAATTGGCATTTTTTCACGTTTCAAGTCTCAATTAAAAAATATTCAAATTTTCCCATTTTTTCCAATGGTTTGGAAAAAACGGAAAAAACCCGGTTTTTTCCCAATTTTTCTCGTTTTTGTCCGATGTGTTAAATCTCTACTCAGAAGTCAAAACAACGATTTTTTTTTGCAAAAAAGGGTGAAAATCAACATATTTATTATTGTTAAACAAAAAATGTCTTGACAGCGTTACCTCAAGGAATGTCTAAAGAAAATATATACAAAATTCCGGGTGGGTCGGTTAAATAGTTTTTGAGTTACAATCTACAGCCTTTGAAAAAAGCAGTTTTGAGAAAAACGCGTTTAAAGTATTGTCAACTTTTATTTTCAATTTCTCTTTTGTCTGTCAAATCGTAGAGTAATGCACACCGGAATAAGTTTTTGTATCGCGGAGTACTTACAAAAGAAAATGAGAACAGCTGTTAACCGTTTCTCACTACGCTCAAGCACGCTGGCGCTAACTTACTGCAAAGCGAGTCGAAGGTAGGGAGGTAGGGAGATAGCGTTGAATATCGAATATCCCCACCTTCGACTCGCTTTGCAGCAGGTTCGCGCCAGCACGCTTGAACGTAGTTAACAACGGTCAACAGCTCTTCTCATTATTTTGTTTTGTAAATTACTTCGCGATTCAAAAAGATATTCTGATCTCTACTCTATGAGTTCTACTCTTCTGAACTCTATTTGACAGAGAAAACCGAAATTGAAAAGAAAAGTTGACAATACTATCCGTTGCAAGATAATTCGGATGGAATTCCCCAGATTGGTTTGTACCTCGATATCGGCCCAGTCTCTTAATCTGCGGAATTCCATCCGAATTATCTTGCAACGGATAGTACTTTAAACGCTTTTTCCTCAAAACTGCTTTTTTCCAAGGCTGTAGACATTGTAACTCAAAAACTACTTGACCGACCCACCTGGAATTTTGTAGGGTCACCTAGGGTTAGTGTGAATTTGATTTTAAAATAAAAATATTTGTTTTTAATTGAAAGGTTTCAGATTTTTAATGAACACTCTCTGGTTAATTGTCACAATCATTGCACAGTGAATAGGCATGTTCCATTTTTAAAATTCCTTCCATATTATGTTTTATTTAAAAGGGTAAGTTGCCACACTATCCCTTCATTATGGGGTTACTGTGACTAGGATTAGGGATAGTGTGACAACTAGCTTTTTTTGCCATTTAAAAGCACCTAGGATTGAGTGTGCCTTGGTGTGACAAAGAAAGACATTACAAAAATATTGTAATAATTTTTGGCATTTAAAAATTAGACAATTTTAGAAAAAAAATGTGAAATTTCTTATTTAAAACACCAATCTTTTTATTAAACGTAGGTATTTTATTGAGAACCTTTTCTTATTTTACAAATTCAGTAACATCTAACATTTAAAAACATCAACTTTTCCATTAAAAGTATACCGAATTCTTTCACCATTAAGGGATAATATCGGATCCTTCAATATTCCTATAATCTGAGACATTCTAATAAACGAACTGTCTTTTTCATTAACAACAAAACTCCTTTTTATCCTTATCAACACTTCTTAATCCTACCACTTCTATTTCATCTTTAGTGACATCAAAGTTTTCAATTACACACACATACCTAAAAGCAGTTCTACCACGCTTCCCACCCATAAAAGTTGCAACTATAAAAGAGCCTTGTTTAATATTTTCCTCGTTTACAGGTTTTAGTGTCGCAGTTTCCTCTAAGAATTCCTCTTCTACTTCGTCACTTTCCCCTAAAGACATATCTTCTACCTCCTCATCACTATCTGATTCATCTTTGTTTGACTTTTTCTGGATTGTTTTTGGACAGGTTTTCTGTTTTACTTTAATGGACTCAGCCTTTTTGTCTTTAACGAACTGATGTATTCTTCTTTTGTTATTATTTCTGCAGTATCAATTCTTCGTTTAACTTTCTTTTTTACGCTAGTTTGAACTATCTTTTCCAGAAGCATAATATGCTCAAACACTTTCTCTGGTGTTTCTTGCGGAATAGAAAGTTCGATGATTTGACACCCTTGTAATGGACTGGAGGATTGGCCAGTGATTTGGTGCTATTTTAATAGAGTGATAGATGATGAACCAGCGATCCCTTGATCTTCTGATGAACGGTTGCAAGTTACTGTCAACCATAAACTGATCAAACTAAGGTAGTAAGTGATGATAGTGTCATATGTCACACTATACCCATGTTTCACTGTCACAGAAACCCCACAGTGTGAAAATCTGTGGGGTGATTGTGACATGTCTAAAAAATAATAGATAAAGACAATTAGGCCTTTAAAATAAGTTTAAATGTATAAAATAAGTCATGCAATACCATGCAGAGAAAAATCATAATTAAATACAAATAATTTTGAAGAAAGACAAAATTTGGACTAATATATCAGAATTTCAAATTCGAATTAAAATACATACATATACTATGATTTTAACCTAAAAAAACGGAAGGGACTGAAACAACTTTTTTTAATAATCTGTTGAAATGCAATAGAAGTGTAATATAATATCATAATGTGTAATATAAAAGCACAATATAAATTAGTATTTAATGTTGTCACACTAACACCGCTGTCACACTAACCCTAGGTGACCCTATATATTTTCTTTAGACATTCCTTGAGGTAACACTGTCAAGATATTTTTTGTTTTATGCTTATTTTTTGTTTAACAATAATAAATATGTTGATTTTCACCCTTTTTTGCCAAAAAAAAAATTCGTTGTTTTGATTTCTGAGTGAGATCAAAAAGTCAAAAGTCGATAAAACTAAAAAAAAACTGGACAGCGTTACCTCGAAAAACTCAAGTTAATAAAACCTTTTTGAATTATTTCTTTACTATGATGAAATAATGAGCTCTGATGTCCACCGCAAATTTTTTTTTCAATATTTTTCCTTGAATTTTCTCTTGAATAACCTATGAATTGTATTGAATATGCCTATTTAATTTAAACATAAAATAATTCTGTCATACTTTAAAAAAAAATGTTAATTAGTATATTCAGATCTTAGACTATTAATGAAAGGGTAAAAAATCAATTGGAAGTTCTGTCCGACAAAATACATCGGACGTTTTCGTAGTCTGACGTTCGGAACCTGTAACCTGTTCCACAATTAAAACTTACCCTGTTCCAGTGTTCCCGTACATCAAAGTTTGTCCGACTAGACAAAGTTAAGCCATCATCCCCAGGACAAAATCATACATCGGCACAATATCAGTTTTTTTCTTGGACATGTTAGCTATGTGTATGTCAAATTCCATGTAATAGACCGGTCTAGTTAGACTCAAAAATAGGAGTGAGGTTACAATAATTACCATCAAGCTGAAAATTGGCAAGATTGTTCAAAATACCATCATAAATGAAATCTAAAAAGTCCTCATAAATCCGACCCGAGCTAAAAAATTTACGCGGGGTCAAAGGTCACCAAATATGATTTTTAGCGATTTTCAGCGAAACGGTAAGTTTTATCATAAAATTAGTTTTAACAAAAAATGTAGATTAAATGATCTATAAAAAATATCTTAATACTTTTTTTCGTAAGAGCCACCGTTCTTGAGATACAACGATTCAAAGAGTTAAAAGAGTTGTAATCGTCATAATATGTATTAGTATACCACGTATATACATCACTGAAGCTGTAACAAGTAAACATAATATTCTATCGGTCAACTTAACTTATATTACACATAATAATATAAGATATTATAAATATGATAATGTTTCTACTATACAGCTTGCGGTCCACCGAGGGAAGCAATGTTTAAGCTCTATTATATTACAGTGCCAACAGAAAATCTTTACAAAGTGAATGCAACGCGAAAATAATAAGAATTACTATTTCAATTTTACGGCTTATTCCCAACAAAAATAGTAAATTTATATGACAAAGTATTAACTTATAATAATTCTTCTTACTTATGCGTCTTATTCAATTTGAAAAGATGGGTTTTGTTGGAATAAACACGTTCTATCGGTACGTCGGCTAATCTAATCACCCTACCTATTCTTTTCTAGAAGGGTTTGAACATAATAATGAAAGCCAACTTTCTGTGCAGAATGTTTATCGTTAAGTACTAATAAACATTTCAAGATACACTAAACTTTATGTAAACTTAGTTTGTTTACTATTATGCAAATTACACCGTTATCTTCCTGGGTGACGAAATCCTTCAAGTAGATGACACCCTCGAGGTATTAGTTAGTCTTGAGTACTACTCCGGAGTGAAAATACGTGTTAAACCTATTTATTTATATATTACTTGAATGTGCTGAAGTTTAAAAAAAAACTAATTCAACTACACAAGAACTTATTTCCAACGGAATTATCTTTCTTCTCTCTATGTATGGAGCGCCTAAAAAAACTACGTGCTTAGATAAGTTTCGATATGCATGTTTCTTTAAAAATACTCGAAATAAAAAACAAGTGCAATTATCTTGTTTTCCTCCAACCTCAGCGGCTGCTCATCAACATCATTTTCGGGTATATTACCAAGTTCAAGTGTGGCTTGGTGATCAGCTAGATCTAAAAGACTGTGGATGTAAATTAGTCGACAGTTCATTAGAACCAATTCAAACTTTACTCCCACCTGCGCCGGAAAAACTCCTGAACACAATTTTTTGCAACTGTAAAAAGGGATGTAGCGCTAAATGTGGTTGAAAAAAAGTTTGACTGTTTTGTTCGGTAGCATGCATTAATTGTCAAAACTGGTCGTGCTCCAATGTTGAATCACCAACAATTGAGGATTCATTTTGATTCTATCGGGGAGCCATGCGATGTGTCATTATTGGGGCAATTTACTTGCACCGAGGATGAACAAGAAGAAGAAGAACTAGAAGGTGAAGAAGAAGAACAAGGAGAAAAGGAAGCAGAAGTATTAGAAAATTATGAACGAGTTGGATAAATTTCCCTTTTTTTTTTTAATTTATACCGCTTTTTATATATAACTTTTTTTATCATTTTTAACCCTTAAATAGCTTAATTACAACTTTTTGAATCGTTGTAACTCAAAAACGGTGGCTCTTAGGGAAAAAAGTAATGATACATTTTTTATAGATAATTATCTAATCTACATTTTTTGTTACAACTAATTTTATGATAAAACTTACCGTTTCGCTGAAAATCGCTAAAAACTGTATTTGGTGACCTTTGACACCGCGTAAATTTTTTAGCTCGGGTCGGATTTATGAGGACTTTAAATTTAATTTATGATGGTATTTTGAACAATTCTGCCAATTTTCAGCTTGATGGTAATTTTTGTAACCTCGGATGTGTAAGTTGACCGGAGTATAATAAATCCAAGCGGTTCCTTAAAATCTGAAGGTTTTGCAATATTTTACCGTGAGTGAATGGACTAAATAAAAAAAATCAAAAAACATTCTAGAGAATAATTCAAAAAATATACCTCAAGTAGTACAGAACTGTTCAGAAGAAGTGAATTTCAATTAAAAATATCTCGGCGAGATCCCATAAGGATCTTTATTAAGATCAGTGAAGCGAATCCCTAAAATTATCGGTTCATAAGAAAATTACCTACCATTACAGGAAAGCATATATTTTAAGTAGCGGCAAGAATGGAAAATTACAAATTCGAATTTTTGTTAAACAATATTATATTATTAACAGTGGAAAAAATCACAACACGAAAGCCACTCTCCCACAGTTAGGTACTATGAGTACCCCCTTCGAAACGAGTTCTTCACTGCTATAAAGAACATTTATCAATTATTATGAACAAAATTGCTTTGGGAATCTTTTAAGATATTTAATAGTAGCGTGAATAAAAAGCTAAACACTGTGTTTACTTTTTGTCATGGAAATGTGATAGAATTTATGTTTTATTGAAATACTTTCTTTTTTTCTCCCATTTAGTAGTTTAGCTACATATTCACCCATCTCTTTCATTATTTTATGTCTTGTGCTATTATTTTCATTTCTTCAAGCGTTTTCTGTTTAATCTTTCCCGCATCTACTATCTGATGTATCATGTATCCCCATTTTTTCATCGGCCTTTTTTATTTTTTGTGATATTTCTTCTTCCGTGAATTTTTCTCGTTAGTCTACTGGGTTTCATTCTCATCAGATGTCCATACCAGTTTAATTGTCTCTTTATTATTTTGTTCATTATTGGTTCCTGTTTGGTTATTACTCTTATTGTCTCATTTCTTATTCTATCCCATTTGGTCTTTCCGACTATAGCTCGTAGATGTCTCATATCCATTGCATTTATCCTACTATTATGCTTTTTCTCCAAAGTCCAATTTTCACTCGTATATATAGTCCGTCTAGAAAGTATCCGGAAAAAAGAAAGCAGAATTATAATTTTACGGTATTTATTTCTATCACTTGAAATATAAAATTTCAACAAAGAATTCATCTCATTTACTTATACAACCTCCATTTAAATCTAAACACTTAACTAAACGTCCAGGTACACCCGAAACTAGGTCAAGGCCATAATTTTCGGTAATGGTGTTCCATGCCTGTAAAACCGACCGAATCAAACCTTCTTTATCTCGTGGCGCTGCTCGTTCCACTTCAATCTTCATCAGTCCCCATATGTTTTCAATGGGGCTAAGATCTGGAGATGCTGCTGGCCACGGAATTGTTGCCAATTCGTGTTCTTGCATCCAAGCTTGAGTATAAGCAGAAGTATGGCATCTTGCATTATCTTTCTGAAAACGCCACCCCTCTGGATATAAAACATGAGCCGTTTCAAGAAGAAAACCATTTAGGATGTCACAGTATTTCGCACTATCAACAGTACCATTAACTATACAGAGAGGTGTAGCACCACGCTGAGATATTGCTCCCCAAACCATTATTTTAGTGGGAAATTTGAAAATTTGAACGGTAACATTTTCTCTTGATAGGACTTTTGGATGATTTGCACCAAGCTGGAAACAACTTTCATCAGATTATAAAGACATTATTAAAATTATCTTCTCGAAAACGTTGACAAAAATCTATTCTTCATTGCCTTTGCAGAGGTGTAATTGTAGGGATTATTTTTGGATTCCTTGATATTGTAGCCTTGCTTTTTCAGTGACATGCGGACAGTTTCTGGACACACTTTTATTCTTCGTTGATTTCCAAATCTGTTCGATAATTTTCTAAACCCTAGGCGCGGATTTTGTCGTCCTAAAGCCACTAAAGCATTTCAATTGTTTCCGCGAATCTTACGCGGTCTACCGGAAACTGGTCTATGTCTCATATCTATGCCATTTTTATCCTCTTTATTGTCTCATACACTGCACTTTTTCCGAGTTCAGTCAATTGCACTAATTTTTTAATGTTTCGGACACCCTTTCTATACAAATATTCCACCACTTTTCTTTTTTCTACTTGCGACTTTATTTCACAAATCTTAAGTCTGTTTACAAACAACAGTATTTGACAGATGGTGTTGTCATGCGATTTTGTCCATAACCTACTATCGGCACAACCTACTTGATGCATTACTTTTGTCGTACAATGTTACAAAAAGGAAATCTATTAAAATTAGGAAAAATATAAAATTCCGGATACTTTCTAGACGGACTATAGTATCGTCGGTGTCACAATCGTATTATCTATTTTCATTTTTGTTTCTTGGGACAATTCTTTTTTCTCAAAACTGGCGCTAGTGCGTAGTACAGTTTGTTCGCTTTTTTTGTTTTGTTTGTTACTTCGAGGTCTATTTTTCCATCATTGACAAATTATACTTCCAAGATAATATGCGGTAACTAAACTTACGTGCATAGAAATCGGCCCACCTAAAAATTTGGTCATTTTTGAAGTCTCGTATTTCCTAAACCTGTTGGCCGATTTAAGTGATTTTTTTAATATGTTATAGCCTTATTCTTCAACAATATCACTGTAATAATATTATTGCTAAACAGGTAAGTGTTATTTTATACCGGGTGTAACAATGATAGTGTGTTTTTTCCTCAAAGTTCGGAACACCCTGTGGAATATTCTAGCGGACGAGCGTATATAAAATATTGAAATTAAAACTCAACTGTAGCCTTAGGCTTTCTTAACATTTTGCTTTTTGATTCATTCGCTTATGCTGGATAATAAAAAAGTTACGTATTTTAACAACTAGCAACGTTCTTCATCAATACAGGGCGTTTCTAAATAAGTGCGACAAACTTTAAGGGGAAATTCTGCATGAAAAATAATGACCGTTTTCTTTATAAACATATGTCCGCAAATGCTTCGTTTTCTAGATACGGAATGTTGAATTTTTTTTACAAACTGACGATTTATTTACTGCTCTAAAACCGGTTGAGATATGCAAATGAATTTTGGTAGATTTTAAGAAGTAGTTTTTGTGCATTTTTTGGCATACAACTAAGAATTTTATATTTACCATTGGCGTGCATACAGGTCATATTACCCGGTCATATTAACCGTATGCACGCCAATGCTGAATATAAAATTCTTAGTTGTATGCCAAAAAATTCTCAATAACTGCCTCTTAAAACCTACCAAATTTCATTTGCATATCTCAACCGGTTTTAGAGCAGTAAATAAATCGTCAGTTGGTAAGAAAAATTTCAACATCCCGTATCTCGAAAACGAAGCATTTGCGGACATATGTTTATAAATGAAACGGTCATTATTTTTCATGCAGAATTTCGCCTTAAAGTTTATAGCACTTATTTAGAAACACCCTGTATTGATGAAGAACGTTGCTAGTTATTAAAATACCTAATTTTTTTATTATCCAACATAAGCGAATGAATCAAAAAGCAAAATGTTAAGAAAGCCTAAGGCTACAGTTGAGTTTTAATTTCAATATTTTATATACGCTAGAATATTCCGCAGGGTGTTCCGAACTTTGAAGAAAAAACACACTATAATTGTTACACCCGATCGATATACAATAACACTTACTTGTTTAGCAATAATATTATTACATCGATATTGGTAAAGACTAAGGCTATAACATACTAAAAAAATTACTTAAATCGGCCAACAGGTTTAGGAAATACGAGACTTCAAAAATGACCAAATTTTTAAGTGGTCCGATTTCTATGCACGTAAGTTTATTTCCAGTTGAGTATTTTTGCATTTTATATTTATTTCATTTTCTTCCTTTTCTCCGATGACTATTATTTTGCTTTTCTCGATATTCATTTCCATTTTTAGTTTCTCCATTTCCTCTGTCCATATGTTTATAAGTTTTTTTATTTTGGTTATGGAATCAGCTATAAGGACTATGTCATCCGCATATACATACATTAAGGCTTCTATTTTTACTGGCTGTAATCTTTGATATCCTATTATTGTCCGTGTTTGGTTGGTTCTTTCTGCAGTATTTCTAACCAATTCGTTCATGACTATTATGAATAGTAGCGGTCTAAGACTAACTCCTTGTTTGATACCTCTTTCCCAATTGAATTCAACACGAAAGTCACTCTCCCACAGGGAGAGTGGCTTTCGCGTTGACATAAACTGTGGCTCTACATAAACTAGCGGTTCTATATAAACAAGGGATCATTTGATAAAACAAGTAAATCCCTTGTTTACGGAATTCCACACCTCTAACAATACCACCCCTCTGAGCTGAATATTAATGAGTTTCTTAGAGAGCTGGTACTACTTTAAATGGCCACAATTATCGTAGTATTAAAATAGAAAATAAACATTCAGTTTTTCCAGTTGTTTATTCATCGCATTAATATCAAAATGTCATAAAAGTAAGCAAAAATTAAAATATTTACATACAAAATATGCAATTTGCATATTTGCCCAAGGTATTAAATAAATTCTATGACAATTTAGAAAGAAAACAGTACTTGTGGTTTCTCTAAAAACTTGTATCAGACCCATTCAAGAGTTTCTAGATCCGCTTTTTATTTCTTGACTGTATGTAATTATGTATCATTCTGTTGTACATAATTATGATCCAATTAAGCAAGCATCTTTCGAATTTTATTTTTGATTATAAATGATTGTTCGGAACAACTCAGCGTTTACATACTCAAATTGACTTCATGCCAACGTCAAGAACTGTACGAAAAAATAATGATTTCAGTTATAACCACCCATATTTTAATAACATAATAAGGCGATGGTAAAATTGGAGTGAAAATTTAGATAATTTCTGGTTATCATGTCTATCTTCAAATTATACCTCTAAAATTTCATACCTGATCACCAATCTATAAAAGTACAGGGTCCGACTAGGACGATATTCATTTTTAAACATTTTTTTCACGTTAAAAAGAACTCCCACGGTACGTTGAAACCGCAGGCCGAGTGAAATAGAATAATGTAACAGAAAAAGGTACGAACTGAAGACATGATTCAACACAACGAGAAATAGCGAAATTTCTGTCGAAATTTGTTATTTATGATCCTTAACACGTTGACGGACAGAACGTCTATAGACATCTAATTTCCATTGATGTAATCTGCCACAACGTCTATAGACGTTGCATTTTTCCCTATTCTACTTTGCAAAATACATATAGTGTCACAACACTTGCTCATACATTTGACGCACTGTCCGTCAACGTGTTAAGCTAATACCAAACCCTTATATATTGCCTTTTTTCTCAATTTTTATTGTCCTGAGGAGCGTGGATAATTTTTCACTGAATTGTGGTAAAATGGCACAGTTTAAAGAGATATAACATACAGGTGCTAAAACGTCACCCTTTCAACTGGGCTAGGAAGCTGATGCGATCAGTGAGATTTTATCAACTGCATAGACAAGAGTTGACAAGACGTAGCATTTTGATAAACCTAGTCGAATTTCGAGTTTTATTCGAGAATCACAAAGCAGTTTTTTGATTTTTGCAAAAGATTTGTTCGCCTGTTCTATTCTAGAGCATGATTTAGGCTGCTATCGATCCAACATACCAAATACTTAAATCTATTGACCTGTTCTAAAATGTGCCCATTTATTGTGGTACATTTTGATACCAAGGTTGAGGTACATTTTGGTTTTTTCGGATTGGCATCACTTTGGTTTTTTTAATGTTTATTTTGCATACCAAATTGCTCACAGGTCGTTGGTCTTGTCGATAAGTCGTTGTAGACGCAAGTCGGAATCCACAATCAACACCGTGTCAACGGCGTACCTGATGCTGTTGATATTTATCTACGCCATTCACCTTGACTCCATCCTTGGAATCCTCCAGTGCCTCTTTAAATAGAAACTCGGAGTAAAGATTAAACAGGAGGGGTGATAGAACACATCCTTGTGTAACTCCCCTCCTAATTTCTACTTCTGCGGATGTGGAACCTTCGATCCTTAATACTCTGGCGTTTTGGTTCCAGTATAAGTTTTTTAGTATTTTGATGTCTTTTCAATCTAAACCGTTTTCTTGCAAACGTTCTAATAGTAGGTCGTGTCTTACTTTATCAAATGCTTTTTCAAAGTCTATAAAGTATATCGATATGTCTTTCTGTTGGTCGTAGCATTTTTGGGCTAGAACTAGTAGATTGTCGAGGGCTTCTCTCGTTCCCATGACGGCATAATATCAATCTTACAATAAAAAATTCCAGCAATTAGAAAAACAAAATATGAGTACTTGTTTGCTCATGTGTGTGCATACGTATGTATTTGTTTGTTGTTCTAAAATGTCAACATTTACATACCTTTTCAAAATTTTGGCTTTCTATTATTAGTATTTTGTAGATGATCTGTATATTGTAGAGATCGAAACCGGTCGTCGAAGTAATTAAAAGATTGTGAGTACGTCTGTGTTTCTTTACTTCATTTAAAATGAACTCACATAATATGCAACCCATTCAACATTTTAAAATTTGTTAAATTTCAAATATCAGTTTGATCAAAATATTCTAAAACTATAAGGTATTCAACTTAAAAAAATATATTTCGGAACGAGATACAGTAGGAAAAATGAAAGAGTACCTACCTAAGAACGAACATATAAAACACGTTGTATTTTCCTGTCACCGTGTCACACAAAAAATTGGCCAGCGCAAGTACATGTAATAATTATTATTGCATGTACTTGCGCTGTGCAATTTTTTGTGTGACTCCGTGACAGGAAAATACAGCGTGTTTTATATGTTCGGTCATGGGTATTCTTTCATTTTTCCGACTGTATGTTTGTTTCTCTAGGTGCAGTTTTTATTTTTGAATTTTTAAAATTGAAAATATTATCATTGACGTATATGTAATATAGTATTAAAAAAGAGTATCTGAGAGCATTGTAACACAAAACAATATTTACTTTGAAATATTTTGACGAATGATGTAATGACTGATGCCTTTTTTTGCGCCTTACAGTAGGGAGAATCATTGCGAAATTGAAAGGAGGCGGAGAAATAAGATGACAGCTTACATTACCGAGTTGTCAGACATGGTTCCCACATGCAGTGCCCTTGCCAGGAAGCCTGACAAGCTGACAATTCTCCGAATGGCAGTCGCTCACATGAAGCAGCTCAGAGGTAAGGATAACTCCAAAAATACCAATTTATGAAAGTTATTCTATTCAATGTATTTTTTTAAGCAGTCTAGAATAGTCTAGATAGTTCGTATGTCAGGGTCATGGATCTCGCCCCCCAAATTTTTGAAATGTTTCAAATATCGCTGGGCATCTTCTTTCAGTTCGGTAGTAAGGGCGTTTATGACGCTTTCTGAACGAACTGAAATATAAGACGTCTCTTGATTTCGTTTTACAGCGAATTCTTTTGTATTACTTTTACTCCTAACTGAGTATCAGGACCAAGTTTTCGTTGGAATTTTGCCACGCTTAAAAGGCAGGAAGTGAGATACAAATAATAGATCTCCCGTGTCTTCTTTTATTCAGCATTCGCTTGGTTTGCAAGTAATAGAAACCACGAAGGCGTAACCAGAAACTTGGTCTCATTAAGGCACGTATCCACTATGTTGGTGCTCCGTTCTCCCTGCAACTGCTGCAATCGATACGGCATGCGCTCCTCTACATATAAACCGCCACCGATTGAAGCACCGAGGGGAGCGGGACTTTATTTCTCCGGAAATAAAACTTCGAATTGTTTTAAGCAGATGTCGCTACGGCATCCATATCGAGTTATTTTGTTGTGATTCCATATTAGGAGGCTTGATTTGTTTCAGTTTGTTCAGAGATAGATGTTACCGGCCAAACCCGATTTCAGGACAAACTAGTTTGTCTTAAGCGCGTTAGGATAAACTAGTATGGCCTAGGCCAAACTAATTTGTCCTATCGCGCGTAGGCCAAACTAGTTTATCCTGATATAAATACACACACTTCAGGCCAAACTAGCTTCAGGCTAAACTATTTTATCCTGATATAAAGCCGCACACTTCAGGCCAAACTAGTTTATCCTGAAGTGCATGTTTTTATATCAGGATAATCTAGTTTAGCCTAGTCTAGACCAATTTAATCTAGTCGAAAGTACATAATTGATTACAGATTGGTTGCTGATTTAAATGTAAGTTTAGAAGGCGCTATTAAGAGTTGTAAGACTTTTAAGTATTTACGGTAAATGACAAATGATAAACCGAGATGGCACTTGTATGAAAGATATAGAAATGAAAATAGTACGGGGAAAATAAGCCACGAAAGCACTTCATGGAGTGATATGGAAGAACACTCTAACTAAAGAAAACAAAAAAGGATTTTTCAGGGCATAGTGCTGAATATTACCCTACAAGAGCGGAAGAATGGCCAGTGACAACAATAATACGAAATAAAATACGAACAGTTGAATTGGAGTTTATGAGAAGGATTCTACAAATTACCAGGTAGGATAGAATATGAACAGAGGGAATATGAAACAGAATCGAGTAGAATGCAATTACAAAAAAGTTGTGGTAGTAAAAGTAGAGCCCTGAAATGGTACGGGCATGTACAAAGAATTCCGGAGCACAGGTGGCCGAAAAGATTACTAAACTGGGACCCGCGGGGAGGAAGACCTGCTGTGATATGGAAAACTCACATAGGAAATGCTATGATAGATAGAGACCTCAGAGAATTCAGCGAACTAGTACGGTTTAATATAAATAATAAATTGAATAAAATACTTTGTTCTTGGAAAAATAATCATTTTTATTAACATTATAATTATTCGTAACAAACAAACAAACAATAGGTTTATTGAGTTATATTCGCGGTCGGACGAACAGACAGCCTAGGTCAAATTTCTCACCTTTAGTACCATCCTTGGATTATAAGCTTTCATTTGACACCTCATTTGTCATTCTACCTGGTATAATGACGGAGGAGTTGAGTTCACGGACAGACAGACAGACGGACGGACGGACAGACGGACGTGGATTTTTTTTAAACAACGTTTTCACATTTTTTCAAAATTGGTGAAAACAATATAAATTCTTACTCGATTTTTTCGTAAGTGTATCTTTTCTTTTAATTTTTGGAGAAAACTTCATCCTTTTATTTATTATTTTTTATATTATTTAATTATACAATAATATATTGATTTATAGCCTGTATCAATATATCCATTCGATGTATCATAATATGATACAATATATCGATGTATAATTTTTTTGCCGTCCCTGTTGGGACGTGATTTGGGAATTCCCCGCATGTAAAAGTCTTTACATGCTCGCTAAATTACTTTCGACTCGGTTAAAGTGGTTTCGACTAGGCCGTACTAGTTTATCCTGAAGTGTGAGTCTTTATTATATCAGGATAAACTAGTTTGGCCTGAAGTGTGTGTATTTATATCAAGATGAACTAGTTTGACCTACGCGCGATAGGATAAACTAGTATCGATAGGACAAACTAGTTTGGCCTAGGCCATACTAAATCCTAACGCGCTTAGGACAAAACTAGTATGGCCTAGGCCAAACTAGTTTGTCCTGAAATCAGGTTTGGCCGGTAACATATACACCCTCTGAAGATCTCTAATGAGAGTTAATCTAGTAAGGGCGTTTATGACACTCTCTGAACGAACTGAAATATAGGACGTCTCTTGATTTCGTTTTACAGCGAATTCTTTTGTTTTTATTTTGTACTTTACTGCACATTCAAATCTTCGTAAATTTTGAAACACCTTTTATACATATATATCTAGTAGAAGGTATTCATATTAAAATGAGACGAAGATGATAAGAATCTGTAAACACATTTAAATATCGGTCGCATCGGTGCTGACTAAATAATCCTTTAAAATACGTTGTAAGGAGTATTTTTATAGAATGTTGGCAACCGTGTGCCCCGTTCAGTTCAGACAAACCGATGGTATCGCGGTGTTAGTTATGGCCTACAAAATATGCCTACTCTTTGCTAACCAGGATTAATGCCCTTATTATTTAAAGCCGGAGCCGAGCGAGCGTTTCCGCCAAACTGTTGCATTTTAATTTTACTGCCGCAAAGATATGCATTCACACTGCGACGATCACACCTCGCACAAAAAAATTATGAGTGTGAACTTAAATGCACACTTATTTTGGGAATTTTTCTATTTGTTTTCGGGCATACTACCTTGACAAATGCGGAAAATAACTAAAAGCACAGTTTATTAGACCATAGGAGTTTTATTTCCCACTTCAAATTATTTTTTTCGAATTAGTTCATTGAAATGATACATTTTTTAGTCCTTAGTTCATTTTTCAGAAAACGCAACTGTATTTTTTAGATAATTGATGGAGTCTACCGTTACTTGATGGAAGTTCATTTTATCTAACAATAAAACACTGAAAACGTTTGTTTTCTATACTTCCACAAAATTTATTACAACTATGTGACTACAGCTGTTTCGGCAGAGTGCCTTTCTCAAGTGATTTAGTTTACTATGTGTTTGCCTTTTTAAAGTCTTTAACGGAAGAGGTTGAGGAGTGGGGAGTGGGGTATTTTTTAGAGCTTTTTCATCCATAACGTTGCAAAGAATTGGTCTTATGACACTGTTCTATGCCGCTGTATAAAGCAAGCCGCACACCAACGAAACATGAAACGAAAAACATGAAACACAAAACGTAAAACACGTTTCATGAAAATTAAATACGGCTAAACAAATCTTGAAGTCCGCCTACCAATGAAACGAGTGTGATTCATGCTCATAACACATTGTTATTTTCAGAAAGTTTCATAAATGGCCGGACGTCTATTTGTTTAGCAGTGTTTTATTTACATGAAACGTGATTTACGTTTCATGTTTCTTTGATGTGCGGCCTGCCTAACTGATAAACAGATGGTACATAAACTACTAAAGTCTTGCGCTTTTTTGAGAATTTGTCGTAATGTGAAGATCTGGCTAATAGTTGAACGACCAGGTTTCTGAACCATTCTTCTTCATGTCCCATGTCCTTTTAGAATGTTGGTTACCGTCACAAATATTTTAATTTTATTCACTGCCCCCCAAAATAGCGTGCTTATATCAATACCATACCAATCTCGCAAGCTCTTCAACCATGAAGTCCTTCTTCGTCCTGGACTGCGTTTACCTGTTATTTTCCCTTGCATAATATTTTATAGCGACCTATATTTGGGACCTCTCATTATATGTCCGAAATAATCCAGCTTTCTCTTCTTGGTGCGTTTTATAATCTCAGTAGTTTTGCTGAGACGTTTTGCTTAGTATTGTGGAGTAGGGTGGGCCGTTGAGTAATGTATTTTTATTTTGTTTTTTTAATTAAGTTTCCTGACCCCAGAAAAGATGTATGTATGATAAGATAACTTACTTCACAGTGTTTTGTTTTATAATTAATTTTATTTTTTCCACTGCCACAGAGCTGTATAAGAATGAAATTTTTACGAAAAAATCTAATCATCTAATAAATGTCAAATTCGTTTTTTTTTAATTTATTATGGTCGCCTGAGGAAAAACGTGTATGATAAGATAACTGCCATCATAGTATGTACTTTGGCCGATAACTAATTTTTTCCCACTACCACAGAGCTATATAAAACTAAGGATTTTTCAATCAAAACTATATTTTTTTGTATGGTAGATTTTTTTTGCAAACAAAAAAAAATAAATTGAGCTAAAGCTGACTTTAATTTGAACACAAAAATTAAACGAAAATACGCCCTCTCAACCGCTTGTGTGTGACAATGGTATGCTGTTACATAATATGCCAAAAGACTGGTGCCTGGATTTTCAATAACTTCCCTTAGTTAGTCTTTTGATAGCTTCATAGCTACACTAGGCTCTGTTCATAAAACTTTCTGACAGTCGATAATCTCAAAGTATTCCTTAGCGCAAAAAATAATAATTCTGCTACTACGAAATATCGCTTATCTTTGTAATTTAATAATTTCCTATTAAAAATTGTTTAAAATCCCAGTTGTCTTATGTTTTTACGTTCAGCAAATAATAGCATAATCAAAATAATATTCTCTGGACTGACCAACTATCACTTTCCTTGAATATTTTTGTATACTAAATCTTTTAATTTTTTAGTTGGTCTGCTCGCAGAGTCTTATTTTCGTCAATAGATGTCTTGCACCATAAAGTCATGATGGTTGAGTCTTAATGCAAAACCACATGGGCGCATACACTTTTATTATAAAATGGCTTAGTATTTGTAAATTTTCCGAGGGGTTTCCGATTGCTACATATAACCGAAAGATGCGGGAAGCAGTGTTAAGCCAGCGAGAGGCTTTTCCCAGGCTGTCTCTTAGAAAGTTGTTCTGAACAAACATCACTTTCTGTTTTGACAAATATCGTACAGGAATTCTTGATATGTACTAAGATCGTCACTGCGAAAATCGTCAGTTGATGATTCTATTTTTGAAAATGAAGCTAAGATATAGTTTCGCAAACATAGAGTCGTTCTCCAAGAGGCCCGAAAATGCACGTGGTCCACTGGTACTGCTATCCAGTTGTTCAAATAGATGTATTATAGGCAACTTGTTGGCAGATAAACGACTGCAGGGACCTTTCGATATTATTCTCCAGTAGGGAACAATATAATTCCTCCTTTACGCCTGTATTTATGACAGTACCGTTCAGTACAGAAGCGTTAACGTCCAATGTTACGTTATTTTAGAAGTGAAATAACGATTGGTAATTTTAACTTTTTTACACTATCGTATATTTTATTTGAGTATATCATCACATTTTTTTGAAGTAGGTTTCTAAATTAATTTTGTCTATTTATTATTTAGTGGCGACATAGCCAAATAAAGTATACGTTGGTAGTATAACGTGTAATGAACCAGCCACAACATTACAGATTTTATTTAAACTATTTTTGTTTCGGGTACAAAATAAATAACCCTGATGTTTCAAAAATTAGATAATAAAAAAATGTGAAGATCTGTGTTTGAAAAAGTTAATTTTTTTTTATTTTTTCCACTGCCACAATGACGTTTTATAGGAAAATAATATAGAGCCTTTGTGGCAGTGGAGAAAAATATTTTTAGCTACTCATTTTGGGCTTAAAATTTGTGTTTTAGTACAACGCAACTTTTTTGACCTCAGTTGTTGTTATTTTACAGAAAAAAATTTTTCGGCCCACCCTATTGTGGACTTTTGAATCTTCTCCATCCAAGAAACTTTTAAAATTCTTCTATAGCACCACATTTCGGAAGCCTCAAGACGATTTAGATCAATTTTATTCACAGTCCAAGACTCGTCACCATGCCATAAAGTAAGACCGAGAACACATAGCAGCGAAGTAGGCGGATCCTCAAGCCAATTTTAGGTCTGTGTTCATAATACCTTGGACATTCTTCTAATGCCTCCTCTACACATCTAATCCGCGTATGCATCCGCAGATGTGTAGATTGGCTAATTCGATCGTCTGTTGTTTATGTATCACGTCGGCAGATACGTCTGCAGAGCATCCAATTGTTGTCGGTTTTTAAAGCACAGATCAAAGGGTTTCAGTGCGAACGTCCGACGCCTTTCCACACATATGACGACGCATCAGTTTTCGCAGTGAATTCAGAGTGAACGCATGTTTCTTCAGTTTTGTATGTTGGTAATATTTCGCTGAAATGGCTATGAGTTCTAAAGAAACCTTCAAATTCGTAGTGTTTTACCAGCTGTTTTAAATATAGCCAGCGTCCACCACCTTCTTCTTTTCTATTATTTTAATGATTCTACTCCCATGTACACTTAAGTAGTACCTAGTTGAACGTACTAAAAAGGTATATAGCTGCGGCATCTATGGTCATCAACATCTATTTTTTAATGTTCGCGTAGATATTGCGTCTCCCGAGACTTCACACAGACTGAACGACCTACAGAATGTGTACAGATGTGTGGGTGTGGTGAGCTTGTGATGATACATCGACAGACGCGTCTGCGGTCACCTCAATACATCGGCAGACGCGTCTGCCGATGTGTAGAGGAGCCATAAAAGCGGCTCTGGCCTGCTCTATGGATCTAATTTCAGAGTGACTCTCTGCGTGACTGATATCCAAGGTAAACAATAATTAGATCAACTTGCTCAAGTTTGGTATTATTTACATATTGTATAAACGGTTTTATATTCTGCTGTTTACTTATTACGAGTACATATTTTGGTTTTCCTCTTTTGAGTAGAAGCTAGGAGTACTGTGTAGTCCGCATATCGCAAATTATTGTTGATGACTTCACAGTTCACAATTATTCCTTCTTGTTTTTCAGAAAGTAAATTTCTGAAAATTCTTTCGGAGTAAACCTTGAAAAGCAGGGGCGACAAGGGTCATCCCTTATGTACTCCTTTTTCAATATTAAGAGCCTGTGATTCCAAACCGTCTACTAAACCTGATTTGGTTTGATTCCAATACAAATTGGCAATTATTCTGAAACCTGTACCAGTTTAGACAGATTTAGAGGATGGGTACCATGTGTTTTTGGAGTCTCTCATTGTATGCATGCCCAGTAAGGAAGTCTCCTTTTTTTCTTTTATCGTCATCTTTTTAAAGGATCGTTATATTAATATAAATTAAAAATAATCCAACGATAAAAGTTTTAGATTTTAAACTATTAAATTATTTCATAAAATTTTTCTGAATAAGGGTTGGTTTCGTTCGGATTCAGAGCAGACCACGGGCCTCTCTGAACATGCCAAAAGGTATAACAAGGGAGGAAAGTGCTACTTTTCCTTCCGAGAATGAAGTTTACTGCCCGACGCGTAGCGGAGGGCAGTAATCATTCAAGGGAGGAAAAGGCACTTTACTCCCATGTTATACATATGATTTTTTCACCTTCCTCAAATAACAAGTAATTTTTTCATTTTTAAATAATTTATTTATGTAACTAACACAATTTATTAGTAAACTAAAACTAACAAGTAGGTACAGCAGAACTGTCAACTGTCAAATATAAGTCAAATTATGAATGTAAACATTGTTAAATCAAAACAATTGAATGTAGTAATGAAACACAGACTTACTCACAATCATTTAATTATACTTTGACGACCGGTTTCGATCTCTACATTATACAGATCATCTTCAGGTCGGCGTTACGAGTAGTTAAATGCTACAATAAAAGAAGAAAACCAGAATTAGAACATTATCTGGTTGCACAAATATTAATAGAAAGCCAAATTCGAAAAAATTTTTGAAATAAAGGTTTGCAACTGTTGACATTTCAGAATATTGATACATACAAATGCACACCTATGAGTTAAAATGCTCATAAGCATATATGAGCAAATGGGTGCATGCAGTTTGTGAATATTTGTTGAAATTTAAATTTTTTAACTATTAAAAAACAAATTAAAACATTAAGCAACCTTAAATATGCATCCCAACTCAAAATAATAATAATAAATAGATAGTAATATTGTTCAAACCTACTCACATGCCGTTACAAGGGATGCGTTGCCACTTAGTTGTTATCATATTAATTCGTCCAACTTATGCCAATTGGTTTGCTGGGAGAGTTATACGGTAAACAGACATGTTACGCAGGTCAAAACAAAGTAAAATTTTTTTGAATACCAAAACAATTGACTGTTTTTTCCATTCTGCAAAATACAAGGTGTTCTATAAATGAAAGTTAAAATGTATAGATACTTACGTAATAGATAACAGAATATTGTATAGGGCGTCAATAAGATATTTCATCAATGGCATACCATGACGTCACTTTAACTTTTCCTCCCTAGGGAGGAAAAGTACGACTTTGCTCCCTACAATCAGGTCCGGAAAAGTATACTTTCGGTAGAGGTAGGTGGAAATAGCTATTTGTATAACAAGGGAGGAAATTGCTACTTTTCCTCCCGAGAATGAAGTTTACTGCCCGACGCGTAGCGGCAGTAATCATTCGAGGGAGGAAAAGGCACTTTACTCCCATGTTATACATATGATTTTTCCACCTTCCTTAAATGTCAAGTAATTTTTTCATTTTTAAATAATTTATTTATGTAACTAACTGACAAAATTTATTAGAGCACTAAAACTAACAAGTAGGTGCAGTATAACTGTCAACTGTCAAATATAAGTCAAAATATTATTGTAAACATTGTTAAATCAAAATAACAATTTACTGTTTTTATCATTCTGCAAAATACAGGGTGCTCTATAAATAAACTTTAAAATGTATAGATACTTCCGTAATAGATAATAAAATATTGTATAGGGCGTCAATAAGTTAATTCATCAATGACATACCATGACGTCACTTTTACTTTTCCTCCCTAAGGAGGAAAAGTACTTTCCCTCCCTAGAGAACCACTCTCCGAAAAATTGGAAGTAAAATCTTTAGTCGCGCATGGCGACCGCGCAATGTTCCCAGTCTCTTTTGCCCCACTCTCGCATTGCTAGTCGCATAGAAACGTACGGGTTTTAACAGGGAAAACCCGCATCCACCACTGGTGAATTACCAATTGCGTACTGCCGGTATTACTTCTTGAGATCAAAGTGCCGACATGGAAGAGGTTTTACTGTCCTTCTATATACTGTGGTACGACTTTGCTCCCTACAATCAGGTCAGGAAAAGTATACTTTCGGTAGAGTTAGGTGGAAATAGCTATTTGTATAACAAGAGATGAAAGTGCTACTTTTCCTCCCGAGAATGAAGTTTCCTCCGCTACGCGTTGGGCAGTAATCATTCAATGGAGGAAAAGGCACTTTACTCCCATGTTATACATATGGTTTTTCCACCTTCCTCAAATAAGTCATTTTTTCATTTTTACTTAATTTATTTATGTAACTAACCAACAAAATTTATTAGAACTAACACTAACAAGTAGGTACAATATAACTGTCAACTGTCAAATATAAGTCAAATTATTATTGTAAATATTGTTAAATCAAAATAACAATGAACTGTTTTTTACCATTCTGCAAAATACAGGGTGTTTTATACATAAACGTTAAAATGTATAGATACTTACGTAATGGAAAATAGATATTGTACAGGGTGTCAATAAGTTATATTTAATGAATGAAATACCATGACGTCACTTTTACTTTTCCTCCCTAGGGAGGAAAAATATTTTCCTCCCTAGGGAGGGAAAGTACAACTTTGCTCCCTACAAGCAGGTCCGGAAAAGTATACTTTCGGTAGAGGTAGGTGGAAAAATAGTTTTCCTACCTACTTTTATCGAGGTGGTGATTGAATGCAAACTTTGTTAAAATCGAAGAAGTACCTGGCTTTCAAAAAAACTGTTTTTTATCAACCATGCAAAGTTGATCATTATATAAAGTAATTCAAGGTTCCCACAATGGACGGCATGGCAGTCGTAAATAATGGTACTGTAATGGTACTGACTGAACGTTATCGTACCTGTAACTATAGTAATTTCCAGCTAGCATCGCAACTTTCATTCTATTTGAATAAGATTTTTCTTCGAACCTTTCTGTAAATTCTGTCGGAATTACAAAGCTTTTGTTGATTAGACACAGAAAAGTGTACCAAAGACGCCGTAAATATATCTTCATATAAGGGTATGTCATGTCATTTTAAAAGTGCATAACAAGAAATTAAAGAAAATCCACACAAAATATGAAATAATACACTTCTCGAAGAAATTGACGCACCACCTTAAAAATTGGTCATTTTTAATGTCTCGAATTTCCTAAACCCGTTGTCCGATTTAAGTGATTTTTCAACATGTTATAGCCTTATTCTTTAACAATATCGCTGTAATAATATTGTTGCTATACAGGTAAATTGTCATTGTATACTGGGTGTACCAATCAAACTATGATTTTTTCTCAAAGTTCGCGTCACCCTGTGGAATGTTATAGATTCTAGATATTACTCCTCTATGGAGATTATGCAGATTACTCCTCTATGTAATTTATAGCTTGCTGTGTGTTTTTACTGCTGTCGTCACTCTTTTCCATTTCTTCCTGTCCTTGCACTGAATTTTCCAGTCTTTAAAATTCATTGTTCATATATCTTCTTCTACATTATCCCTCCAACCTGTTCTAGAACGTCCTCTACACCTGAACCATAGTGGTGTCCAGTTAGTTATCCTTCTCAACATATCTGAGTGTGGGCGTCTCTGTATATGTCCTGTCCATTCTAAGGAAAGAGATTTTATGTATCTTAATATATTTTCTCCCTTTCATTCTTCTTCAATTTCGGCATTTATTTTCATTCTTCTTTCTCCTTCTCTTTTTACATTGTTGCCTAGTATTTTTCTCATTATTTTTCGTTCAAATTTCAGAAGGCTGTCTTCCTCTTTCTTAGACTCATCTTTGTTCTCTTAGTTAGAGCCTTGCTTCTTAGCAGATTTCTATTCATTCCATATCTTTCTTTGTCTTTGAGAATTCTTTCCTCTGTTCTCTCTTTTCCGGTATTCCCTATTATTACTATCCGTTGCAAAATAATTCGGATGGAATTCCGAGAAAATATGTACTTTTTATCCCAATTATCTTGCAACGGATAGTACTCCCAAGTAGCTCAAGGTGGATACAGTTTCAAATGTATGGGTCTCTGTTATTAGATATTTCTGTGTTGTTGTGTGGTCCTTCCCTATCGTCAGTTGTTCTGGTTTATCTCTAACCCTATTCTCTTTGCTTCCTTATCTAATTTTTCGATTTTTCGATCGCTATGATGACTAGATCATCTACATATACTACTACTTGAGGTTGATCTGTAATAATGTTTTGTTGGCGAAGTTTGTGCTTATTATTGCTACCAATGTCAGGTTAAACAATGTCGTGGAAGATAATAATATATTCACCATTCTTTAGGCTCAATACCTTAGGAGTATGTCTTAATTTTTCTGGGATTCCAAGATGCTCTAGACTCTAGATCTTCCATCAATTTCGTCCGAATAATAATTGTATCATAGACGCTTTTGAAATTCCACGTTTTTGCTATGTTCTCCAATTTTATTAAGAAGGTTTTGGAAATTTTCTATATTGTCCTCTATTAAGACCGAGCATCCGCATATCGTATATTATTGACCCAGATACCATTTACTTTGATGCTGCTTTCTTAATCCTCAAGAGCTTCCTGGAAGATACTTTCTGAATATGGGGAGAGAATACATCCCCGTCCTACACCTCTGAGAATTTATTGAACTTGCGTTGTTTCGTTATCCACCTTGACGACAGCTGTTTGATTCCAGTAAAGAGCTTCTATGCAACGAATGTCTTTTTGATCTATGTCGAGTTGTTTTAGTATATGTACGAGCTTATGATGTTGTACTCGATCGAAGGTGTTTTGATAATCTATAAAACACATCATTACATCTTTCCTTTGATCGTAGCAGTTCTGGGCTAGCACATGGGTTGCAACTAGTGATTCCCTAGTACCCAGGCCTTTTCTAAATCCAAATTGTGAACAACCAATAACCTTATCGCATTTTTGTGGAGATTCTGTAGTGAAGAACTTTGAGGAAAAATTTTAAAGAATGGCTCATCAGACTTATCAGTCGGTGGTCTTTACACTTTGTTGCGTTGTTCTCTTTTAGCAAAACAAACCATTGAACAGGGAATTTTCCTCTAAAAAATAAAAAGAATATTGAAGAAAAAATAAAGCAAATAATTAAGTTTTTTGAAAAATAATTAATTTTTTTCCCTTTTTGTCGCCGCCTTTGGACCAATCTTGAGCTAGCCAGGTACATCGTATCTGAATTACCGGGTAGTCCTACCGTAAATCCATAATTATCATTCCATCGGCAACTCAGATTTGTTTGGTTGTAGTTCATTGTGATTTGCTCTTAAGAATGCGCCAAATCAGTCATACAAAATAATTTTAAATGTTTATGGCCGAGTCTTCACTTAGAACAATGACCAGAAGAGATTAAAGCATAAATGAAAGATATACGTCCACGGTTTTGATTAAAGGAGTGAACATTTTTTTAGCATAAACTATTCCCCCAGAGATATTATATATGTTATAGTCCTACAATCTCTCTAAGAGACTCATTAATATTTAGCTCAGCGGGGTGCTATTGCTCGAGGTGTGTACTTACATAAACAAAGGAATCATTCCATAAAACAGGTAGATCCCTTGTTTATGTAATTTCACACCTCGAACAATACCACCCTAAACTGAGTCTTAATGCTTAATGAGTCTTCCTCTGGATCTTTTGCCCGCTACGTTGCCTTCAACTATCATTCCTTCCATGCCTTCTCTTCTCCTAGTTATATGTCCAAAATATCTCAGTATATTTTGGCTGATAGTTATGGTGAGTCTAATTTTATGTTAGTATTGAATTTAATTAGTTGTGCGACGTGTGGTCCATGGTATGCGCAACATTCTACGGTATACCCACATTTTAAATGCCATTATACGCTTCGAATCGGCTTTTTTGATGGTCCAAGTTTCTGAAGCGTGAAATTTTTTAACAAGGCGTACTTTTGTGTTTTTTTTTGTAATATCAGTGTTCTTCCAAATTTTTGTGAGTTTGGCTGTTGTCGATCTGGCCGTTGTGATGCGTGGACAGATCATGTCTTCGCATACTCCACCGTTAATAATAACGGAGCCTCAGCAATTAAATTGTCTGACCACTTCGTAACCTGGCATGTTTCTTATCTCTGTTTGGTTGTTTCTGATGCTATTGACAATCGTTACTTTGATTTTCTGTGTATTTATTTTCAAACCATATTCTAGACTCACCGTGCCTAGGCTATTGATAATTTGTTCCAGTTCTTCTGGTAACGAGATTTCTTCCTCCTATAGTTGCTCCACCTTGCCATTCCTCAAAAACTTGACGCATAATGTGTTCGCTTTATATATTGAATAGAATCGGGGGGATATTATACATCCCTGTCGAACTCCATATTTTAATTTGAAGTAATTACCCGTGTTGAGCTGGCCCCCCCCACTTGCAAAAATTAAAAAACAAATAGCCCTGATTTATGAGCTATTTATGAGCTCTCATATTCCGCAAACTAAAAATTTTGAGCTCATTCCACTGAGCAGGAATTTAATACCCTAGTGGGGGGGGCTGAGTCAGCCCCCCCACTACTTAAAAATAGGAATATTGAATCGGTTTTTGCGGCAGAATTACGAGCTATTTATGAGCTCTTGAAATTATATAGTTTCGATTTTTGAGCTCATCCCCTTCACCCCCAAACAACCCTTTAATTGATTTAACTTAAGAGAAAGATGCTGAGAAAACTCTAAATATATCGTATTGCGAATATAATTCCTATAGCTTATATACTCTAAGAATAAACTATTAAATCAAGAGCATTTCGATTATTGAGCTACAACCCCTTCGCCAGAAAACCACCCTATCTTCCCGGCTTAAGAGAAAGTTGTACTTAAAATGCGTTAAACTAATTATTTGGCGACTACATATCATTTAATAATTTATAACCTTCCAAATTACGCGCATTTAGATCAGTAAATTGCAATTTATTTTGTATAGTGCAGTCACTGAAGGTAAAAATCAACGATTACCTTCAATTTCGGTGAACCTTCATCGATTTTCAAGAAAATTGGTCAGTGGTTAGAGGATACGTCAAGAAACAAAGGTGACATGGTACCACCTTGCGCCTTTACCCTGAGGGTGGATACCGCCCCTTCTCGGGGGTGAAAATTATTTTATAAAAAATAACTGCACAAATCAATAAAAGAACAAATTAAAAGCAAAATTTATTATATAAAGTTAATAAAATAAATAAATACTTTTTAAGTTATTAAAGATCAAAGATTTTAATTATTTGTGAAAAAAATGCATGTTTTGAAGAGGTTTTTTGTAAATCACTGAAAAACTGTAAGTTTTTACAAAAAAGTTAATAGTAGTTTAATTCGTATAGCTTATATTCTAAGAATAAACTCTAAAATCACGCGCCTTTCGATTATTGAACTACAACCCCTTCGCAAGAAAACCATCCCATATTCCCGGCTTAAGAGAGGGTTGTACTTAAAATAATTTAAATTAATTATTTGTCGACTATATATTGTTTAATAATTTATGAGCTCGCAAAATATACGCATCTCAATTATTGAATTGCCATTTTCTTTCTATAGTGCAGTCACTGAAGGTAAAAATCAACTATGACCTTCGATTTCGGTAAATCTCCATTCATTTTCACGAAAATTGGTGAGCGGATTTTGATACTATCAACTTTTTCTGGATCTTATTTTTCATAGGTATTTCTAAGTACTTTGACAAGTATTTAGTACCTAAGTGTTATAAAATGCATCGCTTTCTCGTTATTTAAGCTTGAACCCTTAGATTTGAACAGTCGCGGAAAAAAATATACATTTAATTACCAATAACTTACTTTAAATTAACATTAAAGGGTTTTTCAAGTAAGCAATTTATTATATTTTTTATTAGCTTCAATTTTAGTGATGAAAACTTTTTTGTAAAAACTTACAGTTTTTGAGTCATTTATGAAAAATCGCTCTAAAGCATGCATTTTCTTTCCAAAAATTAAAATATTTGATCTTTAATAACTCAAAAAGTATTGATTTATTTTAATCACATTATATAACAAATTTTGCTTACAATTTGTCCCTCTCTCGATTTGTGGGGTTATTTTTAATAAAGTAATTTTCACTCCCGAGAAGGGGTGACATATACCCCAAGCTAAAACCCCAAGTTCTTATTGTCAATTCGTGAAAATAAATGGCGATTTACCGAAATCGAAGGTAATAGTTGATTTTTACTTTCAGTGACTGCACTACAGAAAGAAAATGGCAATTCAATAATTGAGATGCGTATATTTTGCAAGCTCATAAATTATTAAACGATATGTAGTCGCCAAATAATTAATTTAAATTATTTTAAGAACAACTCTCTCTTAAGCCGGGAATATGGGGTCGTTTTCTTACGAAGGGGTTGTAGCTCTATAATCGAAAGACGCGTGATTTAAGAGTTTATTCTTAGAATATAAGCTATACGAATTAAACTACTATTAACTTTTTTGTAAAAACTTAAAGTTTTTCAGTGATTTACAAAAAACCTCTTCAAAACATGCATTTTTTTCACAAATAATTAAAATCTTTGATCTTTAATAACTTAAAAAGTATTGACTTATTTTATTAACTTTATATAATAAATTTTGCTTTTAATTTGTTCTTTTATTGATTTGTGCATTTATTTTTTATAAAATAATTTTCACCCCCGAGAAGGGGCGGTATCCACCCTCAGGGTAAAGGCGCAAGGTGGTACCATGTCACCTTTGTTTCTTGACGTATCCTCTAACTACTGACCAATTTTCGTGAAAATCGATGAAGGTTCACCGAAATTGAAGGTAATCGTTGATTTTTACCTTCAGTGACTGCACTATACAAAATAAATTGCAATTTACTGATCTAACTGCGCGTAATTTGGAAGGTTATAAATTATTAAATGATATGTAGTCGCCAAATAATTAGTTTAATGCATTTTAAGTACAACTTTCTCTTAAGCCGGGAAGATAGGGTGGTTTTCTTGCGAAGGGGTTGTAGCTCAATAATCGAAATGCTCTTGATTTAATAGTTTATTCTTAGAGTATATAAGCTATATGAATTATATCCGCAATACGATATATTTTAAATTTTCTCAGCATCTTTCTCTTAAGTTAAATCAATTAAAGGGTTGTTTGGGGGTGAAGGGGATGAGCTCAAAAATCGAAACTATATAATTTCAAGAGCTCATAAATAGCTCGTAATTCTGCCGCAAAAACCGATTCAATATTCCTATTTTTAAGTAGTGGGGGGGGCTGACTCAGCCCCCCCCACTAGGGTATTAAATTCCTGCTCAGTGGAACGAGCTCAAAATTTTTAGTTTGCGGAATATGAGAGCTCATAAATAGCTCATAAATCAGGGCTATTTGTTTTTTAATTTTTGCAAGTGGGGGGGGGGCCAGCTCAACACGGGTGAAGTAATTGATGGATTCGACCGTTACTTGATGGAAGTTCATTTTATCTAACAATAAAACACTGAAAACGTGTGTTTTCTATACTTCCACAAAATTTATTACAACTATGTGACTACAGCTGTTTCGGCAGAGTGCCTTTCTCAAGTGATTTAGTTTACAATGGTTTGCCTATTTAAAGTCTTTAACTGAAGAGGTTGAGGAGTGGGGAACTGTTTGTCTCGAGTTGGTCATTCAGAATTATATCTGTATTTTTCAATTTATTAATTTCCATAGATTCTAATAAAGGTAGCTTAAGGACTTTATTTTGAATATGCAGAATTTGAAACTGTTCATTAAAAGAGTGATTATGATCTAGAATGAAGTGCGTATGTAGAAGTGTCTGTTTTTCTATTGTTGAAAGCCCTTTTGTGTTCTGCTATCCGTTTGTCAAAATTTCTGCCAGTTTGACCGATGTAAGTTTTCGGACAGTCACCACAAGTTAGTTTGTAAACACCACTCTGTAGTTGTTTTTTCTTTCGGCTCTTATTGTTCTTAATATATTTGCTTAAGTTGTTGTTAGTTCTGAAAGCTGGTGTTATTCCTTTCTTTTTTATGTAACTGGCTATTTTTGTTGTTATCTTGCCAGTATATATGATAGAGCAGAAGGTACTGGGTTCTTTCTGTGGTGGTGAGTCTAATTTCAGGGCTTTCTTATGGAGTTTCGAGTTATGGAGTAACCTCTTCAGTTAAAGACTTTAAATAGGCAAACCATTGTAAACTAAATCACCGAAACAGCTGTAGTCACATAGTTGTAACAAATTTTGTGGAAGTATAGAAAACAAACGTTTTCAGTGTTTTATTGTTAGATTAATTTGAAGTGTTTCGACACCACATTGTTAGCTCTTACATTAGCGGTATTATTTAGATACAGTTCGTTCTTGTAATAAATAAATTAGATGCTCTGGTGTACCCATTTTTCTAAGTATCTGCCACATTTTATCCCATTTTACGTTGTCGAAGGCCTTGGAGTAGTCAGCAAAGCACAAAAAACATATTTCTATGTTAAACTCTCGAGATTTTTCGACAATTTCGACGAATATTAAGAATGTGTTCTCTTATTCCTTTACATGTGACGAATCCGCATTGTTATTGAGGAATTTGTCGTAAGAGAATTGATTATAGTCTTTCATTGATGATGGTTAGAACTATAGTTCTGCAAGCAAACTAAGAGAGTAATTAATCAGAGAATCATCATCCAGCCCTTTGGTCCACTGCTGGACATAGGCCTCCGTCATTTTTGTCCATTGTGCTCTATTTTGAGCACTTTGCATCCAATTTCTTGACATTTTCTTGAGATCGTCAGTCCAACGAGTAGGTGGTCTTCCTCTACTTCTTTTGTCTAATCTCGGCCTCCACTCAAGTAATCTCTTCGTCCACCTCCCATCACTAATTCGGGCGACGTGTCCGGCCCAGTTCCATTTCAGGGAGGCAATTCGGGAAATTACATCGGTAACTCATGTTCTTCGTCTTAAGTCTTCATTTTTAACTCGGTCACGAAGCGATATACTCAGCATTGACCTTTCCATTTTCCTCTGGGCTATTTGCAACATTTTAGAAGTTGTAACTGTCAGTGTCAAAGTTTCGGCACCATAAATCATCACAGGCAACACACATTGGTCAAATGTTTTACGTTTTAAAGAAATTGGTATATCGCTTTTAAAGATGTCTTTGAGTTTTCCATAGGCTGCCCATGCTAGGTTTATCGCAAACTTCGTAGTTCGCATGTTTGGTTGTCTCTTGTGATCTTTATTTCGTGTCCAAGGTATATGTATTTTCCACTAGCTCTACTTCGTTGTCTCCAATATTGATATTTCCGCTAGATACTAGGTTTGTCATGAATTTTGTTTTGGAGATGTTTATTTTAAGACCTACACTGGCACACACTAACTGAAGTTCATGTAGCATTGTACATATCTCCTTGAGGTTGTCAGAGAATAAAACTATGTCGTCTGCGAATTTCAAATTTTTTGTTAATCTTCTACCGTCAATATTCAGGCCTCGCTCTTCCCATTCTAAGTTTTTTACAAGCATATTCTAGTACTGCGGTAAACAGTTTAGGCGATAAGGTATCGCCCTGTCGGACTCCTCTGCCGATTGGGATATGATCCGTGTTTTTATGTAGTTCCACAGACATAGTTGCGTTCTTGTATGTATTGTAAATTAACGTTGTGTATCGGTAGTCAATGCTGCATGCTTGTAGTGCTTCCAGAATTTTGTCAAATTCTACCATGTCAAAGGCTTTATGGAAATCTACAAAAGCCAAAACGAGTGGTCGATTGTATTCGATAGTCTTTTCTATTACCGTTTTAATGCTCTGTAGGTGATCATTTGTTCCAAATCCGGTACGAAATCCGCTTGCTCCATTGGCTGGTAGAAATCAAGTTTTTTGTATAAGTAACTAAGAAGGCTTATAGGTCTATAATTTTCTAATTCGTGGGGATCTCCTTTTTTGTACAATAGAATTACTTCAGCATTGTGCCATTTGTCGGGTATATTACTATCTAAAAGGCACATGTTAAAAAGGTTTTTTATTTTCTTAAGAAGACAAGTGCCTCCGATTTTGATTGCATCAGTAACTACACAATCTTCGCCTGGAGATTTGTTATTCTTAGCTTTTCTTAGGGCTAGTTTTATTTGGTCGATTGTGATTTCCGGTAGCAGTTCTGATCCTTGGTTGACGATGCCCCTTTTTCCTTGTTAATATTTCTGGTACTTGATCTTCTTTGCTATTTACTTTGTGTTGGCTTGTGTACAGCAATTTGTAGAAGTCTTCAACTATTTTAACGGTTTCCTCTCTGTTGGTTGTAAGATGACCATTTCTATCTTTAATCTTTATTATCTGCCTTGTCCCCGTTCTTAGTCTTCTTCTCAATACTTTCATACTTCTATTGTTCTCAATGGTTTGTTCGATTTGTTCTTGGTTTTATTTTCGAGTGTCTTGTCTAATAGCTTTGGATATTTCTTTATTTAATTTTTGTAGTTCGTTAGCTCTAGTTTCCGTGTCGCTTCTCATTTCTCTTCTTTTCTTCATTAGTTGCATGGTTATTTTGGCTGATCTTCTCTTCTTTTTGAGTTCTAGGACAGAATTTGTTTTACGTTCCAGTAAGGCATTTGTTAATTTATTATTTAAGTCGTTTATATTACAAAATTGGAAAGAAATCCTTTGTAAAAGGTATAAAATTTTTTTTTTATTAAAAATCCCTTAAAAGGGCTACATCACAACAAAACGTTTTCGATTTTTATAAAAAATCATCATCAGTGTTCGATAAACTGGATGCTAGCTGAGCCACAAAAGAAAAATATTTGGGTAAAAACCCTTTACATAAAATATAGATGCCTTAAAAGAGCATACTTCAGTAAAAAGGCCTGTGATGGTCACATGGCAAACAGGATAATGCCCTAAGGTAAGGTATACAGGTTTCCCAACACGTGGGATCCAAATTGAGTTGATCACATTTCAATGACTTAATGGCAACTTTGCTCAGTTGCCATTAAGTCATTGAAATGTGATCAACTCAATTTGGATCCCACGTGTTGGGAAACCTGTATACCTTACCTTAGGGCATTATCCTGTTTGCCATGTGACCATCACAGGCCTTTTTACTGAAGTATGCACTTTTAAGGCATCTATATTTTATGTAAAGGGTTTTTACCCAAATATTTTTCTTTTGTGGCTCAGCTAGCATCCAGTTTATCGAACACTGATGATGATTTTTTATAAAAATCGAAAACGTTTTGTTGTGATGTAGCCCTTTTAAGGGATTTTTAATAAAAAAAAAATTTTATACCTTTTACAAAGGATTTCTTTCCAATTTTGTGATTGATGGTATACAGTCAACTACAGGAAAACCTTTTTCTTTTCCTTGTGGATTTCGTTTATATTACTTTCTGCTTCAGGACTGCTAAGTATGTCTGAAATACATTGCTGAAAACTATCTACATCTGATGGTTTCATCCATGGTTTTGATTTGTTCTTCTTTTTAATCATCTTATACCTCTCCTTCTTTAAGCTTATTTCTATTGTACCTCGTACCATTATGTGGTCGCTACTGGTAACAAATCTCTTTAGAACCGTAATGTCTTTAACTGTGTCTTTTTTGTCAGTGATAATAAAATCTACTTCGTTTTGAGTTTTTCCATCCGGACTTTGCCATGTCCATCTTCTCTGTGGTTTCTTTTTGAAAAAACTGTTCATTTGGAATAGTTCGTGTTGCAGCATGAACCTTAACAGTGTTTCGCCACGTTCATTTCTACCATTCAGGCCAAAGTTTTCCAGTTGCGTTTCTGTAGGGTTGGATTTCATTCCTATTTTGGCGTTAAAATCACCACATACAAAAGCAAAATGTCCTTGGTTGTCTTTAAGAGCAGCTTCGATATCATCATAGAATAGATCCACTTCTTCTTCATCATGGCCTGTTGTTGGTGCATAAACCTGTATTATTTTCATATTATACCTTGTATTCAATTTGAGAGTAAGACAAATCACCCTTGTTGAAAATTTTTTTTAGTGATACTATACTTGTTTGAAGACGCTTGTGTATAATGAAGCCGGTTCCTCCTAATAAGCGTTTGGCCACGCGGGCGATTTTTTACGGCCTCTGTAAGAGCCGTAAAAATCAGCGCGAAAATGGGTCCCATGGTGAGAATAGTAGATGGCCAGACTGAGCTGTAAAATATCGCGCAGCAACAGTCTGGCCGTCTACTATTCTCACCGTGGGACCCATTTTCGCGCTGATTTTTACGGCTCTTACGGCGGCCGTAAGAACCGTAAAAGCATTATATTATGTTCCTATATAATGCACGTTCCTATATACAGGGTGTATAGAAACTCTACCGACAAACGAAGACAGGAGATTCATCAGATAATTTTAAGATAATTTAACCCAATTCACTTAGTCCGAAAATGATTCCTAAGGGATTTAGAGCTCTTTGAAGATGGCGTCTTGTAGATCCAGAACGCTTCTAGTTAGAAAAACTAAAATTGGTACGCATATTTATCTTCCAGAGATAAATCAATTCCATCCATTGTGAATTTCTAGTACCGTTCATAGGCGTCCGTTTTGGGTAGGGCAACGGGTAATTTATCGCATAACTTTTTTGAATTTAATTTTTTTAGCACTTTTGACTGTGGATTATTAAATTGTGAGTGAGGCATTCTAGTACTAAAAGGTACTCTTGCTTTAAGTCGATAGGATACACACCGTTTTCTAGAAAAATCGATTTGAAAATTTTTCGTTTTTTTGAATTTAAAAAAAAATTTCAAGAAAAGCTTTTTAGGAAAACGAAAATTTGTACGTTTAATTATATTCCAAAGATGAATCGATTTCATTAATTGCGAGTTTCTAGTAGCGGTCGTATGCGTCGGTTTTGGGTAGGTCAAAAGTTATTTTATTGCATAACTTTTTTGTCTTTAATTTTTAAGCGTTTTTTACACTAGATTATTAAATTATGAGATATTAAGTTTGTTCGTAGAACGATCAGCAACCGTTGCCAACCATCAGACGCATGCGTGTTCGTAGTCTACGATCTCTAACTGTTAACTGCGCTGCGCTAACTGTTAACTGCGCTGCGCTAACTGTTAACTGCGCATGCGTCTGATGGTTGGAAACGGTTGCTGACTGTTTGGATCGTACTACGAACAAACCTATTCTAGTACTAAAAGCTACTTTTGCTTTAATTTGGTAAAATACACCTTTTTTTGAAAAAAATTGTCAATTTTTTTTCAAATTCAAGAGACGAAAAATTTTTAAATCGATTTTTCTAGTAAAGGGTGTGTCCTACCGACTTAAAGCAAGAGTACCTTTTAGTACTAGAATACATCAGAATTTAATAATCCAGACTAATCCAGAGTCAAAAATGCTTAGAATTTAAAGACAAAAAAATTATTGTTGTTCTGAAGCTATTTCCTTGTGGCATTTTTATAATGAACTATTTTAAATGGGAAATAAGCCACAATTTTACCAAAAAAATGAATTTATTAACGTTTCGACGCCCAAGTCGGATGTCGTTGTCAAAATACAAAATGTAAAATTGTGGCTTATTTCCCATTTAAAATAGTTCATTAAAAAAATTATGCGATAAAATAACCGTTACTAGAAATTAACAATGGATGGAATCGATTTATCTCTGGAAGATAAATATGCGTAGCAATTTTAGTTTTTCTAACTAGAAGCGTTCTGGAGATATTTAACAAAAACTAATTACAAAACGCCATCTTCAAAGAGCTCTAGCTCTCTTAGGAAGCATTTTCGGACTAGGTGAATTTAGTTAAATTTTCTTAAAATTATCTGAGGAATCTCCTGTCTCCGTTTGTCAGTTTCTGGACACCCTGTATATGCACGTGCATTATACAGTGAGGACGTTTGATTTGGAATAAATTCATTATCTCGAGACGGGGCGAATTTGTAGAGAAATCCTGAGACTTGAGAAATCCTGAGACTTTTGATTTTTATTTTTAAATTATGACTTTTTGGCATATATATCATACTAGTGACGTCATCCATCTGGGCGTGATGACGTAATGGATGATTTTTTTTAAATGAGAGTAGGGGTCGTCTGATAGCTCATTTGAAAGGTTATTTAATTCTCTATTCAGTAATATAAACGTTAACATAATTATTTGTACAGGGTGTCTGAAAAAAATTGTTTTTAATTAAAATAATTGAGACAAAAAGAAGAATGTATTTAATTCATTTATTTCAAAATACATTTGAGTGCTGTTAAAAAACAGAAAGAAATGTTTATTTGAGAAATAAACATTGTTTTTCGCTTAAATTCAATGTTAAAACTGCCACCTACCTGTCTCTTAGCAGTTTTAACATTAAATTTAAGTGAAAACCAACGTTTATTTGTGAAATAAATATTAATACCTGTTTTTCTCACAGCAGAAAAATGTATTTTGATTTAAATAAATTGCTTACATTATTTTTTGTCTAAATTTAATTTAATAAAAAAAATTTTTGTACACCCTGTATAAATAATTATGTTAATTACTACTTCTAATTACGTTAATGTTTATATTACTGAATAAAGAATTAAATAGCCTTTCAAATGAGCTATCACACAACCCCTACTCTCATTTAGAAAAATCATCGATTACGTCATCACGCCCAGATGGATGATGTCACTAGTATGATATATATGCCAAAAAGTCAATTTAAAAGTAAAAATCGACCTGTCTCAGGATTTCTTTCCAAATTCGCCCATTCTTGAGATATTCCAACTCAAACGTCCTCACTGTATGTTCCTATATAATGTTCCTATATATTGATGGAAAGGTGTACTTAAATAAACAAGGAGTCATTCCATAAAACAGGTAGATCCCTTGTTGATAGAATTTCACACCTTGAAGAATAGCACCGCGCTGAGCTGAATGTTAATGACTCTCTTAGTTTGCTTGCAGAATTTTACTTTGCTCGAGTGGGATATTAAGATATGGCTGTTCAAAATTTGCATACACTCGTATTTAGTGAGTGACTCGTTTAAGCCCATTTAACGACAGTCTTTTTAAAAATAAGCACTTGAACCAACGAATCTTACAGATCTTATAAACAATACAATACATGTCATAAGTAAAGTAATTATTTGTAAAGCGGTAACGATTAATTTCATTTCGGATGCTAATTAGAGAGTGATTTTTTATTTTTTTATCACGATTTTTTTTTTCACAAAAAAAGATACCTACATTATTTTGATCGTAACTTACTTACTTTTAATGTTAGAAACTACAGTCGAACCCGCTTATTAGAATACCGGTTAAAGGAATATTGGTTTAACCTTCCGATGACCAACCTTTTTTGTTACACGGATGACCAAGGGGGGGGGGGAAATGACCCCAGGTCAAAAATGTCAAAAAATGACATTTAACAAAAAAATGAAGTTTTTCTAAATTTTTTTTTATGGCATGGACTTTATGTCATTCAGCCAGTCACAACATGAGTATTAGTGTCATGTGTAGTGTGTATGTTGAGTAAGTGTCTTGTTACTTTGCAAAGTCGACGTCATTAGCGTAAAACTACTTGGAATTACACATAATAGACGGTATTTTACTAAACATCAACTTCAGAATATATTTTTTATTCGTAAAATATAGGGAATTTTTTTTATTTCAAAATATGAGGATATCTAGAATGATATTAAAGTCAAATAAAAAAAATAATGAGTTAAAAATTTTAAATACTTTTGAATTTATTAAAGAAAAACATACGCTGGGGTCACAATTTCCCCCGCTTGGTCATCCGAAGGTTAATGCTACTGTACGGCAATTACTGCAATCTGTCGGTGAACCTTTTTGAAGATATTCTTCTTTAGCGGCGAATCGATTGAGGGTAAAATTTGATTGATCCGCGCGCATGCGCACACCGACAGTATGGTATTAGTTGTTATACGGGCTCTGATTGGGTGTTGAAATTTTGAAATGATCTGTCAATAATTGTTCAATATGGAGGTTATCGGTAAACAAAAATATTGTATAATATTAGTTTTTATTGATGTGTGGACAGAAATAAAATCAAATTTATAATTATAGTGACTTTTTAAATAGTTTTGAAAAGCCGCAGGTACGTAATTCTAAATGTTTCAGTTGGAAATACCTAATAGTTTCAATACCTATCTATTTGGAAAATGTAAACAAAATAATGTAGTTACCTATTAGTAGGCAATGCTTTAATTTACATAATCTGATTACGAACAAACTTTCTACAAATCTTCATCTCATATATCGTTTTCTTACTCTATATTTTGTTGTTATTTTATTTCGACAAAAATCAAACTAATAATTTTATTAAATTCATATAAATTTATGGTGTAAACGTTTAGTTTGTGTATATTCCCACATGACGTATACGAGAGTTTGGTGCAGTTTGAAATGGCGTCAACTTTCGTACGGCGTGGTAGACGTGAAGTGGGTTCAAGCCCCAAGCAAGTTATTATTTTTTTTATTTTTTTTTATAGATTTTATGATTGTAAGTATATTATTATATAATTTTTGAAGATATTCTTCTTTTTTGAAAGTGGTAGATAAGAAAGTTAGTTTGATTTTTAAATAAAATAAGTACAAATAACCTTTTACGTATATTTACTTCGTTTAAATTACCTATTATATAATAGAAGAATATCTTCTTACGTGCGTACAAAGTACACACACATTCTTTTTTTGTATATGGGAATCTTTCCCCTGTTGTGAAAAGATTTTGGAGGATTAAAAGTTTGATCGGTTTCTTCAGGTAAGCAACGCATTTGTAAGTGGAGCGGATAGTGACCGTAAAGAAACATTGCGTTTGTTAATTATTAAGAAAGAATAGTTCTCAGAACTTTTCCCAGCGAATTTTACAATTGAATTGTAATTAGAAATCCAGATTGGTACCGTCGTTAGGTATTTCCAAATATTCAAATAAAAGAAAAACTATTTGAAGAGCGCACATAGAATACTAAACTAAAAAACAATAGACACATGGACCGTTTCAACATAAGTACATTCTTGAATATTAAGTATTGTTAGTAATAAATCAGTGGTAGTGTATAGATCTACGTGTCTCGTTCGTTTAGTGATTCTTTTGACACTTCAATGGAAAACTGTCTTCTGGTTTGTTTACTTTATATATTCCCGTCATCATACTTGATTATTATTATTGACACCCGCGTATTTTTAATGAAACATCCTGTATATTTTTGTATTTTTAAAAGCTCCTTAACAGCCTGATATCAATGAACTATATTGACTAACAACTCTGCATTTTACAATTTATAAGGCAAGGAGATGACGAATAAAGAAGGCGAAAGGGACTCTACAATATGCAGTCACATTCCTTCTATTGGTCTAGGAAAAAATTCCAACGAAAGTTGATTCCGTGTACTCAAAATATGAGAAAATTATAAATTAAAAAACAGCTTATGTTTCATTTTAGTCTAAGAGCTAGAGCCGAAAAATCAACGTCATAAGTAATATGAAGTTTGGCATGTGAAATGTGTTTATTGTATATTGATAATTATGAACCCTTTCAGGCTGACACCTCAGTGGATACAGGAAGTAGCAATAAGGGATGAAAGGGGAAAGTTAGTGCAGTCATTAAAGGTTTTCACCTCCTATTTTGTGAAACCACTATCGATTTGCATGAAAATTGGTGACTAGTTAGAGCATACATCAAGAAACAAAACTGATTTGGTGCCAACTTACACTTTTGCCCTGGGGGTGGATACCACCCCTTCTCGTGGGTGAAAAGTATTTTATTAAAAATAACCCCACAAATCGATAGACAGACAAATTTTAAGTAAAATTTGTTATATCATGTTATTAAAATAAATCAATCCTTTTTGAGTTATTAAAGATCAAAGATTTAAATTTTTCGTGAAAAAAATGCTATACTTACAAAATGCTCACAAACTAAAGTTTTATCAAAAAAATTATAATTATCAAAATTGAAGATATAAAGTGAGTTATAGGTGATTGAATGTATATTTTTTTCGGCTAGTAGTCAAATCTAAGTATTCAAGCTTAAATATCGGGAAAACGATACATTTTATAAAATATTTACTAAACACTTGTCAAAAAGTTTAGGCTCCAAAAATTTGGAGCTTAATTATTATATTACATATTTATATAAGTTTTTTAAATTGTTTTAAGGCATTTATCTAAAATTTAGCAAAAATGTATTCGAATATGTCAAATGTATCCATTATTGGACACCCCCAGTTTCTGGACATATTCAGTTTATATTGATAGAAAAAATTCAATTAAATATCGAAATAATATAAAAATAATATTTTATTAACATACAATTAATTAATTATGTTCTTTTTATCATCCGTAACTTCACTCATGTGATGTGTTCTTAAATAGACGCTGTTGTATTCGCCGTGTGCAAGTACTTGGAGGGGATACGAGAAACGATCGTGCTCGAATAGCGGAGAAATCTTGCAACTTTTTAAATAAATCATATTGTCAATTGAAATTGTCAAATTGACGTATATTTCATACCTACTATCATTGAAGAAGAAAAATTATATGTTGCTTCACAATCTTGATATGATATGCAATTATTATATAAAAGTAAATTTAATTAATTGTATTTTGCTTGCAATACTGCATTTTAATAATTAATTTTATTTACTACATACAATTGTTTACCTTTTAATAACATAATCTCAATATTACTTTTTCTTCTTATAATTTTTTTGTCTTGACAAGTATCCAGCAACCAGGACTAATAGAATTGGTCAATGTAATTAAAAGTGCGAAAAATGTTGCTGAGCTATGAAATCAGGGGTCGCTTTTCTGAACTTGCACGGTCACAATAGGTATACTTGCTACTGTCATTTTGGAGTCGGCGTGTGTATTGAATATATAATATTATAATATACTCCAAAAAATAAAACTGTTTTAACATGGCAACAGAATACACTTGCGTGCTTAAGATAAATTGTACAATTGATATAGATACTGCTGTGAAATTAATTAGTGAAAAAACATTGAAAACTGCAAAAGAAAAATTAAATAATATTAAAAATTAAAATTTAATTATTAAATTATAATCATAACTTCATTCCCGAAATTCATTTGAAAATTATTCTGTTCAAAATAAATATATAAATAGCGTATGTTTTAATTTTCACTATTTCCTAAAAAATTCGAAAGGGTTATTCTCTTATTTTCATCATCACTTGTTTAGCTTTGATGTTATCAACTTCATCTGGAGCTTACTTGATGGGTATTCTTGTGTACTTTGGCAAGCGTTCAATAAGTATGTATATTTTATAAAATACATCGTTTTTCCTTTATTTAAGTTTGAATACTCGTACTTAGATTTGAGTACTAGCCGAAAAAAATATATATTCAATCAACTATAACTCACTTTTAATTAATTCTAAAAGGTCTTTCACGTAAAGAATCTCTTCGATTTTTTATTATCTTCAATTTTGGTAATCATAACTATGTATTTTGTTAAAACTTACAGTTTTTTAATTATTTATGAAAAACCGCTTTACACCATGCATTTGTTTCACGAAAAATTCAAATCTTTGATCTTTAATAACTCAAAAAGTATTGATTTATTTTAATAACTTGATATAACTAATTTTGCTTAAAAGGACCCCGCACAAACCTTATGGAAAATAGGTCCCAGTGGATTTCGTTCATACTTTGGGAAAATACTCTTTGAAGCATCCTGATAAAAAGTTCTCATGGGCACAACTCAATCGTATGAAGGATTTTCAAATAGAGGCCCAAACTCGGAAAATTATAAGATTTACGGGGTATTCCAATTCCGTGAGTTACTGGTTATTTGGCAACATGTAGAAGTTTGGATCAAGGAAAAGTACTAGTAGCCTATGATTTTTTCCTGGCTATCTAATGGCGACCTTTACTTTGACCTTGACCTTCAACGGACATCATCTTGTAGAGTTTCTAGGGTTTTCGGCATTCAATCGATATAAACAGATTACTCATGGGTTTTTGGAATCGCTAAACACGAATATGCCACCAGAACCGACTCCCGGAGCACCTGATTTCCAAGGTCAATGAAAGGGGCTCCTGGAGTTTCGAGGGTCTTTGGTACTACATTAATGCAAACGGATTAGTTATAGGTTTTTGGGGTTGCTGAACACGAATTCGTGATCAGCACAGACACAGGAGCACCTGGTGCCTAAGACAGGTTATCTTCTGGAGTTTCGGAGGACTCAAATGGATTACTCTTAGGTTTTTGGGGTTGCTGAACATGCATACACTATCAGATCCGACCCACGAATCTCGTTTTGCCTACGGCATAATGTGATCGTGATCACGTATTCGTGTTCAGCAACCCCAAAAACCTATAATTAATCCGTTTGCATCAATGTAGTACCAAAGACCCTCGAAACTCGAGGAGCCCCTTTCATTGGCCTTGGAAACCAGGTGCTCCGGGAGTCGGTTCTGGTGGCATATTCGTGTTTAGCGACCTCAAAAAACCCTCCAGTAATTCATTTGCATCAATTAAATGCCGTAAACCATCGAAACTCTAGAAGATGACGTCCCTTGAAGTGGCCGAGGGCCTAGATTCCGTGCACTGTAGATATCTACATGTCGCTTTCTATCGATATTTGAATATCAAAATATTTGAATTTTTAGCTTTAATTGAATTATTTTCTAGTTTTGCTAGGTTATACTCTAATTGATAAACTAGAGCAAAACTAGAAAATAATTCAATTAAAGCTAAAAATTCATATATTTTGATATTCAAATATCGATAGAAAGCGACATGTAGATATCTACAGTGCACGGAATCTAGGCCCTGGCCACCAAGTCATCCGGAGGGCAATTCTGATGCAGATTCGTGTTTTGCGATCCCAAAAAACCCACGAGTAATCTGTTAATATCAATTTAATGCCTAAACCCCTCGAAACTCTAGAAGATGACGTCCGTTGAAGGTCAAGATGAAAGTAAAGGTCGCCATTGGATAGCCAGGAAAAAATCCTAGACTACTAGTACTTTTCCTTTACCCAAACTTCTACATGTTGCCATATAACCAGTAACTCACGGAATTGGAATACCCCGTAAATCTTATAGTTTTCCGAGTTTGGACCTCTATATCTTGAAAATCCTTCATACGATTGAGTTGTGCCCATGAGAACTTTTTATCAGGATGCTTCAAAGAATATTTTCCCAAAGTATGAACGACATCCACTGAGACCTATTTTCCATAAGGTTTGTGCGGGGTCCTTTGTCCCTCTATCGATTTGTAGGGTTATTTTAAAAAAAATAATTTTCACCCCGAGAAGGGGTGGTATCCACCCCCAGGGTAAAAGTTCAAGTTGGCACTACATAAACCAGTTTTGTTTCTTGAGGTATGCTCTAACTAGTCACCAATTTTAATGCAAATCGATGGAGGTTTAACAAAATAGGAGGTGAAAACCTTTAATGACTGCACTAACTTTCCCCTTTCATCCCTTATTGCTACTTCCTGTATCCAGTGAGGTGTCAGCCTGAAAGGGGTCATAATTTTCAATATACAATGGACACATTTCACAGGAAAAATTCCATATCACTTATGACGATGATTTTTCGGCTTTAGCTCTCCGTCTATTAGGTTCAGAGGTGATGCACCATCCCCAGTCAGCTGTTTCTGTCTCCAGCCGTCTTCAGTGGGGCTACATGAACACCTCTGAATCGAAACGAAACCAAGCTGTCAAAATAATTCCACATAACGGACGCTCTAGCCTAGCGGTAGCGACATTATTCTTATAAAAATCTATTTTTAGTAACACGTAGTGATTACGTACCCGCGTGAAGTAATCGTATCCACTCCCAAAATAATTTGTTATTCAATTGCAGTTAAAGGCAAATCCGTTCTTCGTAGATATTTAATATAAACGACTATGCAAATGTAAAAGTAGTGTGTATAATACTTTTATATTTTTAAAAGAGCACCTAGCAATCAATGTGTGCGTATTTGGACACTTTCGTATTCTTCTTTGTGTGCCGTGCTTGTTTTCATACGTTGGCTATCGTCGTATTAACAAGCTGATGAAATGTTTCTTGGTCGGCAGCTATATGAAACAGTTCCTCCACCGTTCGACCTTTCCATTTGTCCAGTGTCTAATGTTACGCAGTAGGGTGAACCGAAAAATTTTTTTCTGTAAAATAACATCACCTGAGGTCATTTATTTATTTATTTAGCGTATGGCTACATCACAGGTTCATATATATACATATATATAAATTACAAACAACAGTAAATACAAAAATATTCTACAAACAAACATCTAGATTATAAATATATTCGATTGACTCTTTTGTAGCAACCAGGAAATCCGAAGGGTTGCCGTTATAGGATCTAATCGGGCATTCCTCTACCATGTGTTTTACTGTTTGCCTTTCGGCGCCGCAGTCGCAATTTGGTGATTGTATTTTTCCCCATCTGAACAGTGAGTCGGAACATCTGCCACAGTTCGTCCTTATTCTATTGAGTGTGGTCCAAATTCGTCTCGGTTGGTTGAAGCCCTCAGGTTTGCTTGTAATACATGGCATGTTCCAGTTAGCTGGTGCAGCGTTATTCTCCCATTGTTCTCTCCACCGTTCAATTACATTAAAGTTTTGATCTACTAGCCTTTTTGCTGTTTTTAGAGGCGGGTGTCTTGAACGGAGCCTATTTATGTCTCTGGCGGAAGTTCCGACGTGGGAACGGAGCTCAGGATCAGTATTGATTTTTGTAAATTCTCTGACAAGGGCATGTTCCCGGCGGATGGGTGGTGGAGCTATATGACTCAAAAGCTGGTAACCAGTAAGTGGGCGTGGCCTTGATTGTGCCCGATATAGTTCGCATGGCTTGGTTGAGTTGGACATCAACACGGTGAGTATGTGGACTGTTTATCCATACTGGTGCACAGTATTCCGCTACGGGGTATACCAGTCCTAATGCTGTCGATCTAAGTGTGGGTGCTGAGGAGCCCCATGTAGTGCCGCAGAGCTTTTGCAGGATGTTGTTACGAGTTCGGAGTTTTGCAGCAGTCTTAGTAAGATGCTCTTTAAAGTTTAGCGTTGTGTCAAGTGTAACACCTAAGTATTTTGGGTGTTTATTATAGTTAAGGAGTCTGTCCTCAAAATGGATTTGAGGTTGATAGTTGGCCATCTTGTTGTTCAAATGGAAGCAGGACACTTCTGTCTTAGTTGGATTGGGTTGCAATCTCCATTTGCGGAAATAATTCCCTAGGGCATTTAAATCGTTTGTTAGAATGCGTTCAGTGACGTCGAATTCTTTATGACTTGCGGCAAGCGTCCAGTCGTCTGCGTATCCAAACTTTTTTGATGTGGTTTCTGGCATGTCTGCTATGTAGAGGCTGAAAAGCATGGGAGCCAGCACGGATCCTTGTGGAAGTCCATTATTCAGTTTTCTTTGGGTACTAGTCTTGTCTCCCAATATAACTTTAAAACATCTGTTGGATAGCATGGCGTTAATAACCTCAATGGTCTTTCTGCATGGGATTATTCGCATTAATTTATATATTGCCCCTTGTCGCCACACAGTGTCGTAAGCAGCAGATAGATCGATGAAGACAGCGGTTGTTTTAATTGCTTTTGAAAGTTTGATTCCACATAATTGGTCAGGGCGAGTACCTGGTCTGTGCAGCTGCGGTTTGGCCGAAATCCTGCCTGTTCCACTGGTAAGTGTTGGGATATGGTTTTGCTGATTCTATTATACAACAGTCTTTCGAACAATTTGTACACCATACTTAAGAGTGCGATGGGGCGGTAGTTTTTCGGTGAATTATTACTTTTCCCTGGTTTTAAAATGGCGACGATTTTTGCATTTTTGAGTTGGTGGGGGACGTTTCCCGTTTGAAGGATGTCAGAAAAGAATTTTGCGAGCCATTGCCTAGTGAATCTGCCGCTATGTTTGAGGAACTCAGCGTGAATGGCGTCGAAACCCGGCGCTTTTCCTGTTTTCATTTCATTTAGGGCTTGCGATATTTCTTCATGCATAAATGGGTTGAAATATTCTGTTGAGTGTGCAAGACTAGATTTTATGGTTTTGAGGTCTTTTTTTACTTTAATTGTATGTAAACGATTTTGAGGTGCCCTAGAGGTTGACACTATGTGCGTAGCTATTTGGTCTGGAGTTACTAGATTGGTTTGGCGAGCGGGTGGGTTGCTACTTCCGAGTTTCCGTAGTAGGGACCAAGCTTGTCGACTTGACTTCTGAGGTCAAAAAAGTTGCGTTGTACTAAAACACAAATTTTAAGCCCAAAATTAGTAGTTAAAAATATTTTTCTCCACTGCCACAAAGGCTCTATATTATTTTAATATAAAACGTCTTTGTGGCAGTGGAAAAAATAAAAAAAATTAACTTTTTCAAACACAGATCTTAATATTTTTTTATTATCTAATTTTTGAAACATCAGGGTTATTTATTTTGTACCCCAAAAAAAGTTTAAATAAAATCTGTATTGTTGTGGCTGATTCATGTATACGTTATATACTAACGTATACTTTATTTGGGTATGTCGCCACCAAATAATAAATAGACAAAAATTAATTTAGAAACCTACTTCAAAAAATGCGATGAAATACTCAAATAATATATCGTCGCCTTAGTACTATAACTTGATAACTCCAAAATTGACGTTTTTGAGATAACTAGTTCACAAAATGTATTTTATTTGCCTCCATATTGTGTAAAAACTTGATAGCTCACTTCAAATGGGTTAAGTATTTATTTATGATTGACGAAAGTTGATAAAACTCAAATGCCACTAATATTCAGTGCTAAAACTTGACAAGATAAATTATCAAGCTATTATTTAATCGAAATAATCGTGAATACGACATACACTGAATGCTATAACTAGATAACTCGAGTTATCTAGTTTTAGCACGTGTTTCTCTGAAACCATTGAACTTACCACATAATTGCTATCTGTTTATTCGGTTCATTTTAATGCAAGAATTCGAGAATTGTTAGCAGATCTGGCAACCCCCATGGCAGAGGGCTAATTTTCAACAAAATAATGTTTAAAATATTAGTTGTGTTAAAAAGTTCACTTATATGCGACTTAGCACAACATGCGACATTACCAAATGTTAACATTATGGTAGTGCTAAAAGTTGATAATAGTTTTTCATGTTTTTTTCCATATTGGAAAACAAATTTAGACCATATTCCTAAATAGATCAGTTGCCAAAAAGTTAAGGAACAGTAGTTTAGAGCCGCAGAGTGAATTCAGTATTTACCAACATCATGGTAGCAGCACAAATATCTTTAAAATCTTTAAACTCGTTTATCTCAAAACTACTAATTTCGAGTTATCAAGTTATAGTATTAAGGCGACGATATACGATAGTGTAAAAAAGTTAACATTACCAATCGTTATTTCACTTCTAAAATAAAGTAACCTTGGACGTCAACGCTTCTGTACTGAACGGTACTGTCATAAATACAGGGCGTAAAGGATCCATTATATTGTTACCTACTGGAGAATAAAATTGAAAGGTCCTTGCAGTGGTTTGTCTGCCAACAGGTTGCTTACAATTCATCTATTTGAACAACTGGATAGAAGTACCAGTGGACCACGTGCATTTTCGGGCCTCTTGGAGAACGACTGTATGCTTGCGAAACTCTATCTTAGCTTCATTTTCAAAAATAGAATCATCAACTTAGGATTTCCGCAGTGACGATCTTAGTACGTATCAAGAATTCCTGTACGATATTTGTCAAAACAGAAAGTGGTGTTTGTTCAGAACAACCTTTTAAGAGATAGCCTGGGAAAATGGTTCATTCTCGTTGGCTTACCACTGCTTCCCGTATCTTTCGGTTATAAATTTGTAGCAATCGGAAACCCCTAGGAAAATTTACAAATACTAAGCCATTTTATAATAAAGGTGTATGTGCCCATGTGGTTTTGCATTAAGACTCCAACCATCATGACTTTATGGTGCAAGACATCTATTAAAGACAATAAAACTCTGCGAGCAGACCTCTTCTTACTACCAGAATTAAAAGATTTAGTCTACAAAAATATTCAAGGAAAGGGAAACTTTGGCAGTCCAGAGAATATTATTTTGATTATGCTATTTGGTGAACTCAAACTCATAAGACAACTGGGATTTTAAACAATTTTTAAAAGGATATAATTAAATTACAAAGATAAGCGATATTTCGTAGTAACAGAATTATTATTTTTTTTTTGCGCTAAGGAATACTTTGAGATTATCGACTGTCAGAAAGTTTTATGAACAGAGCGTCGTGTAGCTATGAAGCTATCAAAAGACCAACTAAGGGAAGTTGTTGAAAATCTCGACACCAGTCTTTTGGCATATCTAACAGCGTACACTTGTCGCACACAAGCGGTTGAAAGGGGGCATTTTCGTTTACTTTTTGTGTTCAAACCAAAATCAGCTTTAGCACAATTTAATTTTTTACTAATACGTGAAACTATAGTTTATATTGAGTATATTGAGTATAGGTTATATTGAGTCCATATTGTTGACTATAATACGTGATTTTGTTCATGAGGACTTGTAGGTCTTCTAGGTTGTCCGCAAATACTATGGTGTTATCTGATACCTGATGTTATTTAGCCGGTACCCGTTTAGTAGAATACATTTTTCAGTTTCGTGCAAAGCTTCGATAAATATTCTTTCAGAGTAAAGATTGAAAATTAGGGGGGACAAAATGCAGCCCTGCCTCACTCCACGCATGAGTTTTACATATTCGGTGTGTTCACCGTCAACTCTGAGGTTTGCAGTCTGATTCCAGTAAAGGTTTCTAATTGTTTTCAGATCTTGGTTGTTAATTCCGGCTTCTTTTAGTATTTGCATCATCTCATATGACCGAAGTATTGAACATTTCTCATTTTTATGACGTTGATCAATTCTTGCTCTTTGTGCATGGTCTTCAGCACACGTTCATTGTAGGGCTGGATCCCGCGTATGAAAAAAAAGTTGATTAATAGCAAGCTGAAAATTTGTTAATAGCTTAAGGGTGTCTAGTCGGACAAACTTTGATATATGGGAACACTGGAACAAGGGAAGTTTTAATTGTGGAACAGGTTAAAAATTTGGAACGGTCAGACCACGAAAACGGCATATGTATTTTGTCCGACAGAACAGACTTAAACTCTCCGAACACAGATTAAACTCTCATGCAAAAATCAGACTGCTATTTTATCACCAAATGGGCCTTTTAATGAGTGGAACATGTAGAATATGTCAAATGACAGGAATTATGACAGGTGATAAATAGCAGTCTGATTTTTTCATGAGAGTTTAATCTCTGTTCGGAGAGTTTAAGTCTGTTCTGTCGGACAAAATAAATGTGCCGTTTTCGTGGTCTGACCGTTCCAAATTTTTAACCTGTTCCACAATTAAAACTGCCCCTGTTCCAGTGTTCCCATATATCAAAGCTTATCCGACTAGACACCCTTAAGCTATTAACAAATTTTCAGCTTGCTATTAATCAACTTTTTTTTCATACGCGGGATCCAGACCTATTGGGATAAGCATCAAGTTAGCTAAACACCTATCACAAATCGATTCGAAAGTAGGTGGATAATTTGCCGCTAATTAGTCGTTAATTAGTTGTGAAAATACCGATTTTGTCGTTTCTTTTTTTTTTTATTTTTTTAGGTGCTTTGCTAACTTGATATAAAGTTAGCAAAGCACACCTCCGAAAAATGACTTTAGAGCGTTCGTAGGAGAATCGGAATAGGATTAGTTTTTGCCGCTAATTAGTCGCTAATTAGTTGTGAAAAAATTAATTTTCTAAATTAATTTTTTTTTTGTTTTTTTGGGTGCTTTGCTAACTTGATATAAAGTTGGCAAAGCACGCTTCCATAAAATGATTTTAGGGATTTCGTAAAAGAATGAAAATAGAATGAGAATTTGCCGCTAATTAGTCGCTAATTAGTTGTGAAGAAATGAATTTTCTAAATTAATTTTGTTTTTGTTTTTTTGGGTGCTTTGGTAGCTCGATATAAAGTTGGCGAAGCACGCCGCTATAAAATGATTTCAGAGTTTTCGTAAGGGAATGAGAATAAAATGAGAATTTGCCGCTAATTAGTCGCTAATTATTTGTAAAGGAATTTTATTCACAAAAAATTTTTTTTTTGTTTTTCACGGTGCTCCGCTTACTCGATATAAAGTTGGCAAAGCACGACTCCATACAATCATTCTAGGGTTTCCGGAGAAGAATAGCAATGGAATAAGAATTCTTTGCTAATTAGTCGTGCGTTAGTTGTGAACACACCAATTTTGTCGTTTTTTTGTTTTTGACGGTTCTTTGCTGACTTGATATAAAGTTCGCAAAGCACGCATCCATAAAATGATTTAGGTTTTTTTGTAGTAGCATGAAAATAGGATCAGAATTTGCCGCTAATTAGTCGCCAATTAGTTGTGAACAAATTGATTTTCTAAATTAATTTTGTTTTTGTTTTTTTGGGTGCTTTGTTAACTTGATACAAAGTTGGCAAGCACACCTCCGAAAAATCATTTTAGGGTTATCGTAAAAGAATGGAAATAGAAAAAAAATTTGCCGCTAATTAGTCGTGAATAAGTTGTAAGAATACCGATTTTGTCGTTTATTTATTTTTTTTTATTTTTTTAGGTGCTCTGCTAAATTGATATAAGGTTAGCAAAGCATAACTCCAAAAAATGACTTTCGAGCGTTCGTAGAAGAATGGGAATAGAATGAGAATTTGCCGCTAATTAGTCGCTAATTAATTGTAAAGAAATTAATTTTTTTAATTAATTTTTTTTTGTTTTTTGGGTGCTTTGGTAACTTGATATAAAGTTGGCAAAGCACGCTTCCATAAAATGATTTTAGGGATTTCGTGAAAGAATAAAAATAGAATGAGAATTTGCCGCTAATTAGTCGCTAATTAGTTGTGAAGGAATGAATTTTCTAAATGAATTTTTTTTTTGTTTTTTAGGTGCTTTGGTAACTTTATATAAAGTTGGCAAAGCACGCTTCGATAAAATGATTTTAGGGATTTCGTGAAAGAATAAAAATTGAATGAGAATTTGTCGCTAATTAGTCGCTAATTAGTTGTGAAGAAATGAATTTTCTAAATTAATTTTTTTTTTGTTTTTTTGGCTGCTTTGCTAACTCGATATAAAGTTGGCGAAGCACGCCGCTATAAAATGATTTCAGAGTTTTTGTAGGGGAATGAGAATAAAATGAGAATTTGCCGCTGATTAGTCGCTAATTATTTGTGAAGGAATTTTATTCAGAAAAATTTTTTTTTTGTTTTTCACGGTGCTCCGCTTACTCGATATAAAGTTGGCAGAGCACGACTCCATACAATCATTTTAGGGTTTCCGTAGAAGAATAGCAATGTAATAAGAATTCTTTGCTAATTAGTCGTGCATTAGTTGTGAGAATACCAATTTTGTCGTTTTTTCGTTTTTGACGGTTCTTTGCTGACTTGATATAAAGTTCGCAAAGCATGCATCCATAAAATGATTTGGGTTTTTATGAAAAAGCATGGAAATAGGATCAGAATTTGCCGCTAATTAGTCGCTACTTAGTTGTGAAGAAATTATTTTTCTAAATTAATTTTTTTTTGTTTTTTCGGGTGCTTTGCTAACTTGATATAAAGTTGGCAAGCACACCTCCGAAAAATCATTTTAGGGTTTTCGTAGAAGAATAGGAATAGAAAAAAAATTTGCCGCTAATTAGTCGTGAATTAGTTGTGAGAATACCGATTTTGTCGTTTATTTTTATTTTTTATTTTTTTAGGTGCTTTGCTAACTTGATATAAGGTTAGCAAAGCACACCTCCGAAAAATGACTTTAGAGCGTTCGTAGGAGAATCGGAATAGGATTAGTTTCTGCCGCTAATTAGTCGCTAATTAGTTGTGAAAAAATTAATTTTCTAAATTAATTTTTTTTTTGTTTTTTTGGGTGCTTTGCTAACTTGATATAAAGTTGGCAAAGCACGCTTCCATAAAATGATTTTAGGGATTTCGTAAAAGAATGAAAATAGAATGAGAATTTGCCGCTAATTAGTCGCTAATTAGTTGTGAAGAAATGAATTTTCTAAATTAATTTTTTTTTTGTTTTTTTTGGTGCTTTGCTAACTCGATATAAAGTTGGCGAAGCACGCCGCTATAAAATGATTTCAGAGTTTTCGTAAGGGAATGAGAATTTGCCGCTAATTAGTCGCTAATTATTTGTAAAGGAATTTTATTCACAAAAAATTTTTTTTTTGTTTTTCACGGTGCTCCGCTTACTCGATATAAAGTTGGCAAAGCACGACTCCATACAATCATTCTAGGGTTTCCGGAGAAGAATAGCAATGGAATATGAATTCTTTGCTAATTAGTCGTGCATTAGTTGTGAACACACCAATTTTGTCGTTTTTTTGTTTTTGACGGTTCTTTGCTGACTTGATATAAAGTTCGCAAAGCACGCATCCATAAAATGATTTAGGTTTTTTTGTAGTAGCATGAAAATAGGATCAGAATTTGCCGCTAATTAGTCGCCAATTAGTTGTGAACAAATTGATTTTCTAAATTAATTTTGTTTTTGTTTTTTTGGGTGCTTTGTTAACTTGATACAAAGTTGGCAAGCACACCTCAAGTGTGATTGAAAGTCAATAATAGACGAAGGTCCTTGAAAAAATTTAAACTGCTCTAGACGAAGAATCGACTTCCGGCGATAAATATCTCTTTCTTGGCTGGATACATTCCAATAAATGACCTTCGGAATGCGACATCCATTCAGCGTCGCTCAAAAAAAAAAAAAAAAAAAAAAAAAAAAAAAAAAAAACGAGTCTCCACTCACAGAAGTGGTGGGGGCCCCTTCGGAGTTGGAATAACCGAATGTTTACGTTTCGAGGCGGTTGGAATAAACGAAAGTTCACTGTAATTAATTATTAATACTCACAATTATTCACAATAAAACGGCGTTCAGTTTTCTTCTTTTCCTATTTCACTTTGTTTCCTCACTATGCATTGTTAACCAAACAATCGAATAACTGCGAATGACTTTTAAGAAATGAACAAATGAACGTGCACATATATACGCAGAAGCAGTTTCTACATATATTGGGTGATTTATACACCCCGGGAGAATTAAAAATACCCCATGAATGGGCTTTATTGTTATGCGTGTTTGAAACTTTCGGGCATAACGTAACCAATTTTACTAGACTGCTTCGTATTGCGCGTACTGCCGTTCCAGTGTAGTAAAATCTGTTTCGCAGAATGAAAAAACCTTTGACACAGAATCATATTCTCCACTCTTCAGCACAACAGAAAACTTGACGCGTGTTGCAAATTTTATATCTTCTAATTTATACAACATTCAAACTGTTATTCATAATACGAGTATCGCGATTATGACAGGATAGCGTTTCGAAAATTCATAAATGGCTGTTAAGATGTTCGATATGAATTGGAACCTATACAAGATTCACCGTCTTGGTATCTTTTTGGTGGACAATGTAGTAATGTGTAGAAGACTTATGCTGAATAACCGAACATTTTTTTTCTCAGTGTGCTTCAGGCACAAAAAGCGTGATTTTTGTACGTGTGCGTAACGCAAAATCACGATTTTTGAGCCTTCAACATGAAAAACTATGTTCGTACGTATGAGCAATCGTCGATTTAGGCTCAGACGATTTTACGGCTTGGCTTCGCCTCGCCTCAAAAATCACGTCTTCGCCAAAATCGACTTCTTGCTCACACGTACGAAAATAGCTATTTTCCCTCAAGTGAATATTTCCTTCGCAAGAAATTTTTTTGTCCCCAAGGAATGAAAATAACTATTTTTTATCAAAGCGGTCCAAAAAGCCTCCTTTTTTGCCCGCTTAGCGGACAAAAATCGGCTTTTTCTCCCATTATGATTAAAAAATCGTTTGCACCATGGAAAATGTACTTTTTAATCGTGATTGATTTGTAATGTCACACGTAATAATATAAAAGGATTCATTTTGCAGGACACTTTGAAAACACGGAAAGAAATAAATTGTCGAACTCTGTGAAATCAGACTCACAGCTAGGCCTTTGACGAAGCAAACTGTCTCAAGGAAACGATGCGACTAAGAAGAATGCATTCTTCTTAGGTGCAACCAATGGTTAGCTTTTCCGGCTTGGTCCTCAGGGAGCAGCGGGCTCACTGGGTCGTTGACCATGCATTTTCAGAGATACATACAAAAGAATAATCCAGAATTTCCGTTCGGGATAGTCAGATGTAATCCTACACGTAAAATAGTTCAGAGAATCATCCATTCGTGTTCTTCCAAGGACTCGTATGACTACTATATTGAGTAGAGACAATGTCTACAACTTTATTTTGTTGTAAACAACTATTTTCTTATACTAAACATCAGTCAACTAAAATTTTTTTTTAACCATTTCGTGTTTTTTTAAAAAATACAACACAATATCAGAGAAAATAAAAGTTTTTAACTTTTTATTGTCAAAAATGGTAAATTGTTTATAATGAAATACGTTCCACTAAATTTCATTTATAACTATTTTGTTATTTTACTCTTTGTTTTTCCTTGGGACTTTGAGATTAGATTGGAAATTACACATAATAAGAATTTGGTGGTCGATGACCATCGAAGTCAAAATCTATTCATTTTTAAAAATTACTACTGTAGAATAAATTTTATATATGAGTGGTAAAAAGGCGGGCGGTCGGGCAAACTTTATATGAAGTCAGCAAAGAACCGTAAAAAACAAAAAAACAACGACAAAATTGGTATTCTCACAACTATTGCACGACTAATTAGCGACAAATTTTTATTCTATTCATATTCTTTTACGAAAACCCTGAAAAGATTGTATCAGGGCGTGCTTTACCAACTTTATATCGAGTAAGCGAAGCACCGTAAAAAACAAAACAAAAAATGTTCTGAATGAAGTTCCTTCACAACTAATTAGCGGCAAAATCTCATTCTATTCTCATTTTTTTACGAAAACCCTTAAATCATTTTATTGAGGCGTGCTTTGCCAACTTTATATCAAGTTAGCAAAACACCCAAAAAAAAAAAAAATTCATTTAGAAAATTCATTCCTTCACAACTAATTAGCGACTAATTAGCGGCAAATTCTCATTCTATTTTTATTCTTTTACAAAATACCTAAAATCATTTTATGGAAGCGTGCTTTGCCAACTTTATATCAAGTTAGCAAAGCACCCGAAAAAACAAAAAAAAAATTAATTTAGAAAATTAATTTTTTCACAACTAATTAGCGACTAATTAGCGGCAAAAACTAATCCTATTCCCATTCTCCTACGAACGCTCTGAAGTCATTTTTTGAACGTGTACTTTACTAACTTTACATCGAGTTAGCGGAGCACCTGAAACAAAAATAATATCAAAAAAATTGCTAAAAAAATTCGTCCACAACTAATTAGCGACTAATAAGCGACAAATTCTCATCCTATTTCCATGCTTTTACGAAAAAACTTAAATCATTTTAAAGATGCGTGCTTTGCCTACTTAATGTTGAGTAAGCGAAGCACCGTAAAAACCAAAAAAAAAAACAGAATTTATGGATGAAATACCTTCACAACTAATTAGCGATTAATTAGCGGCAAATTCTGATTCTATTTTCATTCTTTTACGAAAACACTAAAATCATTTTAGGGAGGCGTGCTTCGCCAACTTTATATCAAGTTAGCGAAGCACCCAAAAAAACAAAAAAAAAATTAATTTAGAAAATTCATTTCTTCACAACTAAGTAGCGACTAATTAGCGGCAAATTCATATTATATTTTCATTCTTTTACGAAACCCATAAAATCATTTTATGGGGGCGTGCTTTGCCAACTTTATATCAAGTTAGCAAAGCATCCAAAAAAACGAAAAAAAAATTCATTTAGAAAATTCATTTTTTCACAACTAATTAGCGACTAATTAGCGGCAAATTCTCATTCTATTCTCATTTTTTTACGAAAACCCTTAAATCATTTGATTGAGGCGTGCTTTGCCAACTTTATATCAAGTTAGCAAAACACCCAAAAAAACAAAAAAAAAATTAATTAAAAAAATTATTTTTTTCAGAACTAATTAGCGACTAATTAGCGGCAAATTCTCATTCTATTCCCATTCTTCTACGAACGCTCGAAAGTCATTTTTTGCAGGTGTGCTTTGCTAACCTTATATCAAGTTAGCAAAGCACCTAAAAATAAAAAATAAAAAATAAACGACAAAATCGGTATTCTCACAACTAATTCACGACTAATTAGCGGCAAATTTTTTTTCTATTCCTATTCTTCTACGAAAACCCTAAAATGATTTTTCGGAGGTGTGCTTGCCAACTTTATATCAAGTTAGCAAAGAACCCGAAAAAACAAAAAAAAATTAATTTAGAAAATTAATTTCTTCACAACTAATTAGCGACTAATTAGCGGCAAATTCTCATTCTATTTTCATTCTTTTACGAAATCCCTAAAATCATTTTATGGAAGCGTGCTTTGCCAACTTTATATCAAGTTAGCAAAGCACCCAAAAAAAAAAAAAAAATTAATTTAGAAAATTAATTTTTTCACAACTAATTAGCGACTAATTAGCGGCAAAAACTAATCCTATTCCGATTCTCCTACGAACGCTCTAAAGTCATTTTTCGGAGGTGTGCTTTGCTAACTTTATATCAAGTTAGCAAAGCACCTAAAAAAATAAAAAAAAAAAAGAAACGACAAAATCGGTATTTTCACAACTAATTAACGACTAATTAGCGGCAAATTATCCACCTACTTTCGAATCGATTTGTGATAGGTGTTTAGCTAACTTGATGCTCATCCTATTGGGTATGTGTGCTCTCCACGGGATTCTGAGAATGCGACGGTAACACCACAACTCGAAAGCTTTTAATTTGTTAAGATTCTTCATTTTTGTTGTCCCAGGTTTCACATCCATAGAACAAAACGGACCAGACGTAGCACTTCAATACTCTTAAGCTGGGGCCACAGTAACGTCTAATGCTGTTAATTAACGCGTTATTTGACTAACGCTTATTTGACTAACGCGTTATGCTGGGGCCACAGTAATGTCTAATGCCGTTAATTAACGCGTTATTTGACATTAAAGAGAGGTGTAGCCACGGCTTAGCGCGCTAATTTGTTATTTCCATTATTAATGCCGTTAAACGTTAGGCGATAGATCGGGTGTCGGTTTCTTTCGACACTTCAAAGGAGTTACTTCGTTACTTATCGCGTTGTTGTGGCTACACTTGCACTGTATCAACAAGTTCTAGATTGCAGCGCAACAGAGTAATTTGTTTTGTGAAATAGGTTACATAGATACTATTCTACGAAAATGGAGTGGAGTAACGAGAAAATACTTGAATTTTTAACAGTATTCGAAACAAAAACTTGTTTATGGGATCTTCGACAAAAATCACATAAAAATCGTGGTGTTCATGGTGACGGTTGGCGTCGAATTGTGCAATCATTATCTTTTCCAGCGACGGACAGTAGAAGATTTTAAAAAGAAAAAAAGACACACTTATGGGATACTATAGGACCCATTTAAATAAATAAAAAAAATCGTTAAAATCTGGTATGGGAACGAATGAGGTATATAAAACAAGCTGGTTTGCATTTGATGTCATTACCGTGTTCGTTTTCTGTGCATTTTTATCATCCACCATCTTCTTTTGAGTCTTGGTTTTTGCTTGATAGTCCAGGGCGCATCTGTTTTGAGATTGAGAGGTGACTCAAATTTTTTTGCAGAAATTGCTTGAAAATAACTCAAATAATAATATTTGAGTTATCCTCCCACTCAAAATGGTCCGGAACATTGTTTAAATAATCAAAATGTCAAAATATGAAGGAAATATTCGATTTTTTTATTGGTTTTTTGATTGTAACTTTAAAACTATTCATTTCTGAGAAAAGTTGTACTAACATAAAAGTTGCGTAACTTAATTTCCTACAATATAGAATTGGTTAAAAATTTAAAAAATAGTCATCCTTGTTGTGAAATAGCAATAATTGCTAAAAAAAAACATAAAAAACAAGTATTCGCATTTTACGTTTTTCAACCATTTATGCTAGCTACACTTAGGACCTTCATGTTTTACCCAGAAAAACTTTATGATATAGTAAAACAACACTGTAAATTTCATTAAGATCGGTTTAATAGATTTTGCAAAATAAATTTTTCAATTCAGCTTTCGCAAAAAAAATTCATTTCTTTAAAATGTTGCAGGATTAAAAATAAAGCAGATAGCAAGTTGAATTTTTTTTGCTTATAGAAGTGTACTGTACCTTTTATTTGCAATTTGCAAATTTAAAATCGATTAATTACCACGGCGCGGCGTCAGGAAATTTTTTAAATAAACATTAATTTTTGGTGCTACGCGCAGGACAGCGGTGTTCGATTCACACACGTTGATTTCCACCAAAATTTCTTTAAATCTTTATCTAATATATTATTTTCTTACTCTATATGTTGTTGTATTTTAATATTTTAATTCCACAAAAATCAAAATAATTTTATTATTGTTTGTGAAATATTGTTTAAACAATTGCATATGTTTAAAAATAATAAACTTTTATTGTCTAAGTTAAAATATATGAACAAAGAAAGTTTTTGCTAAAAAAGTGTTATTTAAAAGGATAGAGTATGTGTTTTTATTTTGCAATAAACAAATTGATTTATTTATATCGAAATGTAATAAAAATTAAAATGTATCAATTATTATCAAAGGTCATTGGAATGCCCGATCAAAGCAAACTATCCGCTGTCCTGCGCGTAGCACCAATAATTAATGTTTATTTAAAAAAAATTTCTGACACCGTGGTAGTTAATCGATTTTAATTTTGCAAATTGCAAATGAGAGAAAGGTACAATACACTTCTATAAGAAAAAAAAATTTCCACTTGCTATCTGCTTTATTTTCAGTCCTGTAACATTTTGAAAAAATTAATATTTTTTGCAAAAGCTGGATTGCAAAATTTATTTTGCAAAATCTGTTGAACGGATCTTAATGAAATTTACAGTATTGTTTTACTGTATCATAAAGTTTTTCTGGGTGAAATATGAAAATAATAGTTTAGCATAAATAGTTGAAAAACGTAAAATGCGAATACTTGTTTTTGTACGGTTTTTTGGCAATTATTGCTATTTTGCAACAAGGGTAACTATTTTTTAAATTTTTAACCAATTCTATATTGTAGGAAATCTAATTACGCAAGTTTTATGTCAGTACAACTTTTCTCGGAAATGAATACTTTTAAAGTTATAATCAAAAAACGAAGAAAAAAATCGAATTTTTCCTTCATTTATTGACATTTTGATAACTTAAACAATGTTCCGGACCTTTCTGAGAAGGAGGATAACTCAAATATTATTTTTTGAGTTATTTTTAAGCAATTTCTGCAAAAAAATTTGAGTCACCTCTCAACGTCCAAATGTACTAATATTTTTACAGATGCGCCCTGGTCTATGATCCGTTTATAAAATAATAAATTAATAAATTAGCACTCATAAAATATAACAGCTTAGCAGCTTTGACTTCCATCTTGAAATTATTGGATTAAAAAACGCGTTTTCTGCTGACTACGCGCTAAAATAAGTGTGGCCAGTCACTTTAACGCGCAGTTTATTCCATCATTTCTGGTGTGTTAATTAATACGATAATGGACGTTAGACGTTAACGTTACTGTGGCCCCAGCATTAGACGTGTGGTCAGTGACAAACTTCTACTGCACAGAACGCCAGCTAATAAAGCTTTTTCGTGTAAATTCTATTCTGGTCGAAATTTCATCACTTTCAACTCTGCAGTCAATCCAGCTACCCAGATATTTAAGTGTTCCACCCTTTGGGTGAAACACCAAAGTTCTACGTTAGTTTTAATAAGAGTTATTAACAAATAACGATTTTCACTTATTTTGCAGTTTGCCAAGCAACAAATTGACTTTTTACCTTTCAATAATCGGCATTCTGAAAGCTTTTTCAATGTTCTAAAAATCAAATTTTGTAATTTTATATCAACTATGTATTTAACTTTTCAATGGAGTGCAAAAAAATCGAAATGATCTCGTCTTTTTCACTAGATTGTTCTATTTATCGATAAGCGAGGTTCCTACAGCCTCTGCTGCTTCTCGCATTTCGACCGCCATCTTTTTCTGCCCATCCATTCATCTTCTTTGATGGCTCTATCTCTCATGACGTGCCGTACATTTTCTTCCCAGACAACTGAAGGCCTTCCCCTTCTTATTCTTTGTTGTGGTATGTAATTTAAAGCTTTCTTTGGCCATCTTTATTCATTCATTTCACGTGACCATACCACACTAGTTGTCTCGTTTCAATTCTATCTACACTGGATTATACAGTATTTATTGTCCTCCTAATATCTTCATTCCTTATGTGATCTTTTTTTGGATATACCACACGCTCTCCTTAGATAATCCATTTCTACTACTTCTATTCTTTTTCTATCTTTTTTCGTGATCTGCCAAACTTCTGCCCCATAAGTCATGATAGGCTCTACCAAGGTACGATAGATTGTCAATTTCGTTTTTTGTCTTATATCTTTAGACCATGGTAGAGAGCTTAGAATGTTTACCGCTTTTTTTGCTCTGCTGTGTTCTGTTTTCGATGTCTCTTTTGGTAGTGCCTTCTTTAGATATTATAGATCCGAGATATTTATATTCTTTACATGTTTTAGGGGATGATCTGCTTCATCATCCCCTATTTTGAAATACTCTGTATTTAACATATTCATATCGAGGCCCCATTTTTCATATTCTTTCTTTAATTTTCTAAACATGCAGTTCATGTCTTCTTCATCATTCGCTACGACTACCTGATCATCTGCGAAAGACAAAGTTGTTAGACATTTACCACCGCCTATGTCTGTTCTCATTCCTGATACTTGTTTCCTCCACTGCTCTAGCGGTGATTGAATATATATTTTAAATAAAGTCGGAGACAGAAAACATCCTTGTTTAAGCCCCTTTGTTATTGGAAATGATTCAGATATAAAGTTTCCTTCTTTAACACATCGCATACATGTTATCGCATACACATACTCTCTACTGAGACCTACTTTTGTCAATGTTTGAAACGATTTTTTCAAAGTTGCCGTATCTTACACACTAAGCTTTGTTTTTAAACCAAGAGGAGTAAACTAAAAAGACAGATTCACACCCAAGAAAGTCGTTAGAAATACATATCACCAAATACATCTTCCTTTTTGGTTGATCATATCGGCCTTTGACGGTAACACATAAATATTATATTTTATAATTATACTAATACGCCGCTAAGAGTTCTAAAAACAAATGTTTTTTATATAAAAACCGACTAAAAATATAAAAATTAAAGGAATAACGCAGAAAATACAAAAAATCGCTGATATAACTTAATTAACTTATGAAATGCCAATAGGGTCACAATTTTATAAATGTCATTAGTGTCAAAATTTGATAACAGTGTAGTAAACTTGCTTGAGGTTGGACCAATTACAAACAAGCTTTACGGCGCGGGAAATTTGAATTACTCCTCTTGGTTTAAAAACAGACTATATATTGTTAATAATTAAAAAACGGCCCCGAACTCTAGGCAGGAAACAGGTAGGTTTTCTTCCTGCAGGTTTACAATAACTAAAAAAGTTGTCAGATACCTCGATAATTCAGTGTCTTGAGAAAATCCCTATTTCCCTGGACTAATAAACTCGTATAAATAAATATATAAAACGAGGAAAACTCATCATATAGATAAGTGATCTCGTGTTCATTGCGTGTGTCTGTTGGATGTATGGGTCAGTTAAGCTGTGCTACACTTCCTCTAGTTAACAAATCCAGACAAGACAGACATAATCTAAAAGATAAGTTAATAAACAGTACGACAGTATAAAACAATATTTTTATTATATTCCGAGACGATATGAATCGCAGCGATAATTTAAGAATAAGAATGACGTTCGGAGAACCTATCGGATATGCAAAACGCAATTGGAATAAAAATGAACCTAGCCAGTACGTCGTCGGCTCGTGTTTAATATTTTTAATTTTAATTTCTACGAATAAACTGAAGCCACGTATACTCACAAGCATTTTTCAGAAAGGAAATTTAGAATGAACAAATATTTTTTATAATCAACTATTTTTAATGGGAAACAAGCCACAATTTTACCAAAAATGATTTTATTAACGTTTCGATTCGAAGCCCAAATCGGGTTTCGTTGTCAAAATACAAAATACTACTAAAATAAACAAAAATGTTGTTGCTAAGTAAAAAAATTCTTCTAATAATTTATTTAATCTGACTCATTTATATTGGCAATTCAGACGTATATTATACATTTTAAAGTAGAAGACTTTAAAATGATATCGTCAATATTTATGAGTTGCGTTCCTGGGACGACTTTACTAAAAGATAGTTCATTCGATTACATGAAATCAACCCCAATTCAAGAATATCCGTCACAAAAAAATCATTGCATGTGATCTGTCTTTAAAAAGACAACCAAATGCAACGATGACAGTAAAATTCTCGCGTTAGAGATTCCATAGTAAATCACGAGGGAAAACCAGGAAGAAACCTCGTGATACTATCCCGACATCGGAAGTATTTGGTCTTACATTTAATTTACTTTCAAAAAACTAATACCAAATTCTGACTTTAATATGTTTAAATTATAAATAATATTAATAATACATAGATATACAATCAGTAATAATAAAATATAAAATTTGTACTAACTTGATATGTTATTGACTTACTAATCGTGGTATTTTCTTTCTATTGACTTCCTCTTTCAGTATGGGTAACCACATCCTACTGCATTCTACCGAGGAATTTGCGACATAATTGGTTTCATTTAGCAAAATTAGAGCCGCTTCTTTGATTTTTCTCTTTTTACTATCTGATTCTTTCAGGAATATACTTGAATCTCTCCACTGAAATCTATGTTCATTATCCCATGCGTGTTGACATATTTGAGATCTATCAAATTCTCTATTTTTAATATAAGACTGATGTTCACTTATTCTAACGTTTAATGGTCTTGATGTTTCACCTAAATAAAATTGTTCGCATTCACAAGGTATTTTATAAATGCAATTCTTTGATCTTTCGTGTTCATTGTTAGGTTTAGTTTTAGATAGAATAGATCTCAATGTGTTTGTTGTTTTGAATGTTGTTGAAAGCCGTCCCAGGAACGCAACTCATAAATATTGGCGATATCATTTTAAAGTCTTCTACTTTAAAATGTATAATATACGTCTGAATTGCCAATATAAATGAGTCAGATTAAATAAATTATTGGAAGAATTTTTTTACTTAGCAACAACATTTTTGTTTATTTTAGTAGTATTTTGTATTTGGACAACGAAACCCGATTTGGGCTTCCAAACGTTAATAAAATCATTTTTGGTAAAATTGTGGCTTGTTTCCCATTAAAAATAGTTGACTGTAAAATTGCCACAAGGAAATAGCTTCAGAACAATACTTTTTATAATGCTACTACTTACTTACTTATCCTCTTCGTTCCCACTGGAACATAGGGCATCTACTGTTATTCTCCATTTTTGCCGATCTTGTGCTTTTTCTCTAACTTCTTTCCAGGTTAGGCCGACGTTTTCTGCTTCTTTAATAATTGTTTTCTTCCATGTATTTATCGGTATCCCCTGTTTTCGTTTTCCTGGAGGTTGGAATTCCAATGCATGTTTTGTTATGTCTGTGTCCAGGCCCGCCGAGAGGGGGGTACAGCCAGTGGCGTAGCTGAAGATTGGGGGGCCTCCCCTCGACAATTTTTGTGGGCCCCCGTATTATAAACATAACGACAACTAATAACAGTATAATTACTAAAATATGTATAAATGACAATATTTGGCATTTCTTTAATAAGTCTTCATCAGTTAGTGTTCATTTTTTGAGATTTTTTGGGAATAGATATAAAAACCTATTAAATATACATGTATTTTAATCCGACAAACCAATTATTAGTAAGTTGTTGCAATATTATATCTAAATTTACATTGAAAACATTGACTTCCAAACCTTTTTTGTTATAAGTTATTTTTTCGTCGCAGCTAAGCTCATCGTAACATTTTTTATACGTTTAATCCGTTTATTTTAAAATTCCGGTATAATACCATACTATTCTGCTATTTCTCCTGCTTTTGCTAAAGTTTCGGAAAACTAATTTCTCATTTGTCGAAGATTATCACTAGTTTTTCCAAAAAGTTGAAGGGCACCTTTAACTCTGCCGTTTCAGATTGCAAAAGTTTTGATGTTAGATTAATAAAGTTAAGTATCTTAGATTGAATAGTAATGTTAACGACAAATTCAAAATTATTCATATGCTCTAATAACGCATTAGCTTCTAAGTTTTCATAGTTTTTTTAGATAGAAATGAAATTTTCGTTAAAGATTTATTACTTGTCGGAATGCTCGACGCAAAGCCATAAGAGCATCATGTCTGGATGAGCACAGTGTTTCACATAACCTTCTAAGTGTTGGCAAACGCGATGAATCCAAAGTCATAATAGTACATAGTAGGTGCATCCCATCTTTTAATACTTGCCCTAAAAAAACATAATCACCATGTACACCAGCAACGGCATCATTCAAGATTCAAGATTAGGTTCAGATTATGGGATGCACAATGTTCATATTGAAACCTGTTTTTCAATGTCAGAAGCTTGCCCCATCATACCCCTTTCCTCTGCAGTTGTGTACGGAAAGGTGTTATGATTGTATAAATTTTAGAATTTCATTTACAATACCTTCTGCACTTTGGTCTAATATGAGAATAAATCTCAAAAAACTTTCAACAACTTCTGGTTTGGAAGGTAAATTATTTTCATCGCAAGTTATTTTTACATACCTACTGAAAAATAAAACTAAGCTGATCGTGTTTTGAAATATCTTGAGTAGTATCAAAAATTATTGAATAAAAACAACTTTTTCAACTCAATTAAGTAATCAATCTGTTTTCAGTTTCTTGAGCCAGCAAATTTATAACTTCGTTTTGTATTTGGGGGCTCAAGTAATTTGTTTTTAAGTTATTGTTATTATTGATTAATTTAGCTAAAACAGGATCATATTTAGCTAGTAAATGAACCACTGACAAAAAATTGCCTTTTTGAGATTCACTTTTATCTAAACTACCAACATGTCCACGAAATGCTAAATTGCACCCGGAAAGAGTAAGAATTACGTCAATTACCTGCTTCATTACTTCTTTCCAAATTCCCTATTTTGATGCTTATTAGGAAAATATGTTTTGGTTCCCAATTTAAAGAAAGTAGAAGTATTAAGCTTGATGGCTTTAAGGGGCCCCTCCTAACGTCGGGTCCTTGCGGGCCCTGCGGGCCTGTCAGCTACGCCACTGGGTACAGCCGGTACATTTTACCGGGCTCGGCGATATAAGGGGCCCGGCATCGACCGGATGAAAGACGTAATTTTTCCCGTTTTTTTGCTCTTCACTTTATGTGCATAATGCGTTTAATTATGTATTACTCTCGCTTTTTCTAATATGACCTTTACCTCTATTTTGAAATATATTGTATTTTTTTATTCTAAAAACGGCGCAAAAAGCCCGCGAGATTTTTTGATGATTTGCCTGGGCCTAATAGTGACGCGACTGATAATTTTGACCCCGACGAAATATTTCGCTGTGAAATATCTAATATTGTCATTGTCATAATATTGTATAATAAGCAATTTAACCAGAAGATTTAATGGGGCAAATAAAACTCATTCGCTATTTAACATTTTATGGACATTCCGAGATGAAGATGACGAAAATATTAAGTAAAAAATTGATACATTGAGGAACATTGACAGTTTCCTAAAGAAGACATCAGTGAAGAATTAATAGATCAAATTTTTCCTTTAAGACATACATACAAGGATAATACATACAAGGAATGCATGTGGCGGAAATGAGAATGCTTAGATGGATGAGTGGAGTGACAAAGAAGGATAAAATTAGAAATGAGTATATTAGGGGAAGTCTAGGTGTGGCACCAATTGATGCCAAAATGAGAGAGCATAGGTTAAGATGGTTTGGTCATGTTCAACGTCGAGACGTTAACCACCCAATACGAAGAATAGCTGAAGTGCAGATTCCTGGAAGGAGTAGGAGAGGAAGACCAAAGAAGACCTGGGGGGAGACGATAAGGCAGGACATGTTGGTAAAGGGGATTAACATTGATATGGCCCAAGATAGAATTGTGTGGAGAAATGCAATTAGGGAAGCCGACCCCGCATAGGGATAAGGCAAAGAGAATGATGATACAAGGATAATATTGGTAAATTTTAACTTTCTCCGGTAAATTTTAACTTTCTCCGATAAATTTGCTTGATAACATTAAACATCTTAAATTGGAATCATTATTTCCTACATAACGTCGTTATTGCATTAAGAATATTTTGTGCATTACCGGTGACAGTCGTTGAACAGGAAAGATCCTATAGTTTTCTTTCTCGCATAAAAAATGCTGTGAGATCTACAATGAAACAGGATCCGTTAACTGGCCTAGCACTTTTGTGTATTGAGGATGATTTGGTAAAATCATTCGATTTTTCGAAAATTATAGACATCTTTGCCAATCAAAAAACTCGGAAAGCACCTATATTATAAAAATGTTCACTATTATAAAAATCAAAATTTAATAAAATGTGGATTTTAAATGTTTCTTATTATTTATTATTGATAATTTTATTTCTATAAAAATTAAAAACAATTTTTTTCGCTCTTCACTTTTTGCCGGGTGCCCGCTCTTCACTCCTTACCGGGGCCCGCTCATCCCTCTCGGCGGCCCTGTCTGTGTCTGGTTTCCGCAGAGTATGGCCCACCCATTTCCATCTTCTCTTTCTTATTTCTTTATGTATTGGTTCTTGCTTCGTTTTTTTCCATAAGTCTGAGTTTGTCATTCGGTTGGGTCAAAATATTCTTAGAATTTTTCGTAAGCATTTATTGATGAAGGATTGAATCTTTCCAGTGTTGTGTTTTGTTATTCTCCAAGTTTGTGATCCGTATAATAGTACTGCCTTTACATTACTATTGAAGATTTTTTACTTTGGTGTCCAGTTTAATCTGATTAGATTTCCATATATTATTTAACATTAACATATTAGTATGCTGTCTGTGCTTTGCCAATTCGTGTTTGAATATACTCCTCTGCTTCTCCTGTCGTGTTCAGTATGCTTCCTAGATAACTAACTCTTTTCACTGATTTCAGCTTTTGGTTTTCTATTTGTATGCCAATTTCTCTCGGTGTGTTAATCTTCATTAATTCAGTTTTATTCATGTTTATCTCCATACCCACTTTTTTACCTTCTTTGGCTAATTTCTCACTTTTTTTCTGCATGCTCTGTCTCTTTGCTGAAAGTAGGCATACATCATCTGCGTATTCAAGATCTTCTAATTGTTCAAAGGTATTCCAGTGTATCCCAGTTTTACCGTTGCTGCTTTTTCTCATAAGCCAGTCCATGACAATAATAAACAAGTGGGAGACAGTATACAACCCTGCTTTACACCGCTGCATGTGGTGTTTTCATAAAACAACTTCATCATTCTTAAGAATTTGTCTGGTATCCCATAACTCTCTACTATTTCCCACAATTTTTCTCTATGTATGATATGGAACGCCTTTCTAAAGTCAATGAAGTTTAGATATAGTTTACTTTGCCATTCCATTGACTGCTCGATGATCATTCTGAGCGTGCAGATCTGGTGCATGACTTATTTGGTCGGAAGCCAGCTTGATTTGGTCTTAATTTGTGGTCCATTTTATTTTTCATTCTATTAAGAAGGTTACGGGTCATCATTTTACTCGCAACAAATAAGAGGGTTATATAGGTCTCCAGTTCTCGCACTTTGATTTGAGGTGTCGCCTTTTTTCAGAATAGTGATTATAACGCTTTCTGTCCATTCTTTTGGAATTTTCTCTTGACTCTATATATTTTCAAATAGTTTATACAGTAAATGTGTCATTTGTTCAGTGTTTACTTTAAATAGCTCACCTACAATATCTTCTGGACCTGCTGCCTTTCCCTTTTTGAGTTGTTTTATACTCTCTATCATTTCCTCTCGGCTGAAGTTGGAGACATCAATATCTAACGGTTCCGGGTTTTCTTCTATCTCAATATTTTCTACTGAATGCACATTGTGATTAAACAAGTCGGTGAAATACTCCATCCATCGCCTAGCTATTTCTTTTTCTGCTGTTGGTATTTGATTATCTTTATTTCTAATATGTGTGTTATGTGGTGTCCATTTCCTGGCGAGTTTCCTTGTGTTTTCATAAAGTTTCGTCATATTATTAGTTGCCGCAGCTTGTTCGACTTCTGTTGCTAAATTATCGTAGTATGTACTTTTGTCTTTTCTTGAACTCTTCTTGACTTCTACGTCTTTTCTCTTGTATTCCTCTTTTAGTTCTTCCTCTAGTATCTTCCTTTGTTGTTAATATTTTTTGTTTAATTTCTCTTCTTTGTACAATCTTGTTCTAAGTATCCTTTGAAATCCATGGTTTATTTTTTCCGAGTTTTTTGCCAAGGACGTATTCGGCTGTATATCTTTGATAGCTGCTTTTAAGTTTGTCCAGGATTCTTCGATATTTTCGTTAACTACTTCTTTTCTTCCTATATTATTGTCGAATTCCTCCTGGTATCTTTTTCTTGTTTCTTCATTGTCAAGCCATTGCCTGTTGTATCTAATCCTATTGTTATCCTTTTGCCTCTTTTTGGCAGTTAATCTGATTTTCAGTTTTGCTCGTACTAGTGTGTGGTCTGTTGATGCATCTGCTCCCCTCTGCAATCTTACATCTAATAATGAGCTTCTCCATCTTTTTGCTATACAAATATGATCGATCTGATTTTGTGTCTTTCCGTCAGGGGATGTCCATGTTGTTTTGTGTATTCTCTCATGGGAGAAAAGAAAAGGCTTCCGCCTATAACAAACCGTTCTGGGCACAGAAATCTATTAATAATTCTCCATTTTCATTTCTTGTACCTATGCCATCTGTGCCCATCATTGTTCCTCTATCTTTATTTGCTTCACCAGTTTTAGCGTTCCAGTCTCCCATAAATATGAAGATGCCTCTCTTATGTTTGTTCAGTAATTTGTCATATTGTATTATATGCTACTACTACTAGATACAATACTTACGGAAACAGGACCACCTATACTAGTGGCAGAAATAAGAGCAGCCATAATATTACTAAAAGAAGGGAGAGCTCCAGGACCAGACGGAGTACAGTCTGGATTTCTTAAACTTATTGATGATGCATCTTTAAGAATACTATGTAAAATCTTCAATAATATCTATGACACAGGCAATATTCCAAAAGATTGGCTAGTTTCAGAATTTATTACGTTACCAAAGAAACAGGAACCGAAAAAATGCGCAGAACATAGGCTAATAAGTCTAATGAGCCATGCATTAAAACTTTTTTTTTAAATTTATACATCGCAGAATATACAGGGTGTAACAAAAATACAGGTCATAAATTAAATCACATATTCTGGGACCAAAAATAGTTCGAATGAACCTAACTTACCTTAGTACAAATATTCACATAAGAAAAGTTACAGCCCTTTGAAGTTACAAAATAAAAATCGATTTTTTCGAATATATCAAAAACTATTAGAGATTTTTTATTGAAAATGGACATGTTGCATTTTTATGGTAGGAACATCTTAAAGAAAAATTATAGTAAAATTTGTGCACTCCAAAAAAATTTTATGGGGGTTTTGTACCCTTAAACCCACCCAAACTTTTGTGTACGTCCCAATTAAATTACTATTGTGGTACCATTAGTTAAACTCAATATTTTTAAAACTTTTTTACCTCTTAGTATTTTTTCGATAAGGTAGTTTTTATCGAGTTGGGGCTTCTTTTTTAATATGTTTACATAAAAATTTTATGAGGGTTTTGTCCCTTAAAAGCCCCCAAATGTTTGTGTACGTTCCAATTAAACTAATACTGCAGTACCATTAGTTTAACGCAGTGTTTTTAAAACTTTTTTGCCTGTTTGTATTTTTTCGAGAAGGCACCTTTTATCGAGATGTGGCTTCTTTTTTAATATGGTTCAAAAAATACCTAAAAATGTAAATCATAAAATAAATTTTCATATTATTACCAAGTCTCCATAAACGTACTTTTTACAAATTGTGTTGAATTGGACAAATATTCAAAATATCTCGATAAAAACTGACTTTTAGAAAAAGTACTAAGAGGCAAACATTTTTTAAAAACATTGTGTTTAACTAATGGTACTACAATCATAATTTAATTGGAACGTACACAAAAGTTTGGGCGGGTTTAAGGGTACAAAACACCCATAAAATTTTTTTGGGGTGCACAAATTTTACTATAATTTTTTCTTTAGAAGCTGCTGCCATAAGAATGCCACATGTTTTCAATAAAAAATCTGTAATAGTTTTCGATATATTGGAAAAAATCGATTTTCATTTTGTAATTTAAGGAGCTGTAACTTTTTTTATGTGCGCATTTGCACTAAGGTAAATTTGGTTTAATCGAACTATTTTTGGTCCCAGAATATGTGATTAAATTTATGACCTGTATTTTTGTTACACCCTGTATAAGCTATGCGAAGAGAGAATACAAGACACACAGTTTGAATCCATGAAAGGCGTTGCTGGTTAAAGAGATGCACCGTTTTGTCTACAGGTATTATTCCAAAGATGTAGTGATATGACTTGCGATATTTACACCTGCTTTGTGGACTACCAAAAAACATTTGATACAGTTCAACACCGAAAAATGATGGATGTTCTAACAAAAGCTCAAGTGGATGATAAAGACCGGGCGGCGTGTATAATACAAAATTTATACTGGAACAAATCAGCCACAATAAGAACAAATCTTGGAGATGAACCGACGGAAGCGATCCAGATTCTGCGAGGCGTTAAACAAGGATGTATACTTCCAAATATTATTAAACCTATATTCAGAGGAAATATTTAAAGAAGCCTCGGAAAATTGCGAACTTGGAATACCTACTCCTAAATGGAGAACGCCTAAACAACATCTACTATGTTGTTCTGAAGCTATTTCCTTGTGGCATTTTTACAATTACGTATTTTTTATGGGAAATAAGCCACAATTTTACTAAAAAATGAATTTATTAACGTTTCGAAGCCCAAATCAAATGAGTCAAATTAAATAAATTATTAGAAGAATTTTTTTACTTAGCAACAACATGTTTGTTTATTTTAATAGTATTTTGTATTTTGACAACGAAACCCGATTTGGGCTTCGAAACGTTAATAAATTCATTTTTTAGTAAAATTGTGGCTTATTTCCCATAAAAAATACGTAACATCTACTATGCAGATGACACCGTTATTTTTGCAGATAGTTTGAACAATTTACATCAACTAAACAAAGTAAATGAAGTAAGTGAAAGATTTGGACTAGAAAATTTATGATCATGACGGACAAGATAACCAAGGAGACCGTACTACGAAGAATGGGGAAAGAAAGAGAAGTGATGTTTACATTTAAAAGGAGAAAGTTATATCTCTGATAATGAGAAACGCCACTAAATACAGATTACTGAAAGTAATCCTTCAAGGCAAATTATTCGGAAAGCGGGGAATTGGGAGAAGAAGAATACCATGGTTAAATAACCTGAGGAAATGGTTCTCCACAACAACAACTAATCTATTTAAAGCATCGATTAATAAAATAATTATAGCCAGAATGATCGCCAATATTCGAAATTATCGAATATGCACCAAAAGAAGAAGATGGTTGGTTTATAACGTTCTCCGCCGTTTTCCGACTTCAAATCTCCACTTTGTCCGGTTGTTCCATAAGTCTTCTTCTATGTTTCTTTCTTTTAGCTCTTTGTCTATTCCTTCGCTTTAATTTTTTCTCGGTCTACCTCGTTTTCTCTTTCCTTCTGGTTGCCATTTTAGTATCTCCTTTGGTATTCGTTGTTCATCCATTCTTTGTTGAGCGTAGGTATATACCATAGTGTTGGTTGGTGAATGGTATTGTTCTACATTATTTTTGTTTCCATCTTTTTAAAGCATTTTCGAGGTATATTTTAATTAAAGTGGAGGACAAACGACATCCTTGCTTTAAACCTTTTGATGTTACAAATCCTGTTGATATTTTTGTTCCTGCTTTTATTTTTGTTATGGGTTGAAGACAGAGTCAAAAATCTTCAAAAGTTTCGTTACGTAATACTTGAACGTTCCCTATGAAAATATCTTAGAATACCTACGAAATATCGAATTGTATTTTGAAAATTTCATGTCAAAAAATTAAACTCATTTCTTTTTCTTAGCCAATTCTTTACTATGTATCTACTTCTTTTTTATCCGAAATATTAGATGGTAATCATATATCAATCAAATTAAATTAGACATTTATCATAATTATTAATATTTTATTCAATTTTCAATTAATATTTTTATCTTAGTAAATCCTTAACAATTATTACAAATTTAGTTACATTCTTATTTCCACTTCTAGTGTGAGTTCATAAAATAAATCATTAACCAATACCGATAACACTGTTTTAGTAATTTGCAACTTTGTTAAGTTTACGGGAACCATAAACCCTGCCTTGAAATATAATACATACTACCCAGTGGCGTTACAAATACAGTCCAAGAGACAAAACATTTTACAAAAATGAACTCATTAAGCAAAAAATAACAAGAAGTGAGAAATACAAACACTTAAAAATATGGATAAAACCGATAACAAAAGAAGTATGTACCGGAAAGTTTTTTCTCCTTCTTCTTCTTCTTTTTGTGTAGACATGACCGTTTTTTAATGTGTTTCCAGTAAGTTTTCATTCCATCGTTTTCGTGGTCTTCCCACTAATCGTCTTCCTATTGGGGAACCGTCTCTCGCCGTCCTACTACTCTAGTTGTTGTCATTCGGCTTTTGTGGTCATTCCATTGTAGTGTTCTGTTTTTTACCCAGTTATTAATGTTGCCCACTTTGCGTCTCTGTCGTATATCTTCACTTCTAGCTCTATACCATAGTGTCTTACCATCGATTTTTCGAAGGGTTTTTATCTCTGCTGTTTCTAGCATTCTCTTTGTCCCTTCTGTATCAGGTTGTGTTTCTGCCGCGTATGTTATGAGTCTTTGACAGATGTAGAGATGGGAATTAAAGTGAATGGAATATTGATCAACCACATACGATATGCTGATGATGCTGTCTTAATTTGTGACAACATAGAAGATTTTCAACAACTTGTCACTATAATCGGAGAATACAGTTTTATTTTATTTAGCGTATGGCTTAAGTATATCACAGAATATATTTAGATTTATGCATTATACAATGCATCACAAACAGATGTCCAATTTTTTTATATATTCGATTGACCCTTCGGTTGCCATTACAAAGTCTATAGGGTCGCCTGTGTATGCTCTGCGTGGGCAGTCCTGAACAATGTGACTGATCGTCTGTCTTGCAGCGCCGCAGTCACAAGAAGGCGAGGGGAGTTTACCCCATCTGTGGAGGGAGTCGGCGCATCTTCCACAGTTTGTTCGAATTCGATTAAGGGCTGCCCAAATCTTACGGGGACGTTCAAATTCGCCAGGTTTCCCTATGATGTCCGGTAGACTATGGTAATGCGGATCTGTCCTACTTTCCCAATCTTCTCTCCATCGGGTATTTAAGTCAAAGTTGGATTGCTGCAGCGCTTGAGCAGATTGTAGAGGGGGTAACCTGGATCGGAGACGGTTTCCAAGAATATCGGGGATGTCGTTGTGGACTAGAAGCTGGCGACTGTCCATTATTTTGTTATATTCTTTAACCAATGCATGTTCGCGGCGTAGGTTGGGTGGTGCTATATTACTAAGGGTAGGTAGCCACATTGTAGGGGTGGGCTTAATTGTGCCTGTTATCATACGCATAGTACGGTTTAGTTGGGTGTCGACAGTTGGGTGGAGAATACAGTAAGCGAATGGGATTAGAGATTAATACCAAAAAGACCAAATGCATGATCATCTCCAGAAACTTGGATGCACTTGAAAACTCCACCATAACACTGAATACCAAGTCCATTGAAAGAGTGAGCAAATTTAAATACCTGGCTGGGAACGTGGCATTTTGAAGACTGGGCATCGGGCAGGGAAGTAAAATGTCGCATAGAGCAAGCTCGACAAGCTTTAGTAAAATTCAGGAAGGTACTGACCTGTTCAGAGTTCAATCTTCAACTGAGACTAAGGTTTACTAAGTGCTATGTATGGTTTCTACTGCTATATGGCGTAGAGGGCACTCAAAACGAGGGATATAAACAGATTAGAAGCCTTCGAAATGAAGCTTTATCGCCGTATCCTACAGATACCATGGACGGCGAAAGTCACAAATGTAGATGTCCTTAAAAGACCAAGAACGCCAACTTTTCGAAACCATCAAGAAAAGGAAAACGGCATATCTGGTTGACATCATGCGGAACGAAAAATACCAGTTCCTTCAACTTATAATCGAGGGTAAAATTGAAGGCAAGAGAGGAATAGGACGCAAGAAAATGTCCTGGTTCCGAAACATAAGGCAATGGACAGGGATTAACGACATACAATCTCTGATAAACATTGCAAGAAATAGAGAGTTAATGGAAAATGTGATCGCTAACATCCATTAGTCATTAGTGGATCTGAAGAAGAAGAAGAAGAAGATGTCATGATTGATCTGATGACTCTTTTGTAAATTCTTCCTTTTACTTCTTTTCCGATATACTGGAAAGTCAAATTAATGAAAAGAAACCTGAATATTGAAAGAAAAAACAAAAACTAAAAAGGGGTAGTTCCCTGGATTGGCTGTATACCTTATAGTTAAACAAACTGGAACATGAAGTAAAAACCACTTCTATGTAAAAGGTATATTTACTAAAAATTTTTATAATCCCAATGGATTCAATAAAATGAGTTCATCAGAACGTTTTCAAACCTATCGGTCCATCATCAGTGATTTGAATACTTGCAAAATAGCCCCAGAACCAAACAATGGTTGTGATTATAAATAAATCTACATTATGTTGAAATAAATTTAAAATGGCTAAACGCCGATGTTAAAGGATTAAACCTCTGGGAACATGGTGAAACTCTACCCGAGGACCCAATCAACCATCTTCGGTCAACGATGACTACTAAGTAAAACAAAAAGACGTGGTAAAGTGTCGATATGCAATTTTACTGTATGAGGATGGTGTTGCTCTAACTTAAATTGAATTTGAATTACGAACATAAATTGAATGTCCAAAAATCCTATTTTAGATTCTACAATTAGTTTGGCCTATGTAAGATCGGGGGTAGTCTGCAAAAGTAATTTCAGCAGTATTGTTCATTTGGAATGTTGTCTTTGATTGATCGGACAAGAGATTGGGGGGTAAATATTGTCTTTATTCCTCTTAATTTGAGGATTATGTCGATTTTGTCACTGACTCCTTTGTCGTTAGGAAGAAAAGCTTTAGTCTTTGGGTTGGGATTGAGCGTTAGATAGAAGCCTGTGGATGCTCCTATTCATGTGATGTTTGAGGTAACTATTTTAGATGAGAGCTTACACACACCCAAACTTATATGGAATCATCTGATATTTCGTACTATTTCGTGCTAATTAAAAAAAAAAACAAACACACGAAGTGAAACAATATTTATTTTAAAGCAATTTAATAAATAACAAATACGTAACAATTAAATAAAACAATAAAGTATTTGAAGAGAAGTATCCATTCTCAAATGTGGTCTCGAGGTAAGAAAGTAGAAAACTCAAAGAGGTACCACAAAAATGTATATTATAAAAATGTCATACAAGGACGCGTTTCGGCTCTTACCGAGCCATCATCAGCTTGAAATACAGGAGCAAAGTCTAAAACTGTCCAGACCAGGAAGGAGGAAGAATCTAATGGCTTACATTGTATTGGGTTCTTTAGGTTTCATTCTAAGTTATGAGTAGTGTATTAGACATTAAGGGTATAAATTCATTTTAAGATTTAAATGACTTCCTCTTTGAGAGAATCCAATACAATGTAAGCCATTAGATTCTTCCTCCTTCCTGGTCTGGACAGTTTTAGACTTTGCTCCTGTATTTCAAGCTGATGATGGCTCGGTAAGAGCCGAAACGCGTCCTTGTATGACATTTTTATAATATACATTTTTGTGGTACCTCTTTGAGTTTTCTACTTTCTTAATAAAGTATTTAACAAACAAATTGAAAGTACATAGTTGTTTTAAAGTCAATAGCATACAAAATTTCAATGTAAAACGAATAATGTTTAAATTGTTTTTATTTTTTTTTTTTTGTATTTTGTGGTAGTCAGTGTTATCACCTCTAGTCCTCATGCAAGCTTCGTGCGTCCTATATGCGTGCGTGGGCACGCTCCTAATCAAATTATCAACATTTTGTTGTGGTAGGTTGCTCCATCCTTTAAGAGCAGCTTGTACTAGCCTTGCGGTGTTTTGTGAATTATCCCGTCCAGCTCTAATTTTTCCTTTAAACATCCCACAAATACTCTATAGGATTAAGCTCGGGTGAGCAAGCAGGCCACTCCAAACAAGGGATACCTTCTGCTTCAATGATATATGTAGTCACTCTAATGGTATGTAGAGGTCCATTATCGTGCAATAAAATTAAATTTTCTCCTGTTGCACCTCTCCAGTGCCTGACTACAGGTTATCAACATACCTGTGAGCAGTTAAAGTTGATTGGATGAAAATTAAAGCACCTCTCCAGAGCCTGACTACAGGTTATCAACATACCTGTGAGCAGTTAAAGTTGATTGGATGAAAATTAAAGGAGTTTTTTTACGGATCACAATTCCTCTCCACAACATTATACTTCTCCTTGTTTATTTTTGAACAGATCTGACAGTCTTCGTTCTTGCTTGTCTTCCTCGACCTCTAAGTACACGATTTCATGGGTCATCTGATTTTACACAAATCCTGACTTTGTTTGAAAATAGCACATTTTGTCAATTCCCAATGTTCCAGTTTTGGTGGTGAAGACACCAATTTAGGCGATCAATCTTGTTCTGGATAACTCGGGAACCCATAACTGTCTCCTGCTTTATACTTCTTGGTACGAACTCTTCTTCTTATCGTTTCAACTGAAACAGTTACACCTGTAGCTTCCAAAAGCTGCCTTTGGAGCTGCAGGTGAGAAATGGTTGGGTGTCTTCCAGCTGATTGGACAATTAAACAATCTTGGAGAGCCGTTATTACTTTTGGTGACCTTTCCTTGCTTTATTTTTGAGCTTTCCTAGTTCCTGTTACCTAGCATAGGTTTTGGACAGAACGCCCTGTATTACGCCTAGCTCTACAGCTATGTCCCTCTGAGAACATTACTTTCTCCACAAGACTAATAATCGTTCCTCGTCGTAAGTTCTATAACCCCACATCAGGCATATTTTCGTTTTTGGACGCAAAAGTTAGTTTATTTATTTTCGTTCAATTTGCAACTCAAGCAAACAACCTATACCGTATCGAGCTGTACTATCCGATTGTCTTATGTATTTGTTTATTTTCAATAAAAACCTTTATTCTTCGCAACAATGACAAGTTTTTTCAAAAGAAATAAATATTACTTTGAAATGCATGGTGATTCCATATAAGTTTGGGTGTGTGTATTTTATTTAATTTCACAGTCGTTTTATACACTCCTTCACCACTTCCCTCCATCTCCTTCTTTCGAATGCTAGTTCTTTCTACCTGTAAATGTTACTTTTCTTCAGGTCTTCGTACACACTGTCCTTCCATCTTTTTCTTGGCCTGCCTTTCCTTCTCCTTTGTATTGGTCTTCGTGAGAGTACCATTTTTAACATTCGTTTATTTCCCATTCTTTCGATGCGCCCCAAATATCGTATTCTCTGTGCTTTTATTTTCATCGTTATCGTTGGCTCTTTATACAGTTCTTCCAATTCTTTATTGGTTCTTCTTCTCCACTGACCTTCTATTTTCACATCTCCATATGTTGCTTTTTGCATTTTCCTCTCCCATCTTTCTAAAAGGTCTGTTTCTGACTTTTTCAGCACATGTTTCGCATGCGTATGTTACTATAGGTGTGATCTAACTGTCTTAGAAATTCTTTTTTGATTTTTGTTTTTCTGGAGACATGTAAATATATAACAGGGGTGGCCAAACTGCGGCTCGCGAGCCACATGCGGCTCTTTGAAGAATTACTTGTGGCTCTCGAGATATGTACCCGAGATCTTTTTCAATTGTGTGTTATTATTTAAAAAAATTATTATATATCCAAGCTAAGAGTGATATGACAAATCGAAAACTGCGCGAAAGAATATTAAGAGTGGCGCGACATAAAAGTCAGTAATCAACCCACTCCAGACCGATTTGTATATTTAGTCATTTTAGTCGAAAGATCTGTTACAATATTAAACTAGAAAAACTTAAAAGCCAGAAGGAATATTGACCGAAGTCCAAAATTTATTTCAAGACTTAAAATATTTTAAATCGTCCCTTCATTTTTTTTTGAATTCATTTGAAAGAAACATGGAGAATTAAAATTAATAGAGACGCAAGAAGATCAAGCTCGAAAATAAAACTATAAGTCGAAGCCGATTACCGAATTTTGGAAATTTGTACCAAAATCGAAGTACATACATACCTACTCTAAATTAAAAAGGATGCTTGTCGAATTATTTCCACATTAGAAACAACGTACTTGTATGGACCATTTAATTCCATTTTAAAATTCGTGAAATCCTAACACATATCAGTATTAACTAACCAACATCTGAAAGAATTACTGAGAAGTACTACCACAAATTATTCACCAAATTTTAAAGAATTACCGAAAGAAGGAAAACAAATGTTGGACAGGGAAAGAAACGAAAACATTAGAAACATGCTAAGACAGGGACCAATAGAGAAAATATTGAAAAAAGAAATTTGAATTGGTTTGGAAATATAACTAGAATGAACGAGAACAGACTAGTAAAGAAGATGACAGATGTCAAGAGACAGAGGGGAAAAGAAGAAGGAGCAGACCTAGAAAGAGGTGGATGGAACAAATCCAGGAAATCGGAACCAAGAGACGGAAAACTCTTATTGGGCATAAGGACAACGAGAAGAAGACTAAGGAAAACAAATGTAATTAAGTTTTAATATTTCGTAATTTTATTTCTGTTTTCAATAAATAGAAGTTCTGTTAAAAAACATTGTACTTACCTTCTTTACATACTTTTTGAATACGTTTTTAATTGCGGCTCGCGAAAAATTTTAACTTGTGAAAAGTGGCTCTGACTATCAAGGAGCTTGGCCACCCCTGATATATAATATATACATAAAACTATCAACAAAAAATCATTGCAAAACACAGTCATGTTTGAATTTATGAATATTACTAGAAGTAGTGAAATTTTGATACGCCTGTAGACGTGACTTCACATATTAACATCTTAAATATAAACAATGGTTTTCTTACGTGAAACCCAATCATTATAAACCAAGCAAGCTTTGGAAGCTATCGTTTTTAACTGGCACAGCACTGCCTATTAAGCAGAAAAGAAAACAACGAAATTGATACCTGAAATTCCGTCAAAGATTTATTGTGTGATTTTGCTGATATTCAATTTAACATTATTGAAATAGTGGGTAGGATTGACGTTTAGTCAGCTATTATACAGCGTCTATGAATACAATGTAATTTACAATCATCATCATCATCATCATCAATTAGCCTATATTTGTCCACTGCTTAACTTAGGTCTCCTATTAAATTTTCCAAATGTTCCCATCTTGAGCTTCTGTTAGCTTTTATATTATGTTTGACGATGTTTTCAGTACCATACATACAGAGTCACCAATTCAGCATTGCGGCGCCTTCTCCACCCTCCTGTCAATTCATCCCTTTGAGGGCCAAATATCATTCTGATAATGTTCCTTTCAAATATCAGCAGGTTATTTATTTCCCATTGATGTAGAGTCCATGTTTCACTTCCATACGTAACAACTGGGCGAATAATTGACATGTACAGTCTTAATTTAGATTGTCTTTGTAGCAGCTTAGATCTTAATGATAGGGAGTATAATGCTCTATCCCCCGCAGTTATCCTTGCTGACACCTCTTTTACTAAGGTTCGAAATTGTGGTCATTAATAGTCATTTTTGCCTAACCCTTGGTTGGTACTTTATCTATGATGATAATAAATCGATACTATATATATAAGTAGTGGGGTTCCTACGGTCTCCTCCGCATCCCACATTTCGCCCGCCATCGTTTTCTATCCACCCATTCGTTTTCGTCAATAGCTCTATCTGCCATAGACTGTTCTATGCCTTTCTTCCATGTTTCTGTAGGCCTTCCTCTTCTTCTTCTATTTATGGGTGTGTAATTTAATGCTCTTTTTGGCCATCTTTCCTCTGACATCCTCATAACATGACCATACCATAGCAATTTCTTTGTTTCTATATGGTCAACCGTGGAATATAAACTATTTGTCCGTCGTCTTATTTCCTCATTTGGTACATGTTCTAATCTATATACTCTGCATGCTCTACGTAAGTAATCCATTTCCGCTACTTCTATATTTTTTCTTTCCTTTCCTGTGAGTTGCCAACACTCTGCTCCATAAGTTATAATAGGTTCTACAATTGTTCTGTAGATTGTTAACTTTGTGTTCAGCTTCACCTTGTTAGACCATAGTAGACCATTTAAAATACGAGTTGCTTTCCTTCCTTGCTGTATCCTATGCTGTATGTCTCTTTTTGTAGTTCCTTCTTCTGATATTATGCTTCCTAAATATCTATATTCCTTACATTTCCTTATATTTCTTAACTCTAATTCCGGATCTTCGGTTTCCTCTCCTATTCTCAAATATTCCGTTTTCTCCATGTTCATACATAGGCCCCATTTTTCATATTCGATCTGTAACTTTCTTAGCATATAATCCATATCATGTTCATCGTTGGCAAGAATTACTTGGTCATCAGCAAAAAACAAAGTTGTTAAGCAGTTTTCTTCAATCATTATTCCCATCCCAGCAACTGTTTTCCTCCATTGCTCCAGAGCTTTCTGGATGTATATTTTAAATACTGTTGGCGATAAGCAGCACCCTTGCCTTAAACCTTTTGTAACAGGGAATGGTTTCGACATAGATTTTCCCTGCTTAATACAGCTTTTCGGATTTTCGGAATCGATACTAACATTGATCATTCAATAGCATGTTGTGTAACTCTTATCTTATTTATTGTTCCTTTTGTCAGATCTAGTGTTTCCGCACCATATGTAAGAAAAGAACCCATAAAAAACATCGGTTAAAAACCTTTTTTTTTTTTTAACAAACTGGAATATTAGAAAGAAGTTTTTCAACCTAATAAAAATATTTATAAAATAAAAAACCATGAAATCCTTTATAAAAGGTATATTTGTTAAAATCCCTATACAGGGCTACATCACAGAACAAACAGAACTAGTTTTCAATCGGTTGACCGATCATCATCAGTGTTTTCCTAAATAAAATGTGTATAACCTGATAAAATGATGCAAAGAATTTAAAATGTTGACTACGATTTTAAAAAGTTATAGGTTATACTCACTTGAATCTAACATGCTAACCACCAAAGTAAAAAATATTTTGGTAAAAACCCTTTATAATTAATCCGTCATAGGAACATATAAAAATGATATGAATTTAAACATGGATGTTCAAAATATCCAATGTGTCACGCTCGAGGTACCCTTGAGCTAAATTTGACTTGTTCACATCATGGCTGTATGGAAGCAAGTGGCTTTGATAGCGGAAATTCTGAATGGTGACATGACAGAAATGACAGTTCCACAGGAAGTTAAAATTTCCCTTTTGGTTTTGTGATATTTATTGTAAAGTTTGTTAAATTATTAACAATAAAAACAGTCGCTCCCACTGTGGTAAATAATCTGTTAAAATGGAAATAAACTTGATGTAAAAGTTAGAATATTTGTAATGAAAAAGATAGGCAAACCACATTACACGTTAGAACGAAAACTTAAGGCTTGTTCCAACTCGACACAAAACCGTTCTTGAACGGTTCGTGAACCGCGCAGTAACGAAAAATGTGTTACTGCGCATAATTGTTCGTTATTGCGCATGAGCGTGGCGGTTCAAGAACGGTTTTGTGTCGAGTTGGAACAAGCCTTTAATAAACGTTATCAAGCTCTCTTATGTGAACATCTAGGGCTTAGAAAAGCAATTTTATGTTGATATCAAGCTATCAATTTTATTCGAATGATTGGAAGTTGTTATAGTATGTGGAAGTACCATAAAAGATCACAATGGGGGTGACAGAGATGTAGAAATGTCTCATAATCTGGGAGGGATGTATAACAAGCTCAGATTCATGCAACTATTCCCCAAGGTCCCTGCAGGCTACCCAACCAGAACTCTAAGGGTTCGACAAAACAGACCGGCATATTATGTGACATGAACGGGACCCAGAAAGAGTAGTGAGACTATTAAATTTAGTTATAGTGTGAATAGATGGGGTGAAGATAGTCATAGAAAAATTATGGATGAAAATTTATAGATGGAGATGTATGTGGGTGATGATAGCAGATGTTAGTTTGTATGTGTATCATTGGATGGATGATAGTGGTTAATGGGTAGAGATGAATAAGGAAAGAAAATCATTATGAATTGTGCCAAATCAACTGTAAATGTGACTGTAGGAAAGTGAAGGAAGTAATAAAGAGGTGGAAAGTAATATTGTAATTAAGAAAGAAGTTAAGAAAAGAGTTGTCGATGAAGTGGGTGGAATTCTCGGTTGAACGAAACATGGCGGTTGGCACAATTTGGACTTTTTTGTTTTTCTTTGACTATTTTTAGGTCCTCGTACAGGTCCAACTTTAAGAAGTCTCTCTGTGGATGTTGTGTAGAAGAGAGACGTCATCTGGGATATTCAGAGTATGATTTTTCTCTTTAAGACGTTGTGAAAAGGTAGAGTTGTCGATGAAGTGGGTGGAATTCTCGGTTGAACGAAACATGGCGGTTGGCACAATTTGGACTTTTTTGTTTTTCTTTGACTATTTTTAGGTCCTCGTACAGGTCCAACTTTAAGAAGTCTCTCTGTGGATGTTGTGTAGAAGAGAGACGTCATCTGGGATATTCAGAGTATGATTTTTCTCTTTAAGACGTTGTGAAAAGGTAGAGGTATTCTCTCTTTTGGTGTGTTCAAGAGAGCGAGAAGCAAGTGATCTACAAGTTCTTCCTATGTAAGTGGCATCACAGTCAGAACATTGTAGTTTATAAACACCACTACGATTCATATATTTGATAATATCTTTGGAGTTGGATAGAGACTGTCCTAAGTTGTTGGATACCTTAAAAGAAATTTGAACGTTATCTACTGATCTTTTTATAATATTTGAAATATCCCCAGACAGTCTATCTTCGTGGAAAGGTATGGAAGCATAAGTAGGTTTGGTTGTAAAATCCCTAGGGAACGCAGCATGTCGTAAGACGTGCTAACATTTATAAAATATTTTTAAAAGATATTTAATTGAAAAATCCTTTTTACCATTTTCCTGGTGACACCTCCATGGCTGCTGCCTGCAATTTTTAGAAGCCATGGAGGTGTCACCAGGAAAATGGTCCAAAAAGTTTTTCAATTAAATATCTTTTAAAAATATTTTATAAACATTTTTATTAGGTTGAAAAACTTAGACTTTCATTTAGCAGATGTCGCTACGCACCTACTACCTTCACGCCAGTTGCAATGGGGGGACTAATAAATGTCAAAAAATTTTACCTGGAGTAGAGATATGCATTCTCTGAAGAGCCTCTAAGAAGAGGTGAAATCGTCGATAAGAGTGCTGGCCGCGCTCTCTAACCTAAGTAAAAATTAAGACAGTTTTGGCTTCGCATTGCAACTGAATAAAAATGGTATTCATTTTTATTTTATGAAATATTAGACTTGAAAATGTTGTTCGATCTACCAAAGGCCCATGTGTGACATATCCTTCTTTGTATTTCAGTTGTCGATTAACTCGGCCTAAGCGAATCTCTTAGCCAATTTGCAACCACGATCTTAGTATTGATCTTCGCATTCGAATGACACATTGCTATATTTTTCCAGTCCTACTGTATGGAGTGGAAGCCTGGACACTTCAATTGCTAAAACGGGTTCATTCATTATCTTAATGTCGCGTGTTATAAATGTAAATAAATGCCGAACATAAATTAAAAATAAAGATTAATAAATTAAGTGTTTTCAATTAAATTTCAATTTATTGTTTGTTTTAGGTACGGGCAATACGAGTACTGATGGTACCTACAAGCCTTCATTCCTAACGGACCAGGAATTAAAGCACCTTATTCTAGAAGCAGCCGATGGGTTTCTTTTTGTAGTAAGCTGTGATACCGGAAGAGTAATATACGTATCGGATTCCGTTGCACCGGTACTAAACTACTCTCAAAGTGACTGGTACGGATCTTGTTTGTACGACAACATCCATCCAGAAGATGTAGAAAAGGTTCGAGAACAGCTGTCGACGCAGGAGCCTCAGAATACCGGAAGAATACTAGATTTGAAAAGCGGTACAGTTAAGAAAGAAGGAAATCACTGTAAGTGTTTTTGCTTGTCTGGGAAACTTAGCTTTGCTTTAGTTCCTTAATGCAGTCTTGGTAAGAGGTGTCTCTCACCAAATTTCCACTTCATAATATGTTTTATGTTTACGGTATGGTGATTCGTCTAGTACTTTCCTCATTATATATTCAGAATATAAAATATGGTATATAATAATGGTGATAGTATGCAGCTGTGCCTAGTATCTTTCTCTGTTTTGAACGCATTTGAATATATACGGTGTATTTGATCTTTGGTTGAGCTTCATACAGATTTCTTATTTTTCCCATATTTTCCATTTTTCTCCCAAAGGGAATCCCATTTTACTGCAGAAAGTCTTTGTGTAATCTACGAAACAAAGCAGCATTGCTATATTGTGCTAACTTTTTATATTATCTGTCTGGTGTTCAATATCTGCTCACATTTTCCTTCTCCTGGGACGAATTCACATTGTTCTTTGGTTATCTCAAGAAGTTGAAAATTCTTTAGCCTTTCATATATACAGTATGTCTCTGTAAGTTGTATCCATATGGAAAACTTTTTTATTATTAATTTTACGAAAAAAAGTTATTCTTTATAAAAAGCTCTGCATGGTCCAAAACCTAAGATTTAACCATCAAATATCAAATTTTTTGAATATTATACGAGGTATGTCAAAAAATTTGAATTTCACTCAAGAGTAAAGTATCTTTATTTTTCACTATTTTTCAATATTGAAAATTGCTATTATGAAAAGTTGTTTGGAAATAAAAACTATATTCTAGTATGCAATTATATCCTTCTAATTGAAAACAATTTTTTTTTGAAAAATTATGGATAACTAACATTATTTTCAGCTATTTCAATTCAGATAACACTTTTATTATTAATTTAACGAAAAAAAGTGATTCCTAATATGTAAAAAGTTTACATGGTCTAAAACCTAAAATACAACCATCTTATGTCAAATTTTATCAATTTTATACGAGGTATGTCAAAAAATGTGAATTTCGCTCAAGAGTAAAATACATTTATTTTTCACAATATCGAAAATTGTTATTATGAAAACTTATTTAGAATTAAAAACTATGTTTCAGTATGTAATCACATCCTTCTAATTGAAATATTCTGAAATATAAAGGTACTTTTCGTATAAAATTGATAAAATTTGATATAATATGGTTGTATTTTAGGTTTTAGACAATCCAGAACTTTTTATTAAGAATCACTTTTTTTCGTAAAATTAATAATAAAAGAGTTATCAGAATTGAAATAACTGAAAATAATGTTAGTTATCCATAATTAAAAAAAAAAAAAAAAATTCAATTAGAAGGATGTAATTGCATATTAGAATATAGTTTTCAATTCCAAACAATTTTTCATAATAGCAATTTTCAATATTGTGAAAAATAAAGATACTTTACTCTTGAGTGAAATTCAAACTTTTTGACATAACTCCTGTAGCATTCATAAAATTTGATATTTGATAGTTGAATCTTGGGTTTTGAACGATGCAGAACTTTTTATAGAGAATAACTTTTTTTCGTAAAATTAATAATAAAAAAGTTTTCCATATGGATGATACAACTTACAGGGACATACTGTATATGTAGCAAGATTTTGCTTGCATGAGGAACAAGGGCAATAATTATTTTCATTATTCCATTAGATTTATCCAACTACACATCACTGGGATAGTAGTTACATAACGTAAATTTTTTATTTATTTTTTTTAGCTTCGATGAGGTTGTGCATGGGCTCCAGGAGAGGATTTATTTGTAGGATGAAAGTCGGGAACCTTCCTCCAGAGAGCATGAATGTAGGTCATTTAAATCGCCTTAAGCAACGAAATAGTTTAGGTCCAGGCCGTGATGGTCAAAACTATGCTGTTGTGCATTGTACAGGATATATTAAAAATTGGCCACCAACAGGTAGGTATATCCAAAAAATACTACTTAATAATTATCTAATTTTTCAATAAGGGAATTGTTTAAATTTTGAATTACATTTCGTGCATTCATTCAGTTAGGTGCTTTATTTTTTTATACAGTTTGTCCAGAAACTCTACGGACAAACGAAGACAGGAGATTCCTCAGATAATTTTAAGACAATTTAACCCTATTCATCTAGTCCGAAAATGCTTCCTAAAGGAGCTAGAGCTATTTGAAGATTGCGTCTTTCTAGAGATAAATCGATTTCATCCATTGCAAATTTCTAGTACTGGTCATAGGCGTCCGTTTTGGGTAGGGCAACAGTTATATTATCGCATAACTTTTTTGTTTTTAATTTTTAAGCATTTTTGAGTCTGGATTATTAAAATGTAAGGTATTATAGTACTAAAACGTACTCTTACTTTAAGTCGATAAGATAAACCGTTTTCTAGAAAAATCAATTTGAAAATTTTTCGTCTTTTGAATATAAAAAAAAATATTAAAAAAAAAACTATTTAGAAAAACGAAAACTGGTACGTTTATTTATATTCCAGAGATGAATCGATTTCATTAATTGCGAATTTATAGTACCGGTCATATGCGTCCGCTTTGGGTAGGTCAACGGTTATTTTATCGCATAACTTTTTTGTCTTTAATTTTGAAAATTTTTGACACTAGATTATTATGAGGTATTCTAGTACTAAAAGTTACTCTTGCTTTAAGTCGGTAAAATACACCGTTTTTTTGAAAAAAATTTTAAATTTTTTTTCAAATTCAGGAAACGAAAAATTTTCAAATCGATTTTTCTAGAAAACGGTGTATTCTTACCGACTTTAAGCAAGAGTTCTAAGCAAGAGACATTCTAGTACTAGAATACCTCAGAATTTAATAATCCCGCATTAAAAATGCTTAAAAGTTAAATACAAAAAAGTTATGCGATAAAATAACAGTTGCCCCACTCAAAACGGACGCCTATGACTGGTAGTAGAAATTCGCAATGGATGGAATCGATTTATCTCTGGAAGATATATGTGTTCCAATTTTTGTTTTTCTAACTAGAAGCGTTCTGGAGTTATTTAAGAAAAACATAAGCCATCTTCAAGGAGCTCTAGCCCCTTAGGAAGCATTTTCGGACTAGGTGAATTTGGTTAAATTGCCTTAAAATTATCTGAGGAATCTCCTGTCTTCGTTTGTCGGTAGAGTTTCTGGACACCCTGTATAATTACATTCAGAAATATCTAAATTTAATCTTAATGCAGAATTCTTAAATCCACATGCGAATGGATGCCAGAAAAAAAATATTGAAAGGTGGATGAAAATCCAGTGTGTGGACACCTTTAAATTCAAAAATGAGAAAGTGGTGTCAGTTTGTTTGCGCTAGTGTATTGCAACCCATAATACGCAACAGTGTGTTATGGGTGGCTAGGATTCAGGCGTTTAAGACGTTAAAAGATTATAAGTTGAATGCTTATATTTTGCATTTTAAACGGATCAATGAAGAAGAAAATGACATATTTCGGATATGATTTAAAATTAATACTTTGAAAATAATCTTTGCCTAGCGTAAACAAATTATAATGTCTAATAATAAAACACTGAAAACGTTTGTTTTCTATACTTCCACAGAATTTATTATAACTAAGTGACTACAGCTGTTTCGGCAGAGTGCCTTTCTCAAGTGATATAGTTTACAATGTGTTTGCCTTTTTTCAACTTTTTTCAACTGACTAACATATTACAGGAATACCAGATAGTAAACATCTTTGTCTATCTCGGGTCTAGTATAACTAACGATGGTAACTGTGAAGCAGAAGTTCGGAGACGTATTGGTATGGCAAAAAATGCGATGAGTCGCCTAACTAAACTTTGGAAAGACAGATCTCTCTTTCAAAATATCAAGATGAGACTGATGCCATAAGCTATCTTTTTTAGAATCTATGGAAATTAATAAACTGAAAAATACAGATATAATTCTGAATGACCAACTCGAGACAAACAGCTCCCCACTCCTCAACCTCTTCAGTTGAAGACTTAAAAAGGCAAACACATTGTAAACTATATCACTTGAGAAAGGCACTCTGCCGAAACAGCTGTAGTCACTTAGTTATAATAAATTCTGTGGAAGTATAGAAAACAAACGTTTTCAGTGTTTTATTATTAGATAAAATGAACTTCCATCAAGTAACGGTCGAATCCATCAAATTATAATGTTTTCATTAAAATGATTTCGAAATTTTTTCTAAATTAAATAAGTACACTAAGCATCAAAATTAACGCACCACCTAAATAATGGTACACTTTTGATGTCTCGTATTTCCTAAACCTATAGCTATATTCCTATAGCTTATATAGAATAAACCTATAGCTTTATTCTTCAGGAATATCGATGTATTAATATTATTGCTAAACAGGTAAGTGTCATTGTATACCGGGTGTAAAAATGATAGTGTGTTTTATTCTCAAAGTTTGGAACACCCTGTGGAATATTCTGGCGTATATAAAATACTAAAAATGAAACTCAACTGTAGCCTTAGGTTTTCTTAACATTTTGCTTTTTGATTCATTCGCTTATGTTGGATAGTAAAAAAGTTAGGTAATTTAACAACTAGCAATGTTATTCATCAATACAGGGTATTTTTATACAAGTGCGACAAACTGTGAGGGGTAATTCTGCATGAAAAAATAATGACCGTTTGCTTTATAAACATATTATGTCTGCAAATGCTTTGTTTCCGAGGTACGGGATGTTGAATTTTTTCTTACAAACTAACGATTTAATTATTGCTCTAAAACTGGTTGAGATATACAAATGAAATTTGGTAGGTTTTAAGGGGTAGTTATTGCACATTTTTTGACATACAATTAAGAATTTTATATTCACCATTGGCGTGCATACGGGTATAAACATTTTAGATACATCCCGTATGCACGCAAATGGTGAATATAAAACTCTTGATTGTATGTCAAAAAATGCGCAATAACTACCTCTTAAAACCTACCAAATTTCATTTGCATATTAACCGGTTTTAGAGCAATAAATAAATCGTCAGTTTGTAAGAAAAAATTCAACATCCCGTACCTCGGAAACAAAGCATTTGCGGACATATGTTTATAAAGCAAACGGTCATTATTTTTTCATGCAGAATTACCCCTTACAGTTTGTCGCACTTATATAAAAACACCCTGTATTGATGAATAACATTGCTAGTTGTTAAAGTACGTAACTTTTTTATTATCCCACATACGCAAATGAATCAGAAAACAAAATGTTAAGAAAGCCTAAGGCTACAGTTGAGTTTTAATTTAAATATTGTATATGGGTCATTCCATTTCAAATCACTCAATTTTGGAGCAAAAAAAATTTTGGACCTCCGATTTGTCTGAAAATTGGTATATAGCTTCTGCGGGACGTAAAAATAAGATATTTAAGGTCAAAAAATCTTCTTCTTCTTTTTTTCTCAAAATGTTATTTTATGCGATTTTACAGTGATTTGGTGTTTATTTATACGAATTTGCATTTTCTATCGTAAAGTATCAATGGAAAACATAATATTTTAATAGAAGGGACTCAAAAATGTCATTATATGGCATTATAACAAGTTACTTTGATTCAAAACAAGCTTTTGATCAAATTTTATAGTGTAGAAAACGTTAAAATACCGTTTTTTACATTTTTCTCCATTCCCAAAATACATCATAATCGAATTGGCTGAAAATTTGCCCACAGATAGACAAAACATAGGACTTTAAGTGGTGAGAAGGATTTGAATTATATTACAATACCAAAAAAGTTACATGCATTATTATAGTCAAAAATATAGGCGTCTACTGTAAGTACAATTAACTCGAAAATATCGACCTCACGACAAAAATTGTTAAAAAGAAATTGTAATAATTGTAAATACGATTTATTTGGAACAGTATCAGTTCCTACCATTTTTGTCGAAAAGTTAAAAATGGCGGAAATATTGAGCAAAACAGGTTCTCCTTTAAAATCAAGATGGCGGCTAACGTAACGGAAGAATTCATTCGTGATTTTAAATTTAGGCTACTATTGACTCCCCTAAAGATCAGAAAAATAAAATTTTGGACAGCTCGGCATTCAAGGTCAAATGCTATCCCGACTGGACTAATATATACTTTTGAGTCTGATATTACTGCATATAACTTTTTTGATATTGTAATATAATTCAAATCCTTCTAACCACTTAAAGTCCTATCGTTTGGCTATATGTGGGCAAATTTTCAGCCAAATCGATGATGATGTATTTTGGGAATGGAGGAAAATGTAAAAAACGGTATTTTAATGTTTTTTACACTATAAAATTTGATCAAAAACTTGTTTTGATTCAAAATAACTTATTATAATGCCATATAATGACATTTTTGAGTCCTTTCTATTAAAATATTATGTTTTTCATTGATACTTTACGACATAAAATGCAAATTTGTTTAAATAAACACCAAATCACTGTAAAATCGTATAAAATAACATTTTGAGGAAAAAAGAAGAAGAAGATTTTTGACCTTAAATATCTTATTTTTACGTCCCGCAGAAGCTATGTACCAGTTTTCAGACAAATCGGAGATCCAAAATTTTTTGCCTGAGTGATTTGACATGGAATGTACCATATACGTTAGAATATTCCACAGGGTGTTCCAAACTTTGAGGAAAAAACACACTATCATTGTTACACCCAGTATACAATGGCACTTACCTGTTCACCAATAATATTATTACATCGATATTCTTGAAGAATAAAGCTATAATATACTAAAAAAATCACTCAAATCGGACAACAGGTTTAGGAAATACGAGCCATCAAAAAGGTCTCATTTTTAAGGTGGTGCGTTAAGTTTGATGCTTAGTGTATATCAAATAATTAAATCACAGTATGGAAATTTTCATTGGAAGTATGACCCTGGTCATTGTCGATTCCTTGACTAACTATAAGAAAGTTTTTGTTAGTAAACGTCAATGTAATTCATGAAAGAATATTAGGGCTATTGAACAATTAGTCATTGATAAAGCCATAGTATTGATTGTTCCACATATTGCACAAAGAAACGTAATAGAACCAAATAAGTGATATATATTTTGTAATTTTTCTCGTATATAGTTTTAGAATTCGTATGTTTCTTCTTGGGCAATAACAGACATGTTTTTAAATGAAAAACCTTAAGATTTTCATACGAAACTGCTCTGGTTTTAATTATAAGGAAAACTAACTTGGAAAAATTATCAGATATGTTCCCAGGTGTCCAACTAGACCGTCAATCCGAGGACGAAATTCACACATCTCACTGTTGCTTGGTAGCCATTGGAAGGCTACAGGTGACGTCAACGCCCAACACCAGCGACATGTCTGGATCAAATAGCAACGCGGAGTTCGTGTCAAGGCATTCCATGGACGGGAAATTCACTTTCCTGGACCAACGAGTTATGGGTTTGTTAGGATATTCTACCACTGAATTGTTGGGTAAAAGTTGTTTCGACTTTTTCCATCCAGAAGACCAAACCCATATGAAGGATAGCTTTGAACAAGGTAATATATTTTTCATTTAAAAGCCATTACAGTGATTATCTTGTTCGGCTTTTCCCATTGTGAGTTCGCTGTTTTTGTCCTCCACGGCACTCTATGTCTCCCAGTCACATTCCCTGGGGTTTCTTTCTACCATACCATTTCCTATGTACGTTTTCCATCCTGTAGCAGGCCGTCTTCCTGGTGGGTCACAGTCCAATATTCTTTTCGGCCACCTGTGCTCTGGCATTCACTGTACCGGGTGTCCCAATAAGAATGGCTCTCGGCCATATCTCAGGAACCATTTATAGTACAACTTTGAGAAAAAAATATTTATAACAAAAGTTGCCTCGAGAAAAGCCTGGAAATTATTTTCATAATTGTAGGTCCACCGCTAGAGGGCATAATTGAATATCAAAAATTTAAAAATCAAAATTTTACAAAATTTACCTAATGAAAGGGCTCTGGAAATCCAATCATCGTATTCTTCATAAAATTCTGCGCATATTTGATTTCACAAGTTTAACTCTACCTTTGCAAATAAAAGGTGGGGGTGAGTGGGAATCTTCTTATGAAAAATAGGCTGTAAGTCCGGTTCTGCTAAATAGAATTTTGCATACTTGGTATTGTTGAAAACAGCTCTTTTTCGTCAATGTAAGTGTCTTATTTTTGAAATAACCTAATAAGTAATATGCAAGCTAGGAGGCGTTATTTAATTATTTTCAGAAATCTAGTTTTTTTTGGAAAATATTAAATACAAGTATGCATTTTAAATCCTGTATTACAAAATTAGACCAAATTAGCAACATAATACCGAAAACCGCATGTCGATACCTTTTTTCTATCTCGAGATATCTTAACAAACGTGTAAATTTTAAACATAACTGTTACTGTCACCGGTAAACTAGGTTAAGGAAAGTAGTGTGCTATGGAAAAAACAAATAAACATTTTCCAGATGTAAACGTATATAAATAATTAAAACAACAATAAGACAAACAACACTATAAAATATAACAAAGAAATAAAAGCAACTACTTACTTAGTCTTAGTGACTGCCTAAATGTTCAAATTGTTGCCCATCATTTTCGATGCAAGCATTTACTCTTTCAAGAGTAGATTGAACAGCAGTCTCAATTTCTGCTTTCGCAATGCTTTGAATGGCGTTTCGTATTCTCTAGATTCTATATCATGTTTTCTCGAGTAGTGGGCCTAGCGGAAAAAACAAGGTCTTTAATCCGTCCCCATAAATAAAAGTCTAAGATAGTTAAATCTGTTGCTATTTAATCTACTCTTGAAAAAGTAAATGCTTGGATCGAAAATAATGGGCAACAATTTGGACATTTAGGCAGTCACTAAGTCCTTAGTAAGTAGTTGCTTTTATTTCTTTGTTATATTTTATAGTGTTGTCTGTCTTATTGTTGTTTTAATTAATGATATACGTTTACATCTGGAAAATGTTTATTTATTTTTTCCACAGCACACTACTTTTCCTTAACCTCGTTTACCAGTGACAATAACATTTGTTTAATATTTACACATTTCTTAAGATATCTCGAGATAGAAAAAAGGTATCGACATGCGGTTTTCGGTATTCTGTTGCTAATTTGGTCTAATTTTGTAATACAGGATTAAAAATGCCCACTTGTATTTAATATTTTCCAAAGAAAACTAGATTTCTGAAAATAAATAAATAACACCTCCTAGCTTGCATATTACTTATTAGGATATTTAAAAAAAAAAGACACTTACGTTAACGAAAAATAGCTGTTTTCAGCAAGACCAAGTATTCAAAATTCGATTTAGCAGAACCGGACTTACAGCCATTTTTTCATAAGAAGGTTTCCACTCGCCCCTACCTCTTATTTGCAAAGGTAGACTTAAACTTGTGAAATCAAATATGCGCAGAATTTTATGAAGAATACGATGATTGGATTTCCAGTGCCTTTTCATTAGGTAAATTTTGTAAAATTTTGATTTTTTAATTTTTGATATTCAATTACGCCCTCTAGCGGTGGACCTACAATTATGAAAATAATTTCCAGGCTTTTCCCGAAGCAACTTTTGTTATAAATATTTTTTTCTCAAAGCTGTACTATAAACGGTTCCTGAGATATGGCCGAGAGCCATTCTTATTGGGACACCCGGTACATGTCCCTACCACTACAGGGCTCTGTTTTAAAAATTTTTGTAATCGAGCATTTTACTTACGGTATATGGCCCGGTGCAAGAGGAAGACGGCATATGGAGAATCAGGAGAAACAACGAGGTTAATGAATTGAATGAAGGTTACGATATTGTACAATTTGTGAAAAGTCAAAGACTGTCATAGTGCAGTGTTGCCAATCGCATTTCTCTAGGTTATCCGATGATCGCTCGAAAAATATCCGATTTGTCACGAAAAGGTACGCTAGGTTAAAAATTTTTCTGTTATTAAAATCAATGTTGCCAATGTTATTCTTTTAGTTCCCTTAACAACCATCAAATAACATAATCCGTTGTTCGTACGCCAATCAGTTGATTGTAATCAATTATCATTATGATAATTAACATAATTGATTGATTAATTAATTAATAATTATCAATTAACGTAACAATTATTGACATAATTGATTAATTAATCAATTAATCTCGTAATTGTAATCAATTATGTTTTCAGCAACCCAATCAAAGTTGACATTGACAGTAATTAAATATTTGATAATGATCAGTTGATTCCATTTCTGATTAGCGTTCGAACAACCGGCCCTTTAATCTACTGGATTCCCTATTTCACAGCTTAAAAATTTTCGTTTATAGATGAAAATCTCGTATCCTAGCTGATTATTACCTAATTCATGTATGTAAATACTATTTACTTACTATTATTATATTATTCGTATTTTGTATTATCGTAAGTGTTAAATTCAAATAAATAAATAAATCTAAATATTTCATTATTTGGATCGTTAAATTAATTTATTATGATTATTTAAGTAAAAAAAACACTTTTAAATATTATTTTATTAAAACGTAATAACTACCTAAAACTAGGTACTGGAAAAATAAATAATAAATAAATCAATACAAAATAAACTACAGCTACATTGATTGCATAGGCGCAAAATTTCTGGGCAATGCTTTTAAAATGCATTATTTTTTTCGAGGCCTGAGAAAGCTAAGTATTATTTAAAAATTTAAACGCAGAATGAAAGATTATATTTTTACCGAGGGCCAAAAGTCCCTGAAGACTTCTATAATTTTTATTCTAATATGTTACAGGGGTAAAAGGAAAAGAGAATATTGAGTGTGATTTTTAATTTCAAATATCTCATTCAAAAGAAACATTTTGTTTATTCTAACGGACTTTCAGCCCTCGGTAATAATGTAATTTTTCATTCAGCGTTCAAATTTTTAAAAAATATTTATTAGTTTTCTCAGTATTCGAAAAAAAGAATACGTTTAAAGATTATTGGTTCGAAATTTTGCGCCTACGCTCTTTTAACAACTAAAGATTTATTACAACTAAAACAATAGAAATGTATTTGACAGTCTTGTAGTTATTAAGGTATCAAAGTTATTATCCATAATACCCGTGGTACGTTCAACGTTAATGCCCGACTAAATAATTTTTATAGGCAAAAAATTTGAAGGATTTTTGAGTTCATTAGTAGATATCTAGATATTACTAGTTTCAAATAAGTAGATTTTTCTACAACCACTATTCCAAATGCATTTTTCTGCACAATTTTATGTTAACAAACTTAATATTTCCTCACAGAATAACTGACAGTAGTGTGCAGAAAAGTGACGTTTCTGTGCCGGAAAGTTCTTTTCTGCATAGTACCTTACCCACTTTAACGTTTTTTATTAACCATTTATCCATTATAAAAAAGTATTTTCACAAACCAAAACTTATTTCAACAGACGAGACGTTTACTTAAGCACTGCACTACATAAAATGAAGATAAAACAAAATCGTGCGTGAATTAGCGTTCATAAGTTTAAAAGACTAAAAACTAAAAACTCATAAATAACATCGGAGGGCAGACGGTTTTTGAAATTTGAATTGGATTAGTATGCCTTAAACGGATGCACTTGTGCATTTAAATTCTAAACAAAAGAATCGGCACATGTCCCTTTTGTCAAAAGATGAAAAGTATCGGATGTCACTAACATTCATCCAGTATAGGCTATTTATAAAAATTTGGGTGGAACCAAACAAAATTAATGTGTTGTGGGTGTTGGGAATATATGGATGAGAAAGTTTTAGTTGATGGTAGATACACTGAAAAATATCCGCAAATATCCGATTTATTTAAAGATACGAAGAAGATACGACAACTCTTAAAAAGGTACGCAAATCGGATAATTATCCGCCGATTGGGAACACTGCATAGCTGAGACATGTGCAGACAAGACGATGAAAAAAACCCCAAAAAAATTTTTTTACAATGGAAGCCGATAGGAAGACGAAAAAAAGGAAGAGAGCCAGAACGAGATGGTTGGATGACATAGAAGACGATTTGAAAACCATGAACATAAGACAATGGAGAACAAGAGCACAAGAGAGATCCGAATGGAAGGACATAGCCAGACAGACAAAGACTCATCCAGGGTTATGATGCCAAAAGAAGAAGATAAGAGCATTTTACTTCCATTGTGTTCCATACTTCCTCTGTTCTTATTATTAAATCCTCTCTGGTGATTTATATTTATATACATCTTTTCAGTTCAACTGTTCTTATTTTATTTCGTATTAATGTTGTCATTGGCCATATTTTCGCTTCCATAAAGCATCCATGCGCCTCCATTTTTATGTTCCTTCCGTTGATCTGTCATATTTGTCGTGTTTCTATGTTTCTTCACATTCTCTCCCAGTATTCGTTCTTCTCGAGCCTTATTATTTGCTTCGTCTGGAAAGCTCTAAAAGTGTTGCAAAAGAAACCTGGTCTATAATAAACGATCTTCGAAATAAAATAAAACTCACACAGCTCAATTATTTTCCCTTCCAAATCCTGAAAGTCTAAACGATTACTTCGTTAATGTGAGGAAAAATATAACATCAACTATTTTTCCGCAACAAGATCACATTTCCTATCTCCCTAATTCAAGAAAGGTCTCGAATTCATTCATTCTTTTTAAGACCAGTCGATAACTCTGAACTGACCCAAACAATCAACAGTATCAAAAGCAAATCCTCCTGTAGTACTGATGGACTATCTATAAAAATTTTCTCTAATCTCACAGAAAATATGTTGAAAATCCTCGTCTCACTAATTAATGATTCCTTCGAAAAGGTAAATTTAAAGAGTGCCTAAAGACAGCCATTATTATTCCTCTTCATGAGGGTGGTGAAAAATCTAATGCCTGCAACTATAGACCTATTGCCTTACTACCGGCACTCTCCAAAATTATTGAGAGACTCATTAAAACTCGACTTATGTCCTTTATCGTTGATAAACGATGTCGTTTTTGTCTCTATTACCTCGAATTATTACATTATGTGCATGTTGTACTAAACTGTTGTCATTGTAGATACGGATACATGTAAGTAGGGAAACCTGTTTGTATCTGTTATTAATAAATAAATAAATAAATAACCACATTTTATCTCAAAATCAGTTCGGCATTTTAACTAATAAATGTACCACTGATGCCATGTTTTCTGTCATCATCATCATCATCATCCAGCCTCAAAAGTCCACTGCTGAACATAGGCCTCCTCCCCTCGTTTCCAACCCCATCTATCCTGCGCCGCCCTCATCCAGTTTTTATTTACCTTTCTCAAGTCGTCAGTCCATCTTGTAGGCGGTCGACCGACGCTTCTCGTCGGACCGATGTTTTCTGTACCTAATCTTTATACAGCCACTGTTTTCTGTGACTATCCAATTTGATTGTGTAAATCACGACATCTTAATTAAAAAACTAAATTTCTATGGAATTAGAGTTATTTCTTTGAATTGTTTCCAATCCTACTTGAATAATAGGAAACAACTAGTTAGAGCAAATAATACTGACTCTAGTCTCAAAAACCTTGTATGTGGAGTACCGCAAGCTTCAGTATTGGGTCCTCTTCTGTTCCTTATCTTTATAAATGACATCACTAATTTAAAAATCGATGGGAAAATTTTTCTTTTTGCTGATGATACCAGTATCACTTGGAGCAACTCAACTATTGCATCTCTTCTTGAAACTATAACTTCGGATCTACTGACGATAAACACCTGGTCTGACTCTAATTTACTCTCTTTTAATGTAAATAAAACAGTAGCATTATCCTATAAAGGAGCTCTTCAACCTTTGACTCTTAATAACAGCCAGATAAGTACCGTTGATTCTGTAAAATTTCTTGGTATTTTTTTAGACAGCAACCTCAAATGGTCCCTTCATATCGATTCGTTAAGTAAGAAACTCGCCTCGGCTTGCTATGCAATAAGATCTGTCTTAAGGGAACTCAATTTAGCATCTTCTAAAATAACATATTTTTCGTTGTTCGAGTCTCATCTTCGATATGGTCTTCCTTTTTGGAGTTCTAGTACAGCTGCTCAATTTGATGTTATTTTTAAATTGCAAAAAAGAGCAATAAGATATCTGTTTGGCCTCAGAAGATCTACACATTGCAGAAGTTGCTTTAGAAATCACAGAATTTTAACACTTCGATCTTTATATATTCTAGAAACGGTTTGTTTAATTCGTAAACACCTTCATGTCTTTCCAGCAATGCCCAATCATATTTACTCCACCAGAAATTCAATCTTTGATATTTATTTACCGATCCCATCCACTGAGTTAGTAAAGAAATCTATATTATATACGGCAAAAAAACTTTACAACCATCTCCCTTTACAACTTAAATCTGAAAGATCTCTCCCAACGTTCCGTAAAATGACAAAAGCCTATCTATCTAAAAGACCATATTATTCAGTAGAAGAATTTCTTAATGAATAACTAAGAAAATTGGGTTTCATACGCAGTAGTAGAGATGTATCAAGTCAAACTAGTTTGATTTTATTCAACAAACTTGACTTGAAAACCAAACTTTTTTTGTAAAAAAGTTTGACTTGACTTGATTTCAATATCTTTAGGTTTGACTTGAAATCAAACTTCTTCAAACAGTTTGAAGTTTGAATATCATATTGCGTAACGTGTTTATTTCCCATTCTAATTGAGAGCGTACCGACTTTTGTTTTGACTTATTTGGATAGGTCTGAATCTGCTACTACGCAAATTAGTTTGTAGTTCATATTATTAAACAGTATATGCTTGGCTTGTTTATTACGTTCGTTTTGAAGTGTATGCTTTGTGAAATAATATGTGAAACTGAAAATTTTTCGGCTCAGAATAAGTACCAGATCAAATTGAGTCTGATTTTAAAGATATTCCCAGTGTAAAAATTAAGAGAAAAAATCTGCATACTTGTATTATGTAAAAATAAAGAACAGCGTTATAAAATAACAAATGGCGAACTAATTCTTTAAGACGACATTGGAAAGTCGTAAAAAATTCATTAAACCTACTCTATCAAAAATATAATATTTTGTTGTTCCTTCATAAATTTTTGTTAAAGGGGCCGTTCAAGTATTACGAAACGCAATTTTTGAAGCTCTTACAACCTCTTTATCCTATCTGTATCTTTTCATCTTTTGTTGTGAAGAAAGGTCCAGCTATTTATTGCAAACACGTGCTACTGTGCTTGATCTGGTTAATACAAATTTTAAGATTTTTTCACTTGAACACTATTGTCCTATTTTAACATGAGCGGAACGTGAGGGGACAATATAATACAATCCAGGGGTTCTATGTAAAATATAAACGAAAGTTGAAAAGGTGGGAGATTCTGATTCTGTAGTTTTTTTTATTTAAATTAAAAAACAATGTTCGAACGTAACGCGCTGTTCTAACCCCCCTCCCCCACCGTATAATGCGCCGTAACGTTTTACATGCCCCCTCCCTCCAAATTTCTTTACGTAATACTTGAAAGGTTCCAAAGTAGATTAAATTACACTTGGTGTGATAAAAAATGTAACCAACGAATTCCTTGTTCTAATCTAGTAACACTCAAATATAAAAAAGTTATATCGATAAAACGAAACTTGCCAGCAAGCAATTCTAAGCATACAGGAATCATTTTCAAAAAATTTACTCTATTTTGATTATAATCGCTTCCTGTATCAAGATACTTTTATGTGGCACTCATTGTATTATTAATTTTCTTATCTTAATTGGCAACTAACATGTCAATCTCGACAAAAAAGTATATCGACTAAATAAATTATTTTTCAAACTCTTTCAAACTAGTTTGACAAACAGTTTGAATTTTCAAACCTGTACGATTGACCAGTTTGACTTGACTTGAATTATTTGTCAGAAGGATTGACTTGAGTTTGACTTGAAATTAAGTCAAACTCAAGTCAAGTTCAAACATTCAAGTCAAACTTGTGCAACTCTACGCAGTAGCTTAAACTGTCAATTCCTAATGTTTTATTTGTTGTAAGTATGTTCAATTTAGATATATAGACTGTGCGAAGAAAAAATCAGCCGAACACAGTTTGGTTTTCGAAATGCAGTGGGTACAAGAGAGGCTCTATTTAGTATACAAGTGCTATTTCAACGATGTAGAGACGTAAATTGCGATATTTATGCATGTTTCATTGATTACCATAAAGCGTTCGATACAGTAAAGCACGACAAGCTGATGGAGATATTAACCAATATTGGAATTAACACCTGTGATTTAAGGATTATCAGCAATCTGTACTGGAATCAAACATCCTCTATCCGGACAGAGGCAGGAGAATCCGACGATATCAAAATCAAGCGTGGGGTCCGTCAGGGATGTATACTATCCCCACTGCTGTTTAACATCTACTCTGAGGAAATCTTTCAAGAAGCAGTGGATGATGTTGAGGCCGGAATTCGAATTAACGGAGAATGTATCAATAACATAAGATACGCAGATGACACTGTGGTATTCGCTGACAGTTCTGAGGCCCTGCAGGAGTTAATGAACAGAATCGCGGAGGTCAGTCAGAGATACGGACTTTCACTAAACACTAAGAAAACAAAATGTATGATTATCTCTAAGAACACACAGCAATTTGGACGAATCAGTGTGAATGGTCAACAAATAGAAAGAGTAAAAACATATACCTACTTTGGTACGAACGTCAATGAAAATTTGGACCATTCTATAGAAATCAAATGTAGGATAGGGAAAGCAAGATCTGCATTTCAAAAAAATGTCGAAAGTTGTTCAAATGTCATGATTTGTCGATACCCATAAAAGTCAGATTACTACGATGTTATATCTTTCCTATACTGTTGTACGGAGTTGAGTCGTGGACTCTCACAGACGCCACCTGCAAGAAAATTTATGCTTTTGAGATGTGGCTTTATCGTCGAATCCTGAAGATATCTTATACCGACCACATTACTAATGAGGGTGTTTTGCTGAGAATGCAAAAAGAAAAAGAGCTGTTAATCAGAATAAAAACAGCCAAAATCGAATACCTCGGTCACATCATGAGGAACAGTGAAAGATATGGACTGCTGCAACTGGTCTTACAGGGAAAAGTAGAGGGAAAGCGTGGACCAGGAAGGCGAAGGATTTCGTGGCTGAAAAATCTACGTACGTGGTTCAACACAACCACTACAAATCTTTTGAGAGCAGCAGTGTGCAAAGTACAGATTGCCATGATGGTCGCCAACATCCGAAACGGATAGGCACTACAAGAAGAAGATGTTCAATTTGCAATTTATACAAATTTTGCAATAAATTGTTTTTGTCTTTGGTTTTATATCTCATTTACTGTATATTGACGATTTATCTAATTTTAGTAAATTGTAGTTGTTATTTGTTGTTGATATTATTTTTCTTTTGACTGTATGTAAACTTTGTCCATAAAATTGTAAAAATTTTCAGTGACAATAAAGTATATTTCTATTCTATTCTATATTCACTTGTTATCTGAGGGTAACATATTTTTCTCGTGTGCACGGGGTTCTGCCGTTTATCCATTTATAAAACGTACTTTTTTCCTTTTAATCATCTCTTGTAGGTCGTCATTGTATTTCTTCAAATATTTATTCTTGTGTTGTTCAATGCCCACCACTTCGTTTGTCAGTTTGTTTATTTTTTCCTTTAGGTATTGATACAGTTCTGTTGCGGTCCAGTCTTCGTTCATCTGTAGCCTATTCTGGTAGAGTGTTTGAATACTAAATCGTTGTTTAAGTTCTACTTTATGCCTCGTATTTGCGATTTTTTGCAAATTTCTTTTGTTTTTTGTTATCTTTCTATATATTTTGTTTAATATGTTTTAATATGTATCTAATTAATCATTTTTTTTTATTTATTTTAGTGCTAAAGTTAAAGGGACAAGTATTGTCAGTAATGTACAGATTTCGAGCCAAGAATAGGGAATGGGTGTGGCTTCGAACCAGCGCGTTCGCTTTCCTGAATCCATACACCGACGACGTGGAATACATAGTGTGTACAAACACGACAGCAAAATCAGTACACACACCCAACGAAGCCCCAACCGAGGCTCCAGAGCAAGTTAGCTACCAACAACCTGGACTAGATTATAGTTTGCAAAGGCGTGATCCTATTTACTCCCACATGCTTCCCACTACCCATATCCAAAATGAGTACCTGCCTATGTCAACCACAACGAGTCCAGATGATTCCCGATACCCAAGACTGCTTGCTGACCCCCAACAGGCTACTAGACCCAGTAGTGTGCAAAATGTTTACTCAACTTACGAACCTACTCCATCTCCCATAGCATACGGATCTCCCTCCCAAGCTAGTGCGAGCAGTAGTAACGCTAGTGTGTTAGCTAGGTAAGAAAATGTAGAAGATCACACGTATTTATATTATTTTCTATTTTTACACTATTTTATTACACCAAACCTACTTCATTTTTTCTCTTGTAACGATTGAACATTCTAAAATTAGGATATCATCATCACTATCTTTACTCTATCCACCGCTGCTCTGAAAAGTTCTATTGAACTGCATTCTAATTAGTCCCTGTCCCTTACATTTTTCAACCATGACACTCTCCTTCTTATACTCCTTCCTCCTCTTATTTTCTCTGCATTATCAATTGTGGCATTTCGTATCGCAGTCATATTCCAAATATGTAGGTTTGATTTCTTTGTTATTATCATAGTCTTTTTATATTCATTTTTAGTCCATACTTGCTTTGCCATTTTTACTGTTTTTTGATGCCATTTGAATTTCCTCCTTTAATACAGTGGCGGCTCGTGGCCTTGGAGACAGGGTCGGCAAGGTTTTTTGTCTCCTCATATAAGTATCCCATCAAACTAAAAGGCTTAAATCATCATAGGAGATTTTGTTGTTTTTTTATTTGATGTACTTGACATTCTCTCTTGTTTCATGGTGTTTCGACAATACGTGTTGATTCTTTTGAGACAAGATAAATCCCGTTTATTTGAGGCAGAAATTGGTGGTAGTGGTGATAAGAAAATTGATGAACAGTTTGTTATAATGAATTGCAGTACTTACTACATAGAATTATACATACATATTTTGTAACTTATCCCACTTTCTGAAAATATTTGGATCGGCATAATTTTTAAGTACCTAACTTGTTATAATAAATATCTTGGAAATTCTTTGGCGAAGGTCACTTTTAAATTTTGAATCGTCAAAGAGGTCAAACATTTGCAAATCTTCAAAATTCGAAAAACGAGTATCTATTTGCATATATTAGTAGATATCCAAAATTTCAAGATATACCTACTCGTTTTTCGAGAGATGTATCATGTTGTTGTCTTTTTTGGGATGGTTCGGAAATATCAAGCGAATCCAAAATGTCACTGCGTATATATTGGAAACTACTATCATTACGAAAATCTCTGAGATTTTGCACCAGCTTTCGTATTCTATTTTTTGACTAAATAATGTCAGTTGACTGATTTTGAACAATAATGAATATCTTGGGCAAACTCTGTCTTAAAAATATTTAAAAGAATATTAAAAGAGTAATTATTTAATAAAGTTCTCAAACCGATTGCTTCACGGATCGAGGTATCGCCAATTTCAAAATCGTCGCCTTTGATACTAAAACTACCAGAGATAATCTGCTTAGATAAAACTAATCGAGATTTAAAATTTCATCGCGTCTGACAAACTGTTCGCTGTTTTATCGAAACAAGTTTGTTCTAAAGCAGTAATCCGTTTAGGCGAGCTAAACTGACAAGAAAAGACGATATTCTTTATTTTTTTTACACGTATCATGCAAAACTAAATTCATTATATGCGCATAATAGTGAGTAAATAAAGCTTGTGATGCAATATGTAGTTTTAACTTTTGACTGGAGACCATTCAATTCACCACACATCACAGCAACGCCGTCATAAGATTGCCCCAGTTTGCCCTACCAATTTATTTTTGATATCAAAAAATTTTAATCTGTTCTTTAAAACACCAAAAATATATTCTGCCTTATTGCTTTTACTCACGTCTCTTAAACCTAAAAACCTCTCATAAATATTACCACGTAACGCGTATCGAACAACAATAATTGATAATTGTGAATGACATGATAATCAGAAGTTTCATCTACTTCCAGCGAAAAGCAAATGGTTTTCTAAATCTCAGATTCAATAACGTTATTAAAAATGTAACTATTTGATTAGGTATATGTATTAGTTCATTCTGTATTACGAATACACTTCGAATCAGAAAGTAAATATTTCTAAAACAATTTCATTATTTTCTCTATAATTACTTTGATTTTTAACAAATGCTTCGATCCATCATGTCCACTAAATGATAATTCCTGACAACTTAAAAAATTACAATATCAATTAAACGACGTAAAACGGCGTGATTATTTTTGACAATTTCTGCCGATGCGATCTGGCGATGCCAAATGAAACACCGACCGGCAGATTTAAATATGCCGTACCTGCCTACGGAGAGAATGTATGTTCGCTTGCTCATCGACTTGTTATTTCGTTGAGTTTTACGCGTAAATCGTCAACCTACGGAGTGCTACGGATGAGTTAGGTACGGCTAGCCGAAAAGTCAGATGAATGGCTCGGATCATTCATTTTTTGAGAAGTCTGTTATGTGCAGGGATCACTTAACGCTCGGATTGATCAAAGCCTTTTAAAAACCATGAATAAAATTTAGTCTGTATTATCTGACAGATTTTTTTTTTACTTCACAGATACAAATATTAAAAAAATCTATCTATATAAATGTGTGGGTCGGCACTGCGGACACTGCCGACCCTGACCGGCCGCCACTGCTTTAATATCTTTAAAAGTTACCCTATATTATATTTTTACTTTCATCTATTCTGTGTTATTCAGCCGTGTGATGGATGACCGAAGTTAACTTTTACGTTTGAGTTAAAGTTAAGATAACTCTCAGGTATAAGATGCCCATAACTATTTAGGTAAAATTCGGTGTGATGTATTCTTCACAGTTATGAGATAGTTATTTTTTCAACGTTATATTAGAAATAACATTTGATGAATAAAGTTTGACGTAACAAAGAGAACCTTATGTAGAAATAGTACAAGTTGGAGTGAGCGCGAGAGATATTTCGGAACATGCTCCAGGATGGGTAGATGACCCTAGACGTAAATTATGGAGACCTACACAGAGGAGAGGAATCGAGATAGGACGACCTTGAAATTTTTGTACACAATTTTGCCTGTTTGCTTGGTTTCTCGCTAGGGCGGCGGTGGCGTAGAAATAGATGCTACTTTTGCATTGGAGTGAATGTGAAAATTTCGAAAATAATTAATTATTCGTAGTTAATATAAGATTATTGGTTTTGGTGGTTAATATTATTTAAATATGAGTGCCAAGAAAGCTTACACTAAAAGAACTTGCTTCGTACCGGGATTTATATCGAGTTATCGTTCCGATAAAAAATTCAAAAGGGAACTTAACGAAGTTAATAAAGACTTTTTATAAAGATTTGTCTTTATGTTATTTATAACGTTCGTGGATTAAACCTATTCGTTTGTATGTTATTTCCTTCGGTGTAAATAAAATTTGTGCCTATTATTGGTTTTTATTTTAACCTGAAAATTATAGTGATAATAGTAGGACGATCTTGAAAGTTTTTCTGTCGAAACAATGCATTTTTTGAGACAAAATATTTCACAAAAATTAACATTAATTTTATAAAAGTCAGACTATCGTCTGCGTAGTTTATAGACATATTTTTATTAACTAAATTTAAACATCTGATAGGTAAGCTTTCAGAATATAGATAAATGAAGTATTAAAAAAAAGCAGTTTAAATTTTGATAAAAAGAATACCTAATTAAAAAAAATTGATCAATAAACTTCAAATTATTTAAATAACTTTTTAAACTTTTTAAAAACAATTACGTACAGTTAAGTCAATTTTTTCAACTAACAAACTTTTTAATATCAGTTACAAAGATATTAAAAAATTAATTTGCCGTTGAAATACCATTGGTATATAAATGTGGCAGTTAGATAATGTGACAAAATATTTCCGCTTCAAAATAAGCTGTCCTACATATTAAAGTAATGACAAATTTAAATTTGATGTCACATCTCCATCTACAATGGTATATAAAGAATACACTTTTTACCACACGTCGATATGTTAAGGTTAAAATAATTTATTTTTGGCATAAAACATATTCAGCTACAATCCACCAATAAATTAATGTCTAATTACGCTAAAAACAAAAATAAAATGAGTTAAATATTAAATAAGTCCATAAGAGCTAATGTATTTGTAGCACCTATTCGAACACTTGCGCCTCTAGCGGCGATTGCTGAAAGTTGAATTAGAGGTTGAAAAGTTAGCCCACAAACGATGCATTGCGTTTCCACTCCTTCTTACAGGTCTCCATAACGTAAATACCCATCGTCGGCCATCGTCGATGACCGAACAGTGCCGAACAGCAAACAGCTGTTCGGGTTCGGTGGTGTTTCAAACGGTAGATAGAAACAGGGTTGTCAGATTGGTGTATTTTCCCACAACTTTGGGGTAATTTGAAAGCGTCTAGGGAAATTTTTCTAAGCAGAAATTGTAGTGGGATTTTTTGGGGGCGGAAAATTATGGGGGATTTTAAGGGGCCATGGTCAATTTTGCGAATGTACATAGAACTGTATATACTCCCATATAATCGAAGACGATATCAACTATTAATTATTTCCAGGGCCCTCGTTGATAAGTAGTATAATTTTGGTTTACTGTTGTCTTCAATTGACTACTAATTTATTAAAATGCGGCAAAAATTTAAATTTGGGGTATTTGAGCTTCAATTTGAGGAAATTTCAGTTTCTAAGTGGTGGATTTATAAAATATCATCTGGCAACTCTGGATAGAAAGCTCAGTAGGCACTTAAAATAAAATTTCAACTTATATCTCTCGATTTGATTTTTGTATAATTTTTAAAATTGTATTACCCTTCTATTCTTAATTATTAAATTATTCTAAATTCACTTGATTTCTGTCTAAAAACAAATCAAAAGATGAACCTAACCTTACATATCCTTACATAACTACAAAGTTATCTCATAACTTGAGGTTTAATGTAGCGTTATAAAGTGACAGTTGATATATCAGATAACTCAAGAACTGTCAAGAAATAACGCAAATAGTTAAGTTAAATTTGATACATCACACCAATTCGAGGATTATAACTTAACTACAGGATAACTTTACGTTAAAGATAACTTCGGTCATCCATCACACGGCTGATTGTCTTTGAACAACTCGTTGATGTTTTGTGCTCATCTCTCAAATTTTTCCTCAGTATTCAACATTAGTTTCCCATTTGTATCATTCAGTATTCCCGGTTTTCATTTTCTATCGTTGTGAGTTAAAGCTTTAATTTTTTGTATGTGCTAAAACTATGTCTTTTCTAGTTTTCTTCTATTTCTGCTCATTGTTCTTTTAACCATTTTTCTTTCGCTTGCTTAATTTTGTATTTTATTTTTTTAACCACGTTTTTGTACATTTGATAATCTTTATTTTCCGTTTCATTAAATCTAAAATTTTATCCGTCATCCAGTGTTTCTTTTTGTATCTGGTTGGTACATAGTACATACATACATAATCTGTTTCTCTTATACCGGATAATGTCCAGGTAATATGTTTGTACATCCCTTTCTTGGGTTGTGTAATCATCATCTATAAGAAATTTTGTTTCTTTCATATGTCTTAACATTTTCTTGTTTTTCATTATTTCTGCCTTATCTTTGGGTGCACATAATTCCACTTTACACATTCTTTTGTTTACCTTGGTTATTTCCTTAATCTCACATTTTGTGTTCAGCAATGTTGTAATTTTATCATCTACTTCTTCTTTCAGGATTTTTATGTTTTTGATAGTTTCGAAGCCAGTTTATTTTGGCACTCCTTTTCCATGTTTCCTATTTTATCTTGCAGAATTTTAATTTGGGATCGCATTTTTTCATTGTCCCTCCTCATATTTTTTATTTCTCCCAAACTCTGCTTCCATTCATTTATCATTTATTTAACAAAAGCTACTAGTTCTTTCCGCTCATTACGCATTTCTTTCATTTCTTATGGACGTTATTTTATCGTTTCTAGCAATTCGTCCATAATTAACTCTTTCAGTAACGCCAATGTCTAATGTAAAATATATTGTCTGTCAATTGGTGCTAAATATACTCGCAATTAGACCTTTGAAAGGGCCTAGTCGGGTAAGATGATGAAAACGGCCCCCCAACTCGATTCGAATTCCATATAGGTCACCGTTTAGATATAGTGAAACTCACTTTCTGAAATTTTTAGCCCCCTAGGTGGTCATGTGACCCACCTAGAGCCTAATTAGGGTTTTTATTTTTTATCTCGGCCGCATCGAGAACCAGCGAAAAACTTTAAATAAAAAAGTTTTGAGTTGTAAAAAGTTCTGCACGAAATTTTTTTTTATTTTTGGAGGGAAATTTAAATTTTAGAACGATTTTAAAATTTTAAATGAGTATAAAAAAATAACTAAGACATTCGTTTCCACGAAAAAAATATATAACGTGTATTTTTGCGTAATGTTTCACCCTGAATTTTTTCAAATTTTTAAAATTGGTGAAACGCACCTTTAACAATAAAAAACCGCATTTTTTCGTTTTTTGATACAATTTTATACATACTTTTTAAAAAAAGGTAACACCGTCACTAGAATAGCTAAAAAACTAAAAAATAATTGGGGTTTGCTTAATAAAAATTTTTTGTCCATTTTCAAGATACAGGGCGTTGAAGAAAACAAAATTTTACACATTTTTCGATTTTGCCGAAACTACGGCAACATTGTAATAAAATTTGGCGAGTTTTAAGAGGTAGTTGTTGTACATTTTTTGACATACAATTAAGAATTTTATATTTATCATTGGCGCGCATAGGGGTAATGGTCTGAACTTTTTAAAGAAAAAAGATAGTATGCCACTGACATATTTCAAATTAACAATAGTTTTTGAATTCCTCGTTCAATTTGCGACAAAAAATCTCTTTCTATTTTTTCATACGACGACGCGCCATTTTTATTCAGAAAATAAAACATCTTAACCCTTACAAAGTATTCGAACTTCTAGTAGTTTCTACATCTACATAAACTCGTACATCCATTATAAAAACTAATTCGAATACTTTGGAAGCGTTAAGATATTTTATTTTTTGCAGCAAAACATCGCGTCGTATGAAAAAATGAGAACATAGTTTTTTATCGCAAATTGAACGAGGAATTAAAAAATGATTGTTAATTTGAAATATGTCAGTGGCGTACTTTCTTTTTTTTTCTTTGAAAAGTTCAGACCATTACCCCTATGCGCGCCAATGATGAATATCAAATCCTTAATTGTATGTCAAAACATGCATAATAACTACCTCTTAAAACCCGCTAAGTTTTATTACAATGTTGCCAGTTGTTTCGGCAAAATCGTAAAAAATGTGTAAAATTTTGTTTTTTTTACGCCCTGTATCTTGAAAATGGATGGCGTTACAAAAAATTTTTATTAAGCAAACCCCAATTATTTTTCAGTTTTTTACCTATTCTAGTGACGGTGTTACCCTTTTTGAAAAATATGTATAAAATTGTATCAAAAAACGAAAAAAAAACCGAAAAAATGCGGTTTTTTATTTTTAAAGGTGCGTTTCACCAATTTTAAAAATTTGAAAAAATTCAGGGTGAAACATTATGCAAAAATACACGTTATATATTTTTTTCGTGGAAACGAATGTCTTAGTTATTTTTTAAACGCTTTTATTTAGTTCAATAGATTGCGTCAAATCTTTGGATGTTAATTTGACTACCTTTTCTTCCATGCAAATGAATGAAAATTTGCAGACATATGCATTCGCGGTGACAATACACGAATAGACAACAAAAAATTTTTGTTTATGTTTATTAATTGTTTAAATAAAAAAAAAACGATTTTAATGGAAAAAGGCCTAAATTCTCTTGTTTTTTACAATGTAGAAACTTGAAACTTTTCCGGATGGTAGCTAATGATATAACCTATACATAATTTCACTTTTTACGTTAATTGTTTACGTTATGCGTCATAAATAAACAATAAAGTTTTAAATTTTGAACACTCATATATTTGTTTATACAGTACGATGCAAGTGAAAGGAATAAATTCGTTATTTCGTAAAAAGGCGACTTGAACCCTGGAATGCTACCTGGGGTACACTTGTACCCCAACCTTGTTTGTAAGTTACACCAATTTGCAGTAGTAGGTGTAGAAAATATGAAAATAAACTTGTGAATAATAATATAATAAAATATTTTTGTATACAAAATATATTCTTAGCATGTTATCTTAAGATTGTTTTTGTCATAAGTTCTTAAAACATACATATATAAATATTTTAGGTCGATTTTATTTGGGGTACCACTGTACCTCGATGTAGCAGATTGGGTTTAGAAAATAAGTGTAGCAATCCAGGGTTAAGGAAAAATCCCGAAAGAGGTGGATTTTATTTTTAAATTACGATATTTTGGCATATATGTCATACTAGTGACGTCATCCTTCTGGGCGCGATGACGTAATCGATGATTTTTTTAAATGAGAATAGGGGACATGCGATAGCTCATTTGAAAGGTCATTCAATTCTTTATTCAGTAATATAAAAATTTATATAACTATTTGTACAGGGTGTCCAAAAACAATTTTTTAATTAAATTATTTGACAAAAAAGAAGAATGTATGTAATTTATTTAACTCAGAATACATTTTACAGTTGCCCGTAAACAGAAAAAAATGTGTATTTCAGAAGTAAACATTGCTTTTCGATTAAATTAAATATTCAAGCCAGCTTCCGCCAGCCACCTACCTCTTGGAAATTTTAACATTTAATTTACGCGAAAAGCAATGATTATTTGTGATATAAACATTTTTGTCTGGTTTCTGACAGCAGTAAAATGTATTTTAATTTAAATTTAATAAGTTACACACATTCTTCTTTTTTTAAACGCTTTTATTTAGTTCAATAGATTGCGTCAAATCTTTGGATGTTAATTTGACTATCTTTTCTTCCATGCAAATGAATGAAAATTTGCAGACATATGCATTCGCGGGAACAATACACGAATAGACAACAAAAAATTTTTGTTTATGTTTATTAATTGTTTAAATAAAAAAAACGATTTTAATGGAAAAATGCCTAAATTCACTTGTTTTTTACAATGCAGAAACTTGAAGCTTTTACGGATTGTAGCTAATGATATATAACCTATACATAATTTCACTTTTTACGTTAATTCTTTACGTTATGCGTCATAAATAAACAATAAAGTTTTAAATTTTGAACACTCATATATTTGTTTATACAGTACGATGCAAATGAAAGGAATAAATTCGTTATTTCGTAAAAAGGCGACTTTAAATTACGATATTTTGGCATATATGTCATACTAGTGACGTCATCCATCTGGGCGCGATGACGTAATCGATGATTTTTTAAAATGAGAATAGGGGACATGCGATAGCCCATTTGAACGGTCATTCAATTCTTTATTCAGTAATATAAAAATGTATATAATTATTTGTACAGGGTGTCCAAAAATAATTTTTTAATTAAATTATTTGACAAAAAAGAAGTATGTATGTAATTTATTATTAAGCACTTTTCTTTAGTTCAATCGTTTGTGTCAAATATTTAGACGTTAATTTGACTGCCTTTTCTTCAATGAAAATGAATGAAAATTTCCAGACATATGCATTCGCAGGAACAATACACGAATAGTCAATAAAAAAATTTTATGTTTATTAATTGTTTAAATAAAAAACACGATTTTAATGGAAAATGCTTAAATTCCCTAGTTTTTTACAATGAAGAAACTTGAAAGTTTTAGAGATTGTATAAACATTTTTGTCTGGTTTCTGACAGCAGTAAAATGTATTTTAATTTAAATTTAATAAGTTACACACATTCTTCTTTTTTTAAACGCTTTTATTTAGTTCAATAGATTGCGTCAAATCTTTGGATGTTAATTTGACTATCTTTTCTTCCATGCAAATGAATGAAAATTTGCAGACATATGCATTCGCGGGAACAATACACGAATAGACAACAAAAAATTTTTGTTTATGTTTATTAATTGTTTAAATAAAAAAAAACGATTTTAATGGAAAAATGCCTAAATTCACTTGTTTTTTACAATGCAGAAACTTGAAGCTATGAACTATACATATGAACTATACATAATTTCACTTTTTACGTTAATTGTTTACATTATGCTTCATAAATAAACAATAGAGATTAAATTTTTTTGCCTATTCCGACTAATTTTCATGTTTGTTAATCATGTTATATTTTATACATATATTTTAATAAACATGATATATTTTAATGTTTGAAAACTGTTAGACTAAAAAGTAAAAAATAAAAAAATATAAAAAAAAATTTTTAGGAAACGCTTTTCTTTAGTTACGAGTGACTAAAATTAAAAATATTATAAAAAAATCAACTAAAAAGCAAGAAATAAAAAAAATTCAAACACATTCGTAAAAGAAAAGCATGGGGCGCATCTTCATCGAATAAACGGTTTTCGCCCCACGCTTTTCTTTAACGAATGTGTTTGAATTTTTTTTATTTCTTGCTTTTTAGTTGATTTTTTTATAATATTTTTAATTTTAGTCACTCGTAACTAAAGAAAAGCGTTTCCTAAAAATTTTTTTTTATATTTTTTTATTTATACTCATTTAAAATTTTAAAATCGTTCTAAAATTTAAATTTCCCGCCAAAAATTAAAAAAAAAATTTTCGTATAGAACTTTTGTTTAAAGTTTTTCGCTAGTTGTGGCTCTTATGTGGTCAGCTGACCCCTATGTTGTCAGATGACCACATAGGGGGCTAAAAATTTCAGAAAGTGAGTTTCACTATATATGCTAAACGGTGACCTATATGGAATTCGAATCGAGTTGGGGGCAGTTTTCATCATCTTACCCGGCTAAGCCCTTTGTATGCAAATTACTATACAGGTCTACTGTAAAATGTGTTGCCTATCGACCTTCGCCAAAAATTACAATTCGACCTTTCGGATGGATAATTTTTACCAATCGACGTCACAACACTTTTTTCTTTACACAATTTGTTAACTTTTCGTTCTTATTCGATAGTTTATTTGATCACTAACACTCACTGATTAGTTTTAATTTTAACTTGTTCCCTAAACCACTTTTGTGTATATTAAATGTCCGAAATTGAGAAGAAAATAGCGGAGCACCTAATTTACAATGTTTATCGATACAGTGGTGTACTGATTGGTATGAGAATTAATTTTTGACTTCATATCCTGGTTAAATTACCATTTTTGTCTATATTTCTGTAGGATATGCGAATGTTAATCTTTGTGTTCTTCTTCTTATTGGCTTTTGTTCTCTTGAACAATCAGCCAGTGCATTTGTTTTTGTTTTTTTTTAGGGCCACTTTCGTGAGTCTGAGATTGTTTCTCATGCCCTATTTTATTGGATCATTCAGATATAGTTAGATTTGTAAAGGTGTGTGCCGTTCAGTGTGTTACATTTAAATGTTAATATTGTCTAGGTTATTTATTTAGAGGTTATAATTTTATACTGTTGAGCTGTAGGAATCTAATAAGGATTTTAATAGTTTTAGGATTAATATCATATAGAAGCATTGGTATGTTGATTGGAGTTTTAATATTAATTTTGATCAGTTCCTGATACACATCGTAGTCTTCTATTTTATTTATTGGGCATGCCAAAAATATGTTTTCTAATGTTTCTACTTGTCCACATTCGCAGTATGGATTATTACGAATGTTGATTTTGTGTAAATGTACTCCTGTCAGGCAGTGACCAGTCCTCATTCTAACTATTGTAGTAATATGACGTCTATCTATGTATGGTATCTTGTGGAACCATGGTTTATTAGGAAAAAATTTTTGTATATTGTTATACCACTTACCTTTATGTTGAAAAGAATTTACCCAATTACTCTGATGCATGGAATATATCTTGTTTTTTAGTAATGGCAGGATATCCAAATTACTTAATTTAATTTTAGCAGGAATATTTAATTCGGCTCCTACTTTTGCCAGTTTGTCCGCTATTTCATTTCCCTCAATATTGTTATGTCCAGGTATCCAGCACAATCTAATATCTTTCCCATATTTATTTAAATTAAATAATTTCTTCTTAACTTCCAAAGCTCTGTAGTCATTTTTAGTGGTTATCATATTGTTATTGATTTTATCTATAGCGCTTTTAGAGTCGGTAAATATTATAGCTATATCAAAGTTTTTTCTTCACAAATCATTAACCCCTTTTGTATAGCGATTATTTCAGCTGTACAGATATTAATAAGTGAAGGAATTTTTTCAGAAAAGGAATAATGTATGCTAGGTATGTGTACTCCTATACCAGTTTTGGCTTCTTCGAGGTTTTGATCTGTTTGTTTTTTGGAGGCATCTGTAAATATTCGTATGTATTATAGTAATGTGAATTTACAAGATTATAATACTCCCAGAGGTTATGGGAGCTGTTTTTTTTTAGTAGTGTTTTTATGATTGGTATATTATAAGTGTATACATTATATTCAGTGGAGTATGTCACTTGTGTTCATTGATGGTAGAAATTTTTCTACTGCTGTTAAGGCTTCGATTAGATAGGTTGGATTTTTTCCCTTCCAATATCCTTGTTGATACCCATGATATCTTTTAAGTCTATTAGCATATTTAGTATTGGGTGGTTTGAAGTTGTACTAATTTTTGCTATGTATTTCATAGCGATCCATTTAAATCTATGGTGTAGATCTATGGTTGCACTTTCTGCTAGAATGACATTAGTGGGTGTAGATCTCATCATACCATGTGATGTTCTTAAAGCTTGGTATTGTGTTCTGTTTAATTTCATAAAGTTTTGTTGAGAGAAATTATTAATTATAGTAGCACCGTAATCTAATTGTGATTGTATTAGGCCATTGTATATTAATTTCAATGTTCTGGGGTCTGATCCCCACCATACTCTACATAGAGCCCTTATTATATTGATGCCCTTTTGAGCTTTGTTTATCATGTTATCTATTTAAACCACCGTTAATCTTTGTGCTATGATTTTAGGTTAACTAAAGGAACCACCACAAGTCCAACTCCAGCAGCGGCGGCTTGGACTTTAAGGCAGCCACAGCAAGCTCCAGATGGCTATCAATACAGCCAGCCCAGTCCACGGTCGCCAGGTCCAACTTACACGCAGTTGAGTGGAGGAAGATCGGGAGCCAGTGCTGCAGCAACGGCTTACCAATGGACTAACTGGCAGAACTCAGCACAAGCCTCAGAAGGAGGTCCCGGATCGTCCGGTTCAGGGCCACCACCTCAGCCGCAACCTCATGAACTTTCAGATATGCTACAGATGCTAGACCAAGGTGGTGCAGCGTCGTTTGAGGACCTCACAATGTTTAATACAACATTCGAGTAGAATAATATATTTTTGTACAAATGAGATTCGAGTGATGAGTAAGCTTGGAAGTACCAGTTTGTAGAGAGTTTGGAACATTATAGTAGAGGATCCGATATATGGTCGACTTGCTTTAATGGATAAAAGGTCGACCTTATATCGTATCTTCAGACTATTAATTTAGGCAAACGATTAACAATATTTGTTATTTAAGTAGACTTATCGTGAGAATTGGCTTGTTGTAAACTAAAAGAAGGCTATTAAACTACATAATTTAATCTTTCTAACTTGTTCGTTCACCGCAATTCTGACAATTCTATTAATAAGGCCTTGTAAGGCTTCTTTCCTTTATATCTTTACCAGCCATCTTTCATCAACACTCTCATTTAGAGCATATGCACAATTTTCTTCTTATTCCATTCTGAAAGTCCAAAACATCAAATAAATGATTTATTTTATAATTTGTGGTTTATAAAATAGAACCAAATATTTGATAACATATGAGATTCCGTAAATATCACTATTAGTTCACGTGATATCTGTTCGACATTTTCCGTAGAACTCTTTTTTTTTTAATCACTTCGGTAGGTATTGTCCGTTTGAAAATTATTGTGCTATCAATAATTTTCAAATGGATAATACCTTGTATTAATAATCACGATATGCACCAGTCGCAAACCTTGTGCTTAATTTTTTATTTAACAAAATCTGAAAAAATCTACAATTTTTGCTTTTTGCGCCCTTATTTTCACCTATAACTCGAGAGATATTGTTCTTACAAAAAAATTATATGAGGTATAATTTTCTTTGTTCAGTTTTACATAATATTTGGCTAGCTGTATATTGAAAATTGTTTATTGTTTAACACATTCGCGGACACGCTGTCATTTTATACACGTATTCTTATGGATTAAATGACTTCATATGCAGTCATGACCGCGAATGTGTTAAAAAATAGTAATAATTGGGAAAAAAGTGCAAAAAATGGAGTTTCTCCTATAAATTTTTTTGACTCATTAAACATAACTTAGTCTTCGTATTTTGCCCAGAAAAACTTTGTAATACTACTAAAACATGTGCTAAATTTTTTTTAGGATAGGTTTAATACTTTTTGCATAATAATTTTGCAATCGAGCGCCCGCAAAAATTGCAAATTTTCAAAATTAAGCTGGACCCAAAATAAGCACTTTAAATTTCCGATTTTTTTAACTTAAGAAACGATCTAGCATTCAAATGAACTGAAAATTTAAATCGGTCAAATAAAAATGCCTAGGGATTTTTTTTTAAGTTGTAAACAATTTTTTGGCTTATTTCTCTTGAGTTATAGGTGAAAATATGGACCCAAAAAAACCAAATATTGATTTTTCAGATTTTATTAAAGTATAGAATATCGTGGCTGCGCAACCCGAGAGAATGGTTTGGATGTACATCAAATGAACTTTTCATAGCAGCCGTCTCTAAAATTCGAATAGCTATGATGATTGCTGACCTCCGTCGCGGAGATGGCATTTAAAGAAGAAAGAAGATTAAAGTAAAATTAAGCACACGGTTTGGGATTGGCACATATCATGATTATTTATATAAGTTACATCCTTATAAGTGATTCCAGTAAAAAAATAGCCTCCCTATGGTCTGCTTTTCGACAGATCCCGCCTGAACTGTAGCTGTATTCGCGGAGTAAATCCTGCACTTACCCAGAGGGAGAACGTCTGCGCATTACAAAATTGGGCATGCGCTGACGTCGTATTTTTAGGTACGATTAATTACCATGATATAATGAAACCGAAGATATGACACCACGCAGCTCCTGTCAAATGTCAAGTGACGCCAATACGTGACGATCCCGACATTTTTGTCATTTGTTGTTGTTTGTTTCTGCTATTTATATACAGGTTGTAAGCCTCAACGATTGTTTTATAGATAAATACCAAAAAAACAGTGGGATATATTTCTGAGACTGAGATGTAATGCTTGAACTCTGATACTTCACCCATGATAATATTCTAACTGAATATTACTTAGTATATTAAATATTAAACAATGTTTCAATATACAGTTGTTATTATGTACACTTTCAATAAATTGTGATCATTCTTAATGTGCTGAAATGAAAATCTATATTTGATAAATTGTCTAATTTTAGTTTCAGCTGAGTATTCCTTGTTGAAGACAATACATTTCTGCGTCTTGTTGTGCACTACTTGATGTAATAACACTTGAATGAGATAATTCTGGTTGACTTTCAAGTGGTAATCAAAACTTGGCGTCTATTACACAAATACCACGTGTGAATTCAACTGACACTGACAGTTGACGGTTCGGGTCCCTGTAATTAATCGCTCCTGAATTTTTTCCTCCGAACATTTAATGCGCAGGCGTTCTCCCTCTGAATAAGTTCAGAATTTGCTCCGCGAATACACCTTTTATTAAAAACGTAAGATTTCTACACGTTTGGCAGTCTTTTGAGCAATATTCGAATTGGTACTTCCTGGATTAATCATTCTCCGATCAATGTAAAGTGAAACCATATGATATAAGTGACACTTAGTGGGGTAAGTGAAGCGTGTGTGTCTTATTTAACCAGGGTTGTTGAAGAACTGAACTAAACAGCTCAACTCAACATAAACTTCGGTGAATCAACGAGACTCGTTTGTTATTTCTAACTGTTGTGACGTCCAAAATTGTATAGCTTAAGATTTGGCAAACTGCTATATTACTCTTAATTCAGATGCCTGCACACTGGTCGCAATTTTCTATCAACTATCGTATTTAAGTATTACATTTTATGTTTGTGAAAAATCGAGTAGAATTTTATTTTCCTTGCAAATGCTTTAGCCAAAATTAGAATAATTATAACTATTTTTATAATTTTATTTATTAAGCGATGTAACTAATTGTTAAAGATGGAAATACTGGTACTGAATTAATTTTAATGTTCACTAAACGTTTTAAATTTTTTAGTTTGTAGTTATTTCATATTATATCGAAGATTACTTTGCTTCCATCGTAAAAGCTTGCATTTTTATGTTTTCCTCCATGATTTGTAGTTTTACTACTATTTCTTTCAACATTTAATGTTTTATTGTAGTATTTTTACATTTTCGCTCTTTTATCTTCGTGTGATTTCAGTATTTAATTCAGCTGTGTATGTTACATAAGGGAAAGTGGGGGAATGGTACGCACTTAAGCAGACATCGATTCTGTTGTAAATTCTTTAAATCTATCATAACGGCTAGTATGTTACAGTAAGCTCTAATTATTCTACTTTGAATATTTAAAATAGGTTCTAGAGAAAATAGGTACTAAAAGCAGAAATAGGTACTAAAATAGGTACTAAAGCAGAATATTAAAAACGAAAAGTGACTTTGCGCACGATTCCCCATCCGTGAGGGTAATCATGCGCACGGATAGGTAAATGGTGCGCACTGAATAATGTTTTTATAAAATTCTTTAAATATCGTTCTTTTCTGTTTTCCAGCAAATGCAACATGTCCCTAGGTGCAGCTGGTTTTCTGGTGGTGGAATGAAACTTAATTTTATATCATATAATTTGTCTTCATCGATAATATCTGACAAATCAGAGTCTGTTACATCAGACTACTCAGGTGTTAGCTCCTTTTGCACTCTCTTCTTGTTTGTTTGCTTTCAAGTTTTTTTCTGTCTGCGAGATATCTAGAGATTTTTTAACAAATCATTTTTGAACAGTTGCCTTTCTTGCTGGTTTCTGTCCCTCCTTTCTTTTGAGATTCACGCCCCTTAATCATCTTTTTTCCTTGGCGTTCTCCAATTTTATCTTCATTGGTGAGCTTGTAAGATTTTTCGATTTTTCGAGATTTTCTTTTAATTTCTGGTTTAACTCGTGATAGATCAACATGGGTGGAATATAATTTTCTCCAGCACTCATGCAATAAACTGCCATGATAGTTCTTCCACCAACAGACAGAGCCTACATTTGTAGCTCCTTTAGGTACATAAACCCGTTCGTCGTTTTCTTGAAGTCGATCTTGAATGTCGAAAGCTTTTATCGTTTCATTTATTTTTTTGCCGTCATTTCTGGCTGCATACTTTGTTTGCTGCATATTTTGTAAATCTTCGTTAGTAAATGTAAGAATCATAGATTTTCTAGTGTAGTTTTGTGGCCTCTGGAAAGGAAAATGGTAACTTTATTATTTACCACTTCACTGTTCGTGGGGGAATCATGCGCACTCCTGCGCACTATTACCCCCTTTACGCCTTAAATAGCAAACATCATCAATAAAGTCACCTTGTTCAGCTGTTCTTAAGAAATTATAACATGGTTTTAGATTGTGTAGTACGAGCTTTAATATTTCTTTGAGATCTTTAATTTTTTTTTGTTAGTGGTTTGCTTGTTGTCCATAACTACTGATTCAACTCTATATCTTGAACGATTTCTGCAGTCTACCTTTTTTTTCTTTTTTCTTTATTTACTATCTGTCCGTTTCTTCTGTTGTGTCTGGTTTGCTGGCATACATGCAATGGTTAATAAGTTATTATTCAAAATGTTTATAAGCAAAAATCGATATGTTTTGCAAAATAATTTTGCAAATTTTAAAATTGATTTTCTTCATTTTTTCTAATAGTATTGATAGCATAAACATATTTCATAAGTTACCCGTAAAATCACTGTAACTTCATTATTTTCTGACTTATATTGTTGCCAAAAAATTTAATTTGTAATTTTTAAACTATTTGACAGATCGCTTTGAAATTTTGAACATACTTTAAGCACCACAAGATCCAACATTCCATGTTAAATGCCTGGCTCATTTTGTAATTTTCTAAGCAACAAATAAGGATAGGTACATTAAAAAAACAATATTTTGAAGGAAAAAAGCGAAAATTAGCCGTTTTTTGGCCGTATTTTATAAATAACTAATTAAGTCAAAAAATCGACTGCAGGAAACATATTGGTTCTTGTTATAGAGCTCCATATTACTCAAAATAGCTTATTTGTCTGGTCGGGTCAGTGTCACGAGAAAAATCGTTATTTTCCTGGACTAAAAATGTAAGCTTTTTAACCAAATCGAACCAATATACGCACCTGTGTGTAGCCATCTCATTCTTAATATTGTGAAGTAGTCTGTATACTCAGTTTTATAATTTTTTATGAAAAAATACGTAACTATTTTACAAATAGCACCATGCATCTTAAAAAGTAAATTCAGTACTGAATAAATCATCCATTTATCATTCTCTATTACATTTATTAGATGCACAGTATGTTCATTTCTCTGGAAGTTGCCCACCCAACTTTTCCGGGGGGTTAATATGTTATTATTCGTTTTTTTTTTGTAGAGTTATTTGAGAGTTCAGGGTCTTTTTAAAAACTAATGTTTTCTTTTTACTGTTCAATGTATGTACAGTCAAGCCAGCTGTACTATAATGTTCAGTTTTAAATATTTGATGGACTAAACCTAATAAAAAACATTATTTAACTAAGCTGATAGATTTAAAGGTACTGAATTTATAATTTATACATTTATAGTATTGTAGTTAATAAGACTCAACACGCCTTGTTTTAATTGAAATAGGCAAATTTTTAAACAAATAGTGAATTCAACATATCACCAGTTCTTGTCTTTCAGTTAGTTTTAAGTCCTATCTTGCTTCTTAGAAAAAGCTTTATTTTATCTGCCGCAAATTGCAAAATAGACGTTAATATTTATGTAGACAGCTTTGTCAGTCATTAATTTACAATCGAAGTGAATTTTTGTAACATTTTTTGCCCTAAATTATATGGAAACACAATTTATGCCCCGATTTTTTGGTTTTTTGCTTCTTTTATAAAGTGTCTTTGAAAATATGTAGCATTTTTCATTACCTTAGAAGTACTAAATGGCATCATGACCGTATCAACCGCATACCTCATACTAGCGTCTGAATTTTGTATAGTATTCCACTTATATGTATATTTTGTATCATTGCATCAGCGAGAAACATAAAAATAGTGTAAATAAACTCAGTCTTGCTCATTTCGTTCCTTTTTTCGGGATTTTTCCACTCCGTTAAGAACATATTGTAACAGTATTATCTGTATAACTTTTATCTAATATTTATTTTTTCATTACCTTATTCTCTTACATCCTTTCTTTCAATATAGTACTTTTTCAACACCATTAACTTCTCTTTTGTCCCCTTTCTCTCTTACTGAAACTCTTATTCATATTTTCCACTTACGAGGGTCATTTGTAAAAAAGGTTTCCTATGAAAGAGTGCGACATGCTCGGGGAAATCTGGCAATACTGCCTTACACATCAACGCTCCCTCTCTCTTACCCCACCCCTTTCGTCTCGATGCATTGCTCAGTGTCGGCCTATCAGCCTTCGAAGATGGAAGTCCCGGTCACTGTTATCGTCATTGTGAAATTCATGCTGTGGATACGTTTTTTTAAATGCAAAATGGATTTCACTTATTCTTCTAATCTTCAGTTAATCAAAGTTTATAAAAGTGTATATATGTTCAACATGTTCGCAAATGGTGTAGAGAATTCAGTAAAGGTCGAACGGAAGTTCGCGATGAAACTGAAGGCCTTCCGCTCCGATCTTTTGCGATATTTTCCGACCGTTTGCGAAAATGTTGATCAAATATGCACTTTTACCCATAAACTTCGATTAACTGACGATGAATGTCTTTCTTTCTTCTTCTTTTTGTATAGATATGACTCTGTCTGTTTTTTCAGTGTGCCTCCAGTAAGTTGTCGTTCCATCGTTTTCGTGGTCTTTCTACTGATCGTCTTCCTATGGGGAACCGTCTCGTTATCTTTACTACTCTATTTGTTGTCATTCGGCTTATGTGGTTATTCTATTCTACTCTTCTATGTTTTACCCAGTTAATGTTGTTCACCTTGCATCTCCGTCGTATATCTGTACTTCCAGCTCTGTCCCATAGAATCGTACCATCGATTTTTCGAAGCGTTTTCATCACCGCTGTCTCGAGCAATCTTTTTGCCCTCTCTGTGTCAGGTGGTGTTTCTGTCGCGTATGTCATTACAGTAAAACCTCCGTTAACCGAAACCTTTTTAACCGAAACATCGTTTAACCGAAATGGCGGACAGTTTCATTAATTTCGTTAATAAAAAGTAAATTAAAAAAAAAAAAATAAAATTAAGGAAAATTAACATGTAAGTGTTTTTTAACGAAATCTTATGTTCTTTTGTGTTTTCCTTTGACAACGATGTTTTGCAGCTATATCTCTCCAATACTATGTAATTTGATAGAAGAAGACAAAAAACAATGTTATTTTTAACCGAAATTCTTGTTATACGAAATATCATCTCCCCCAATTATTTCGGTTAACGAAGGTTATTTGTTCTGATGACTGTTTTGTAAATTCTGCCTTTCATTTCTTTTCCGATATTTTATTTCTCCATATTGTGTCATTCAGGCAACCTGCGGCTCTGTTTGCTCTATTCACTTGATCTTCCAATTCTGTTTCTAGCTTTCCGTAGCTAGATAGTGTGATGCCTAGATATTTAAACTCCATCACTTGTTCTATTATCTGACCTTCCAGCTCCAATTTACGTTTTATTGTATTTGCTCGTATAACCATAGATAAATAATATAGTATTACCCTTAGACAAGGAAAAAAGAGAGGACGGGTAACACCCATTTAACACACACGTTCCAAAAGTGAAGCCAGTTTTTGGTTTGTTTGTCACCAGAAACATGGCGGTCACGTCAAAAATAACAATGGGTTGCCAGTGGTGGGTGTTCGTTGAAGGTTAAAATTTCATAAAAAATAAAGTAAATTATCATCTAAAATTCGTAATAAAAACATATGTATGTATTGAAACATATGTACGTAATATGAGCAACTTAATAAAACATTTACCGTACACAAATTCTTCATTTTAAATACATTTCATGTTTTTATTTTAAATACTCAATGCATAACAATACCCCAAAGATACGTCGATGATCAAAATCCCTGGTGTCAGTTTGGCTTCACTTTTGGTCATAGGATTACTCGTCCTCTCTCTTTCCTTGTCTAAGGTATTACCGGATAGATAGGCAACTCACTGTAAAAATTTGGTTCCTTACGCCATTTTCGTCCGATGTGTTAACTAATCACCATTTGGCGGGAAATTCAAATGGACAAGCATTAATTTTATCCGTTTAGCGCCTCTTGCGGACAATTTCGTTACTAATTAAAATATCTTCTTATTTTACAAGAAATAATCTCACCTATATTATTAAAATAAAATACCACAACTTGCTAAGCTTGTTAAAGTATTTTATTTAAATAATATCTAAGTAATACTCATAAATTATTCGGAATTCTCAAGTTACAAAATATGTTATTTTTGCTGTCAAATTTAGCAAGGAAAAGGGATATAAAAAAGTTAGACAATGTTTTTCTCAATATAGGTACGTGTATTTATTTGTTGTTTCAGATAAAACAGTTATAAACTAATTACTATTTACCTATGCATTTTTCTAACTTTTCTATGATTTGTACACAACAATAATAAACCATGCTTAGTTTTTTTATTAACACAACACCAAAGTTCTTTCGTAACTAAAACAAAACTACACTTTACAGACGAAGGATAAGGAACCAACTTAAATTGAAATTACTAAGAATAAATCGTTAAAGATAAAGATAATACAATAAAAACTGTAAACTAATAGAAAATTATTTGCACATAACTCTAACTCTAACTGTCATTACTTTTGACAGAATTGAAATTGCCGAGTTAAGCCTCGTTTGATTATTTTATTTTGTGACATTCAGGTATGGTGTTAACATAAATGATTGGTTAAAGTCTTGGTGAGCGAGATAGGCTGTCATTTCTCTTTATTTAGCTGATCGGTGTGGAAGTGGTGGGGGAAATTCCCCAATTTTTCCATATAAGATTCCGGGGCATGCTTATAACCATGCATTTTGTCCCTTTTTTAAATTAACATGTTATTTTCTGGCAGTTACGTTAAATTGGTGCAGCATACGTTGTAAATCATCTTCACTTTCAGAGATTAGTATTGCATCGTCTGCACAGCAGATTATTTTAAGTTGATCAGGTTGAACAATAAAGGACTCAAGGCTTATTCCATTGTCAGCTTCAATTGGTCAGTTAGTTCATCTTCTACTTTTACTTTTATTGTGTTGTTCTGGTAGATGTTTTCGACCGTTTTAATTATTCCTAGAGGTACTTCTCTTGATTATAACAAATAGATAACGTTGTTTAATTTGACCCTGTCAATCCATGATGAATGTCAATACGTGAAATCCATTTTGCATTTAGATTACAGTACAGCACCTCCACTATGTGCTTATACGTATTTCGGAATAGCCGTTTCCTCATCGGAGCACCTGGGTTAGTTACCTGGGAGAGTTAATGTGTTAGGCAGTATTGCCAGATTTCTCTCAGCAGGTCGCACTCTTTGTCATCGGCGTACGGAATCTTTTTTTAAGAATGTCCCCGAATGTCCAATAAATTATGCATTTAAATTGTGGCATTTATAATTTTAATTGATATTTTGCATTTTGTGGTCGTACATACTTAGTAATAATATTGAGATATGTGGTGTTATTTCACTCATTTTATCCATACAGATATTAAACCGCCTTGTGCTTTGCAATGTGGTACAAACTGATATACACTGTGTGAAGTACAATTCCTACTATTAGCAATGTTTCAGTTTGATTTTTTATAACTTGACAGTCAATATTTTTGTAGATTTTTAATTTATACTTTTTCTGTAAAAAAATAAAGCACATTTATTATATCGTTTTGAAGGATTTTAGAAAATTTAAATAATTATATTTTATTGCTATTAAAAAGTCAATAAATTCTTTTAAGAATTATATTTTTTGTTTTATTTTCTAGATCCCATATTTACCATTTTTAATATTTTTAAGATTTGGCCAAAATACAGCAGAAAATCGAAAGGCTAGCTCATGAAAAAATTTTGGAATAAATTTTTTTGTTGAAAATCTACGTTTTTTGAATTTATAGGATTCGTTAAAGGACAAGCAATTGCGGAGAGGAGACCGTTCATAAAAAATGACGTATTAATATTATTTATCGAGAATTTTCCATTTTTAATGTTTTTAAGAATTGGCCAAAATCCAGCAGGAAATCGAAAGGTAGCCCATGAAAATTTTTTGGAAAAAAATTTTTTGTTGAAAAGCTACGTTTTTTTGAGTTTATACCGTTCCGTATATACAAAGTGGCCCAAAAGCCTGGAAACGGCCAATTGTCTCGTAAATTGCTAGTCATAATTGTACAAAATTTGAGGTACACCTATTTTCGGATACGGAGATTCCATATTTGATATTTGCAGTGTTGCCAGATTTGCCGTTTCTCTTATATTATTAGTAACTTTGGTTTTTCAAATTCATCACCCTGTATATTCAGTCATTATTGGAATCTCCTAATCAATACGAGTTCAACCATATGTAACACTTATGATTTTATGTAGTCTGGAAGGTCTTAAATACAATTCAATCTTAAATACAATCAATCTCAAATTTTGTACAATTGTATCTAGCAATTTACGAGATAACTGGCCGTTTCCAGACTTTTGGGCCACTCTGTATAATTCCCGTCAAGGGAAAAGCAACACTGCGAAAACGTGACAGTTCACAAAAAATTACGTATTGCCAATATTTATCGAGAATTTACCATTTTTAACATTTTCAAGATTTCGCAAAAATCTGGCAGAAAATCGAAAGGCCCATGAAAATTTTTTGGAATAAATTTTTTTGTTGAAAATCTACGTTTTTTTGAGTTTATACGATTTGTCAAGGGAAAAGCAACTGCAGAAACGCGACGGTTCATAAAAAGCGACCTATTGCCCTTACTTATCGAGAATTTACCATTTTTGTCTTTAAGATTTTGGAAAACTCCGGCAGAAAATCAATAATTGAAAAATTTTACGGGATTTGTTCCTCATTCCAGACTCAGTATTATCTTATATATTTGATTAGTCAGAATAGCACCTCCACATTTAATAAGTTCCGTGAGTATAAGTACCATCATTTTCTGGAGATCTATTATTTTTTAGGTGTTTTATTAATACGTCATTTTTATATCATTTCATTACTATGAATACTGGCTGCACCTACATTGGATCCGTATTTCTCCGATCCGATCCGACGTCGGATTAAAAACAAACTCGAGGTATTAAAGCGTAGTGCGTAGTATTAAAGCGTAAATCGTCCGATATCGGATCGGGCTTCCCACTGCAGTGTAGATATACCTTGAGTTTATTTTCAATCCGACGTCGGATCGGATCGGAGAAGTATCTACGGATCCAATGAAGGTGTTCACTTAGACGCCATTTTTTATGAACTACCTCGTCTCCGCAAATGCTTTTCCCCTTGATGAAACGTATAAATAACAAAAAACGTAGTTTTTTTATAAAAAAATTATTCCATCAGTTTTTCATGGGCCTTTCGATTTTATACTGTATTTTTGAGAAATTTTAAAAACACTAAAAATATCCAGTAATAATAGATATATCCATAGAATTGATCCAAATACAGCATTACTCCTCATAACCTTGTTTCCCTTTTTTTTATTTCAATCCGGAATAGCTGATTGGAGAAGAAACACTCAACAACGAAGAGAATGTTATGAACCACGAACATGCGAACAATAGCCTATGTTCTATATATCACTGTAAAATTATCTAATGAAGAAGTGAGAGAGCTATGTGACATCCAAGAAGTAGTACGATTTTCAAGAAATAGAAGAAGAGCATGAGGAGACTATGTTAGCATAACAGGAGGAACGAGGAAACATAATTTTATAAGAACCAATAAATGTTATGAAAACCCTTTTGAGCTTAAACAATAGCCCCTAGTAACCTAGTAACACAATAACTTCTTCCTTATTTTTTTTAGTTTGGAAAAAACTCATTTTATTTGCAGATCTTAGAATAAAATATAGACAAATATAGAAATCGTGAACTCACAGAAATTGTCAAGAAACGTAAAACATCTTATTGTGGACACATATCTATATTTAGACACGACACACGACAGGTATAACTTCTTTCAGCTTATTATAGAAGAGAAAATAGAAGGCCGACGCGGCCCAGGTAGACGACAGATGACCTGGCTGTGCAACATCAAAGAATGGACAGGATTAGACTTTCAAAGTTTAATAAGAAAACTCCAAAATAGAGAACATTTGCAGAAGTTATCGCGAACCTCCGCTAAGAAGATGGCACCTAAAAGAGAAAAGAATAATCTCCACCTTGCTCTATGGTGTTGAAGCATGGACAATGACAGAAGCAACACAAAAAAGAATCCAAGGATTCGAACTCTAGTGTTACCGTAAAATGCTCAGAATATCCTACATGAGCTATACGACAAATGCGGAAGTCCTGCGGAGGATTAATAAGGAAAGAAGAGCAAAGGCGAATTTACACTTATTCACTTTAGATTTACACTGCGGATGATACATGAATAGTGAAAGTGTAGACTGAAAGGCCAGCAATTTACATTTTCACTGACGGAATTCGTTTCAGTCTTTTCAAAATGGCGAATACGATTGTAAGTGTCGGCGTGGAGTTAATAAGTAAAGCATTACTAGAAGAATGTCGAAAATTAGAAAAAAATCAGAAGGAGTTTGCCTCTTTAAACCAAAATAAACGAAGAGAATAGACATCAGCGCTTCCTGATCCACTCTTTTCTCACTTCCTAATTTTTGCTAACTCTGGACAATAGCGAGTGTGGATAGTTTTGATTTTGGATTTTATGTCGCCTATATTTTTAATCCAGGTAATGTAGCTCTTTTAATACAAACCGGTATGCATTTTCACGGATGTTTATTTTATGGTAGTCCTCAGATTGAATATTCCACAGGCACTCATGATTACGATATATTTCTAGAAATATATGCATATGTTCGTCTTTCGATTTAAAAGCCATTTTATGTATAAAAAAATTATTCAAGTGCGTTTTGATGGCATGCAATGTTCAATGATCAGAAAAAAAAACAAGCTTACACCTTACACTAGGGGTTCACGGTGGATGAATCATCCAGCCAGTTCATCGAAAGTAGGAAGACGTTCTAATTTGTTCACTGTTTACTTTGGATGTGCATCTTGGATGAAATGTAGATAAAGAGTATGTTTAAGACCGCGTCCCACCATCAAATAATTTGATCAAACTGGTTTGAGCAAACTGAAAGTGACAGTTAGTGACGTCACATCCTGAGTGTTCATTGTGGATAATAATGAAAAATTTTAATTTTAAATAAAGTACAAACAAGTTAGACAACTCAATACAAAAAATTTGATCAAACTAGACTGATAGTGAGAGCACAGATTTTTAGAATTTCAAAAAAACTGCAATTGTGACGTCACTTTGACGTACTTCCTCAAGTACGTCAAGTTTGCTCAAACTGTTTGATCAAATTATTTGATGGTGAGACGCGGCCTTTATACCTTTCATTGCGGATGAATCATCCGCAATGTACATCTAAAGTGAATAAGTGTAGATTCGCCTTTATCCTTAAGGCGAATTTAGACTTATTCACTTTAGATGTACACTGTGGATGATAGATGAATAGTGAAAGTGTAGATTGAAAAGGTCATCAATTTACATTTTCACTGACGGAATTCGTTTCAAAGTCTTTTCAAAATGGCGAATACGATAATTGTAAGTGTCAACGTGGAGTTAATAAGTAAAGCATTACTAGAAGAATGTTGAAAATTAGAAGAAAATCAGGAGTCTACCTCTTTAAACCAAAATAAACGAGGAGTATAAGGCCCAAACCAGACGGGCCACTCTGCAGCGCTACTCTGTGGATCCACAAAGCAGCTTCCGATGATTTACCGTGGGTTCTTATGTATAGTGGCCGACGAACCACGAACCCCAGACGAGTGAGTGTAGCCGGCCACAGTCGCTGAGCTTCACTGCTAGCGGCGTCCACTAGTGGCAAACGCCATTCAGACGGACCACTTTTGTAGCTGCCGCAGATGTTTACGATAATTTATAGGGTGAGCACCTACAATGAATTTCGATTCGGAACGGTTTTTGATTGAAGTGCAAAACAGACCGGATATAATATGTGATACAAGAAACCGAGGGCATATTTATAGGGCATTAAAAGGAAAACCGTGGGATGTCATCTTTGAATTATTTGTTTCTGATTTTAAAGAAGGTAGCCCTATCGAAAAGAATAAATTCCATAAGCAATGTTTTCTCTGTTTATATTTACCTACATTTTATTATACATTGGATGCATTTGAACTGAACAAAACAAATAGGTACTCACAATCTTGTTTGTTTATTTCTGCTAAATAGTGGGGTCCCATCCTAGGTCAAAAAAGATTTTATTGTTTGTTGTTGAAAACAAACGATATCAGTCAACAGGGGGTCGCAAGCTAACATGACTTTCACTTTCACTCGGTTGTCAGGTTGTATCAACAGAACCTATTTTACTTCAAATCAGGCCCGAGGCACTACATAATTTTCGGGCCCCTAAATATAATTTAATAATAATATTAATTAAGTTAATTAGTTAATATTGATATCAAATTTTTTAATTGTTCTAAGACCTTCTTCTTCTTCTTAACGTGCCCTATTAAGTCCTCTTGACGTTGGCGATTAACATGGCGAAACTGTCTCTGTCTCGAGCTATTCTAAATAGTTGTTCTGCTTTCTTTATTCCTGTCCATTCCCGGATATTCTTCAACCAAGAGGCCTGCTTTCTACCAATTTCTCTGCGTCCTTCGATTTTACCCATCGTAATAAGTTGAAGAATATTATACCGGTCTCCCCTTACTACGTGTCCCAAATATACCATCTTTCTATATTTGATGTTATCAAGCAGCTCGCGGGCAGCATTGGCTCTCTTAAGGACTGCCACACTTGTCAAAGTAGCCGTCCATGGTATTTTCAGTGTACGTCTGTGCAGCCACATTTCAAAGGCCTCCAAACGATTAATGGTCGATATTTTTAATGTCCATGCTTCGACAACATACAAGAGGACTGATCAAATGTAACATTTAATCATGCGCTTTCGAAGTTTAAGTTGCAAGTTATCATTACAAAAGAATGACCTCATTTTTAAAAATGTCGTGCGGGCTATCTCGGTTCTACATTTTATCTCTTTATCTGGATCTAGTTGTTCAGTAATATGGCAACCAAGATATTTAAAACTTGGTACTCTTTGAATTATATGACCATCAACATATAACTGTGAATCTTGATGGGCCAAACGGCTAAATACCATGTATTTTGTTTTTGAACAGTTTATGTTTAGGCCAAACTCTCTTCCCACTGTGTCAATGGCATTTAAAAGGTGTTGTAATCTATTCATATCATCACTTAAATTAACTGTATCGTCTGCATATCTGATTGTATTTATCAGAATTCCATTAACTTTCACACCCCATTCCAAAATATGGAGCGCTTCCTTAAATATTCTATCTGAATATAAATTGAATAACAGTGGGGACAGTATACAATCCTGTCTGACACCTCTTTGTATTTTGCATATTTCTGTTGATTTTCTTTTTATGCAAGCTGTCGCTGTTTGACGCCAGTATAATTTTTCTATGATTCGTACATCTTGACTATCAACTCCTTAATTCTTTAATATTTCAATTAATTTGTGATGTTGTACTCAATCAAAGGCCTTCTCATAGTCAATAAATACATCAAATACGTCTTTCTGAAGCCAAATTGTGTTTCATCCTGGTCTTCTTCACATTTATCTCTGATTCTAGTGTGGATGATACGTAGAAAGATTTTCAAAGTGTGGCTCATGTGGTTCTAAGACCACAGTTGACAAATCTAAAAATTTATCTTGTTTTATTGCCATAAAAATTTTTTGATGATCTTTCCGGGCCCCAATAAAATGCGGGCCCGAGGCAGGTGCCTCACTGGCCTAGTGGTAAAATAGGCCCTGTGTATCAAACTATTTTACGCCTGTAAGATACCAGATGTACTGGTTGATTTTTATGTGCTTCTTTCTGTGATATAGCTGTTTTTGTCTGGTTCTTCTTAATTCCATTTATGGAGTTTATTGGTCTATTTTCAAAAGCGTTGAAATTTTATAAAATATTTAAAACTCTGGACATTACAAACACTGATTTTGACGAACACACCTTTTTAAAAAAATATTAGCCGGCAAGTTTTTAATCATTTGATTAAACTTACTGTTTTTTCTCATCCATTACATTAAACGCCGCACCCTTCCAAACGATCCACTTCACAGCGTAGTCTCCGGCGCTAGAAAATCGTCTGTTTCAGCCACTCTGTGGATTCACAGAGTAGCGCTGCAGAGTGGCCCGTCTGGATTGGACCTAAAGATCAGCGCTTCCCGATCCACTCTTTTCTCACTTCCTAATTTCTGCTAACTTTGAACAATAGTGGGTGTGAATAGTTTTGATTTTATGTCACCTATGTTTAATCCACACAAATGTAGCTCTTTTAGTACAGACCGGCATGCATTTTCACGGATGTTTATTTTATGGTAGTCCTCAGATTTATTATTCCACAGACTATCATGATTACGATATACCTACTTCTAGAAATATATGCATATGTTCGTCTTTCCACTGAAAATCTATTTTACATATCAAAAAAATTATTCAACTGCGTTTTGATGACATGGCATGTTCTTAGGATCCAAAAAAACAAATTTACACATTACACTAGTGGTTCACTGTGGATGAAGCACCCAACCGGTTCATCCAAAGTAGGAACACCTTCTACTTTGTTCTTGTTCACTATTCACTGTTCACTTTGGATGTGCAGCTTGGATGAAATGTAGATGAAGAGTAGGTATGTTTATACCTTTCATTGCGGATGAATCATTCGCAGCGTACATCTAAAGTGAATAATCTAAATTCGCCTTTATAATAAAAGAACGGAAAACACAATATTTTAGTCACATCGTAAGAAATCAAAAGTATGAACTGCTCCAATTTATAATCGAAGGCAGGGCCCCCGTAAGAGGTACAGGCGCCTGTGTTCAAAAAAGGATTTTGGCGCCCCTTAAGGCATTTTGGATCATGTTCTTTATTTATTTTTTGAAGGTGGGTAGGTGCTTGAAATAAACCAGAAAACTGAACTTTAGAATGTGAGTTTCACTCCTTCTCGGGGGTGAAAAAACATACGTTTAAAAAAGTCCGGAATTGGATAAAATAACTAATTTTAAATAACTTTTCTTCTATAAAGATTTTTCTCTGTCAATACTTTTCGATAGTTTTCGAGTAAATTTATGTTCATTTTGCAACAAAAAAAAAACAAGTTAGAGGGATTTTCGCAAATAACTCAAAAAGTAAGTAATTTATAAAAAAATATAGCTTATAAAAAAGTGAAAAAAATGGTGTAAGTACCTATGTATAAGGTCTGCAGACCCAGTAGAAGCAGAGTTGTAGCTGATGAAAAGGAGGTTCTTATTCGTCAAATTACAAATATTTCAACGTAAAATAACCAAAAAATCAAGCACTTATCAGGGAAAACTCATTACAATTTTTTTAAAGTGTTTAAAAGAACCTACATTTTTTAACATCAAAAGTAAGTAAGTTAAAAATAATGTTGGTCCCTTTTTTTGGTAAAAAAATCAAGTAAACCACCCCCTAATTAGCATCCCAATGAAATTAATCGTTACCGCTTCACCACAAGTTACTTTACTTATGTATTGTTTATATGATCTGAAGTTTCATCGGTTCAAAGTGCTTATTTTTAAAAGGGCGAAAGGGCTGAACGAGTCACTAATCATGAGTGTATGCAAAATTTAAACAGCCATATCTTCCAATTTTTGTCTTACAGGAAAAGAAAACATCCAGAATATCCAGAAAAGCAAAATCTACATTTTTTACTGCGTAAGATTTTTGGTATCACTTATTAATTTTAAAGTTATTTGGAAAAATAAATTTTTTTAAGATTAAAAAAAAATTACTTTAAAACCAAATTTTTTCAAAAATGAGCACTTTAAACCGATGAAACTTACAGATCATATAAATAAAGCTTTTCTTATACATTTTAAAGAAGTTGTAATGAGTTTTCCCCGAAAAGTGCTTAATTTTTTGGTTATTTCACGTTGAATATTCGATTTGGAATTTGACGAATAAGAACCTACTTTTCATTAGCTACAACTCTGCTTTCTACTAGGTTTTGCAGACTTGATATTATTATATAAATTATTTTTTTCACTTTCTTGTAAGCTATATTTTTGCTAAGAGTATTTTTTCGATAAAATAATTAGTTTTTAATTGCGAAAAACCGTCTAAAAACGGGTTTTTTTTGTTGAAAAATGAACATACTCACTCGCAAATAACTCAAAAAGAATTGACTTAGTGAAAATCTCTATACAACAAAAGTTGCTTAGAATTAGTCAGTTTATCCAATTCCGGACTTATTTTGAACGAATGTTTTCTCACCCCCGAGAATACCCCCAGGTGTATGAAAAATTTTATGTCAATATAAGCGGTTCTTTAAAATTTACAACAAAACCGTGAGTAAATGGACTATTATTAGTAGGCTAAAATATCAAAATGAAACAGACAGAATAAAAGCATAACAAAATAAACTAAAATGCCTGACTACCTGAATATACTAATAAAATTTCGTGTGTGTTTAAACTGAATCCTATTTAATGTCTCAACTTTTATTTTAAAATTAATTTTGGTTTTTTTTGTTTCTTTGCTTTTTTTGCAATTTTTGACCCCGGGTTTTGGCGCCCCTAAAGGATGGCGCCCGTGTGCATTGCATACTTTGCACATATGGTAGCGGGGGCCCTGATCGAAAGCAAAATCAATAGCAAAAGACGACCAAGATGAAGACGCGCAACTCTTGAAAAACCTACGACAATGGACGAATATGACCTCCATAGAACTATTTATGGCGACTGCAAATAAGATTAAATGGGCAAATGTAATGGCCAACGTCCTTAAAGATAAGGCACCATAGTTATCCATAGGTATTTTTTTTATACCTACCTACTTTTTCTACATAAATATTTAATAGAAAATATTGTATCGAAAGTATTAAAATTATTATTTACTTTATCTCGGTAAAACCTCTATCTCTATAAAACATTTATTTACAGTAGAACCCCGATTATCCGGGTGCTGATTATCCGTGCTGCGGATTATCCGTGCTATGATTTTCTATTACTCAAGTTGCGTTTTTGAGATTTTATCAAAATAGCGTCATCGTAAATCACTTGAGGGAAACGCTATATGACGAAAGAGAGACTCATAATGAAAGATTTATTTTTTTTGTTATTTTTTATGGTAGGTACTATGTATGTGTATACGTACATATGTATTATACATAAGAAATACATGTTCGGATTATCCGTGCTTTTCAATTATCCGTGCCACCCTTCGGTCCCGACAAGCACGGATAATCGGGGTTCTACTGTATTATTCACTCGTCGTCATTCACTCCATCTAAAACGACTGTGTGCTCGCCTCATCTATGTGCTCGCTTTCGTATTAGAATAGCAGAAATGGCAAAGATTCGGAGTCACTCGATAGGCCAGGGCTTCCCAAACTTATTCGTACTGTGGCGCCCTTGGGACATTGCTATTTTTTTGCGACGCCCCAATAATGCTTACCAATTTTAGTACTAGCCTAGTAACAGGTTATAGTTATAACAAAAACATCATTTGAACATTTATAATTTTTATTAGAAATTAAGAACGAAATAAAAACAGGCACAACAATAAAAAGGGATATTTATTTATGTAACTGGCTGGTTAATGTGAGGGATGTGCTTGCTTTTTTGAGCACAGCTTATGAAACCGGGGATCCAGTTTGGAAATTGCCACTCTCATTTTTCTTTCTAAGTAGTTTATGTTTAACCTGAACTGGTTTTTAATTACTACAACTGCAGAAAAGCCCGTTTCGCACAAGTACGAAGTCGCAAATGGTAATAAAACCTTTAATGCAGCAGTGCTAATGGCATGATATTCATGAGAAATTGAGCTCCAAAATTCAAACAGTTTGTCCTTGTCGTATTGAAGCTTTAGGCTGGAATCACAGGACAATTCTGTCAGTTGTTCTTTTTCATCTGTTGAAAGTGTCGATGGTGTGGATGACTGGAAAGGGTTTCTGACCCAGTCATATTGCTTCAGATTTTCGGGAAAATAATTCTCCAAAGTGTTCGCTCAATGATAACATGTGTTGTGTAAACATATTTTCTAAAGAGGGATCGAGGATTTCTATCGATTTTTCTTGTAGAATACCTTGTAAAGCAGGGAAACAGTCAATTTCTTGATCTTATAATTTTCTCTTCCTTAAGAGCCATATAATTTTTTGAATAATTTCGGATAATTCAAGGGCCAATAGACTTGATGTTATATTTTTTATTTGATTTATTTATTAATACATATGTTTTATACTCATTTAAAATCAAATAAATATATTTTCTGTATTAAAAGTCCGCGCTGACACACGACGCCCCTGGGACAACGCCGCGACGCCCCAGGGCGTCGCGACGCACAGTTTGGGAAGCCCTGCGATAGGCATTATACTTTGGACACGCCCACAAAATGTTCTCCCATCAGCAACACTGTGACGAGCTCCTCGTCATCGTCGCTCTACCGGCTCATTGCAGTTTCCTGTCGATCTACCGACCGGTTATAGTTTGCTTGTTTTCTAGTTTAGCATCGTTTGACACTTTGATGACAGATGGCGCCGGAAGTTAATACAAAAATAAGAATATTATTTAAATAAAATACAAATTAACTGTATACAAATAAAATGTATTTATTACGGTGAAATAATATCATAATTATTATAAAATAGCATTATATCTAAAAGACTTACAATTTTATTATTTTATCCTTGAACATTACTACAATTTAGGGAAGCCATCATTGTGTGGGCGTGTCCAAAGTATTAGGAGAGAGATTGACGTAGCGGATGCACACGAAATTGATCGACCTCCTTGCGTTTCTGCTATCCTGCGTAAAAAAGCTGAAATTCTAAATGTTTGCTTGTGGATTCCATTAAAACTTTGAGCGTTTGATGCAGTGTTTGATGACAGTCGTCCGTCAGTCGGCGATGGTAGTTAATAAAAAAATGAATATAATGTTTAAATAAGATACAAATAAATGTTGAAACTATATTTATTACGTTGAATTACAATTTTGTGAGGCCTCTATCCTCTATTTTATGGGCCTCTAAAAAATATTATAGGCTAACACTTGGAATTATTGAAGTTAGCATGAAATGAAATAGCAATAGCTAATTTTAATGTTTGAGTGTTCTTCGGACGTTTTTCTGTTTTTCTTGTTCTACTGTTCATGTTCATGTTCATATCAACATCAACGAATAATATAAACATTATAAACGCAAAACTTGCAGATTACAATAAAATTGAGTTTAATCAAATTTTATGTCAAATTTTAACAATGAATAAATATATAAAACAAACAATTTTATCAATAATAATATCCTATCTTTAGCAGGAAATTTTTAATACATATAAATGATTCTGATGTACTAAATAATTTTTTTATGCTTTATCAAAATAAGAAATTACACTTTTAACTACTAGCAACACCTATCAATGAAGGTACCAAGTTTTACCGTGAGTTAAAACCAAGTATCTTTTTGTATCTACCATACAGAGTCCTTTTTCATTACTTTACGGGCTCTTTAGACGTTGATTGATAAATACGGAGTGCGACTGTTTGCGCCATCTACGCGGTAATGGATAGACGAATTGAACCAGCGAAACAGAAATCTCTAAAGGGCCGGTAAAGTAGTGAAAAAGGGATATGTATGGTAGTTGGTTTTAACTCACGATAAAACTTGGTACCTTTACTGATAGGTGGTGCTAGTAGTTAAAAGTGTAATTTCTTATTAATTAATATTTTGATGAAGCATAAATAATTAATTGTTTATTTCGTCAGAATCATTATATTAAAAATTTCCTGCTAAAGATAGGATATTATTATTGATAAAATTAATCAAAAAATTGTTTTAAGGGTGGACCCCAAAATCTCAACTGTAATCATAAACAATGATGATAGAGAGAAGAGCTGATGGACCTAGAATTGGATTATCTTCATGCGCTTCTGGGATCCTGTTACTAAATCTGGCAGATATGAAATACCCGCAGTAAAGAAGGTACCTGTTAAGAATCTCCTAAGTAGTTTTTAGATATCATAAGAATTAAACAACGCAACGATTAAACCTTTATTGGTGTTCGTCTCAATATGTATAAAATGTGACATTCCTTGTTTTCCACTGTAGGGGAAGGACGTCGAAGATGACGCACCTAAGCAAAATACATTTTATTTAAGGGTAAAAAATATTTAAGCTAACTTTGAATGCTACGAGCCTGTAATTGGGACATTTCTATAACCAATTTCTAGGATTATTTTTAAATTCAATAAAAGGAAGTATTTTTTATGCGGCTTTAAAAAAAACGCTTTTGCGCCATCTTACCTTCCACCGAGGGAAAGATGACGCACAGTCATGGTGAAGATGGCGCATGTAGGTATCTATATTAAAAGCGCAAGTGATATGAAAAGAAAATTTATTTTTTAATACTGAAAGTAAGAAAATGTAAACAAAGCTTTTTTAACATATTAACAAAAGTCACAAATGTAGTTTTCGGGACTTTTGGCTCCACTGCATTCTTTATGCACCCATTGTCCACAACTTGTGCATCTGAACCATGTTTCCGTCTTTTTGCCGAAGTCTCCACATAATATGCAGATATCAGTTTCACCTCCCTCGTTGATTATGTCATCCAACTCATCGTCATTGCAAAGACCTTCTTCATCAAAATCGCTTTCTTCAGTATCGCTATCCTCCAAGATTTTTTTGTTTATTTTTTGTTTGATTATTTTTTGTACTTTGGCTTTCCCTTTATTTTTATTTAGTTTTAATCCTGCATCATTAACCAATACTTGTCTGGTTACTTTTTTCTTTCCTTCTTCCGACTTCGCCAGTTTTTCTTTTTTTTTATTCTCTTTTTCTTCTAAGAATTCTTTTAAAGGGGTGCTTGTTAGAATTTCAGAATGTTGCTTTTGTCGTCCATATTTTCTTTTAATTTTTTTTATTGGGCAAAGGAACTGGAGAAATAAGTGAAAGAGAAATATGTGGACGTTTGGTTATTTCATTTTGTTTTGTGGGGGTTGTGTGACGACTTTCAGGAGACTGTCGGCTGGTTGATGGACGTGGTAATTCTGGTTCTCTTATAGATGGTGTTGTTATTAGTGGAGGTGTTCCCTGAGGTGCAGGTTCAGGAGAAACATCTCTATCCAAGCTATCATTGTTTAAATTATCAGCAGGAAAAAAGTCATCTTCTGTGAACTTATCAGAGTTTAACGGAAAAATTCCGCACGTTCCGAAACCAGAAACGGCCTTATCAATATTTGCCACCTGATCATATGCTAACTTAAAAATCTCGGCGACATCATATGGAGTAATTTTATCTTCAAACTCTGAGTTGCTGATCTTAGATTTTAGAAAGGAATTGCAATGGCGACCATACGCATATTTTAATGCAGAAAAAAAATGACACATCAAGAGGTTGTAATTTGTGGGATGTGTGGGGTGGAATACTAACCATTATAATCCCATTCTCTTTGCAGTAATTATAAATATCCAGTGAAATATGGCTCGAGTGATTATCTAATACTAACAGCACGGGATTATCTGGACTAGACAGGACTTTTTTTTGGAAATGCTTCAGCCATAATAAAAACATAGACGTATTACTCCATCCATTATCCGTGCAGTTGTAAATCGCACCGCTTGGTCCATTTTTCTGAAGCTGTGGGCTCATCCTCTTCCTGGGAAATATAAATAATGGAGGTATGTAGTTACCGGAGGCACTGAACGCTGAACGCCATTATTACCGTGATATTCTTCCCTCGTTCCCACGAAGAAATGATTCCAAACTGCTTTACTCCTTTGGGTCCAAGTCTTTTACATGATTCTTTAGGAACCGTAGATATACCGGTTTCATCAACATTGTAAATGCGATCTGGCAGAAATTTATATTTTTCTTGCACTGTTTCCAAATTTTTAAAAAAGCGGTCTACTTCTATTTTATTGAAGGCTGTTATTCTATTAATGCTTGTAGCTTCTGGCTTTCTCAAGGAAATTTGAGGATTTCGTTTTATGAATCCTAGATACCAGTCTTTTCCAGCCATTTGTTTATTCTTATTAAAATTGTGTTTAATTTCATTGCGTTCTGCATAAGCAAATGCCATGGTTCTCAGCTCTATGCAAGTGATACCAAAAAATAAATTGGCCAGCTTGAGAACATGATCTAGTATCTCCTTTTCATGATGTGCCGAAAACAATGGGGCTCTACCAAGAGACTCTGATTTGACTTCCTTTAATAAATTTTTAACCTTAAGTTTTCTCCTCAATGTAGCTTCTGGTATTGAAAATGCCCTTGCCACTTTCCGAATTTTACGACCATCTCTACAAATTGCATTCAATGCTGCATTAAGAGCTGCTGCAGAAAATGATCCTCTCTGTGTTTTTCGTATACATTTTCCCATTTCTAAAAAAGAAAAAGATGCCTCAAAATGCAAAATAGACACTAAATAATAAATATTCTATACTCCATTGTTATTTAAGGTAATGAACTGAAAAGGCAAAGATGACGCACTATAACAGCAAAGATGACGCAGTCTGCGTCAACTTAGCCTGTTCAGCATAACCTACAAAAAATGGTTATCAAAATTATCCATCATCAAATATTTAACAGATAAATCCTCGCTAACTGAAAATAAATATCACCTACTCCCATGAATATGAAGAAAATCCAATGGAACCATTTTTAAACAACTTACCATTAATATTCGCAGTGTCAAAAATAACAAGAAATCAACGTGTATCGCGTTACTCTGCCTCACAGATACTAAACAGTACGAAAGCTGACCGATGAAGTTTTAAAGTAATAGTAGTTTCTAAAGGAGGGCGCCACGGGTATAGAAACTGAATTTAGTGAAGTACTTGATAAAATACAGAGGTGCGTCATCTTAGACGCTGCGTCATCTTCTCCGTCCTTCCCCTACTCTTCAATTATTACAGGGTTATAAAAAGACCCAAAGAAGTCCAAATGTTCTCTTATGGGTATATTTTGAAAAGGGAATTTGGGACAAGCAGGTCTTTTGCGCTAAAAGAAGATGTGTAGAAGATAACTTTTTGGAGTTAATTCTTCTTGTTCAAGTGGCTATTAACATGGAAATTCTGATCTCGCTTACGGCACTTCTGTATAGTTCGACCGATGTGAGCCCGAACCACTTCCGTAGATTTTGGAGCCACGTTCTATTTTCCCCTGGATAATCAATTGCAGTCCACGGTACTTATCGTGTCTCAATATGTGGCCTAGATATTCAAGTTTTTTTGTTTAATCGTGTTCACTATTTCTTTCTCTTTTCCGATTCTGTGGATTACCTCTATGTTGGTGACATGTTCGGTCCAGGATATACGAAGAATGCGTCGATACAACCACATTTCGAATGCTTCTAGTTTTTTCGTGAACGTCTTTGTCAGCGTCCAGGCCTCCACACCATATAGCAACGGCGGATCCAGCAACCTTGCAAGGAGGGGGCAATGAAATACAAATTTTCTCGACACTCGCGTACGCAGGATTCTTTTTCGGTATGGGCTGTTACTTTATTTTTCTTCATGTACCATGTCCTTTCAGAACGTTGGTTACTATCATAGCTATCTTAATTTTATTCACTTCCACCCTAAATCAACCACGAAGTGCTTTTTTGACCTGAACTGCGTTTGCCTTCTATTTTCACTTGCATAATATTTTGTAGCAACCTATATTTGAAACTTCTCATTACATGTCCAAAACACTCCACTTTTCTCTTCTTGATGCCTCAATGATACTTAATGATACATAATTCTTGATGATACATAATCTCAGTAGTCTTGCTGAGACGTTCTAGTATTGTGGAGTTTCGAATCTTCTTCATCCAAGATACTTTTAAAATTCTTCTATAGAACCACATTTCGAAAGCCTCAAGGCGATTTAGGTAAGTAGATCGATTTTATTCACAGTCCAAGACTCGACACCATATCTACAGTAAGACCGAGAACACGGACTTTGGAGAAGGAATTCTGTTTAATGTTTCATTCCGTTATTCAGTTGTCAACTGGGCACAAAACTCACTATTCATTTTCAATCGTAATTATCTCTTTCTTAAAAAAAGACGACACCAGGCGAAGTGTCAAGGAGGGGGCAATTGACCCCATTGACCCTCCCTTGGATCCGCGCCTGCCATATAGTAAGACCGGAAAAGTGTAGCATTTAACTAGACCCCAGCAAACAGACCGACGTGTTAATTACGTGAATTTTGGGTACATTTGTCACCAATATACGTAAATTGCTTACGTGAATTTCACGTGAAAATTTGGTTGGAATGTCACATTGAAAATACATCTTTAAATTACGTGAATAACTCGTCTTCAATAGACGTGTTATTTACCTTAAATAGCAATAAAATGTTTCGGGAAAATTATGTTGCAAATACGTGTTGATTAACGTTTCTTTTAGGGAATGTATATATTAGTAGGGTGAAAGATACGTCCTCGGTTCACGTAAATAATTCGACCTTAATTAACTTATGAATCACGTAATTATTATCCTCATATGATATAAATAAAACAAGCATATAAAGTATTAACAATGTATTTATTTAGTAGAATTTAGAGACTTTAAAACATTTGTCTTGTATAATTATTATACAAGATAATGAACCAAAAATGGTACCGACCTAAAGAGACATTAAAAAATTTGCCAACACAAAACACAACACAGGCAGAACCTATTTTACTTAAAATCAGGCCCGATAGGCACTACATAATTTTCGAGCCCCTAAATATAATGGAATAATAATATTAATTAAGTTAATTAGTTAATAGTGATATCAAATTTTTTAATTGTTTTTAAGACCTTTTTCTTCTTAACGTGCCCTATCAAGTCCTCTTGACGTTGGCGATTGACATGGCGAAACTGTCTCTGTCTCGAGCTATTCTAAATAGTTGTTCTGCTTTCTTTATTCCTGTCCACTCCCGGATATTCTTCAACCAAGAGGCCTGCTTTCTACCAATTCCTCTGCGTCCTTCAATTTTACCCATCATAATAAGTTGAAGAATATTATACCGGTCTCCCCTTACTACTTATCTTTCTATATTTGATGTTATTAAGCAGCTCGCGGGCAGCATTTGCTCACTTAAGGACTGCCACACTTGTCAGAGTAGCCGTCCATGGTATTTTCAGTGTACGTTTGTGCAGCCACATTTCAAAGGCCTCCAAACGATTAATGGTCGATATTTTTAATGTCCATGCTTCGACACCATACAAGAGGACTGACCGACTTTAATCATGCGCTTTCGAAGTTTAAGTTGCAAGTTATCATTACAGAAGAATGACCTCATTTTTTAAAATGTCGCGCGGGCTATCTCGATTCTACATTTTATCTCTTTATCTGGATCTAGTTGTTCAGTAATATGGCAACCAATATATTTAAAACTGGGTACTCTTTGAATTATATGACCATCAACATATAACTGTGAATATTGATGGGCCAAACGGCTAAATACCATGTATTTTGTTTTTGAACAGTTTATGTTTAGGCCAAACTCTCTTCCCACTGTGTCAATGGCATTTAAAAGGTGTTGTAATGTATTCATATCATCACTTAAAATAACTGTATCGTCTGCATATCTGATTGTATTTATCAGAATTCCATTAACTTTCACACCCCATTCCAAAATATGGAGCGCTTCTTTAAATATTCTATCTGAATATAAATTGAATAACAGTGGGGACAGTATACAACCCTGTCTGACACCTCTTTGTATTTTGCATATTTCTGTTAATTTTCTTTTTATGCAAGCTGTCGCTGATTGACACCAGTATAATTTTTCTATGATTCGTACATCTTGACTATCAACTCCTTAATCCTTTAATATTTTAATTAATTTGTGATGTTGTACTCGATCAAAGGCCTTCTCATAGTCAATAAATACAGCAAATACGTATCTCCTTTGATCTCGGTATTTCTGCAATAATACATTTAGCGCATAGAGTGCGACCCGGGTTCCCAGTCCATTTCTGAAGCCAAATTGTGTTTCATCCTCGCCTTCTTCACATTTATCTCTGATTCTAGTGTGGATGATACGTAGAAAGATTTTCAAAGTGTGGCTCATGTGGTTCTGAGACCACAGTTGACAAATTTGAAAATTTATCTTGTTTTATTGCAATAAAAATTTTTTGATGATCTTTCCGGGCCCCATTAAAATGCGGGTCCGAGGCAGGTGCCTCACTGGCCTAGTGGTAAAATAGGCCCTGAACACAGGTCACTTTTTATTTCGAGGAGGACACTTCAACACTTTCTTGTTTTTTCTAATTGCATCATCGGCACTTCAACCCTCGAGCAGTGAGGTAAATGTTAATACGAAAGACATTATTATAAATAAACCCGCCTAAAATAAAACGAGGGAAATAAAGCTCTTCACGTTTCACTTTTTGTTGTGAGAAATGTGAGAAGCTGATATTAGAGGTTATGATCATCGATTATAAAAATCGATTATTTTTAAATTACAGTTAAACTATTCTACTTACTTTAAATTAGTATTACGTATTTTCTTTTTGTTTTTAAATTTCTTCTACTATTAACTAATTGGTCTTACTAAAAATCTATTTTAATACCAGAATAATATAAAAAAAGAATCCTATCGAAACGTATCTATTATTCGATAAATCGATTAATTTAGTTTTCGAACCATCTATTATGTTAGTCACGTATCGTGGTCACGTGATAGTATTTAAAGGAGGAGAAAGGCTTGGTAGACGTTATCACCGCGCGCGATTTGAAAATTAGACTCAACATCATTTTAGCTCCTGTGATATTTTTAAAGAAAAAAATAGCAAAAATAGCTTCAAATCAAGGTTGGATTGAAATAGTTATGCTAAATGATTTTAAAAGCGAAATCATAAACTTTTTGTTTAAATATTGGTATTATTTACATTACTTTTACGTGAAATACATCTAATTTTTCGACGTCCATAAAATACAGTGACTAAAATTCAAGCGATACGTATTTAACCAACACACCGTTTTAAAATTTTGTTTTCCAAAATATTTCTCAAAATTTAACCAAAGGAAGTTATTTCTGTTTCGTGATTATTACGTGAAATAAACGTACCTTTGCGATGTAACCGACATTCACACCTATTATAAAAAACATGTAGGTACTATATTTGTCATTATGATTTTATATTATTCTAATGTCAAACATGTATAAAGGAAGCACTAATATATAGGTGAATGATTTGGCACTGAAATACGTTTTTTTCACGTCATAAATCACCGAGTTACGTATTCGTTGAAATTTGCCGTAAATTTAACGTAATCATCACGTAACTGGGCTCAAACCTGTTTGCTGGGACGTAGTTTTAGGGGAAGAGACAAATCCTTGCTTGGAGTTGTTTAGGAGAGGAAATTATAGGGAAATATAGGGGAGATATGCCTGAGACGGCATACTGGCTGAGATGGCATATCACGCGTTTTTCTTAAACTGTTTTAAATTTGGTGCCTAGTGTGACCGTTTTCAGTTTCTCAAGTTATCAGAATTTGTCAACATTGCTGAACTTACGCATGTTAGTTTTATTTTGACAGCAGTAGCCTTTGGAATGTTTAATAAGTAGGACAATATATTTATTGGCTTTTTTTGTATCACATTGTAATTCGCGAGTCTTTACACCTAAATTAAGTTTTTAAATTTTGTGATGTTCTTTTACCTTATGCCTATCACGCCTGTATCGATTAATATCTTAAAAATGTGCTTAAGAAAAATTAGGTTAAAAAACGGTCTGATTGCAATGCTGCCTGAGATGGTATAGTAAGTAGGTGGATTAGATGGCATATAGGTATGCCATCTCACCCTTATGTGTTTTTACACTGCATTAATTTTGTTATATGATTGGAGTTTATCGTTACAATTATGGGTCGTTTTAAGAGGATTTCGAACCGAAAAATCGATTCCGTCGACGTTGAAACAAGTAACGAGGAAGATGCTGCTTGCATTTTTTGTAATGGCCTCTTTTCATTATCTCGTTCTCGAGAAACCTGACTAAGATGCCAAATTTGTGGCAAGTGGTCATATTCCGAATGTGCCGGTGTACCCAAGACTGCAAAAAATTTATTTGTGACTTATGTCGAGATTAGTGCCTTTATTTCAAGGGTATGCCATCTTAGGCCGCACCTACATTGGATCCGATTTTCTCCGATCAGATCAGATCCGACGTCGGCCGACGTCGGAATAGAAAATAAACCCATAGTATTAAATGGGGGTGCCTACATTGGATCCGTTTTTCTCCGATCCGATCAGATCAGATCAGATCCGACGTCGGCCGACGTCGGAATAAAAAATAAACCCATAGTATTAAATGGGAGTGCCTACATTGGATCCGTTTTTCTCCGATCCGATCAGATCAGATCAGATCCGATATCGGCCGACGTCGGGAGTAGCTTCTCCTATTCTCATCGAGAAGTGTTTGGTTTCATTCCGATTGGTTGCAAGTTGAGTTGCAATTTTAGTTGCAAGTTGGTTGCAAGTTGGTTGCAAATTGGTTGCAAGATGGTTGCAAGATGGTTGCAAGTTGGTTGCAAACTGGTTGCAAACTGGTTGCAAACTGGTTGCAAAATGGTTGCGAACTGGTTGCAAACTGGTTTCAAACCGGTTTCAAACTGGTTGCAAGTTGGGGGTTGCAAGCTAACATGTTTAAATATATTCAATTCATCATCTCCTTAACACATCTTCATCGGAACTCATTGTCCGTGGTCGGTGGTCGGAAGATTACTGAACCAATGTAGGCACCCTCGCCGGAAAACCGGTCTGATCGGATCTGATCTGATCGGAGAAAGACGGATCCAATGTAGGCACCACCTGTCGGATCGGATCGGATCTGATCTGATCTGATCGGAGAAAATCGGATCCAATGTAGGTGTGCACTTACCCACATGCATGTGGGTGAGATGGCACATGTAATACTTTACAATTAATTTTTTCAGAAAAAAACTATAATATGTACATTGTTCAAAAATAATCTTATATTTATGTAAACGGTCCTAGCACTGACTTTGATTTTTATTACATGTATAACTCTATCGATTATCGATTACAAAACATTTAAAAAAAAGTATGCCTTCTCAGGCATATCACCCCTAAGTATCTACACACACAAAAATGGTACATTCTCAATGAATAGGTAATAGTAGATAATAGGTACGTCATTTTTTATGAACAACACTAACCAAATAAAACAACAAAATAATCTTTCAAAGCATAGTGCTGAATATTACTACTATGTAGGTAGGTACACGAATTAAAATAAGAACAGTTGAATTGACAGAAAAGATGTGTATAAATCACCAGAGAAGATATAATAAGAACAGAGGAAATACATATTATGGAACATATTGGAAGTAGAATGCTCGATTACAAAAACGTTGGAAAACAGAGCCCTGCAGTGGTACGGGCATGTATAAAGAATGCCAGAGGCCAGAGCACAGGTGGTCGAAAAGAATATTGGACCCGCCGTAAAGAAGACGGAGAGGAAGACCTGCTATGAAATGGAAAAAGTAAATGGTCAGGGCCGTAACTACGATATTGGGGGCCCCGGGGCAAATGTGATCAGCGGGCCCTACCGTGGGGTCTGGGGGGTCCGGAAAAATGCTTGATATTTAACCCCTTGAAAAGGGAGCGTTCAAGTATTACGTAACGCGGTTTTTGAAGCTTTTTGACCTCCCTTCCCCCCTACGTAGCGCAGCTTAATGGGGCGTTCACGTAATACGTAACGCAATCTTTAAAGATTTTAACCCCCCCCCCCCCCCCAACTTGCGTTACGTAATACTTGAACGCTCCCAAACTCATTTTAATGCATTTCATGACTGAAGTTTCTTGTACCTACATAATATTGCTATTTTAGTTGACCAACACAAAAACTTTTAAAATCACCTTATTTTAAGTCAAATAATTTGGCAAGTACCATCTTTCTGTTTTATGCAAGTACAGAGTGGTACCTCGATATACGAGCGCCATAATATACGAGTGTTTTGAGATACGAGCCGCCGAGCGAGCGATGTATTGCTTTGAGATGAGAGCAAAATTTGAGATACGAGGAACCGTTTTTTATTAAAATTCGCCTGTTTTTGACTACCTACTTCTAACTTGAAGGAGGTGATAAAGGGTATAATGCCAGCTAAGGGCGTTACAATAATTTCCAAGCTCCGGACCTCTCTCCATGAAAAGATGGAGAAACTACTGATGGTGTGGGTGACAGAGAAGCAGCATCAGGAGGAACCTTAACAAAAAGCATTATATGTGAGAAGGCACGAGCGATTTATGAAAGGGAACAAACCTTTTTGGACAGTTTTTTAAACGAGCTGCAGATGAAAATGAGCAAAGTGTGACGAAAAAAGCGAAGACAAATAACGAAAATTAAGCGCTTGACATTTTTCTTATTTAAAAACACTTAACAAATACAACTAAAGTGTTTTTTTTTTGGTACTGGAACGGATTAATGACATTTCAGTTAATTTCAATGGGGAAAATTGCTTTGACATACGAGCAATTTGACATACGAGCAAGGTTACGGAACGAATTACCCTCGTATGTCGAGGTACCACTGTACATTGTTCGGCTACAATGTGGTTCCTTTCACGTACCAATATGTGGCCTGGGGTAAATTGGTTAAGACAATATAGCTGGGACGGGGGGCCCATATTCCGGTTGCATTTTAGTTTTTATTTTGCCAAAATGACTAGTTTTCTCAGTAACATTTTATATCTTTACGAAAGGTCTCGGGGGCCCCAGCTTAGCCCGGGCCTCCTTTTCCAATTGCATTTTAGGTTTTATTACGCCAAAATAACTAATTTCCTAGGTAATAATTTAAATTTTTTTGTTAGGATCTCGGGGGCGCCAGCTTAGCCCCCTCAATTTTATGTTGAGGTCTAGGGTGCATCTGTAAGGTCTTTTTAAAATTGTGTCATTTGAAACTATTTCGTTGGGATCGGCTTTTAAAATACATATTTTTCTTTTCCTCGTTAAAATCTATGCACGGCCAACCAAACGAGGGCCCCTGCGGGGCCCCTCTTGGCCGAGGGTCCCGGGGCACTGCCCCGGTTGCCCCAATGGTAGTTACGGCCCTGTAAATGGTAAATAGGAAATGCTATAATAGATAGAGACCTCAGAGAAGGTGGCTGGGAGAATAGAGGACTATGGAGGATGAAATCAGCGATCTTATAATGGAAAAAAGCCAAAAACATAAGAAGAATATTGTTATTTTATTTACCATTAGTTGAACCGGTAATTACAAATCCAAATGACATCTTAAGCCAGGAATAAATTCATTTAACTGAGATTGTTTTCTGAGAAACCTGAGATTCCTTTAATTAATTTAATAAATATTTTAATTATTTAATTTATACAATAGTGCAATAATTTATTTAGAGTGAACATCAGTAATAAAAAATTTATAAACGTCAAAAAATTAGACATCAATTAACAAAAAAACTTTTAATTGTTAATTAGATTCTATACATTTTAAATAAAAATATTGAGTAATGGAAATTATAAAAGAAAACTGCACTATTTAATTTATTTTGCGACGAGCCTTATTTTCAATGGTGCTGCTAATCAGTATTTTATTTTATATACTTGTCCAATTGAGTTCGTAAGAACCAATTTTTCAATTTGAATATAAATGAAAGTAATATGTGGTGTACAAGTATAAAACAATAACACGTTGTGAAGACAGATACTTTTAATTTTATAACACATCGGACCGTTTTTTGAAAAAAAAGGAACGATGTTCAGCATCGTTCTTGGTCTTTAAAAGAAATCAAACGACAAGTGTAAGAAGAAGAAACCATTCCCCTCAATTTACACGTTGATAAACAAATTAAAATCACAATTGTATTAGTTTAAAGAGTGACTATGAAGCTGTAGGATATTGTTTCTTTTGTCCTATACAGATTTGAACTCATTCTTTGAGGTAAGCTTGTTTGGTGAACTTATTGTAAGTAATTTTTAATTCACTAGGCAATTTAACAATTTAATAACCCAATATATTAAGGTATCTCTTGTTTACTATCTCTATACGATGTCTGTTATTAGGTGGACGAATCCTGGAAAAAATTATACGGGTGAAAGAATTAAAATTTTGATTCTAGTTCAACATTTTTCTTTGCAATCTTAAGTTTTGTATAAAGAAGAAGAAAGCATTTATTTTATAATATCATCAGCCCGTTTTAAGTCCACTGCAGGACATAGGCCTCCCCTGTTTTTTTTCCAGACAAAGGTAATAAAATAATAGGCGGTTGAAGTGTAGCACTGGCTCTGTTACTTTTCCTGTATACCGTAGGCCCTAGAGATCGCAGACTACCCTGCTATAACCGCAAAGCCGCGTTAGCGGTATAAAACGGGAGACTATTATTACTTATTATATTTTTTCAAGTCTTTTCTCATGTTCCTTATTTCTTCTTTATATATATATATATATATATATATATATATATATATATATATATATATATATATATATATATATATTATTAAGATATGTAAAATTTGAATTAATATGGTTTCGATCTTAATATTTTAGAAAAGTTAAAACATATAATAAAAATATACCAAAATTCATTTCGAAGAAATGAAAGTCAATTATCTTTGGATGGCCGTAGGTAAACAAAATTTAAATAGGGATTAAGTATTTTCTTTGTACAGTTAGTATGATAAGAAAGTGGTTATGTGTTTGGACAATGAGACCGGGTTTCCCAAATGGACTTTTGCGGCGAGGGAACAATTGTATTTAGAAATTTAAATGAATGTAATCTTTGTTTAGATATTAAGAAAGGAAAAAAAAACCGATTGGCATGTAATTAGTTTTAGGAAATTTCTAATGGTAGGGAAAATTGGTGTTTGTTATCTGAAAGGTAGATGGGGATAAAATTGAGGAACTCGGATTGGTGAAGAAGGAAAAAGGAGGGGCTAGGTATGAAGAATGGGAGTTTAGCGAAATGTTAGAGGGTGGAAGAAGAGTCAGTTGTGAAATGATCGTTAAGTCGACTAGTGGTGATCTCTAAGAGTCTCCTGAATTAGTAAGGCAGATAAGTGAATAGTTGTGAGTTTGTTGAAATAAGTGTCCTGACGGAGGCTCATCACGTAAAGCATTGTAAGTTATATTGTTCTACTTATATTCCAAGAGTCACCGTTTGCATGCCGGAACGAGAAATAGATTCAGTTTATCGAGAGGAGAAAAGGCTAGCATTGTTTTTTGAAAGATACGTGCATCTGTAGGGGGTCATTAATGACAATAGGCTTGCAATAATTTGTTGCGAGATTGCTGACTACATAGGGGGCTGCTAAGAGTAAATTGTAGGCGACCAGAGACAAGAATTTGGACAACTCATCATCCGAGAGACAGTTTTATTTTTTTTGTAGAATTATTCATAACGCAAATTTCAATAAGTACTTTAGATAGTGGTAGGGTTATTTCAATAATCAGAATAGGAAATATTATTTTTAGAGGATATTTTGAGGGTGAATTTATTTCAATAGATGCTTTTGTACCATATATGTGTTTTATTCCGTTAATCTTTGACTTTATTTATCATATGTAAAGCAAAGGAGATATTGAAGCACGAGAATATAAAACCCTGAGATTAGAGCATTAAATAGTGTGATTAAATCATAAGTGCATCATTAAAATTAAATTTAATTAATTAGTTAATTATCTAATCAAGTGCTTTGAGCACACCGATCTTTGAATATCACATTAACTGGAGCCCAGAACGTGGTGGCTTAAAAAATATCGCAGCTTTGCATTTGATGGTAGGGAAAGAGATAAGGAATAACTACAGGTGATCCAGAGATAATTTGACAATTTTTCCAGGTGTAAAAATATTTTTGATTTATGGATTGATCGTAGGTAGTTGATATTTACTGCTATTGAATTATTTAATATTTTTACCAATCGTACATTTGATATTTATTTTGAAATTTACTGATTGCATATTTGATATTTGTGGCGAAAATTTATTAAATTTGGGGAGAAATATTTGTCGTGTTCTGCAACTTATAGAGTGTTGTAAAATTTCACATTTGGCGGGGACAAAGAAAACAGTAACAAAAAGAAACAACATGTCGACCACAAGGAGGCAAAGCAAAATGCAAGAAAGCAGAGAGAATAACAGAGAAGAGGAAAAAATTGTTGAAGAAGGATTGGGTAATGAAGGAGATACAACGATTATGGAGAGAAAAGAACAGGAATTAACAGGAATAGAGAAACTATTGCAACTGATGCAACTCCAATCACAACAAATGGATAGAAATCAACAGGAAACAAAAAGGACAATGCAAGAAAATCAACAGGAATCAAAACGAGCCATGGAAGAAACACAACAAAAAATAGAGAAAAATCAACAGGAAGCAAAACGAGCCATGGAAATAACACAACAAAAAATGGAAGAAACACAAAGAGAAATATCACAGAGAATAGAACAGAAATTGGAAGAGAATGATGGCAAATTGGAAAAGCATTTGGAAAAATATGAAAATGAAGTGAAAGCCTGTTTAGAAAAAGTTAGAGAAGAAACAGAAAGGAAACTGAAGATGCAACGAGAAGAAATAGAAACTAAAATGAAGGATATTAAGACTGTGCAGAAGATGGAATTAGAACAGTTAGAAAGCAAATTTGAAAATGCAATACAAGAAGACAGGCGAGAAATAGAAGAAAAATTTAAGCAAAACGAAAAACAAATTGCGGAACTCAAGAATCAACAGAATTGTGGAGAAAGAAGGGAAATGATTATCCTTGGTACAAGCGACGCGAAAATACAATTTGGAGGGGATATTAGAAAAACACACCCAGTACCATTTGTTAAAAATTTGAAAACCAAATTGCAACATATTAGATATTTTGACGACTGCAAAGAAACAATTAGAAACCATCTGAAAGAAGGAGCAGCGTTATGGTATGAAAGTAAAGAAGATGAGTTTGAAAATTGGACAGATTTCGAAAATAAATTTCTCAACTATTTCTGGGGGAAAGTTAAACAGAGGGAAATCAACCAAGAGCTACAGAATGGAAGATATCACGAGAAAATGGGAATATCGGAAGAAAGATATGCTTTGCAGATATATAACAATTCCAAATATCTAGACTACAAATACTCTACCGAACAACTGGTAGAAATGATAAGCAGACATTTCGAAGAAACGCTGGAGGACCACGTGATTTTGAGAAACTATCAAGATATTGATAGTTTGTGCCAATTCCTTCAAGTAAGGGAAGCAAAAAGAAGAGAAATGCGAAACAGAAGACAACATGAACAATATAATGGACCGGCAAGAAGGTATCAATCAAATTATGACCAGAGAAACCGACATGCCCAATCAACAAACGAAGATAGGCCGAGAGAATACCAAAATTACAATAGACAACAAAATTATGATAACAGGAATCACGAAAAAAATAGAACATATGAAAATCACAACAGAAACAGAGATGCACAAAATCCTCCGACTAGGAATACGAACGAACAAAGGGACGGTAGAAACAATCAGAATTTCCAACGACAAAATAGAAGGGAGATGAATCATGTAACAATAGAAAACGAGGAAGAAGATGTATGCAATGAATCCAGACAGGATTTTCAATAAAGCATCCACTGAACAAACATAAACAACTCTCCGGTATATTTTGTCATCCGAGAGAGTTTATACAGTTGGCGGGAAATGAAAGACAAAGTTCTAATTCAAATTTAATATTCTTAGATGCATTTATAAAACATAAAGCGATTAAAATTTTGATTGATTCTGGATCGGAGATATCGTTAATCAATAAGAAACTAGTAAAAGAATTAAATTTGGACAGATTTGTGTATAAAATTCCTAGGGTTGCTTTAGTGGGTGCAAACAACAAAAAATTGACGACAGTAAATGAAGGTTTGGGAGTGCGGATCAGAGTGGGAGACAAATACTATATTATGCAATGTGTGGTGATCGAAGATTTAAACCATGATATGATAGCGGGAATTGATGAATTGAGTGAAAAACATATCACCATAAATTTTTCGGAGAATAAACTGGAAATCAGAGCAGAACCAGACAACATAGAAGAAGAAACGGAAATAGAGAGGAAAATAATTGTTGAAAAGATAAATGAACAGGAAAAACATAAAGAAATCAATATGACTGTAGAGGAAAAACCGAAAGTACAAGAAAAAAATCAACCAGAAAAAAAAAAGAAGGAAGAAAAAGAAGAAGAGTTCAAAAAGAAAGAAGGAAAACACGGTGGATACAAGAGAAAGACAGGAAATCGAAGATACGGAAGAATTGTCGGCAATCGACGATAAAACAGAAAGGAAGCAGGAAGAAAAGGAAGTTCTCATAAGAGAAATGAAAGCAGTAGAAACATGGTGCTCGGGATACCAAATGGAAATTGAAGATAAAAAAAAACAGAAGAAGAAATAAAGGATGAGGACAGAGAAGAAATGGCAATAATGGACGAGAATCCAGAATTTTATGAAGAAATATTATGGACAGTGAACACATGCGAACAAAATGAGGATGAAAGAAAATTAAAATGTGGAGAAAACATGGAAAAGGAAGTAGAGAAGATTCTAGAAAATTATGGAGATTTGATTAATGAAGAAAGCCGAGTGGCTAAAAATTATGAACATTCTTTTAAAGTTAAAAACTTAGAAAATTTTAAATCCAAGACATATCCAATCCCGTATAAATACAGGCAAAGCGTCGGACAGGAAATTGAAAAAATGATCGAAGACAAGGTGATAGAAAGATGTGACTCTCCATATATCAACCCGATAGTATGCGTTAAAAAATCGAGTGGTGATTTGCGATTATGTTTAGATGCAAGAAACATTAATTCACACACAATCGCGCAATACGAAGCGCCTTTGAACATCGAAGCCATATTTGGACGAATCACAGGGTCACACATTTTTTCCAAAATCGATTTGAAACATAGTTTTTGGTTAATACCTTTGGCAGAGAAATGTCGAAATTATACCGCTTTTTCGATCGACGGAGTGGTATACCGATTTAGGGTGGTACCATTTGGCCTACAGAGTGCATGCGCTGCTTTGGTTCGCGCATTGAACACAATCTTAAATAGGCATGAAGAATTTGTTGTACATTACATAGATGATTTATTAATTTTCTCACCAGATATAACAAGCCATCTACGACATATTCACACTGTGCTAGAAGAACTGGATCAAGCGGGATTGAAATTAAATATTCAAAAGTGTCAGTTTTTCCAAAAGGAAATACTGTATTTAGGATTCAAATTAGACACAAAAGGGATTAGTCTTGCAGAAGATAGAATCGAAATTATAAATAACTACGCTAGGCCAACCAATTTAAAAACATTGCGGGGATTTTTGGGAATGGTAAACTATTTCAAAAAACTAATACCAGACATCAGCACAAAAGAAATACCGTTGATAGCATTACTTAAGAAAAATGTTAGGTGGAAATGGGGAACGGAACAAGAAATGGCTTTCAAAAATTTAAAAGGAGCTTTCTCCACAGCTGTAAGAGTACACCACCCAAGATATGATCAACCTTTCATTCTCCGGACCGATGCTTCCATAACAAAATTCGCAGGGGTGTTATCACAGATCCAAGACGATGTAGAGGTGCCAATCTGTTTTGTCTCCCGTGTAACCAAAACATATGAGAGAAAGTACAGCGTTACTGAATTAGAGTTCGCCAGTGTGTTATTTTGTGTAAATAAATTACGGTTTTACCTACTAGGGGCAAAATTCACCGTTGAAACAGACCATGCAGCTTTGGTACATATAATGAAAAATAGGCTGGTAAATAATAGAATTCATAGGGGCATTCTTTTACTTCAAGAGTATGATTTTGAATTTAAATATATCAAAGGAACTGACAATATCTTGGCTGATGCGTTGACGAGAGATGAACAATTCCGCAAAGAGGACCACAAAACTCTCCACGTTGGCATGAACATAATGAGAGAAGAAGCAGGCTTATTTTCTTTGGCTCAGATCAGGGAAAATCAGGAACAACTGGATGAAAGAGAAAAGCAAAGGGCCGAACAAGAAGATAACTTATATTTTAAGAGGGTCGATGGTAAAGAACTATATGTAATCACGGAACAGATGGCAAAAGAAGTTTTAGCAAAATTACACTGTGACAACGGACACATTGGAAGCAGGAAGGTGTGGCTTATGTTCAGGGAGAACTACATTTGTCGACAGGACTATACAATAGCCAAAGAGATGACTCGAAATTGCGAGACATGCCAAAAGTGTAAAAGTAAGAATTTCAAAAACGAAAACATCACAAAAAACGTCATAGCTCGGAAGAAACTGGATATTGTCGCCATTGATATGTTGAGCGATTTAATAACAACAACACAGAGGAATAAACACATATTAGTTATGGTGGATGTTTTCTCAAAGTATTTAAAACTGTACCCATGTAGAACCACGAAAGGAGCTGAAATACTTCGGAAGATAGACGATTTTATCGAAACAGTGGGAAGACCAGACAATATTTTGTTGGACAATGCGACATACTTTAGGAATGACCGTTTTAAAGGGGAATTAAGAGAGAGAGGCATAAATACAAAATTTGTAAGCATCCGACATCCACAGAGCAACCCATCAGAGCGTTTTATACAAGAAGTCACAAAATTTCTAAGAATTGCTGCGGAAGAACATCATCGACATTGGGACAGAAAAGTGTTTGAAATAGAGACGTATTTGAACTGTGCACCAAATACGGTTACCAAGGAGACGCCTTTATATGTAATGAAAGGAACAATGCCTACGAGACCGTGGGAAGACACCGCCCCCAGACAATACGAAGAAGTGATCGAGGTGGTTCAACGAAGATTGAGACGAAGTGGAGAGAAATATCTCCAAAGGCAAGAGAGGACCCGAAGAAGAAGGCCGGTTACATTCCAGAAAGGGGATAAAGTTTTAGTGAGGGCACTGAGGGTGTCCAATTTACAAAATGGTATTTGTGCTAAATTGATGCCGGTATTTGAAGGTCCATATAGGGTCAATACGGAAAATGGGGTAAATAGTTATGAATTAGCGCATATAGAGACAGGCAAGATACGGGGTATTTTTAACATTCACGACATTTATAAGTATCATGAGTAGAGTTTGGTAACATAATGGAATAATTTGATCCTAAAAAAACTTGTGTCATTTAAATAAATAACAGAATTTTTTCGGCAAATCAAATGGCGGGGAGTTATTAAGATATGTAAAATTTGAATTAATATGGTTTCGATCTTAATATTTTAGAAAAGTTAAAACATATAATAAAAATATACCAAAATTCATTTCGAAGAAATGAAAGTCAATTATCTTTGGATGGCCGTAGGTAAACAAAATTTAAATAGGGATTAAGTATTTTCTTTGTACAGTTAGTATGATAAGAAAGTGGTTATGTGTTTGGACAATGAGACCGGGTTTCCCAAATGGACTTTTGCGGCGAGGGAACAATTGTATTTAGAAATTTAAATGAATGTAATCTTTGTTTAGATATTAAGAAAGGAAAAAAAAACCGATTGGCATGTAATTAGTTTTAGGAAATTTCTAATGGTAGGGAAAATTGGTGTTTGTTATCTGAAAGGTAGATGGGGATAAAATTGAGGAACTCGGATTGGTGAAGAAGGAAAAAGGAGGGGCTAGGTATGAAGAATGGGAGTTTAGCGAAATGTTAGAGGGTGGAAGAAGAGTCAGTTGTGAAATGATCGTTAAGTCGACTAGTGGTGATCTCTAAGAGTCTCCTGAATTAGTAAGGCAGATAAGTGAATAGTTGTGAGTTTGTTGAAATAAGTGTCCTGACGGAGGCTCATCACGTAAAGCATTGTAAGTTATATTGTTCTACTTATATTCCAAGAGTCACCGTTTGCATGCCGGAACGAGAAATAGATTCAGTTTATCGAGAGGAGAAAAGGCTAGCATTGTTTTTTGAAAGATACGTGCATCTGTAGGGGGTCATTAATGACAATAGGCTTGCAATAATTTGTTGCGAGATTGCTGACTACATAGGGGGCTGCTAAGAGTAAATTGTAGGCGACCAGAGACAAGAATTTGGACAACTCATCATCCGAGAGACAGTTTTATTTTTTTTGTAGAATTATTCATAACGCAAATTTCAATAAGTACTTTAGATAGTGGTAGGGTTATTTCAATAATCAGAATAGGAAATATTATTTTTAGAGGATATTTTGAGGGTGAATTTATTTCAATAGATGCTTTTGTACCATATATGTGTTTTATTCCGTTAATCTTTGACTTTATTTATCATATGTAAAGCAAAGGAGATATTGAAGCACGAGAATATAAAACCCTGAGATTAGAGCATTAAATAGTGTGATTAAATCATAAGTGCATCATTAAAATTAAATTTAATTAATTAGTTAATTATCTAATCAAGTGCTTTGAGCACACCGATCTTTGAATATCACATTAATATATATATATATATATATATATATATATATATATATATATATATATATATATATATATATATATATCCAATCCTCTTACTCCGTGAAGGAGCATACGGCATCCAAGAAGCTTCTCCATTCTCCTCTATTTCTGGCCATGGTTGCTATTTCTCCCCAGGATTTCTTCATACTTTTGTGGTCTTCTTCAACTGTACTCCTCCATGTTTTGGTCGGGCGTCCTCTGCTTCTTCGTCCTACTGCATTCCATTTGAGTGCCTGTTTTGTTATGTCTGCATTTTCTTTCCTCAGCGTGTGTCCCAGCCAGTTCCATCTTTTCCTCTTTATTGTTGTTCTGATGGGTTCTTGTTTGGTTTTTTTCCATAGTGCTACATTTGTTATGGTATTGGACCAATATACCTTTAGAATTTTACGTAGACATTTATTTACAAAAACTTGGATTTTATTTACATTTCCGTTAGTTATTGCCCATGTTTCACTCCCATAAAGTAGCACAGTTTTCACGTTACTGTTAAATAGCCTTATTTTAGTATTTTGGCTGATCTGTGTTGATCTCCATATATTTGCGAGGGTTCCAAAGGCTTGTTGTGCTTTTCGTATTCTCTGTTTAATAGCTGCTTGAGCTCCACCTTTTGCACTGATTATACTGCCTAGGTAGCAAAATTCTTGAACCTGTTTTATTTCTTGTTGGTTGATGTATAGTTTATCACAGTTAGTTATTCCTATTCTCATCTCTACTGTCTTGTTCGTATTGATTTTAAGACCCACTTCTGCCGATTTCACCTCTAGATTCTTTAACATGCTCTTCATATCATCTATTGTATTCGCTACGAAACAGATATCATCTGCGTATTCCAGTGATGTGGGGCGTACTCCATATCTGCTAGTTTCTTGTTCTGAAGGTAATTCCAAGGGATCCCATTTTTTCTTTCAATTATTTTTTCCAGTATATGATTAAGTCATATATTGAAGAGCAAAGGTGACAGTATGCAACCTTGTTTTAAACCTACTTCAATTGGTATTTTATCTGTCATTTGCCATTTATGTAATACCTGACATGTTGTTTGCTGATACATCATTTTGATTATTTCAATGATCTTAGGAGGGAATCTATTTAGCCTTAAGATTTTCCACAGGGCTGTATGTTTTATGCTGCCGAAGGCTTTAGAAAAGTCTATAAAGGCCATTATCAAGGCTGCGTTCTTCTCTATAGTTTCATCTATGATGATTCTTGCCGTCGAAATTTGGTCTATACAGGATCTTCCCCGTCTGAAACCCGCTTGTTCTTTTCTGAGAGTTTTGTCTATTATACAGGGTGTCCAGAAACTCTACCGACAAACGAAGACAGGAGATTTCTCAGATAATTTTAAGACAATTTAACCCAATTCACCTAGTCCGAAAATGCTTCCTAAGGGAGCTAGAGCTCTTTGAAGATGGCGTCATGTAATTAGTTTTTCTTAAATACCTCCAGAACGCTTCTATTTAGAAAAACGAAAATTTGTATGCATATTTACTTTTCAGAAATGAATCGATTCCATCCATTGCGAATTTCTAGTACCAGTCATAGGCGTCCGTTTTGGGTAGGGCAACGGATATTTTATCGCCTAACTTTTTTGTCTTGAATTTTTAAGCATTTTTGACTCTGAATTATTAAATTGTGAGGTATTCTAGTACTAAAAGGTACTCTTACTTTAAGTCGATAGAATACACAGTTTTCTAGAAAAATCCATTTGAAAATTTTTCGTTCTTTGAATTTCAAAAAAAAATTAAAAAAAACTATTTAGAAAGATGAAAACTGGTACATTTATTTATATTCCAGAGATTAATCGATTTCATTAATGGCGAATTTCTAGTACCGGCCATAGGCGTCCGTTTTGGGTAGGTCAACAGTTATTTTATAGCATAACTTCATTGTCTTTAATTTTTAAGTATTTTTGACACTAGATTATTCAATTATGAGATATACGAGTACTAAAAGTTACTCTTGCTTTAAGTTGGTAAAATACATCGTTTTTTTAACTTTCTTCATTTTTTTTTTCAAATTCCCTAAACTAAAAATATTCAAATCGATTTTTCTAGAAAACGGTGTGTCCTACCAACTTAAAGTAAGAGTACCTTTTAGTACTAGAATACCTCATAATTTAATAATCCAGTATCAAAAATGCTTAAAAGTTGAAGACAAAAAAGTTATGCGATGAAATAACCGTTGCCCTACCCAAAACGGACGCCTATGACCGGTAATAGAAATTCGCAATGGATGAAATCGATTCATTTCTGGAAAGTAAATATGTATACAAATTTTCGATTTTCTAAATAGAAGCGTTCTGGAGGTATTTAAGAAAAACTAATTACATGGCGCCATCTTCAAAGAGCTCTAGCTCCCCTAGGAAGCATTTTCGGACTAGGTGATTTGGGTTCAATTATCTTAAAATTATCTGAGGAATCTCCTGTCTTCGTTTGTCGGTAGAGTTTCTGGACACCCTGTATTGTTGATTCTTTGATGAACAATAAATGCGAATCTAACAATAAAACACTGAAAACGTTTGTTTTCTATACGTCCACAAAATTTATTACAACTAAGTGACTACAGCTGTTTCGGCAGAATGCCTTTCTCAAGTGATATAATTTACAATGTTTTTGCCTTTTTAAGTCTTTAACTGAAGAGGTTGAGGAGTGGGAAGCTGTTTGTCTCGAGTTGGTCATTCAGAATTATATCTGTATTTTTCAATTTATTAATTTCCATAGATTCTAAAAAAGATAGCTTAATGCCTTTATTTTGAATATGCAGAATTTGAAACTCTTCATTGAAAGAATGATTATGATCTAGAAGGTGAAGTGCGTATGTAGAAGTGTCCGTTTTTCTATTGTTGAAAGCCCTTTTGTGTTCTGCTATCCGTTTGTCAAAGGTTCTGCCAGTTTGACCGATGTAAGTTTTCGGACAGTCACCACAAGTTAGTTTGTACATACCACTCTGTAATTGCTTTCTCTTTCGGCTTTTATTGTTCTTAATATATTTGCTTAAGTTGTTGTTAGTTCTGAAAGCTGGTGTTATTCCTTTCTTTTTTATGTATCTGGCTATTTTTGTTGTTATCTTGCCAGTATATGTGAGAGAGCAGAAGGTACTGGGTTCTTTCTGTGGTGGTGGATACACTAATTTCAGGGCTTTCTTATGGAGTTTTTGGTTTAAAATTTTGTTAACTGTTTGTTCGTTATAGCCATTGTTTACTGCTATTTGTTTAATGATGTTTAGTTCTATCTCGAAGTTATTTTTTGTCATGGGAATTTCTGTCAGTCTATGTATCATGCTATGGTAGGCTGCTAATTTGTGTTGTGTAGGATGGGATGATGAATTGTGTATGGTTGTGTCAGTATGGGTAGGTTTCTGCCGAAACAGCTGTAGTCACTTAGTTGTAATAAGTTTTGTGGAAGTATAGAAAACAAAAGTTTTCAGTGTTTTATTGTTAGATAAAATGAACTTCCATCAAGTAACGGTCGAATCCATCAATTATAAATGCGAATATTTTATTTGTGGAACGTATCAGCGTTATTCCTCTCCAGTTTTCGCATAGCTGTACGTCCCCTTTTTTTGGAAGCTTGACTATAATTCCATTATTCCATTCCTTAGGTAGAATTTCTTCAGACCATATATCTGCTAATAGTGGTGCTATTAGCTCCACGGTTCTCTCAGTGTCCGCTTTCCACAGTTCTGCTGGGATATCGTCCATTCCCGCTGCTTTGTTGTTCCTCAGGTGCCGGATTGCTTCAGCTATTTCTTTTTTCGTTGGAATTTCCTAGTTTATCCTTAGATAATTTTCATTTGGCTCTACGTCATTACCCTCTTGGAACGGCGGCTCATTTTCTTCTTCTGTCATACGTTCGCTATAGTACTCATGCCATCTTCGTGTTTGCTCTTCAGATGTTGTAAGCAGTTGTCCTTATTTGTCTTTTAGTGGTTTGTCACTGTTGAAGTTCTTATTTGCAAGACGTTTAGTGGTTCTATATAGCTCTCTCTGATTATTTGTTTCGGCTGCCTCTTCTGCTAAGCGCGCCATCTTCCCTGTCCATTTTCTTTTGTCATTTCTAGCGCTCTTTTTTACTTGTTTATTTGTATCTGCATACTCTTGGGTTATTCTGATTTTATCTTCTAATTTTTGTATTCTATTTAGTTCGGCTTTTAAGTCTTTCCTCTTTTTTATCAGTTGCCATGTGTTATCACTTAGCCACTCTGATTTCTTTTCTTCGTCGTAGCCCAACACTTCTTGTGCGGTTTGGTGTACAGCCTCTTTGATCATCTCCCATTTGTTTGCTATATTTGTCTGTGTGTTGTTTTCAGTTTCTGTGTTCAACTTTATTTTGTTACTCCACATTTTTTGGGTTTCACTGTCTTTCAGTCGTTGTATATTGTATCTTCTTCGTTTGTTATATTGTTTACTCCCGTGTTTACTTCCGCGTTTTGCCTTAATTTTTACTTTTATTTCTGCTATTAGTAGGTGGTGATCACTTCCTACATCTGCTGATCTTTTATTTCATACATCTAGAAGGCTACTTCTCCATTTTTTATTAATCAAAATGTGGTCTATTTGATTTTGCGTTTTATTATCTGGTGATATCCAGGTTATTTTGTGGCAGTATTTGTGTGGGAAAATCGTTCCTCCAATGACAAGATTGTTTTCTAGGCTAAGTTCTATGAGTTTCTCTCCATTGTTGTTTCTATTCCCTAGTCCATGTGTTCCCATGCATGTTTCCACTCCCTTGTTGTCTTTACTTGTGTTTATTTCTTCTTTACTTATGTTTATATTTTCTTTTATAGTTTTTCTCTGTTTCATTAGAGTATTGGTTTCACTGCCGAGTTTTCCTTCGTTCTTTAGTTTTTGTTGGACAATGGACAAAGTCTGTATACATTATATATTATAAGATTCTCGATGGGAAATAAGCCACAATTTTACTAAAAAAATGAATTTATTAACGTTTCGACGCCTAAGTCGGGTGTCGTTGTCAAAATACAAAATAATACTAAATAAACAAAAATGTTGTTGCTTAGTAAAAAATTCTTTTAATAATTTATTTAATCTGACTCATTTATATCGGCAATTCAGGCATGTATTATACATTTTAAAGTAGAAGACCTTATAATGATATTTCCAATATTGATGAGTTGCGTTCCTGGGACGACTTTACTAAAAGATAGTTCATTCGATTACATGAATTTAACCCTAACTCAAGAATATCCGCCACAAAAGTCATAGCATGTGATCTGTCTTTAAAAAGACAACCAAATGCAACGATGGCAGTAAAATTCTCGTGCTAGAGATTCCATAGTAAATCATGAGGGAAAACCAGGAAAAAACCTCGTGGTTCTATCCCGACATCGTAAGTATTTGGGCTTACATTTAGTTTACTCTCAAAACTAATACCAAATTCTGACTTTAATGTATATATGCTATTTTAAATTATAAATAATATTAATAATACATAGATATTATATAAATAATACTAAAATATAAAATATGTACTAACTCGATTTGTTAATGACTTACTAATCGTGGTATTTTCTTTCTATTGACTTCCTCTTTTAGTATGGGTAACCACATCCTATTGCATTCTACCGAGGAATTTGCGACACAATTGTTTTCATTTAGCATAATTAGAGCCGCTTCTCTGATTTTTCAAATCAAAGAATTCAAAATCAAATTAGTAAGTCATTAACAAATCGAGTTAGTACATATTTTATATTTTAGTATTAGTTATATAATATCTATGTATTATTAATATTATTTATAATTTAAAATAGCATATATACATTACAGTCATAATTTGGTATTAGTTTTGGGAGTAAACTAAATGTAAGCCCAAATACTTACGATGTCGGGATAGTATCACGAGGTTTTTTCCTGGTTTTCCCTCATGATTTACTATGGAATCTCTAGCATGAGAATTTTACTGCCATCGTTGCATTTGGTTGTCTTTTTAAAGACAAATCACATGCTATGATTTTTTGTGGCGGATATTCTTGAGTTAGGGTTGATTTCATGTAATCGAATGAACTATCTTTTAGTAAAGTCGTCCCAGGAACGCAACTCATCAATATTGGCAATATCATTTTAAAGTCTTCTACTTTAAAATGTATAATACATGCCTGAATTGCCGATATAAATGAGTCTTCTTCTTCTTCATGTGCCGTGCTCGATTATCGAACGTTGGCTATCAAATTGGCTATAGCAACTTTGTTAACGGCAGCTCGAAAAAGGGATGCAGAGGATCTGTTATACCATTCTCTCAGGTTTTTAAGCCATGACGTTCTTCTTCGACCTGGCCCTCTTCTTCCGTCTACCTTATCTTGTATTATTAAATGGAGTATATTATATCTCTCTGGGTGTCGCATAACATGGCCAAAATATTCAAGTTTTCGATTTTTAACTGTTCTGACTTTTCCCATCCGGTGCAAAACAACTTCGTTACGAACTCTATCCACCCAACTGATTCGTAGGATTCTTCGGCATACCCAAATTTCAAAGGCTTCCAATTTCTTGAGAAGAGTATCTGTTAAAGTCCAACCTTCGACACCGTACAAAAGAGTAGAGAACACATAACATCTCACTAATCTAATTTTAAGATTCAAAGTAATGTTGTTTCCACATAAAAGTTTCTTTATCTTAAAGAATGCAGCTCTGGCCTTCTCTATACGTATTCTAATTTCTTTGCTCATGTCCCAGTTCTCATTTAGATTACAACCAAGGTAGGTGATACTGTTAGTTCTCTCTAATTGTTCACCATAAGCTGTTACTACTTCCGGTTGTATTGGCGTCTTACTGACAACCATCACCTGGTCTTTGCGGTGTTTAGCTTGAGTCCATATTCATCACACGTTGTGGTAATCCTATTAATCAGATGTTGAAGTTCTTCATAATTGCTCGCAATTAACACCGTGTCATCCGCATATCTCAAATTATTAATATTGACGCCATTCATTTTGATACCACATTGAGCATTATCCACTGCTTTATTGAAAACAAACTCAGAATATATGTTAAATATTAGTGGGGACAAAATGCAGCCCTGCCTTACTCCTCTTCGTATCTGAAGTTCTTCAGACGTGTCCCAGCCAATCCTGATGTTTGCACGTTGATGCCAGTAAAGATTTTTGATAATGCGTAGGTCTTTATCATCAATACCCACTTTCTAAAGAATAGCAATCATTTCCGTATGTTTTAACCGATCAAAGGCCTTCTCAAAGTCAATGAAACACATATAAACCGGATGTCCGACATCTCTGCATCTCTGTACCATAACCTGAATACTAAACAGTGCTTCTCTGGTCCCAAGGTTATTGCGGAATCCAAACTGTGTATCACCAAGCTGTTCTTCTATTTTTTGGTACATCCTAGAGTGCAAAATTCGTAGAAATATCTTTAAAACATGACTCATCAAGCTAATGGTTCGGTAGTCACTACATCTTTTCGCGTTTGCTTTTTTAGGTATCGTCACAAAAGTCGACAGCAGCCAATCCGTTGGTATATAGCCAGTTTGATAAACTTTATTAAAAAGATGAAGGAGAGATCTTTTACCTGAATTTTCGAAGAGCTTTATTATTTCATTCGGTATTTCGTCTGGTCCCGTCGCTTTTCTGGTCTTTGCTAATCTTATTGCTTGTTCAATTTCGTCCATAGTTATGTCAGGTCCTGTAACTACTTCGTTAATTTCAAGCTCGGGCCTTTCATCATTAAACAGTTCCTCAATGTATTCTTTCCATCTGTCTATTTTATCCAAATCAGTGATAATCAGTTTTCCGTCTCTATCAACGATGTTATTTGCATGTTTTTTGTTCTGACCGGTGAGTTCTTTTATTTTTTTATACATATTAAATGAATCATGTTTTCTCTGCAACTCTTCAATTTCTAAACATTTTTTTTCAAAGTATGTTTCTTTTGCCGCTCGTATTTTAGTCCTTATCTCTTTATTAATGCGTTTATACATTTCGATGTTTTGATTCTTAAATTTGCGTCTTTTTCCATCAAATTCAAAATCTCATCGTTCATCCACTGTTGCTTCTTTTGATTTTTCTCTTTGAAGTTTGGAGTTGAGTTGCTTATAATCGTTTTGATTTGGTTCCAATGATCCTCGATGGATTCTTGTTGTTCGTTATTCTCAAAATTGCTCTCTAATTTGTTTGAAATCCCCTGACTGTTGTTTCTAATAAAATCGGTATCCAGTTTGTTAGAGGATCGTTGTTGTTTTATCCGTTTAAGTTTTAATTTTATTTCGGCTAACAATAGATTGTGATCAGATGGCACATCGGCGCCAGGATAGGTTTTTACAGACTTTACTGCATTTCTGTAACGCTCACTGATGGTTATGTAGTCAATTTGGTTTCTTACGATATTATTGGGGGTATCTGCTGGAGATTTCCACGTATATAATCTCCTTTTAGGTAATTTGAAAAAGGTATTCATTATACATAGATTATGTTCTTTGCAAAAATCTGCGAAATAGTCTCCCCTTTCATTTCTATCGCCCAGTCCATAACAGCCAATAATATTACTTTGTCTGCCTTTTCCTATCTTAGCATTAAGGTCACCCATCAGAATGGTGAGATCTCTAGTCTTGAGTTGGTCGGTAACAGTTTTTACATCGGCGTAGAACTTGTCAAGTTCTTCCAGTTCACTTTCCGCTGTCGGTGCATACACTTGTATTAAATTTATGTTTCTGGGTTTCGCGTTCAACTGAATCATTATGACTCATTCAGATACCTGGCATACCGCCCTAACACATTTGCTAACCTCGTTTGAGACTATGAATCCTACACCATGACGATGGTAATTACTCTCTTCTCCTGCATAATGTACTTCATGATCATCCACATGGCATTAGCCAGATCCAGGCCATCGCATTTCACTGATACCCAGAATTGATATTTGCAGCCTTTTCATCTCATTTATGGCATTGTGTGTTTTTCCTGGTTCATATAAACTCCGCACATTCCATGTGCCTATTCTACAACTTCTCTGTATATCAAATTTGGCCAAGCGGGAGATTCTTCGCATCCCTGCCCCATTTAAGAAGCGCCCGTACTCGGGGCCATCGTTTATTTCCTCAGCCATATTGATTAACCTGGGAAAAATAGTGTAGTAGTCATTCCCTTCGCTTTCTACACCGCTGTGTACACGCTGTTTAAGTGGTTGCCACCGCACCGAGTACTATTCTGTATTGACCGTTCTGGCCTAAATGACTTCCGCTCAATACAGATACTGAAAAACCAGCTGCCGATTTCCAGGTTCGATTTTATACAAGCCCTAAAACCAGGGGGCTGCCACCTCCGTCCTCCAGACCGTTGTGAAGACCTTCTTCTCCGCCCTGGATGCCGTTGTGGGCTTCATCCGTGACCCTGGACAGGGGACCCTTAGCAGGTACTAGTTTCCCGGGTCAGGAAACACCTGGAATCTGCAGAAGGCAGGGATTGATTCAATTTCCCTGATAGGACTATCCAAAAGGAGTTCCTACCTGCTACCTGTAAATGAGTCAGATTAAACAAATTATTAGAAGAATTTTTTACTAAGCAACAATATTTTTGTTTATTTAGTATTATTTTGTATTTTGACAACGACACCCGACTTGGGCGTCGAAACGTTAATAAATTCATTTTTTTAGTAAAATTGTTGCTTATTTCCCATCGAAAATACTTAATTATAAAAATGCCACAAGGAAATAGCTTCAGAACAACATTAAAAGATTCGTTTGAAAAACAGAAAATAAAAAATATTCTTTTTTCAGCTTTCATGGTAAATGTCTAAATATGGCACAGTGCATGAAGACATTTTTTGATTGTGTGATCAAGGATTTCAATCAAAATGAGCTGCTGTCCACTAAACTGCTGTTTTTTATTCACTCATTATGTAAGTTTATCTTTAAAGTTATACAAATTATGTGGCTTGTATTTTTTTAAATTTTCCATATACAACCAATATTTACTTTTGTATACATCGGTTCAGAAATTCTTTTTTTTTTAGCTACGCTGATCCTTTATCCATTTTTGGTCGTTCAAATGAAGCATCTAGGGCTGGATGTTCAAGAAACTGCGATAATATCTTTTGTGACTCCCGTGGTGTCAATTATTCTACCATTATTGACAGGACGCATTGCAGAAAAAATTGGACATATTAAGGTAAATTAAACAAATAAATGGAAAAATATTTGAGGAAAAAGTAAACGAAAAACATAGAACAATAAAAGAAATAGAATGTATGATACATATGATATAGACAATCTATGGAACAACTATAAGTAGGCATTAAAGTCAGGCAGGCACTAAAAGAGACTCAACAAGAAAACAAGACGATAAGAAACACAAAAAGAATGTAATATACAGCATTGAAGATATAAAATAAATGGAGAATTAATAATAAAAACAAAACAAATAGTTAAAAGATGGAAACAACACTTTGAAGAACTATTAACAGATATAAACCAAGACGACATTAATGAGGAACAAAATAATATATTGCAAGATAACACAGAAAACTCAATAAACGGGAAAGGAAAGAACTAGAAAAATTAATGAAAACGTTGAAGTATGGAAAAGTACCTGGAGTGGATATAATAACAGCAGAAAAAATGGAGAACAAATATTACTAAAAATAATGAATAAACTATAGAAAAGACTAAAGACATCTTGGAATATTGGAAGGTAAATTTTAAGGCCTTCCAAATATGTAGGGGAATAAATTATTTTAAAGCGAACGCTGATATTTGAATACTGTTTCTCTTTTATGAATTACTGACTTTTCTTGTTTCTTTCACGTTTAGTTAAGTTAGGGTGACCAAATCATAAGCTTGAAAAAACGGGACACATCCAAGGAGTACCTAGAATTTTTGTCTGGGGGGAGAGGGTTGGTTGGGCGGCCATTTTTTTTATTGTTTGTGAAAGACATGTATTTTCCTATGATTTTTTGTATATTTTTCATATGCCCTGGGGGGTTTAACCCCCAAAACCCCCCTGGGTGCGCCACTGCCAAGGAGGATTTGGAGCGATACCAAAACAGGTGGGGAAAATTAAAACATGGTCTTTTAGCTAATTTGGGACCTATAAATCCTTTTCAATTTACATTTGAATGTGTAATTTACGTACGATTAAGACTGCGAAACAGAAAACTATAAAACTCCGCCAGAATGGCATGGATCAACAACCCCTCAGAACAAAACAGGGAAGAATACAAAATATCGAGAAACAAAGCCAACTCAACAAATAAAAAGAAGAAAAATGACTGGTTTCGCTGGAGGATATTGAAAAAAACAGAGAAAACTATCAAAAGTCAAAGTAGCAAAAAATACGCCCAGCATTAAAAAACAAGAGGACTAAAAAAGCAAAAAAAGAAAAACCTTGTTTGAGGATATACAGATCAGCAAAATATGGGAAGAATATTACCCCATACTATAATCAATGATATTACGAAAAAATGGTATTCACTGTGAAGGAAATACACTGCGATGAAGAAGTAAGGCCGTACAAGATAACGACGAATAAAAAATTTTCACAGAAGATGAAATAACTGTGGAATAAAATACGGAGGAAGAGAATTACGTAAAGGAATAAACCAGCTAATACAACAAATATGAACAAAACAGACTACCAGCCGATTGGAACGCAGGTATTATAGTAGGTATCCATATATAAAAAAAGAAGATCTAGAGGAGTGCGAGAATTACAGAGCAATAACTTTATTAAACAACACATATTATAACATTCTAGAAAATATACGAAACATAAGACTTAAATCATGCATTGAACGAATATTAGGAAAATACCAGAACTAGTTCAGACCGGGGGAGGTCTACGATTAATTCCGTACATACATTGGAGCAAATAATTCAACAATCAAGAGAATACAACAGAGAAATGCACCTAATATTCATGGATATCAAAAGCGCTTTTAATACAACCAATCGGACAAAAATGATGGAGCAGCTAGAGAATGCTGGAATCCCAGAAAAATTAAGACATATGCTAAAAGTGAACCTAAACAACACCAGAGCAAGGATCAGTTTCAACGGAATAACTTCTAAGGTGATTAATGTACACAAAGGCGTGAAACAAGGTGACTGTATCTCTCCGACAGTATTTAATCTGTTATTGACAATATCAGATATTGACATAATCTGTAATCATGAGGATGACAAACTTGCAAACAAAAACATTATTACAGATCAACTTCAAATAGTAACATATGCAGATGATTCAGTCATCACAGCGAAGACGAAGGTAACACTTGCAGTTGGAAAATTACATAAGGAAGCGAAGAGAATAATAGGACTAGAGATAAACCAGCTCACAGCAAAATACATGGCGATAGGGAAAGATGAGCCAACTCAGAAATATCTAATAACACAGAACCATAAATTTGAAACTGTATCCACCTTTAGCTAATTAGGAGTAAAAATAGGGAAAACCGGAAAAAAGAGAACAGAGGAAAGAATTCTGAAGGACAGAAAAACATCTACACGGTAGAAATCTGCTGAGAAGCAAGACTTTAAGTATAATATGAACCTATATAAGACCTTAATAAGACTTGGTGTTACATAAGGGATGGAAACAACGACGATTAACAAGAAAGAGGAAGATAGCCTTCTGAAATTTGAAAGAAAAATAATGAGAACAATACTGGGCCACAATGTAACAAAAGAGGGAGAAATAAGAATGAAAACAAATGCAGAAATTGAAGAAAAATTAAAAAGAGAAAATATAGTCAGATAAAAAAAACTCAACCCAACCCAAATACGGGACATTTAGGCGTCCCGAGATACTTTTTCGGGACTCCGGGACAAATCGTAAAAAAACGGGACAATCCCGTTTTTATGGGACGTTTGGTCACCCTAAGTTAAGTATATGTTATAAGTTCTGTTTTGTATTTTTAGTACCTACTAGCAGCATCTTCAGTAGTAGCCGGAACTACAGCATTGCTTTTACTTCTGGTTCCTGTAGGAAGAACTACAGTCATGTTTCCTGAAAATTTGATTTTCAGTGTTTCCTGTGAGGGAGACTCAATTCCGTACTTCTCTTTACACGGTGAAGATATGTGCATTCTTCATGAAAATAAAAAAACTCTGGACAGTTTTTTTCATCAGCAATCCTGCGGTTTTGGTTGCCAGGCTTACCTGGATCAGACCTACACTGACTATGTTATGAATGTATCCCGTTATAAGGTGCTGCTTTATGACGTTATCGACAGCAAACCGATGATATATACATTTCCAGTTGAACCTGAAAACAAATCTGAGTTAAGGATGGAAACACAACGAAACGTTTTATTAAAAAACGATCACCGATATTCAAATACTATAATGAAGATGTCCAAAAACTCATTCTACTTTCCAACTATGCATATGTTTAATTTTACTTGTAACATGAAGTATGAGCCGAAGATAGAATGTATAATGGGAGGCAATGAACAATTCGTTGACTTTAAGAGACTAAAAAGATTCTGGAACGCTAGACTAAAACTTCTTCCTCCAGATAGCTATGATATGGAGGAAGATACGCAGACGTTCGAATTTGATTATCTAAATTCCACAAAACAGAAAAAGTTCGTATGTAAGAGAAATGAGTTGATGAATAGTAAACTTGTAAGTGTAAGTATCAATGTAGACCTACCTCATTCTCCCATTAAACATCTGGATATAGGAAGCTGCTCTCTTAGATGCTTGGTTACTACTCGCAGAGACAACGTGTGTGTAAATCCTGCTTATCAGGTGGAGAAGAATGTGTCACTCACTTTTTGGTCTTATTTGGGTATTCGTGTTGTTCTAGATGTTATTAATAGTGCTAGTATTATTATGTTTGAAGCTATCGTAAGAGAACAAAACGATGATTATGGATTGAAAAGAGTCTACGTAATGATTGGAGGAATGATATGCTCTCCGTTTTCTGGATGGATGGTTGATTACGCTAGCCTTGGAAAAAATTACCACGACTTTCGGTAAGAGTTTTTTATTTATTATTTACAAAGATCTAGACGCCTTGAAGGCCTAGGGCTACACAATTAATATAATACTTAAATATTACAAAACTCAAAACTTGTATCAAGCGGGGTGGCTTCTTGCCCAATCATGCCCCTTGTCTACTAAATTGACTTACTGTTTTCCTCCATTAATCCTTTTTTATTGCACTTTCTTCCCAACCATCGTTGTCTGGGTTGTCATTTCCTTCTTTTCGTGATTGGGTCCCGTTTTAGGATTATCTTTGGCATCCTCTTCCTTTGTATCCTCACCACGTGCCCCATCCATGTCACTATCTGTGGATTTATGAAGCGACTGATGCTTGGTTCGTTATACATTTTACTCTAGCTCCCTGTTTGTTCGTCGTACCCGATCTTCTACCAAATTTTTGTCTCCATATATAGGTCTGAGCATTTTCCTTTCTCATCTTTCCAATTTGTCCGCATTTGCTTCTTTTATTGTTCATACTTCGCTACCATACGTCACTGTGGGCCTTATTACCGTTTTATATATCCTTAACTTTGTTTTTCTTGACACATATTTGGATTTCATCAGTGATATTAGCCCCGGCGCAAATTGAACTTAAGCCAGACAGAACCTGCGTCGGCGGACTGCGTAGAGCGTTCTGCGCATCCTACTATCAGTTCATGCGTTCGCAGGTCGAGCTTGGGAAGGTTTGTCATCGACGGACAGTTTTCTTGGGCCTGGGATGGGTGACTCAGCGCCAGATGTTAATTTTTACGTGTTTTTGTTTGCGAGATGGAAGTATCTGAAATGAATACGGATGGTAATTACAAGTATTTTCTCCAGCTAAGAGACCGCTTTGCAATTAAATGCTGATAACTTTAATACCAGCGGACCAGATAAGCGGCGATATATTTTACACTATCTTTATGAATAACATTTTATTGCTTTGTTGTAGCACTACTCAACAAGTATTCGTTTATTCGTTTTAATATTTAAATGCAATAGTAGGGAATATAATATATCTGATTTAAACAGTGAATTTATTACATGTTAATTATTTTTAATTTCTTGTGACGTATCTAATGTAGGTTTAGCCAATAAATCAAAGTTATGCGTTTACAAGAGCATATTATTTGAAAAATAAGGAGTACCATAATGTGTCATAATTCTCCTTTATACAGGTAAAAACATTGTTTAGTATGTATTTCTTAAATCCACACAATCATTGGAAAATGATTTATGGTATTTAAAAATATCTGTTAATGATACTGTTATCGACAAAGTCGATCAATTTCAAATTTATCATCATATTAGACTTTTGTTTATCGTTAAAAATTAAATGGTGGTTGTGAATTGTATTTTTTGTGTTATTTAATATTTTAGCAAAATACATAATCAGCAAAAATCCTATTTAAAACATGCGAACCGTTTTTGCAATCACAATCAATGCAGTGTTTAACTTATGCGATTATAAAGGTATGTAGAAATAACATACTCAGTGTAAGATATCTTTTTATGCACCTGCTTATGATCAAATTTGACGTTTTCGAAAGTCATACCGCTACGACTACTAGTGACGTGTAAGATATTTTTAAAACGTTACTAGTTACAGGTACGGAACTACCGATTTTAAGTTGCCTACTCAATTCAGTAAATACAGGGATCAGATACATCAGTATTTTGTAATCAGTACCACTTAGAACCGGTATCAAAAGTAACCGTTACATGTCCGCACTGATTTTGCAAACATGCGAACCGTTTCTGCAATCACAATCAATGCAGTGTTTAACTTATGCTTGTTATTATAAAGGTATGTAGAAATACAATACTCAGTGTAAGATATCTTTTTATGCACCCGCTTATGATCAAATTCGATGTTTTCGAAAGTCATACCGCTACGACTACTAGAGACGTGTAAGATATTTTTAAAACGTTACTAGTTACAAGTACGGAACTACCGTTTTTTAGTTGCCTACTCAATTCAGTACAAGGATCAGATACATCAGTATTTTGTAATCAGTATTTGTACTCAGTACCACCGGTATCAATGGACAGCCTAAGTCTTGACGTCACAAAATTGGGAGGAGCTTATATTTGGCTCCAAACAATTCTGTTTATAATGTTAAACACTCATAAGGAATTTTTAATTTATTGTTTACGTGGTTTGTGTGACAAAATAAGACTTTTCATTTAGGTATTTAGTTAAAGAAACGTGCCAATTAAGAGATTTTTATTCGTTTTTGCCCAGGTGAGTTAATTTAATGCAATGATTAGAATGTAAACAGTTTTGAGGTTATATTTATTTTCAATCACTAAGGAATAAAAACCACCTGAGCAAAAACGAATAAAAATCTCTTAATTAACACGTTTCTTTAACGAAATACCTAAATGAAGTCTTATTTTGCCACACAAAGCACATAAATGAAAAAATCCTTATGAACATTTAAGGTTACAAACAAAATTGTTTGGAGCCAATATAAGCTCCTCCCAATTTTGTGACATTTGTGACGTCAGACTTAGGTTGTCCATAGTAACCGTTACACGTCCGCACTTATTTTGCCCGCCTCTATTCGTTACGGCGACAGCTGACGGTAGGGTTGGCTTGTGTTCAATATGCGGCACGCTAGAAAAATAACTGCACAGGTCACCCGTCCCGCCGGCGCAGGTTGTGACTCGCTTCCATTCTTCCTGACTTTTCTCTTCTACAATAACCCCAGATACATAAAATGGACCACTCTCTCGAAATTATATTCCCTTGATTCATTAGATATGAAAGTAAACTGTTCCTCTTCTTTTTGCTCGGTACTCAAACGGTGACTTTCAAAGTCAGAACTTGCTGACCTTCCTTGTCCATTAGGTATCGAACAAATGTGGATTTCTGTGAAAATACAGAAAACAACATTGTTAGTCGGTGTTATATATAGAACTGAGGCGTGCAGGATGCTAAATTTTTATACAGTATTGTGATGAAACACATAGTACCTCAATTTAATAATATTATTTTAACTGGTGATATCAATGTTGATCAACTAGTAGATAATCAAATAAATTATTGTTTTCAGTCTTATAATTTTGTTCAATTAGTAGCGGAACCTACGCGCATAACTAACAGTTCACAAACATTGCTCGATGTTATTAAACTCATTAGACATTCAGGCGTTTTAGACCAGGGCGCATCTGTAAAAATATTAGTACATTTGGACGTTGAGAGGTGACTCAAATTTTTTTGCAGAAATTGCTTGAAAATAAGTCAAATAATATTGAGTTATCCTCCCTCTCAAAAAGGTCCGGAACATTGTTTAAATAATCAAAATGTCAAAAAATTAAGGAAAAATTCGATTTTTTTCTGGGTTTTTTGATTGTAACTTTAAAAGTATTAATTTTTGAGAAAAGTTGTACTAACATAAAAACTGCGTAATTAAATTTCCTATAATATAGAATTGGTTAATAATTTAAAAAATAGTCACCCTTGTTGCAAAATAGCAATAATTGTGAAAAAACATACAAAAACAAGTATTCGCATTATACGTTTTTCAACCATTTATGCTACACTTAGGACCTTCATATTTCACCCTGAAAAACTATATGATACAGTAAAACAATACTGTATATTTCATTAAGATCGGTTTAATAGATTTTGCAAAATAAATTTTGCAATCCAGCTTTCGTAAAAAAAAATCATTTTTTCAAAATGTTACAGGACTGAAAATAAAGCAGATAGCAAGTTAAAAATTTTTTTATTTATAGAAGTGTACTGTACCTTTCATTTGCAATTTTGCAAAATTAAAATCGATTAACACCACGGCGTCAGGAATTTTTTTAAATAAACATTAATTATTGGTGCTACGCGCAGGACAGCGGATCGTTTGTTTTGATTAGGCATTCCAATGACCTTTGATAATGATTGATACATTTTAATTTTTATTACATTTCGATATAAATAAATAAATTGTTTATTGCAAAATAAAAACACATACTCTATCATCTGAAATAACACTTTTATTAGCAAAAACTTTCTTTGTTAATATATTTTAACTTAAATAATAAAAGTTTATTATTTTTAAACATATGCAATTGTTTAAACAATATTTCACAAACAATAATAAAATTAGTTTGATTTTTGTGGAATTAAAATATTAAAATACAACAAAATATAGAGTAAGAAAATATATTAGATAAAGATTGGAAGAAGTTTTGGTGGAAATCATCTTGTGTGAATCGAACACCGCTGTCCTGCGCGTAGCACCAAAAATTATTGTTTATTTCAAAAATTTTCTGACGCCGTGGTAATTAATCGATTTTAATTTTGAAAATTGTAAATGAAAGGTACAGTACACTTCTATAAGCAAAAAAAAATTCAACTTGCTATCTGCTTTATTTTCAGTCCTGTAACATTTTGAAGAAATGAATTTTTTTTTGCGAAAGCTGGATTGCAAAATTTATTTTGCAAAATCTATTAAACCGATCTTAATGAAATTTACAATATTGTTTTACTGTATCATAAAGTTTTTCTGGGTGAAATATGAAGGTCCTAAGTTTAGCATAAATGGTTGGAAAACGTAAAATGCGAATACTTGTTTTTGTATGGTTTTTTCGCAATTATTGCTATTTTGTAACTAGGGTGACTATTTTTTAAATTTTTAACCAATTCTATATTGTATGAAATTTAATTACGCAACTTTTATGTTAGTACAACTTTTCTCGAAAATAAATACTTTTAAAGTTATAATCAAAAAACGAAGAAAAAAATCGAATTTTTCCTTCAATTTTTGACATTTTGATTATTTAAACAATGTTCCGGACCTTTTTGAGAGGGAGGATAACTCAAATATTATTATTTGATTTATTTTCAAGCAATTTCTGCAAAAAAATTTGAGTCACCTCTCAAAGTCCATCTCAAAACAGATGCGCACTGGACTATTTTAGATCATGAACTATCTGACCATAGAGCAGTGTACTGTGAATTTGATTTACATATTAATCACAAAACACACTTTTTAAAGATATATAGAAATTACAAAAACTTTTCAATATCTTCTTTTAACGCAGATCTGGAAAAAATGTCATGGGATAATATACTGTACGAAAATTTTATAGATAATAAAATTCGAATTTTCAAAGACATGTTAGTTTCGCTGTTTGACAAACATGCTCCCTATGTTGAATGAAGAATTACAAAACCACCTGCTCCGTGGCTAACACCCACAATACAGAATATGATGAAAACTCGTAATGCTGCTTTAGCCAAATATAAGACAACTAGAAACGTCTTAGACTATAGTTACTATAAAGACCTTCGAAACGCAGTTATTAACGCAGTCCGCCTGGAGAAGAGTGGTTATTTAAATTATCGGTCTGCTTCTTCGAATAAAAAAGATCTTTGGAAAGCGATGAGGTTATCCAAAATTGTAATTAAACCAGTTATAGAGATCCCTTAGGAGCTTAAAGACCCTATCTCTATAAATAATTATTTTACATCTGTTTTTAGCCCTGTAAATTGTTGTCCTGAGACAACCCAGTGGTATCAGTCAAATATTTTCAACCCAGATATTATTTTCTCGTTTAAAATGGCCACTATTGATGAAATTAAATCACTAATATTAGGGTTAAAATCGGACGCTGTTGGATGTGATAATATTTCTGCAAAGATGCTACAACTCTTCCTTTCCATTACTGCTCCTTATACAGTGCGGTGGAATACGTGTTGCCCCCCCCCCTGTTAACTTGTTTATTTTAAGAATATAAGCAAAACGCTCGGACAGGTCGATTTTTAAACTAATCATAGTATATCATAGCATCAACGTTTCGAAATTTACACGATCCCTCTTCAGGTGACAGGCATAACTTTGATTTTTTTAAACGGTTTATCATGTGAGACCTCATTTAACAGCTTTTAAAATACTGATTTCAAAAATGTATAATACTTTAATCCTTTTTGAGATCGCAGGCCCAAAATTTCGGTCGAACTCTTTTTAAACGCATTTATTTTTTTCGAATTCTGAGAAAACTAATAAGTATTTTTGAAAAATTTAAACGCAGAATGAAAGATTAGATTATTACCGAGGGCTGACAGTCCCTTAGAATAAACAAAAAGTTTCTTTTGAATGATATATTTGAAATTAAAAATCACACTAAATTTTCTCTTTTTTCCACCACTGTGACTTATTAAAATAAACATTATAGGAGTTCTCAGGGACTTTGAACCATCGAGAATACTGTAATATTTCATTCTGCGTTTAAATTTTTCAAAAATATTTATTAGTTTTTTCAGGATTCCAAAAAAATGATTGCATTTAGAAAGAATTCGACCGAAATTTTGCGCCTACGCTCTCAAACAGGATTAAAGTATTATACATTTTTGAACTCAGTATTTTAAGAGCTTTTAAATGAGGTGTCACATGATGTACTTTCCTATTTAAAAAAATCAAAGTTATGGCTGTCACCTGAAGAGGGATCGCGTGAAGTTCGAAACGTTGATGCTATAATATACTATGGTTAGTTTAAAAATCGACCTCTCCGAGCGTTTTGCTTATATTCTTAAAATAAACAAGTTAACAGGGGGGGGGGCAACACTTATTCCACCGCACTTACGCACATTATAAATTGTTGTTTGGAGGTAGGTTATTTTCCGGACATTTGGAAATACGCTTTGGTAAAACCATTACCCAAATCAAATAAACCGGAATCACTTAATGATCTTCGCCCAATAAGCATTCTACCGGGACTGTCAAAAATTTTAGAAAAGGTTATTTATAAACAGATATACGATTATATTTTTAGAAATAATGTAGTTACGTGTATACAATCAGGCTTTAGAAAAGAGTTTAGTACAACGACCTTGCTTCTTGACTTAACAGATAATATACTTCGATCATTTGATGAAGGAAAAGCAACCTCAGTCATCTTGCTTGATTTTTCTAAAGCCTTTGACAGTATCGATCACGCTCTCCTGTGTGCTAAATTGAAATATTTTGGATTTGATGATACCTCCTTACAGTTTTTCAAATTTTATTTGGTAAATCGTTTTCAGAAGGTCATAATCGATAATAATTCATCAGAATTTGCATCTGTCACTTCAGGGGTGCCACAAGGTTCGGTTCTTGGTCCTCTTCTTTTTTCAATATCTATTTCCGACCTGTATAAATCTTTAAATAATTTGAAGTTGCACTCTTTTGCAGACGACACACAACTGTATTTCTCTTTTGAACCTAACTCTGTAAATCAAGCCTCACAATGTTAATAGCTGCAGGAACTTAGGAGTCATATATGATTGTACGCTACGATTTCAAGAGCATGTCACCCTTTTAGTAAAAAAGTGCTATTTAGTTATGCGTCAACTGTATAGAAGTAAAGGCATTTTAAACTTTAAATTGCGTAAGTTACTTTCTGAAACTATGGTAATGTCAATTCTTAATTATGGGCTCTTGGTATTTTATCCTTGCTTAGATCAAGTTACGAAATTAAGGTTGCAAAAAATTCAAAATAATTGTTGCAGATTTGTCTTTGGCATAAGAAAATATGATCGTGTATCAAGCAAAATAAAAGAACTTCAATGGTTAACCATAGATAATTTATACAAATATCACCTCGCCTCTTTGATATATCGAATTATTTCGTCGTCAAATCCTATTTATTTAACGAACAAATTAGTATTTCGTGGAGAGGCTCATAATCTGGATCTGAGATATGCTCATAGTCTTATGCTGCCAAGATATAGACTAGCTATTTTCCAGCGATCGTTTACTTACAATGCTGTTTTAGTGTTTAATAGTTTAACAATAAATTTAAGAGGTAAATCTCTTGATTTCATGAAGCAGCATTATAAGAAATTTTTACTACAATCGCAGTAACGTTATTATTATTATATAGTATATTGTTGTCGTTATTGTTACCATTATTTTTGTTTTTATTTATTATTCTTATCATTTATCACATAACATCACAAATTATTTTCTTTATATTATTTTTCTAATAGCTACATGACTATTTCTATCATTTCAGTATTATATTATTATTTATGTCAAATTATAAATCACTTTATTTCTAATTATTTCAAACTAACTTTGTAAACTTGAGGTTAAGTGGAGTAGCTCTAGCTAGACTTCGCCTCATGTATCTCGTGTTTGTAAATTTTTACAGACTAAATAAAGGCAATTTATTATTATTATTACTCCCGAGTATCATGTACTTTGACTTTTCGTGATTTATTTCTTCTACGCCAAAATATTTTTTATTTTGACCTAGTCACTTATTTACTATTTAAGAAAGTAATATATTATATCAAACTGATTTGGTTCTTTATTTTACAGACCAGTATTTGTTTTTTACGCTTTACTGAAGATAGTTACTGGTATTCTAATATTCATTATTGACATAGAATTTAAGAAGGAAGCTTTAAGTATAATAAAAGAAGTGAAAACTATATTGAGGGACAAAGAATTGCTTGTTCTCTTCTTAACATGTGCAACTTCAGGTAAATTTAGAATAATTATGTAATATTAAAACCATAAGCCATGCTCCTTTTACTCTCTTTAAAAGGTACGATTCGTTATTTCAAGGGAAAAATTCACTCTACTACATGTTTGGTATCAAAGGGATTCAGTTCTGGGGTGAAGGTCTTTCCGTGTTATCGAGCATTAGATAGAGCATGCAATATCTTCCACAAATTTTGCGTTACACCTGGATATCGTCAAGAGTATCGTTGTTTGCACAACCCTACCTATTTGATATTGTCTCCAATGCTATTTGAGAGTGCTCCAATAACTAACTTTGCATAAATACATCAAAGACAAAGTTACTTGTGGTTAGTAAACAAGATGTCGGTCTTATGTAACTAATTGTCATCAATGAGCAGATTACAAAAGCTAACCATTTTAAATACCTAGAATGTTAGATAAACAAGACACTCAATCTTGATGAAGAAATTAAATCTCGTATAAAAATTGCAAGAGGAGCATTTATAAAACATATGTAGATCTATCCTCAGCAATTTTCAACTGAACTTACAACTAAAGGGTCGTTTAGACACATAGACCGGTCTAGTTAGACTCAAAAATAGGAGTGAGGCTACAATAATTACCATCAAACTGAAAATTGGCAGGATTGTTCAAAATACCATCATAAATAAAATCTAAAAAGTCCTCATAAATCCGACCCGTGCTAAAAAATTTACGCGGGGTCAAAGGTCACCAAATATGGTTTTTAGCGATTTTCAGCGAAACGGTAAGTTTTATCATAAAATTAGCTCTAACAAAAAATGTAGGTTAGATAATCATCTATAAAAAATATCTTAATAGTTTTTTTCCTAAGAGCCACTGTTTTTGAGATACAACGATTCAAATAGTTGAAAGACTTCTAATCGTCATAATATTATGTATTAGTACACCAGGTATATACATCACTGGAGCTGTAATACAAGTAAACATAATATTCTATCGGTCAACTTAACTTATATTACACATAATAAGATAAGATTATAAATATGATAATGTTTCTACTATACAGCTTGCGGTCTACCGAGGGATGCAATGTATAAGCTGTATTATATTACAGTGCCAACAAAAAAACTTTACAAAGTAGATGTATCACGAAAATAATAAGAATTATTTGAATTTTACGGCTTAATCCCAACAAAAATAGTAAATTGATATGACAAAGTATTAACTTATAATAATTCTTTTTATACATGCGCCTTAGTTCAATTTGTGAAGATGGGTTTTGTCGGAATAAACACGTTCGTCGGCTAATCTAATCACCCTACCTATTCTTTTCTCAGAAGGGTTTGAACATAATGAACGACAATACGATTACGATTGTTTTCAGAAGGTAAATATTGATATTAACAACATAAAAGCGACATACATAATTGATGGAGGATATCTATTACATCGCATTGTGTGGGATAGCGAAGAAACATTCAACGTTATCTTAGATAAATACGTTCAGTATGTACGGCGTCATTTTGGTCCCAGAGTTACTGTCGTATCTGATGGCTATAATGATTTTACGAGAAATATTAAAGCTGCAGAACAACGTCGTAGAACTTCAGCAACATCTTCATCTTCTAATATTTTATTTGATCAATCTATGACAGTATCTACCACTCGACAGAAATTTCTTGCAAATACTCACAACAAATCTCGGTTCACTTCAATGCTGAAAGATAAGTTTATTGCTGAAAATATATCGGTAAAACAAGCTAATAATGATGCTGACGTAATGATAATTGAAACAGCCATAGAGCAATTCAATTTAACAAATACAACTATTGTTGTAGGTGAAGATGTAGACTTGCTCGTATTACTCACTGGTAGAACTCCAATCGAAAAAACTATCTTTTTTTTAAAACCTGGAAAAGCTCAACACCAATTGGAAATATAGGCATCGAAAAGTTTATCTACTTTTGCAAAATGTCAAAATCATATACTATTTTTACACGCAATAACTGGCTGTGATACGACATCTGCATTTTTCAGGAGGGGTAAAACGACTGTTTTTAAAATGTTTGAAAAACAAGATTTACTTGAACGTGCTGAAGTTAAAAAAAAACTAATTCAACTCCACAAGAAGTTATTCCCAACGGAATTAGCTTTCTTCTCTCTATGTATGGAGCGCCTAAGAAAACTACGTGCTTAGATAAGTTTCGATATGCATGTTTTTTTAAAAGTACTCGAAACAAAAAACAAGGTTAAGTGTGGCTTGGTTATCAGGTAAATCCAAAAGACTGGGGATGGAAATTAGTCGACAGTTCATTAGAACCAATTCAAACTTTACTCCCCCCTGAACCCTTTACTCCTGAACACAATTTCTTGCAACTGTAAAAAGGGATGTAACGCTAAATGTGGTTGCAAAAAAGTTGGACTGTTTTGTTTGGTAGCATGCACTAATTGTCAAAACCGGTCGTGCTCCAATGTTGAATCACCAACAATTGAGGATTCATTTGATTCTATCGAGGAGCCATGCGATGTGTCATTATTGGGACAATTTACTTGCCCCAGTATGAACAAGAAGAAGAAGAACAACAAGAAGAAGAAGAACAAGAAGAACAAGAAGAAGAAGAAAAAGAACTAGAAGATGAAGAAGAGGAAGAAGAACAATGAGAAGAAGAACAAGGGAAGTAGAAGTATTAGAAAATTATGAACCAGTTTGATAAATTTCCCTTTTTTTTTTTAATTTATACCGCTTTATATAACTTATTAATATCAATTATTAAATAGCTTTAAATTAAACAGAATCATAACAGATCCGTGAAATAGGCCTACTGGGGAAACCACGTTAAAAAACGCGCTAAGTGAACTGCCTCAAAGGTGGTGTGGAAACGTGTGCGCATATTATGACGATTACCACTTTTTGAATCGTTATATCTCAAAAACGGTGGCTCTCAGCAAAAAAAGTAATAAGACATTTTTTATATATAATCATCTAATCTACATTTTTTGTTAGAACTAATTTTACGATAAAACTTACCGTTTCGCTGAAAATCGCTAAAAACCATATTTGGTGACCTTTGACCCCGCGTAAAATTTTTAGCACGGGTCAGATTTATGAGGACTTTTTAGATTTCATTTATGATGGTATTTTGAACAATCCTGCCAATTTTCAGCTTGATGGTAATTTTTGTAGCCTCGGATGCGTAAGTTGACCGGAGTAACAGCGATAAATCAAACAACTTATCGATATCAATCGAGTTGTTGCAATTTATCATTGTGTGTAAACGGTGCATCGCAGCGACTTATCGAAGTTGGAGTTGGATTTAAGTTGGTTTCGGGTTGCATCAACTTATTGTAATGATCGAGTTGTTTTAATTTATCGTCGCGCCTAAACGGTACAGCGATTTATCATTGGAGTTGGGTTGCATCAGTCAACAATAATAATATGTATAAAACTTTTATCAACTATAAGAATTATATGTACAGGGTGATTGATTAGTGGGGGGTTAAGCTCCGTAGATCCGTTATAATAATAGATAGCAATACAAGTTAATAACAAAAATTGTAGCCAACTTTGAGATTCACATTTCAAAATTAATTAGAATGTTACAGGGTGTTCGATAACATAGTGGCAGACCAAACTTATGTTTTTTTAAATGGAACACCCTATTTTTTATTTTATATTCAAAATCTTCTTAACTTCACCATTACAAAAGTATAAAGGATTGTTATGTTATACAGGGTATTTTACAAAGTTATAACCAATTTTATATGACAAATTGTAACAAGTTAACTCATTGTATAAATAAAAATAAGCACAAAATCAATGGATTATTGATGACATATTTTTTTATTTATCATCAAAATTTTCATAATTTATTCTTATTCTTCTTCTTCTTTTTGTATAGACACGACTGTCTGTTTTTTCAATGTGCCTCTAGTAAGTTGTCGTTCCATCGTTTTCGTGGTCTTACCACTGATCGTCTTCCTATTGGGAAACCGTCTCTCGCTGTCCTGACTATCCTATTTGTTGTCATTCGGCTTATGTGGTAATTCCATTCTATTCTTCTGTTTCTTACCCTAACTTCTGTCGTAATCTGCACTTCTAGCTCTGTCCCATAGAGTCTTACTATCGATTTTTCGAAGGGTTTTCATCTCCGCTGTTTCGAGCAACCTTTTTGTCCTCTCTGTGTCGGGTCGTGTTTCTGCCGCGTATGCCATTATTGTTCTGATGACTGTTTTGTAAATTCTGCCTTTCATATCTTTTCCGATATTTTTATTTCTCCATATTGTGTCATTCAGGCAACCTGCGGCTCTGTTTGCTGTGTTAACTTGATCTTCCACTTCTGTTTCGACCCTTCCGTAGCAGTGGCGGCTCGTGACCTCAGTATCCGGGTAGGCGACACATATAGTGTATAATAAATAATATGTACATACCTATATAGGTACAGGGTGTTTGGTAAAGAATGGGCCATAGCTGGGACATTCCTGAGCTTAAAATTGGTCGATTTAAGCTAAGTTACCTTAGTACCAAAGTTGATAATAACCGAAATACAGGGTGTCCAACTTAAACTTTTATTTTATTTATTCTTGGATATTTCCTGACAGACATGGGATAACAACACGAAATTTGGTAGGTAAGCGGGTTTTCTTTGGGATTAGAAATCTAAATTTGCCACCAAAAATGATCTATTACCCAGAGGGCGCTACATACGTCTTTCAGCGCTCATTTAATACGTTTAATTTTTTAATCTCCCACGCCACGTAGTTTTTGAATCAACATTTTTATTCTCTTAATATTTTTACTTTAAAAAGGTATACTACATTTATCTCGCTAAGCTCAACTGTTTTCGAGATAAACGCATTTTAAGTCTGCGATACAACATAATTTTTGCATATCATTGTAGTTAGACCCGAAAAATAAACTTGAAACCATAATAATTGTGCCAGTTCTCATATTTATGTCATTGCATCGCAAATTTCATTTGAATAAATTTGAGATACATTTTTGTAAATTTTTATGATTTTAACTTATTTTTCGGTTGTAACTGTAACTACAATGATATGCAAAAAATTATGTTGCCTCCCAGATTTAAAATGTGTTTATCTCGAAAACGGTTGAGTTTAGCGAGATGAATGTAGTATACCTTTTTTAAGTAAAAATATTAACAGAATAAAATGTTTTATTTAGAAAGTATGTAGAGTGGGTAATAAAGAAATTGAACATATTAAATGAGCGCTGAAAGGCGTATGTGGCGCCCTCTGGATAATACATCATTTTTGGTGGCGAATTTAGATTTCTCGTCTCAAAAAATCCCCGCTTACCAAATTTTGTGTTATTATCCCATGTCTGTTAGGAAATATTCAAGAATAAATAAAATAAAAGTTTTAACTTTGACACCCTGTATTTCGGTTATTATCAATTTTCGTACTAAGGTAAGTTAGCTCAAATCGACATATTTTAACCTCAGGAATCTAGTGTTAAGCTATGGCCCATTCTTTACCAAACACCCTGTATACAGTGTGTCGCATTTAAGATGAAAACACCCTTATATTTCGGCTATCAAAATAAATACAGATTTGAAATTTTGCAGTCATTCATTTTGATGGTTTACACTTTTTAAGATAGTCAACTGAAATTTAAATTTTAAACGCGGCCTACTGCGAATTCACAAACAGGACGAATTTTCAATATTTTGTTTCGCGTTAGAGATATCGCAAAAAGTTATTTGGAAAAATTGTTAGAAATATTATTCTAACCCCACATACCAAATTTCAGGACAAAATTCGAACTTTTCGTTTTTTTCAGAATTGGTAGTCAAGATCCTAAAACATGCAATTGGCAGTTCCGAGATGCAGCTCGGCACAACCAATGTCAAAGGCTCAAAAAAATCTAGCCTACCTATAGCCCAAAAATACACGGCCAGGCAAGCGACAATACAACCGCTGTGCTTAGCGTAAAGAGTGAGACAAATGCGAATTCTGTTCGGCTACTTTTTAGAGAGCCTGCCCTAGGGTAAAGCCGTCGTAGTAATGCTACGCTACGGGGAGCGTACAATAATTATTACAACTTCAGAGATGAATTAAAAAATAGCTTTGTATTATTTTAGATTTTTAGATACTTATATATTGTATCAAAATTTATAAATTACAGTTTTGAAATAAGTAATTTATATTAATAAATAATTTATTATTGTACATTTGAAGAGGTTAGGCGGCGCCTACCTTGCCTACTCCGACGGGCCGCCCCTGTTCCGTAGCTAGATAGTGTGATGTCTAGGTATTTAAACTCCATCACTTGTTCTATTATCTGACCTTCCAGCTCCAATTTAAATCTTATTGGATCTGCTGTTATAACCATGTATTTTGTCTTTTTTGGTGAAATTACCATGTTAAATTTTCTGGCGGTTATGTTAAATTGGTGCAGAATACGTTGTAAATCATCTTCATTTTGAGAGATTAGTATTGCATATTGCATCGTATGCATAGAAGATTATTTTGAGTTGTTTGTCTCTCATTTGGTATCCTTTTTTAGTTCTCACTTTTTTTATTATTTCGTCTATGATCAGGTTGAACAATAAAGGACTCAATGAATCCCCCTGTCTTATCCCATTGCCGGCTTCAATTAGGTCAGTTAGTTCATCTTCCACTTTTACTTTTATTGTGTGGTTCTGGTAGATGTTTTCGATCGTTTTAATGATTCCTAGAGGTACCTCTCTCGAGTAAACAAATATAACAAATGGATAACGTCCTTTAATTTGACCATGTCAAATGCTTTCTTAAAGTCCACGAATCATAAATATGCCGGTTTATTGTATTCCAACGATCTCTCTTGAACTTACCTCATTATAAATACAGCGTCAGTGCATGACCTTCCCGACCTAAAACCTTGTTGTTCTTCTGCTAATGGTATAATTTCAGTCAATTTGTTTGTTATCACTTTGTTGTTAATTTTAATGTTGTGTTTAATAAGTTAATTCCTCTATAATTCTCCGGGTCCGATTTGTCTCCTTTTTTGAAGGGAGGTATTAGAATGCTTGATCTCCATTCTTGTGGATGCTTGATCTTCATTCTTCTGTTTTGTTCTATATTATGTTTTGTATTAGTTTTAATAGTTGTTTAGTTAGATCTTGTTCTCCGTACTTTAGGAGTTCGTTCGTATATCAATATCATAAATTATTGATATTGCTAATTTTCTTTATATTGAATACAGGGTGAGTCAAGACGTAAGTACCTACATTATTCTCTCGGTAATTTTATCACTATCGAAAATCGTCATTACCGTACTTTAATTTTTATAAAACATTCCCTATGTCTAAATGTATTAGTTTTCGAGATATTTTAATTTTTCAGAGCAAATTATTAATTACGGGTCTAAAACTTTCCAAATTTTGAGTAAGTCATGACTGAATTGTCTAAAACTGACAAGTACTGATTATCAATCTGGTAATAAATGTAACAATGTAGCAAATGAAGAAAGACAAATTATTTATTAGTAATAAATTTGACATAAAAACACAACCGCAACATACTTACACAATTTTTGAAACAATTAAAAACTACTTTTATGTGTAAGTGTAAGAAACAAGAAAGAAAAATAATTTATGAATTATAAATTTTGCAAAAAAAAAACAAACACAAAACAAACATTTTGTGAAAACAAATAAAAACTACTTTTGTATGTAAATGTACCAATGTAACAAATAAAGAAAGAAAAATAATTTATCAGTAAAAATTTTTACAAAAAAGACATGAACACAAAACACAACATTTTTGAAAAAATTAAAATATTTTAAATATTTTTGTAATTACAAAGTTGTTCAAAACGACCGCCTAACACATTTTATGCATGTCTAAAAAATGGTCATTGAATGAGTTACTTACAATACGAACCATTTGTAAATTAACACTTCGAAATACACTTTTTATTCTATTTTTCATCTCATCTCTTGTTGTTGGAGGCGTTTTATAGCCTTCATTCTATTCTAAAAGTAACCCCAAAAAATCAGTCCAGTTTATTAAATTCTGGTAATTTGGGTGGCCACGCTACTGGTCCATTGAAAAATGAAAATATCTCGAAAACTAATAAATTTAGACATAGGGAATGTTGTATACAAATTAAAGTACGTTAATGGTACTTTTCAATAGTGATGTAAAATACAGGGTATCCCATTTAAATTTTACTGAGAAAATAATGTACTTGAGTTTTAACTCACCCTGTATTAGATATTAAGTAAATTAGCAATATCAATCATTTTAAAAATTTTTGAAAATAATTAAAAAAATATGGCATCAATAAACCATTGTCGTTGTGCTTATTTTTCTTTATACAGTGAGTTGTTACGATTTTCATATAAAATTGGTTATAACTTTGTAAATACCCTGTATAACATACTCAACCTTTATATTTTTGTATGAAGAAGGTAACAGGATCTATTTCTCCCTCTTCAACTTGTTGTGGTCAATCACATCGCGATAAATCACAACAACATATCGCAGCGTCTAAACAGCGTTTCAATCATCAACAAATCACAGCAACTTGTCATCACAATAAGTTGCTGTGACTTATCGCTGTGTCTAAACGACGCTTAAGAATCAAGTTCCTAAAATGTTAGGTGTATCCTGTATTACTCTACGGAAACCTGGATCATGAAGGTTAATATGTTGAACAAATTAGAAGCCTTCGAGATGTGGTCATATCGTAGAATGCTCAAAATATCATGGGTCCAACGCACAATGCATTACAAACATAGAAGTCTTAACAGAATAGGTCAAGGCGAAGTGACTTGACAAAGGTGATAAAAAAAAAGAAAGCGAATATCTGGGGCATATAATGAGAGGTAGTAGGTACAGGATACTGCAGTTAATACTTAACAGAAAGATCGAGGGAAAAAGAGGAATTAATAGGAAGAAATATTTATGGCTAATGGACTGGCTTATCAGCAGATGAATTGTTAATGCCGCGCAAGATCGAGAACGATATCGGCAAATTGTCATGGAAGCTACCCACGCCTATTTAGGAACGGTACTCAAAGAAGAAGAGATTTTTCAAAATAACTGCAATAATAGAGAGTCTTTAATTTACATTTAAAATATCCACGTCAGAACTCTGTCTTGTATTGTTAAGCCGGGTCCAGATTACATAACAAAACATGTTAATAACAAAGTTATACAACAAATTTGTTGTACAACTTTGTTATGTAACTTTGTTATAATATAGCAAAACATCCAGACTCTATAACAAAAAACAAAACAACAAAATGCGCATAACTTTTGCAGCATTTTAGGTGGATAGCTGGTAGGTTAGGCAGTATATAAAATATCTTCATCTCTCGCTGAAATTGCCCAATCAGCATACGCATTTTATTTTCAACTTCACTTGTATCTGTTTCCACTTCTGCGGCTATTTCAGTTCATGCGTAGTGTTTTTTATTTCGATTTTTAAAATCCATAAATGTAGGGTCCCATAATACTCGTAGCTCACGAAATAGCTCAATTAAATGAGTAGTCAGTTCTCTCGACCATTCCATCACGTAAAGAACCCCACGTGAATAGAGCAATGGAAAATTTAGAAAAATCATTCAAGAACGAACAAGGCGATATGACTCCAGTGGTTGCTGCTCGTGAACTATGCCAGCCAGAGAAGAGAGAAATGTTTCAATATCATGTTTTTAAGTGTAGATCAGTGGCGATGCGGTTTTACAATAATGTTTTATAACTTTCTTTGATGTTTACCGACAACTGCCTTCATATAACCAGAAAAATGTTATACATGGTGTTTTAAAACATTTTTATTTAAAATTCTGTAACAAGTTATGAAACTTTGTTATTTAACATGTTTTGTTACATAGTATGGACCCGGCTTTAGTGTACCTATACCATATAACATGTTATTCATTTTCAGGTTTTGTAGGAGGTTTCATCGAAATCTTCTTATTTTGGTTTATGGATGATATGGAATCAAGCATATTCCTTATGGGCCTTACTGTAACTGTAAGTTGTATCATTGGAATTCCTTTGGCCACTATATCAGGATCAATTATCAAAAAAATGGGACACGCAAATACTATTTTCATTATTGTCATCGTTTTCTGCTGCTTCAGCGTACGCCTACTAGGATATTCACTTATTTACGATCCTTGGTGGTGTTTGCCTTTCGAAGTTATAGAACCCATTACGTTTATGTTGATGTCTGCTGTTAGTATCAGTTATGCTACAAAGTTATCGACAGTTAAAACAGACTACATTATCCAAGGAGGATTACATTATGGATTAGGTACGTCATGCCTTTTTAATATATTATTAGTGATCATTCATCATCATCATGCATCATTAATTAAACTTAAAAAGTTTCTTTGTTGTCGGCATATTATACGCCTAAGGATGCTTTGATGTTACGTGTTCTCTAACTCTTCTTTATGGCTTGGAAGGGTGGGCATTGAAAGAATTGCTTGTTATGAATTGCCATTTGAATAAGTTGGCCGCCTTTGAATTTTCGTGTTACAGAAGAATCCTACGAATATCATGGATTCAAAGAATGCCGAACGTGGAAGTAACTAGAAGGATAAGAAATGGAGAGGAAATAATAGTAACTATTAAAAGACGAAAACTTAACTACTTGGGACATGTGATGAGAGGGCAAAAATACTCATTATTACAACTTATTATGCAAGGCAAAATCCGAGGAAAGTGAACTGTGGGAAGACGAAGAACATTCTGGCTTAAGAACTTACGGGAATGGTTCTTATGTAGTAGTGCAGAGCTATTTAGAGCGCCAGTCAACAGGGTCCGCATTGCCATGATGATTTCCAACCTTCGACAGAAGATGGAACTTAAAGAAGAAGAAGTGATCTTGCCCGTTGCCATTCGACGGTGGTCCAATCAATTGCCACCTACAGTCACTCCACTTAATTTTTTCAGACTCCCTCTAATTTTTCAGAGCCCTATCCATTGCCAACCGTTGCCAGTTTGCTGCGCCTATTTTTCTCCCATCCTCATCCACACTATCCTTCCATCTGAGTTTTGGTCTACCCCTATTTCTACTTCCCACAGGTTGTGACATAAGGATTGTTCTAGGAGGATTGTTCTGCTGTGATCTTGCTAGATGTCCTGCCCATCTTAGTCTTCCTATTCTTATAAGAGATAATACGTCTTTTAACACCAAATATATATTTGTATCTGTGGTATACCTCGTAGTTGTAACTCTTCCTCTAAACACCATTTTCACACATACCACCGAATATTCATCTCAGGATCCTTCCATCAAATACAAGCAGGATGTTTTCATCTGCCTTGGAGATGGTCCATAACTCCGATCCATATGTTAACACTGGTTGTATAAGGGTTTTATATATGGATATTTTTGTTTTTTGACTTAAGTTTCTGCTTCTCATATGTCTACTCAGTCCAAAATAGCATTTGTTTGCTAGGATTATCCTTCGCTTGATTTCTTCCGTCATAACATTCTCCTTAGTGATCAGGGAGCCTAAGTATGTCAATTTGTCCACACCTTCAAAGCTAGAGTTATTAACCGTGAATTGGTGACCGATGTTTCTCTCTCCATTGTTGGTTATTGATGCCATCATCTTAGTGTTCTCCTCGTTTACTTGCAGGCCCATATTTTTTGAGGCATTTGAGAAGGTGGTATACATTTCTTCTAGCTTGCGTGTTGTGCGGGCAACTAGGTCCACGTCATCTGCATATATGCCAAAATTTGGGATGATTTATTAAAAATATTTCCTCTGTTGTCTATTCGGGCATCTCTGACCGCCTTTTCCAGATATATGTTGAAGAGAAGACACGCCAGCGCATCTCCCTGTCGCAGTCCAACATTCGTTTCAAACGCCTGTGATTGTTCGCCCTGTATTTCGACTTTGCAAACGACTTTACGCATTGTAGCCTTAACCTATCTTATCAGCTAATTAGGGATGTGGAAGTCATCCATGGCTTCATACAATTTATTTCTTAGGACTTAGGACACTAGCATAGGCCGATTTAAAATCTACAAAAAGATGATATTGAATGTCGATATTGAATTCATTGGTTTTTTTCCAGTATTTGCCTTATCACAAAAATCTGGTTTGTTGTTGATCGACCAGGCCTAAAACCACTTTGATATTCTCCAAGAAGCTCCTCTAAATGTGCACTTAGGCGACCATATAAGATACTCGAAAATATTTAGCTGTAGTGAGCTGTATTAAGGAGGGTTATTCCCCTATAGTTTCTACATTCCAATTGATCACCCTTTTTGTGTAGCGGGCAAACGATTCCAATACACCACTCTTCCGGGATTTGTTGCTCGTTCCAGGCTCTCAGTATTATTTTATATACCTATTTGATTAGTCAGAGTAGCACCTCCAATTTTAATAAGTTCCGCTTGTATGCCATCACTTCCTGGAGATTTATTATATTTTTTAGGTGTTTTATTGCATCCCGTACTTATCAATCAGAGGACAATAAAAAACTTCCTAAATTAGCACTCTGTTTTTCTGATCACATCACTTATATCCATAAGTCCTCTTCCCCTTAAATACCAACTTGTTCTTTCTAGTGTATTACGAGGATCATGCTTTTGTGCCTTTGTAAGAAGTGTTCGTACTTTTAAATTACTCCTCTTTGCAGTGGCGTAGCTAGCCCCAAAGGGGCCCTATATCAAAGTTTGTCGCGTGGGACCTTTTCCACCACTGATATGGCTTAGTGCTAAAAAAAATGTTCAATAAAGGAAGTCAAAACGCTTGTATAGAATAGAATAGGTAGAACAGGTACTAGAAATTCGCAATTTATTGAGTCGACTTATCTCTGGAAGATAAATAGGTATACCAGTTTTCGTTTCTCTAAATAGAAGCGTTCTGGAGTTATGTACCTATTAAAAAAAAACTAATGACAAGATGCCTTCTTCAAAGAGCTCTAGCTCCTTTAGGAAGCATTTTCGAACTAGGTGATTTGGGTTAAATCTTAATATTTTGAGCCCAGGAATCTACAATTTAATTATTTCCAAGTATTAATGAAACATTCTGTATATTGCAAAATTTAAATAAATTACAAATTGCATAATATAGGGGAGGAAAGTATGCTAAATTTGCAGTTACTCGAGCGTTATGGGGACCTATTCCGTAGTGAAGATTAGGTCCTAAAACCAAAGAAAGTAAAATTTTCCATTTAAGTGGGGACTTTCCATTTTTTAATTTGATTTTCCATTTCCAACAATCGTTTTTTCCGATTATAGCGCCATCTATCCATAATTCGAAAACATATCTCGAATAAAAGTTTCTTATTTTTACGTAAGGAATCCAAATCTGCAATCAAAAATGGGGGCTTCTATATAAGATTTTAAAGTAACCCCTCATCCCAACTCCGTGCATGGGGTGTCATATTTGGAGTCATTCGATAGATTTTAAAAAAATATTAAATACGTATATTTTGTAGTTTTTCTATCTGATGTTCATTTCGCGAAATATCGCGGGGTTCCTATTTAAAATTTTAAATGTACCTTCCACCCCTCTCAGTGGCGGGTCGTGTTTAGTATCATTCGATGGATTTTTGAAAAAATTTAAAACCTATTTTTTACTTTTTCGATCTGACGTTTTTTTTCTCGAAATATTCGCTTTTTTCTTGTGAAACGAGTAAGCGATGGACTACCCCAGCTAATTGAAACAACATTCGAAAATATTACCCCAATCAACTAAGATAGCCATCGTTACACCCTTAGCTTAACTCAGTCACTCAGGTGTGTGTTCGTCTTGTCCTAACCTTAGATATGAACTATGAAAATTGGAATGGAAGCAAACAAAACAATAATTTTTAACTAATCATGTTTATTGTTCATAAAGATATAATAAATAAAATGACTTAGTAAATTGCATTAACAAATGTATTTAAATTCTTGCCAAAAACTAACAATTCTGGATTATACTTATGGCTTTTGGTAGCTGATGGTATCTTCTTGATGTCGTATGGTGCTGCTGTAGACTTCTTGTAGGCCTGGGCGGATCTTCGGCCCTAAGCCCCTGCAGGTAGAGATGCTGGTCGTTGCAGTCTGGATGTCATGGTTGTCTTTCGTTGTTGTATAGCCCTATGAGTAGCATCACCGGTGATGTAGTTGGCTTGAGGCTCCCGAAGGGAGGAAAGTGGAGTTATTCCCAAAAACTATAAAATAGAGACACATATCAATCATCAAGAAGAAAACCAAATTGTACCTTTGCCAAATAGTATTCAGAAATAGTAAATGGCAAGGTTAAATTACATGGAATTTAGATAAGGAGAATAGTTAAAATTTTGATTACTAAACGTGCATATTAATAGATGAAAAGAAATATAGAAACCAAACACATGGTTGAACACTTGAAGGTTAGATAAAAAAACATTAGAAAAACTGTTAGACGGAGAAATATAATTACTGTAAGAAATTATTAAAAAAAACTATATGTAACTCACCCCAAGAGGAAGATTTGTTGAAATAGAAATGATTTATTATTGAAGCTGCTCTGCCTTTTAAAACATTACCCCTCCATTTTGAGAATGAGATATGGGGGTTGTCACTGTCATTAAAATGACATGACAACGAACCTTGGACACGAAGCGTTAATAACCGCTATGAATTCCAAGATTTTATTGGTTAGAACTACCCACGTGATATCTGTGTTCGTATTGGTCAAATGATTAAGAATGACAGAGCGGGATATTTAAATACCAGTATTGTATGCAAAGTGTCGTTTCAAGAAAACAAGTCTGCTGACCGTGGATAATGGATAAATATTTCTTGTTTATCTTACAATTGACAATTTTTATGATAGAAATAAAAGTGTGGTAGAAAATCAATATTGAAAAACAGTATTGACTAAAAAAACACTATTTATTCGTTTCTTCTAGAGTGTACCTAGTCTAAATATTTCTTTTATCTAATAAAAAATATAAACAATTATTGTATAGTAATAATATTCTTTCAATTTATTCCAGTTATTCAATACAAACACAGCAGCACTAGAATAGATCTTATAAATTAAATTATAAATGCATGAAAATTAAAAACAGATAATTTACATAAAAGTAAATATACTGGATATGGGGAAAAGTAATTTAGGGGAAATTATATGTTATATTATATAATTATGATTTTCTTCGGCATTTTGTGAAATATAGGGCATGTTGTGTCTTGTGTCCTTTTAAAAAGTCTGAAATTTCATATTTCATTTACATTTGGATTTTTAAACGTATCACTTATTAATATGTTGCTATGATTTTTGTTTCTTTGTGGAGAAAAACCGTTTCTGTGGTTTCAATGTTTTTACATATTGAAACTTTTAAAACACTCCAATTTTTTTATGCAAATTTTGATTAAATTTTTTGTTGCATGCAGGTATATTTGACAAAACAATCTAAACATTGCTGTCACTTAAATTATCTAAATCAGGTGTATGTATTAAATACATGCCTAATATGTATTAAATAGAGTCATGCCTCTCCACCCATCTTGTTTCACATAAAGAAATAAGTTTCTTTTTCTTTTGTTCAGGACAACATTCAGTAATGGTTAATTTTAATACTTCAGTTCTTTTGGCTGACTTATGGAAGAATGCGCAGACTTCTTTAATAACGCCCATGCAATTTTTTATAGAAGGTATGTTACTTGCATCTGATAAACATAAGTTTAGGGTATGTGAAGAACAGTGTGTGTACAACGCTAGAGGCAGTTTCTGTTTGATGCACGCTTGCACCCCTCTGAAGGGCCCTCTCATCGTGGAAGCACCATCGTACCCTTGGCCTCTCAATTTGTTCAGGTCAAGCCCTAAGCTTGACAAGGCTCTTCTAAGCCTATTCGTCCACTGTCACGGTGGCCTCTTAGTGCTATTTGTTGCCTCCCGCAAAATCTTATACTTTCTATTATAGGAATAAGCTTTTTCCTGTTTTCTTTAATATCTATTATTCTATGAGCATTTAGTTGATTGATAACACTCTCCGATTTTTTAGTTACAACAGATTTTGTATTTTGAGCTACCAAAATTGATCGTTTGTGATATGTACATTTTTCGTGTTTACCAAATACTTCTTTTGCCTTTTTCAAATTAGTGAAAGCCTTATTTACCAATGCCCCTGACATTTGGTGGTCTCCTTTTCCTACAGTTTCGGAGTGAGAAAATATTACGCAGTATTTACAAAATGACCCAGATTTTTCCTCGGAATATGCTAACCACTTAAATTCTTCTAGCCATTTCATTTGAAAAGATCTAGCATGGTTTGAACTAGAAATAGTAGGAAATTTATATCCAATCGGAGGTTTCCAAACATTTTCTAACAGTGAATTTTTTTCTTCATTTGTTAAGCTTTGAGTAGAGTTGATTTGACAATAGTGTCCAATATCATATTTGTTTGCTCTTACTTGTAATAAGCCTAACTGGTTACGGTCCTCTGCTACTGGAAATGGATCGGTGCTCGTAGTAGCAACAACAGAAGACGCAGCATCATTGCTAACAGCACAGTTAACTTCACTAGGTTCACTTACGTTTAGCCTTTTCGTAAAAAAGGTTTCAATTGAAGCTTGTCTCTTCATAACGAAATGAGCTGAACTATATAACAACGGATAACAACAAACGAATAACAAATAAAACAAACTCAACACCACTTAATTGCAGTTTGTAACTGACGCTTCTCTGAAAACAATCAACACAGCATGCGCCGAGAACGTTCCGCACAGCGTTGCCATATCGCTAAAATTAAAGCGGTAGTAAGTAAAATGTACTGGCTCCGTTAAGAACGACTCTGAGCAAAGTTGCCGTTTAGGGAGATCCCAAAAAAGGAAGGGGAGAATAATGCACGGACGTAAGTGAGGGGTTACCATAATTAGCACCTACTTTCGAGTCCGAGCTTTTTCCCCTTTTTCTTGTTTAATGTCTTAACAATTTTTCTATTACATATTTTTCAAAAATTTTGGAATTCATTTGACAATGATAATCTCCACTATAAAATAGTAGTGTAGGCTCTATAAACCAGTTATGCTCCTTGGATAAATCCTTCCGAACAGCCAGCATGCACAACAAACAGTATATATCAATCTCCATAAAATCAATCAATCTCCATCCACTTCAATATTTTGTGTTAACTTGTATTTTTTAACTTCATCAACCATTTTTCATTTATTTATTTTTATTTCGGGAGGGGCCCGGGCCCCCTCGGCCCCCCCTTATATTCGCCCTTGATGTATTTACAAGTACCGTCAAATCTTCATGATCTTTTTTATTGCAAATTAAATTGATGTTACTTAAATCCTTAAAGTCGTGGTTTCACTATCAAATAATTTGATCAAACAGTTTGAGCAAACTCAGGAAGTGACGTCACAACTGCAGTTTGTTCAAATTATAAAAATCTAGTGGTCACACTATCAGTTTAGTTTGATCAAATTTTGTATTGAGAGTTGTGGTAGTAGGTACATAATATATCAAAACCCACAAGCATTCCAACACTTTAACGAATAATAAGCCCCAAACTCTCTCTCTATTGTAGAAGGGAGACAGTAACAAACCAAAAAGAAATCAAGTCCCGATTAGGAAAAATCTAGAAAACAAACAAGAGTAACTATTGGCTACAAAAGCTGCTGTACAAAAATCAGTGTGCACACTGAAGAAAGCAAAGCAGGAAATGATCAAGGAAACAATTTTAATGTGTAGCTAGGCCACGACTGATAAACATATACAGGTTCTCACAGCTTAAATGATGCAGTCGCTACTCAATAAAGCTAGCTTGTGTCAGTGGCTCGATGTTTATTAGAAAAAACTTACATACTGAAAGTAGGTAAGTTAGTATGAGTCTTCTAAAATAGCATAGCTATGTTTTGGGTTTCAAATATGCAATAATTAGCACTCTCAGCTCCAGTGTATCCTTTTAGATACACACTGTCCTCAACCCTGTGTACCGAAAAAGATACACATGGCTTGTTGTGTTCGATCTGTTGTGTCACATAAAAGGGCACACTTTCTTAAGTTTTTATATGTAGAGAATAATGCTATGGCCCGAGTCAATTTCCTGGTATAACTGGGTTTCGTCTTACGACATGAAAAGATAGGTTGTATGTAACTAGAAATTCGTATGAAAAATGTTGCCATATATGGGCCAAAACAACTTGCTCCAACTCATTATGCAGGGAAAGATTCAAGGAAAAAGAAGCATAGGGAGACGCTATACGCTGTATGGATGTACATCAAACGAACTTTTCAGAGCAGCCGTCTCCAAAGTCCTAATAGCTAAGATGTATTGTCAGAGAAATAGCAAATAATCCCAAAAAAGTGCACCAAAATTGAGAGATGAGGTGGAAAGACAGTTTGGAAAAAGATGTAACCCTGAAACAATTAGACGGATATTACAAAATAATAATCGACATAGCTGAACTGCAAGAAATAAATCTTCTATCAGCCAAAGAAATAAGCAACAAGGAGTTTTGTTTTCTTTATTAATTTTAGCTGATATCAAAATCATGCACAAAATAATTAAACGATTATTGTTATTTAAGTATGGTATATCTGAAACCCAAAACATAGTTTATGCTATTTTAGAGGACTTGTAGTTAGTACTTACTTTCAGTATGTAATTTTTTTCTAATATTGAGTCACTGACACAAGCTAGTTTTATTGAGTAGCGACTCTATCATTTCAGAATTGAGGCTGTGAGTCACTGTAGGTGCAGTACAATAATTTTGCTTATACAAATTATCAGTAATAAATATTTATTTACATCAAAAAAAAATTCCAATTCCATCACATAATGATGATGATGTCTAATAGGGCTTTTCATCGATTGTCATTTGTTTCGAGCTTCTGTCATATGTTGTATAATCTGTGTATAATATTAATATTCACGGATTATACGACATATGACAGGAGCTCGAAACAAATGACTGTGAATGAAAAGCCCTATAGCTGATTGTCATTTGTCATTTGATTTGTCTTTATTGCTTAATTCTCTGACCAATACGAACACAGATATCACGTGGGTAGTTCTAACCAATAAAATCGTGGAATTCATAGCGGTTATTAACGGCTCGTACCTTGGACCGAAATTTGAAATAACGAACATGGAACACAAGAGATGATACAATGTAAATAGGGTTGCCTATTATAGAACGGACGCCAACCAATTTTTATTAAAATAAAAAATATTAAAAGAAATATTAAAGGAAATAAGGTAAAATAAATATTTAAAAATAAAATATTAAAGATGTGACGTTTGTAACGTTACAAACTTTGTGACTCACCCATTTTTTTACGCCCAGCTCAAACCGTCAGATTTTTTAAATATACACTGTTCTGCATGTACTTAACTTATCTTACCTTAATCTGACGATTTCGACTTTTTCTAAGTATATATTTTTTTCGGGCTCCCCATAACGAACTCTCCTGTGTTAAGGTCCAATATATGGTAGGGGTACATTTACAGGGTACAAGGTTTCTCCCCATATGATAATCTTACGCGCTCGAGTAACTGCAAAAATCCCTGCTTGGGCTCCCGGGCTCCCCTAATACAACCTTGTAAACTAATAAGTTCTGCGTATACAACACCCAAATATAGATAATAATAATAAACCTAATAAACTCTAATAAACCAAAGTCGAAAAATAGATTTGAATTGTTGAGACTCATTGTTTTAAAATAGATTCAGTTTTTTCAAGCCAAGGGTGAATGGACATTCAAAATGACAAAATGAGCGTAAACAAAGAAGCTCTGTTCTTTAACGGCGAGCGACCGGCAAATAGATATACCTAAATACAATTTATAGATAAAGAACAGATTACATGAAAATATACGCAAACAATACACAGTGTTTCAATGTTTCAAATATTGGTAAAGCGATTAAAAATATTGCAATTTGGCATTATACATTATACAATGTCTCACACACAGCCAACGGTGAGTAGACAATAAAAAGTAGCTTGAAAACAAAAAAGCTCTGTTGTTATTGAATGGCGAGAGGTATAATAGATAGGTACCTGTACATAAATATAGTTTATAATATATAGATAAAGAATCCATTACACGAAAATGTCCATATCCAAACAATATACACTGTTTCAAAACGTTTTAATAGTGAAATAATAATTGTAGAATATTTTGTTTAATTTATTGAATGGAATTTTGTTTCGACATGCCGCGCTGGGGCCCCTGAATGTCGGGGGCCCCGTATAATTGATACGGCTGATACGGCGGTAGCTACGCCTCTGGCTATTTGAATTGTTATCCCTAACTTCGTTCCTTGTGACTTCTATCCTGACTTCATCATCACTTTACCCTACTTCTTCTGCTTCTGTAGGTACAACACTGCTTCCTTTGTAGAATTCTTTTATAATACTTATAAGCTGTCCATTGCTGCGTTTTTATTCCCAATCACAGAGGCAAAACAAATACATATATAATAAGTTACTCTTATATAATTAAGTCCTAAAAAATCTAGGGAGATATTCAAGGCAATTCCTATTTATATTTTTATGGGCGAATTATAACATAATTTCACAATATTCACTGTTTTGCTGTTTCATAACAGAAATAGAAACAAGGAGTAATTTTGTAAGTCCAGCCTACAAAATATTCATTGAACAATAAAATTGCAATGCATCGCATACTACAATATTATTGATTTGCACTGACGAATAGGAATCATTCTAGGTAGAATTGAAAGTAATTGGACAAGTTGGAGCCAGCCCATTGCTCTGATTTATTGAAAAATAAATAGGTGGTCATATCCACTTTTGATTTGATGATATACCTACTGAAACTTTTTTATTAGTAATTTTACGACAAAAAGTTATTCTTCATAAAACGTTCTGCATGGTCTAAAACCTAAGATGTAACTATCAGATATCAAATTTTATCAATCTTATACGAGGTATGTCAAAAAAATAGGAATTTAGCTCAGGAGTAAAGTAGGTACCTTTATATTTCATAATATTAAAAATTGTTATTATGAAAAGGTTTTTTGGAATTACCAACTAGGGTTTTATAGATATGCAATCAGTACATCCTTTTAATGGAAAAAAATTGCTAAAAGAGCTAGACATCGGTTTTCTGAAATTTTTGGCCTCCTTGGTCTTCAGATTTGACACCACTCTTTTCTTTTATGAAACTAGCTTGTTAATATCTTATTACTACTTACATATATAATGTACCGGGTGTCCCAATAAGAATGGCTCTCGGCCATATCTCAGAAACCGTTTATAGTACAGCTTTGAGAAAAAAATATTTATAACAAAAGTTGCTTCGGGAAAAGTCTGGAAATTATTTTCATAATTGTAGGTCAACCGCTAGGGGGCGTAATTGAATATCAAAAATTAAAAAATTAAAATTTTACAAAATTTACCTAATGAAAGAGCACTAGAAATTCAATCATCGTATTCTTCATAAAATTCTGCGCATATTTTATTTCACTTTTGCAAATAAGAGGTGGGGGTGAGTGGGAATCTTCTTATGAAAAAATGGCTGTAAGTCTGGGTCTGCTAAATCGAATTTTGCATATTTGGTCTTGTTGAAAACAGCTCTTTTTCTTCAATGGAAGAGTCTTATTTTCGAAATAGCCTAATAAGTAATATGCCAGCTACTAGGCGTTATTTAATTATTTTCGGAAATCTAGTTTTTTTTTGGAGAATATTAAATACAAGTATGCATTTTTAATTAATTACAAAATAAAACCAAATTAGCAACATAATACCGAAAACTGCATGTCGATACCTTTTTTCTATCTGGAGATATCTTAAGAAACGTGTAAATTTTAAACAACTGTTAATGTCACCGGTAAACGAAGTTAAGGAAAAGTAGTGTGCTGTGGAAAAAACAAAGGAAAATTTTCCAGATGTAAACGTATATAATTAATTATAAAACAACAATAAGACAAACAACACTATAAAATATAACAAAGAAATAAAAACAACTACTTACTTACTGACGACCTAAATGTTCAAATTACTGCGCATCATTTTCGATGCAAGCATTTACTCTTTCAAGAGTAGATTGAACAGCAGTCTCAATTTCTGCTTTCGCAATGCTTTGAATGGCGTTTCGTATTCTCTAGATTCTAGATCATGTTTTCTCGAGTAGTGGCAAAAACAAGGTCTTTAATCCGTCCCCATAAATAAAAGTCAACAGTTAAATCTGGTGCTATTCAATCTACTCTTGAAAGAATAAATGCTTGCATCGAAAATGATGGGCAACAATTTGAACATTTAGGCAGTCACTAAGACTAAGTAAGTAGTTGCTTTTATTTCTTTGTTATATTTTATAGTGTTGTTTGTCTTATTGTTGTGTTAATTAATTATATACGTTTACAGCTGAAAAACGTTTATTTGTTTTTTTCCATAGTAACCTCGTTTACCGGTGACAGTAACAGTTATGTTTAAAATTTACACATTTCTTAAGATATCTCGAGATAGAAAAAAGGTATCGACATGCGGTTTTCGGTATTATGTTGCTAATTTGGTCTTATTTTGTAATACAGGATTAAAAATGCATACTTGTATTAAATATTTTCCAAAGAAAACTAGATTTCTGAAAATAATTAAATAACGCCTCCTAGCTTGCATATTACTTATTAGACTATTTAGAAAATAAGACACTTACATTGACGAAAAAAAGCTGTTTTCTACAAGACCAAGTATGCAAAATTCGATTTAGCAGAACCGGACTTACAGCCATTTTTTCATAAGAAGGTTCCCAGTTACCACCACCTCTTATTTGCAAGGGTAGACTTAAACTTGTGAAATCAAATATGCGCAGAATTTTATGAAGAATATGATGATTGGATTTCCAGTGCCCTTTCATTGGGTAAATTTTGTAAAATTTTGATTTTTTAATTTTTGATATTTAATTACGCCCTCTAGCGGTGGACCTACAATTATGAAAATAATTTCCAGGCTATTCCCGAGGCCACTTTTGTTATAAATATTTTTTCTTAAAGCTGTACTATAAACGGTTCATGAGATATGGCCGAGAGCCATTCTTATTGGGACACCCGGTACATTGTATTTATATATTGTATTTGTATCTATAGGTACATGGTACATTTATACATGAACATATTTGAAATTGACTAAAAATTTGCCTTTTATTTCAGGCAAGTGTTTAGGGATCATAATTGGAGGACATCTTATAAAAGCCATAGGAATTCGACAAGCTTTCCAGACATTTGCTACAGTAGCTTTATTGTCGGGAATTGTATACGTTGCGGTTCACCATTCCTACCTTAAACAACCTGTGAACCTGAAAGCCTATGGAACTGATGCCGATTCTTCTTCTATCTTCGAAGGTGTTACATGTAATTCAGTGATTGACCTAACAGAATCAGAAGACGAACAAGAGGACCTTAAGGACTAATTTGAGAAGACTGTTTTAATTATAGTAATAATTTTATGAGGGTGTTTGTCATTAATACCAAACAGCCATTTTCAAAGTCTTTCACAGTCTTTTCAAAGTATTTGTGTCTGATTCTTCTAGGAAATCTAGTGAGGAAAATCTTAGACATTCATTGGACTAATTAAACGATAGCATTTTTCTATTTTATATTTTATATCGATCTCAGCCAATCTATTGTAATATAATATAGTGGGAAGATGAAATGGTGTTGTGGTTTATAGGCCGTAGTTTAGAATTGTACGTTCCTGATATTTCTTCTGCAAATGCGGCAGATATTATAAAAGGCTATGTAGAAGCGGACATAGACATATACCATAGACGTGGCCCATTCGTTCACAGTCATTTGTTTCGAGCTTCTGCCATGTGCCACATAATATTAATATATCTACGTCATAAGTTATTAGTATATTCCAATGATATAAACCAAAGACGTATGACGTAGATATATTAATATTACGTGACACATGACAGAAGCTCGAAACAAATGACAATCGATGAAAATCCCTATTCTTTCGGTTACTCACTGACAATGTTCTCATACATCATCTGTACTGACATCATCATAATTGAGTTCTTTCGTGGGTGGGTGTTGTTTGTACTTCGTTTAGGCAATAATGGAGAAGCATTGGTAGGTATTAAGATACTTCCGTGTGGAATACCGTTCTTTTGAACTCTTCACCTACTTACTTTGCCCTTCAACATGACGAAAAAACGTCGTTTTACATTAAAGAATATAGGAACCTATCCAGATGGTGATCATTGAGATTACCAATCAATTTGTGGAGCAATGTCTTGGGCCCTACTGTGTCATAGCCTGCTGTCAAATCTACGAAAGCTGCTTTTATTATAAGTTTTTCTTCTAAGCCTCTTCAATGTGTTCTGTTAGTGCGAAAACTTGAGGTGCTTGTCGACATTTTTTTCTATTTTGTCGGGGATGAGTCTCTTGTATAGTTTGAAAAAGTGACAACAGGGAAATGGATCTGTAGGGACCGGACTTTTCTGGGCTTTTCCTCGATTAACAAGGCTATTACTTTAGATTTTCTCCATGATTTTGCAATTTCACAGACTTTACAGCACGTGTTATAGAAAAGATACTATTTTTTTTCGACCTTGGCCTATGTGCTTTATTTTTTCACTGCATATATCATCCACACCTGAAGTTTTTCCCTTTTTTAGCCTATCAATATATATGTTCTCATTAGTTCTTTGGACTCGCTGGGCATCCCGGGAACATATTGTTGTCTACATCCCCTGGAAATAACTGGGGGAAAAGAAACACTTTTTTTTATTAGCTCTTCATTAGCTTTCCGTAGTTTTGTGGCAGAATTTGAGGAATATGTTGACAATTTTCGTCAGATCATGGATCACCCTTAGTGGCCGTTGTTTCACGTAGTTCCTGGAATGTTTTTAGAAACTGTTGTATTGATGTTATGTGACCTATCTATAGTTTGTTGATTCACAAGTGATATGAGTAAAATATAATTATTTTCCTTTAGATTGCTGTGGTTTTCCAGAATTTCTTAAATTAATCTCTCAGTCATATTGCAAGAGAGGATCGAATCTTGGTTCGTTTGGAAAGAAAAGATATTTGAGAGGAGTATTTTAGAGAAATCATACGACCAATAGCAACATATGGCATAGAAACATGGAACTTACTGAGAAGACAATAAACTTTATTACTGTTGAAAGAAAGATCTCTCTCTTTCTTTCTTTCTCTCTCTCTCTCTCTCTCTCTCTCTCTCTCTCTCTCTCTTCAATCCTGACTCCCCCGAGGGAGTGTAGTGGTCGACGTGATGTGTATTATCCGTCTCCAAAGATCTCTGTCTCTGGTCATTTCTTTTAACTCATGCATAGCTCTTTTGCATATTCCCGTAATTTGATCGATACATCTTGTTGGGGATCTTCCTCGTGATCTTCGGCCTTCCACCTTTCCTTGTATAATGAGTCTTTCCATGTTTTTTGTGTTTGCTCTCATAACATGTCCACAGTATTTTAATTGTTGGAGATGGACTTTACTGGAGAGTCGTTGCCTAACTTTTAGCTCTCTTAAAATTGAATTATTTGTTCTATGGTCGGTCCAAGGAATTCGTAGCATTCGTCTCCAACAGAACATTTCAGTGGCGTCTACCTTTCTTCTTTCCGAATTTCTCAGGGGGTAAGATTCACATCCGTAGGTCAGTATTGGGAATATTAAGCAGTTGATCAACCTCATCTTTAACGCTCTTGAAATTTGACAGTCCTTCCATATTGTGGTCATTTTTGCTGTGGCGACTTTTGCTAGATCACATCTACGTTTTATTTCTTCCTGTGTTTGTGATTAATGATCCCAGTCCCAGATATAAGTATGAGCTCACAACCTCAAACCGATCAATTGTGGTTATGTGTGGATGATTGTTATGTAGTCTATCCACTATCATGATCTTTGTCTTTGATATGTTTAATGGCAGACCAAATATTTGACTTTCGTTTTCAACCAGTCATATAAGATCAATCAGCTCTGCTTGACTATTTGCATGAAGGGCTGTGTCATCTGAGAAACGTAGATTGTTTATTTTATGACCATTTATTGAGATGCCTTTTTCCCATCCTTCGTGCTCTTCTCATAATATGCTCTCCATATATATTGAATAATTGTGGAGATAGTATACATCCCTGTCTGACATCCCGTTCTGGATGGAATTCATTTGAAAGTATGTCAAGCACTTTAACTGATCCAGTAGTGTGTTCGTATAGTTCAGTTATAAGCGAAATAAGGTGTTGCCTACTTCTTTTAGTATTCGCCATAAGTGTCTCCACTTGACCCTGTCGAACGCCTTACGATAATCTATAAAGCATATGTACAGTGGAATACTGAATTCCCTAGATTTTTCGATTATCTGTATTATAGTCCACAGGTGTTCTCGAGTACCTCTACCTTTTTGCTCTTGTGGAATTTCTCTTTGAAGGAATGTTTTTAGTCTCTCATTGATTATATGTAGCATTATTTTACTGGCATGTGATATAAGAGAAATAGTTCTACAATTGTCGCATTTATGGAAGCTGCCTTTTTATGAATTGTCGTTATTGTAGATTTTGTCCAGTCTTCAGGCCATTGTTAAGAATGCCATATTTGGTTACAGAGTAGATGAAGTAATTTTACGCCAGTTTTTTTTGTGGCTTTCAGCATTTCTGCTGTTATCATATCTGGACCTGGTGTTTTATTATATTTGAGCTTAATGATCGCGAGTCTTACTTCATTTTCAAGTATATCAGGTTCTTCTTCTACCTCTTCAGAGATTTGGTTAACAGGTCCTTGTCGTTGATCATCTTTATAAAGGTCCCTGCAATACGATCTCCATGTCTCTGCTATATCTTCTCTGTTTGTTCTCAGAGTTCCAGTGTTGTCTTCAATGGCCCAAGTTCTGGCTTTGAAGTCTCTTGTTAAGTAGCGTATTTTTCTAAATAGATCTCTCGGCTGATTATTCTGATCATGTCTCTCAATTTCTTTGCATATACTTTGATAGTACAGTTTTTTATCTGCCTTGCATCTTCGTTTTATTTCTTTATTGAGGTTTCTTAATTTAGCTTTTTCCCTTTCACTATGCACACCACTTTGACAAAGATTTCTTCCATTCTCAATGATTTGAAAGGTTTCATCTGTTATCCAGTGTTTCCGTTTCACAGGATTATTTATCTTTGGATGATCAATTGGTGTTGTTACACAATGTTTAAAAGTCTCCCATATTTCTTGTGATGTTCCGTTACGAATAGAGGGCATTATTTTATGTACTTCCTGGAGAAGGTCGTCCTGCTTTCTTAGTTCTATCCTATTTGTCTCTTTTCGTTTGTTGGGCGCTTTAAGTATAAGCTTTACTTTAGCTACGAGTACAGTATGATCGGATCCGCATATCGCCCCTGGATATGATCTGACTGTTTGAATTGACGATCTCCAGCGAATATTGGTAAGGATGTAATCTATTTGATTTCTAGACCTATCTCCAGGATTTTTCCAAGTATAAAGTCGACGTACATGGTGTTTAAATCGAGTATTCATGATAGAATAATTGTTTGTGATAGCAAACTCGATTAAGAAAGACTCGAAAGAAAGATATTAAAGAGGATATTGGGATCCATCTGCGACAATGGTATATGGAGAATAAGTTTCAACCACGAGTTATACCAACATTAAAAAGAACTTTCTATAGCAAATTATGCAAAAATACAAAGATTGCGCTGGACAGGTCATCTTATAAGAAAGGATAACGACAACACCTAGTAGAACGCTTAGCGGAACTACGGTGGAACGTGGACCAGTAGGAAAACCAAGAAAGATGTGGATAGACGAAGTGAGAACCAATGCTAAAGAGATATAGAGGCTGGACAACTGAAGGAGAGCAGCCAGGGACAGAGACACTTAGAGGCGGATGCTGGGGGAGGCCAGGAACCGACTTGGGCTGTAGCGCCATAGGAGAGAGAGAGAGAGTATTTTAGAGATTTGTGTTTGTGATTTGGAAAAGTGATCCCGGTCAAATTTAACGAAACTTGGTCAATGATAGTCCTCAGTGATTAGATTAAAAAAGTCCATGGCACATGGGTCTGAAAAACTATTATTCTCGAGCTACAGTCTTCTGAAGTTCTTAAATTCAGGTACTCGGTTTACGTTAAGTGCACTAATTCACAGTCAAGTGAATGAAAATATCTATTACTGAAAGCAGACACACTCATTTTCTTCATGCATATTTGCGTGTTGCATATGAATTCGTGGTCAAAAATAGATGCATCGTGTTTTAGTTTTCAGAAAACCTCCGAAAAGTTATCAGAAAACTGAAGAAGAGCGATAGAAAATGTGCTGCTAGAGTGACATAACAATTATTATCATATTTTCATGAATGCTTCACAATTATCGAATACCAGTATAGCTGCAGTTCCACCTTATCTTTATGAAACTACTAAACTACTACTTGAAATTATATGTAACAATTAATACCTTAGAAGATTGTGTTATGTTGCAAACACAAATTAATTTATTACATAATTGGTGTCTACAAAACCAACTTCACCTAAACAAATCTAAATGTAAGATTCTTACTTTTAGTCGTAAATATAATACTTTGGTGTTTCCATATGAAATTGACAATATTGTACTAGAAAGAACTAATTGTATCAAAGATCTAGGTATTTATATGGACTGTCAACTAACATTTAACTATCACATTAATTATATTGTTTCCTCGGCATATCGCTCATATGGTTTCATTATTCGCAACTGCAAAAGTTTCTATAATCTATCAGCACTAAATGCTATGTACATGAGCTTAGTTAGATCCAAATTGGAATACGGTGCTTTAATATGGAATCCTATTTATTTTAAATATTCAAACGTTATCGAAAGGGTTCAAAAAATATTTAAAATATTTAACCTTCAAAGTTACAGGAACATATCCCCAAAGGGGTTGTGATTATGTCGCTTTGTTAGATAGTTTTAATTTTATTTCATTAGAAATGCGTCGGAATCAATCAGCGATATTATTTTTGCATAAACTATTAAATGGTGGAGTTGACTGTCCTAATTTACTAGCACAAATCGATATCTTTGTTCCTCGGGTATCAGCTCGATCTAATAATACATTTGTGTGTGAAAGATCCCACACGAATATAATGTTGAAAGCACCAATCAACTTAATGTGCAGAAACGCAAACAAACTATCTAATAATTGTGATATCTTCTGTTGTAGTGCTTATGAATTAAAAAACAAGTGTCGAGCTCTTACCTAAGGTATTTCATTTTGGTTTTTTTGTCTTTATAACGTATATTTGTTTTCTTTTTTATTTATTTATTTGATTGCATGAGAATTGTTTATTATTTATTTGTAAAATTGCTCTGTAAATGGGTGACTGTTGGGTAATAAACGCTATTATTATTATTATTATTATTAATTTTATTATTAAACAGTGGCAGATTTAGGGGGAATAAGGAAATTCCTCCCGTAACCAGAATTAAAGAAAAAATTGTTGAAGAATGATTATTACACGTTGAAATACGTTAGCTTACATGCAACTTACTACAGACAGAAATTCACCCCAAATAACTCAAAAGTTAGGAAAATAAAGGGAACTTATTGCACATGTTATTAATATGTCTCTTATGTAGTTTGGGTTTATCTATTTTATATATTTTGGGGTTGGTGTTTTATTGGAAGTCGCCCCCTCCCCCAAGGCAGATGTTTCGCCACTGCTACTGAAGTATCCTGATAGGTCGTTAGTTAACACCACATATTATGATGCATCTAACGGAAATCAGCACAATCTTAACGTACAGATAGTCGAACATGACATAAACCCAATTTTTCCATAAAAGATTGTAATTAATATTTCGCGTTCACCTACTACCATGTAGGTATGTACTTTGTTTTTTCTTTTCGTATTCAGACTCCAGTATAAAGTATAAAGTCCATTTTCTCCTAATAAAGTTTTTATACTCTGTATACAGTCCATTTTCTCCACTCATATTTGATATTCTGGATATTATTCTTTGCAAATCATCTAAGCCAGTGGTTCCCAACCTTTTTCCGATGATCGCCCCCTTAGACATGTTTCGTCAGTTATTAATACTACAATCGCCCCCCCTCTCAAATTAAATTGAAACAAATAATTAATCAGTACAAATAGACAGGACGAAAACGGCGGGTTCGTTGGGAAAAATATTCCCATGAGATTTTTTTTGCATAATCATATTCGTGAGACACCCCAGAATAAGGTTCAAGAAGACGCCCACGTGAAAAGTGGTCCAAATTTTTTTTAACAATTTTTTTTTAATCAAATTGCAAAAATCAATATTTTTGGCCCGGACAATTTTTTTTTAGGTTTTTTGGACCATTCTAGACAAAAAAGGGCTCCTATAATTTTTCTTTAAAGGTGATCTTTTTCTAGTTATAAGCAATTTAAAATTTGAAAAACGCGAAAATTGCCATTTTCCTAATAATTATTATTATGAAAGTCAGAAAGTGACTAAAACAAAGTTTAAAGCCCCCACTACATGATCCTGAAGAAATCTGTCATTAATTTATTACTAAGCTGTTATTTTTAATTAATAACAATGAGCGGTTAGATCGTATTGCCGCGGCTGTAAATGTGAGTGCGAGTAAGATGCACAATTGGACTGCCGGAATGGCATCTCTCTCGCACTCAGCATTGACGGCCGCCTAACACGTGCATGGCGCTCATTATTATTATTTAAAAATAACAGCTTAGTAATAAAATAATTACCAAAATTTCTTCAGAATCCTGTAGGGAGGGCTTTAAGCTTTGATTTAGTCACTTTTTGACTTTCAGAATAATAACTTTTAACCTAGTTGTTAAGCCTTAAAAATCGCCATTTTCCGTTTTTTTCAATTTTAAATTGCTTATAACTCGAAAACAATCAACTTTAGAGAAAAATTATAAGAGAACTTTTTTGTCCAGAGTAGTCCAAAAAAACTAAAAAAAATTGTCCGGTCCAAAACTATTGACTTTTAAAATTTGATTAAAAAAATTGTTAAAAAAAATTTGGACCACTTTTCACGTGGGCGACTTCTTGAACCTTATTCTGGGATGTCTTACGAATGTGATTATGGAAAAAAATCTCATGGAAATATTTTTTCCAACGAACCCGCCGTTTTCGCCTTGTCTAAAAAGGTACGTATCCGTATTTATTTATTTTTACATTTCGTAAAATGATAAATGATTACCTATATGTAATGGCTTCCTTGGGCCTGGTGTCTCTCACATAATTTCTTTATGTCTGGCTTAATGTTGGTTAATAGCAACCTCAAATCCCCTCTTTAAATTATGTCCAGCCTATTTCTTTGTTTGTTTTTCAATATGCATACAGAACTAAAACCTTTCTCCACTAGATATATTGCGGAGAATGCTGTTATCGTAATTTGATTGCATTCCACAAGATTGGATACATTTCTTTTATCTGCGGTCAAAATCTTGCCACTCTCCTGAAACAGACTTTCAATTTCAACATCATGTTTCAAATCAATCAAGCTTTCTTGAAGATAAGGACATGCCGTTGAAACTTCCACGCTAAAAGGATTGATAAACCAAGTTGGCACTTTCAGACTAGTCAGATCTTGGAATCGGGGCTGCAGATTTCTTTCAATATTTGAAGGTGGAGGCAATATGTTTGAAGATCCTCAGAATCACCACAACCACAAGAGGATTTCTTGTTGGGGAATTTAGTCAGATCTCTTCTCTGCATATTTTGTTCAAAAATAGATAGTTTGTCACTGAATACTCCGACTACTCCCTTCGCTTTGCCCATATTTATGTTCTTCCCTTGTAGTTGCAGGTTCATTTCATTTAATTATTCGCATAGTACAGTTAAAATAATTACACTATAACTATTACGCAAGAGAAATTGAACGTTTTTCTACTTTTAAGGACAAAAAAGCAAATTAGTTAGCGAATCGAATTAAAAATTATTTTTCACATCAAATTTTAGTAGGGGAGGAAAGTATGCTAAATTTGCAGTTAATCGAGTGTTATGGAAAAGTATTTGGTTGTGAAGGGTAGATCCTAAAACCAAAAAAGTTGAGTTAAGTTTTCCATAAGTGGGGGACTTTCCATTTTTTAATTTAATTTTTCATTTCCAACAATCTTTTTTCCGATTATAGCGCCATCTATCCATAATTCGAAAAAATGTCTCGAATAAAAGTTCCTTTTTTTCCGTAAGAAATCCAAATCTGCAATAAAAATATGAGGGCTCCAATTTAAGATTTTAAAGTAACTTCCCACCCCACCTCCATGGGGGGTCGTGTTTAGTGTCATTCGATAGATTTTTCAAAAATATTGAATACCTGCATTTTTCAGGCAAATCTTGCGGGGTTCGTATTTAAAATCTTAAATTTAGACCCACGCCTCTCCCTAGGGGGCCGTGTTTCGTATGATTCGATAGATTATTGAAAACTATTGAACACGTATCGCCCCCCGGTTGGGAATCACTGATCTAAGCTAAGCTATTTGCAAAAACTACTGCTTCGTCGGCATATCTAATGATTTTTAGAGGCACTCTATTCTGCATGCGTGAAAACGTGAGGTGTCTTGTTCTACTCTAGCAGCACTTATTGTGGTTGTTCCTCAATTTTATGATGGCGCTTCAGTAGCAGTGGCGGAACATTTGCCTTGAGAGAGGGAGAGACTTCCAAATAGATAAACCCAAACTACAAGACATAGATAATAACATGTGCAATAAGTTCCCTTAATTTTCCGAACTGTCGAGTTAGTTGGGTTGAATTTGTTTATCTGTAGTAAGTTGCATGTAAGCTAACGTATTTCAACGTGTAATAATCATGTTTCAACAATTTTTTCTTTAATTCTGGACCGTGTTACGGGGGGAATTCCCATATTCCCCCCTAAATCGGCCACTGTCCAGTAATTTTCTAAAGATAAGGTGGAACTGCAGCTATGCTGGTATTGGATAAGTGTGAAGCATTCATGAAAATATGATAATAATTGTTATGTCACTCTAAGAGCACTTCTACCGCATTTCTTCAGTTTTCTGAGGAATTTTCTGAGGTTTTCTGAATACGAACCATCTATTTTTGACCACGAATTCATATGCAACACGCAAATATGCATGAAGAAAATGAGTGTGTCTTCTTTCAGTAATAGATATTTTCATTCACTTGACCGTGAATTAGTGAACTTAACGTAAACCGAGTACCTGAATTTAAGAACTTCAGAAGACTGTAGGTCGAGAATAATAGTTCTTCAGACCTAGGTGCCATGGACTTTTTTAATCTAATCACTGAGGACTATCATTGACCAAAGTTTCGTTAAATTTGACCGAGATCACTTTTCCATAAGGAGTGTTGCGGAGTCCTTTTTAAGAGTACTCCAGTTGTCGGATGTACCTAGAGTTTCACAATATTCGATGAAAATATCGATATTGTATTGATATCGTATCGAAAACCAATACGATACCGATACAATACATACCTTAGCAATATTAATGTCGATACGATACTCATTATCTGAAATAAATACAATACTCTTGTATTGTCGACACGCTTGCCTCGATATTATTAAAAATATCGATATCGAAAAAAAAAAAAAAAAAAAAACGCCACAGTTGTTTGGATTATATTTTGTGGAATATTTAGATCATAAGTAATTATTTATGTATATAAAACTATAAGTGATCTGCAACCCAAGCATCAGCTATTGTAATATTTAAGTGCCTGAACTTGAAACTCTTGAGAGTGAGTAAATGACTGTGTGATTAGACTGTTTATATCATGTGGCATTTGTGGCAATATTATGGAAGTTAGTGATGATGACGCAAAAATAATTTTCAATAAAAATATTGAATTGTGATTTATTCCGAATCTCCGGGATTTCCCTATTTTTTCAAAAGCAGTTTTTAACCAATACCTACAGAATTAGTAAGTATTAGTCGACTTTCAAAGAAGCATTAAGCATTCATCCATATTGAATTTTTATAAAAATCTATAAGTTATAAGAAATATTCGTAATATTTTTGGAATAATGTCCATTTGCTAAGCATGCAAAAGTAGGCACAAAGAGCCTGCACAGCTCAGATGTATAATTCTTTTTATGTCGATATTTTATTGTATCGATATCGTATCGAAATCAATATCAATACGATATTTTTATAAGAAAGTATTGCCGATATCGATACTCGATACGATACTTCATTGGCATAACCAATACAATACTCAATACTTAAAAAGTATCGATATTGTATCGTATCGTGAAGCTCTAGATGTACCTACCAAAGTTTAGAAACCTTTATATTTACGAAACGGCCCATTCTGAAAATTTTCCGTATTAGAATAATTATCCGACTCGACATGAACAACTGAATAAAAAGTCTCATTGGGGACTGTAAGTCTCATAACTGAATAAAAGGTGCGTTTCAAGTGTCCAGTATGTTTTAACCGATTTTCTGAAGACTCAGACCTGTAAGCATCTGCTGTTTGACCTTGTCGATCTTCTTTATATTATGTAGATTGACGATTTAGTAAAATAAACGTTTTTAAAAAATAATATTTATTTTTTCTTGTTAACATAATATGGTACAATTTTGATTGGGCATTGCAAAAGCAACATGTTCGTTTTTATGAGACTTAAATAATTAATAAAGATGGTTTGATGAAAAAATGGCTAAGCTCTTTCACACTAAATAAAATAAATGTTCTCATATCATACCAGTAAAATAAAAAATCGATAATAATTCTGCTCCTATCGAAAATAAACAACATGAAATAAAATATGTCGCATGAGATTTGTCGCTTGAAATAATATATCGCTTGATGTTGCAAGAAGTTGTTGGTAATTACTCATTTGTAAAGTCTTTACCAAAAGGGTAGATGTTACAAGTAGAGGATGCCGATGGTAATGAATGTACAAAACGGAGTAATTAACAACCAAAGATTCATATAAAACACTTAATTAAAAATATATAATTTTACATATACTAGTTTATATACGTCAATACAATTTTGGAGCAAGTCGTTCGTTAGTCAGCGTTTTGATGGCGCAATCAAAGTATTTCTAGACTTCACTAGGTGGTACTACGTTGAGTGAGAAGGCCGCGAATGTTTCTCCCTTCTTTCCAATTGCTTTAGCTTGGTATTGTCCAATATCGTTGGAATTACAAGACAAGATTTGTAATGTGTAGCGTTTTCCGTCAGCGGTAAAGTTATATTTGGCGCTGCTTTCTTTTATGGCTTTTCCATCTTTCAACCAGTTTATCTGTAATGGTTCGTCTTCGGTCTCAGCTACGAAGGTTGCTGATTCACCTTCAGATACCTACAAACAAAACAAAAATATATTTGTATACTTTATCAAATATAAGATGAAACATACATTTATGTTTCGTGGACCTTAAAGCAAGCCGCACACCAAAGAAACATGAAACGTAAAACATGAAACATGAAACGTAAAATACGTTTCATGAAAATAAAACACGGCTAAACAAATCTTGAAGTCCGCCTACCAATGAAACGAGTGTGATTCATGCTCATAAACCATTTTTATTTTCGGAGAGTTTCACAAATGGCCGGACGTCTATTTGTTTAGCAGTGTTTTATTTCCATGAAACGTGATTTACGTTTCATGTTTATTTGATGTGCCTTAGAAGGCAGTTGAGAGAGAAAAATTAAAGGACAGTATCTATTGTATGCAACAGAGATACCTCCAGGAATAAAACGATCGAAAATATTTACCAGAACAACACAATAAAAGTAAAAGTAGAAGAAGAACTAACTGACCCAATTGAAGCTGGCAATGGGATAATACAGGTAGACTCTCTGAATCCTCTATTGTTTAACCTGATCATGGACGAAATAATAAAAAAAGTAAGAACTAAAAAAGGATACCAAATGGGAGACAAACAACTTAAAATAATGTGCTATGCAGACTAAGCAACTCTAATATCTCAAAGTGAAGAAAAAATATCTGGGTACAATAGTTACCTAATGAAAACAATGAATACACAAAGAGATTAAAGCAAGAATAGAAAAGGCAAGAAATGCTTTCAACAAACTGGGAAACGTATTCTGTAGCAGGGATATTACAATTTCTTTAAAGACTTCTGAGATGCTACGTGTTATCCGTATTATTTTATGGGTTGGAAGCTTGGACATTAAAGAAAGATGTTTCGTACAGATTAGAAGCCTTCGAGTTATGGGTCTACAGAAGGCACTACTGTGAAAGTCCATACGCTAAATAAAAAAAAAGAAAAAAAACCTGTTAAGAATAAGTTGGGTGGATAGAGGCACGAATGTCGAGGTGTTGAGAAGAATGGGAAAAGAAAGAAAGGTTTTAAATACAATTAAAGTTAGAAAACTGCAATATCTGGGACATGCCCTTGCCCATAGAACTTTAGACAATAGAGAAAGCTATGAACAACTGCAGGATAGATTCCCGATACAGTATGCTCATACAGAATATTTACAAGAAATCTACAATAAAAATACAAATAGATGAGAAAACCAAAGCTATACCAATCAACAGAGGAGTTTGCCAGGGAGACGTTATCTCCCCAAACTGGGACTGGAAGAAGTGTTCAAAGACATTAACTGGGCAGATAAAGGAATAAATGTTATTGGAAGAAAACTGAGTCATTTGAGATATGCTGACGACATTGTAATATTCCCTGCAAGTTTCGAAGAATTACAGACCATGATAACGCAACTATTTCAAGCTTCGGAACGACATAAATTTAGAAACAGTAAGCGAATACATCTACCTTGAACAGATAATGAAAGTTAACAAAGAAAATCAAACTGCCGAAATTACCAGAAGAATAAGGTTAGCGTGGGCAGGATTTGGAAAACTGAGTTAGATTTTGAAAAACACTAAAATAGAACAATATTTGAAAATCAGAGTTTACGATCAGTGTATCCTCCCTATACTCACGTATGGTTCACAGACGTGGATACTCACCAAGACCAATATGGATAAAATAATAGAGACACAATGAGCGATAGAAAGATCAATGCTCGGGGTGAGACTTATAGACAAAAAAATAAACAAAAATGGATTAGAAGCAAAACCAAAATAAAAGACGCAGGAGAACAGCTGCCAAATTAAACTGGATCTTCGCAGGACACAATGCCCGACTGAAGGATAAAAGATGGAACCACGAAATACAATCATGGAGACCATTGTTAGGAAGAAGAAGCAGAGGATGGCCACAAATGAGATAGGCTGATGACATTTAGAAGATTGGAGGATACAACTGGAAGTAAGTGGCGCAAAATAGAAAACACTGGATTGAATTGGGGCAGACCTATGTCCAAAGTTGGACTACTCAAGGCTGAAGAAGATTCTAAATGATTGTAGAGTATAAATAAGAACAGCTGAAGACAGATATGTATTTCGAAAAGGCCTGGGTACCAGGGAAGCATCAGTTGCAACCCAAGTGCTAGCTCAGAACTGCTACGATCAAAGGAAAGATGTAATGATGTGCTTTAATGATTATGAAAAAGCCTTCGATCGAGTACAACATCATAAACTCGTACATATACTAAAACAACTCGACATAGATCAAAAAGACATTCGTTGCATAGAAGCTCTTTACTGGAATCAAACAGCTGTCGTCAAGGTGGATAATGAAACAACTCAAGCTCAAAAAATTCTCAGAGGTGTAAGACAGGGATGCATTCTCTCCCCACTACTGTTCAATTTATATTCAGAAAGTATCTTCCAGGAAGCTCTTGAGGAATGCGAAAGCGGCATCAAAGTACATGGTACCTGGGTCAATAATATACGATATGCGGATGACTCGGTCTTAAGAGCAGACAATATAGAAGACCTCCAAAACCTTCTTAATAAAATTGGAGAACATAGCGAGAACATGGGACTTAGCATCAACATAAAAAAGACGAAGTTCCTTATAATCAGCCGTCAATTATGTCAACATCAAAATGCAAGATTAGCATATAACAACCAAGATGTAGAGCGTGTAAGAAAGTTTAAGTACCTAGGAACCTGGCTATGTGAAGACTGGATGTCGGATATGGAAATTAAATGTCGGATAGAAAGGGCCAGAAGTGCATTCATGAAATTCAGAAACGTCTTTACGAACTCTGACTTTGACCTAAACCTAAGACTAAGATTCACAAAATGCTATATATGGTCGGTGCTCCTATATGGCATGGAAGGATGGACTTTAAAAATAAACACAATGAATAAGCTAGAGACATTTGAGATGTAGATTTATCGACGAATCCTTAAAGTTCCCTGGACCGCACGCATAACAAATGAAGAAATCCTGAGAAGAATTGGTACAGAACGACAACTGCTATGCACAATTAAACAGATAAAAACGGCATACCTGGGGCACCTAATTAGAAACGAACGATACCAGTTTCTGCAAACCTTAATTGAAGGAAAGATCGAAGGAAGAAGGGGAGTGGGCAGGAAGACAATGGCATGGCTCCGTAATGTCAAACAATGGACATGGCTAAGAAACATAGGAGACCTAATACATACTGCAAAAGATAGAGAAAAATGGTCAGACGCGATCGCGAACATCCATTAGTGGATTGCATAAGAAGAAGAAGAAGAAGAAGAAGAAAAAGAAGAAGAAGAAGAAGAAGACAGATAACAGTTTGCAATGTAGTAGCCAATCTTCATTGAAGAGATGGCACTTTAAGAAGAAGATATGTTAAAGAATTGATTAAATACTTACCGTGGCGGAAATCGGGAATGTTTTGAAAACGGGACTCTTGGGCTGTTCCCCTGAAACAACAACATTTAGTGTACAACTGCTGAAGCTTTCTCCAGCGTCGTTGAATGCTTCACAAGTGTATGCACCAGAATCTTCAGGGAAAATTTCTGCAATGATTAATTTGTAAATGTTTGCTTCGTTGGTATATTGGAAATCTTTGGATGGTTTGATTTCTTTATTGTTGTGTAACCAGACTACATCAAATTTGTTAGCTCCTATTATGCGGCAAGATAGGGTTACTGGCTTGCCGTCTTCTACAAATGCTGATTTCAAATGGTCTACTATTCTTGGGGGTTTGTCTTCTGAGGATTTTTTCTTGCCGTTGGTGGCATTGGCCATTGCTAGAAAAAAATAATATTTAAGCCTATTCAGCACTCAAAAAATTACAATTTACTTACGTTTAATGGTTAGTTTGCATTTGGTCTCAGAGGTTCCTACAGAGTTGGTTGCTCTGCACACATATTCTCCTTCATCTTCAGGGTATACTTCATTTATGTGTAATTTCGCTATTCCGTTCTTGTATTTGAGGTCAACAACTTCAGAGGAACTCAAGGCTTTTCCATTTTTGGTCCAAACAATTTGAGGATCTGGATCTCCCTTTACGTGTGCAGTCAAGGTTAGACTTTCACCATCATTGATGGTTAAGTCTGTGAGATTTTTGGTAAATTGTGGGGCGTACATTGTTGAGTCATCAGGCACTAAAATATGATTGTTCAGTTGAATTAATTAAGTCTAGATTATCCTATTTATCAGGAGGAAAATAAATATTGAAAAAATAGAAGCTTCAGTAATATCGAAAACTCAAGAAAATATAAATGTAAAGCTAAGTAATAAGATCATTACACAAGTAGAGGACTTCAAGTGTCTAGCATCAACAATGAATGGAAAGGAAATATAGAACCAGAAATAAATAGCAGGGTAATGAGTGCAACAAAATTATACTAAACATAATAAGAGTTTTATTAGGAAAGAGGAAGTAAGCCTGAAAACAAAAATGAAAATATTTAAAACTGTATACGAGCCGGTGCTACTCTACGGTAGTGAAACGTGGACAGTGAACGGCAAAATTCGTAGTAAAATTCATGCATGTGAAATGCGATATTTTCGAGCGGTAACCGGGGTGATCAGAAGTGATCGTAGAAACGAAGAAATACGTAAAAGGTGTGGTATCGGAATGACCTTAGAAAGACTTGAAACGAAACATTATCGTAGTTCAGCCATATGGCGAGAATGAGTGAAGGTAGAACTGCAAAGAGGGTATGGAAAGCTGCATCAGATAAAAAACGAAGAAGAGGCAGACCAGCAATAACATGGAACATAGAATATTGGAAAGGCTTGCGCAAAAAGAAATATTGGGTGGAGAGAGAGAGAGAGACTAGCTACTGACTGAAAGGCATGGAGACGTCTGATTTCTCCACTTACCTCGACACCGTAAGCTATAAGAGGACGGCTTAAGTAAGTAAGTACTAAAAACGATCATGAATGGGCGTACTTACGTGCTAATTCTTTAGTTGCGCTTCTTGATCTATTTGGACTTCCAGTAGAATCTAATCTACCATATTTCCTAGGCGTCCTCTTGTCTCCATCTCCAACACTGAGTGTGGATGAAGAATGCGCTAAACTATTTGTGCTAGGATTGTTAGATTTCGGTTGTAGAGGGTGAGGATTTGATGAGGGTATTGGTTTTCGCACAGTTACAGGAATTGGAGCTGGCTTTATAGGATGTTCAATGTACTTCCTGTCTCCTGAATAGAGTAATTTGTTGGCTAGTTCTTGTTGTTCTGGTGTGCTGGTTTGTCCTTCTACAATAACTACACAAGATGTTTCGTCTACGCCGTGTTCGTTTGTAGCAACGCAGGAGTATTTTCCAGAATCGGAAGGTCTGCATCCCACGATTTCCATAGTGATTACACCATCAGAGTGAGACATAGAATATTCGTATTTACTAAGCTCACGTTTGTCCTTATACCATTTGACTGTCGGGAATGGTTTACCACTTAAGCAACACAACAGTTTGCAAGTATCACGCTCTTGCATAACACGTGGTCGGAGCAAGAAAGTAAAGCTTGGAGCACATTCTTTTTCTTCCCTCCATAACGTGTATGGTAATGGTTCTCTTCGTCTAATAACTGGTGCTTCTGATTTGTATTCAGGTACAACTTTAGGCAATGCTGCAACAAAAAATAAAATCAGTATTTGGAATCTACATAAGAAAATTGGATTGAGTTAGCTCTTTAATAAACACTTACGTTGGACATTTAGGAATACTACTTCTTCCCTAGCTCCATAGTGGTTTTCAGCCCTAATGATATACTCTCCTCTATCTTGCAGCCTTGCTCTGTTTATCACAAAGTAATAGTCATCTCCAGCATATCGCTTCATAAATTTAACGCTCTGTCTCAATTCTACGTTATTGTGATACCAACTGACTGTTGCAGCAGCAACACCAATAACTCTACAATAGAATTTAACACTTTGTCCTTCATAGCAGAACGCACTTTGTGGTTTAATGACGAATCTGGGTGCTGCCTGTCTGCGGTCTACAACAAATAAAAATGTAGATAGTAAAGTAAAGACAATAATAGATAATAAAAATAAAGATAACATAGATTATTGTATATGATAATAGTAATAATAATACTACGACGTCCAGAAGCGTACGAAAATAAATTGTTGGGAGATACTCCTCCGTATCATGTCACCTAGGGCTCGATAACACGGAAAGAGTCCCAACAGAGCTCAATCCTTTTGATACCGTAGGTATCTGGGATGAGTAAATTTTCCCCTTAGAAGGAGTGCGAGCCGTATGGATAAATAATACTGGAATAATACTACTAAAAAGCGATACTACTCCCAACGTCCAGATGTGTAGGACGTCCTCAAACAATTTTTGGGAGATATTCCGACGTACCAAGTCACCTAGGGTTCGATAACTCGGAAAAAGTCCCACCAGAGCTCAATCCTTTTGATACCCTAAGTATCTGAGATGAGTGAATCTTCCCCTTTGAGGGAGTGCGAGCCGTATGGCTAAATCTGGATCTATGAGTCACTTTTGACATATTTCCAAAAACATATATACAAATAGTAAGATAAATGAATGTCCTTACCAAAGTAAGCATCGTGTATTTTATATTTGTCTATTAATAGTTTTCTTAGAGATGAGTACTCTGAAAGTCTTCCAATTGGTAGAGCAAATGAATCCCAAGCATCATATTTAGAACGGATCTTGTCACGCATACGGATATATCTGGATCGGTCAATAACTTCAGTTCTATCGGCGTGGTCTCCACTGAGCCATGAATGTAACAAACATTCTTGAGCTGTCATACGTTTCCTACAATAAAATTAGTGTTAGTAAAAATTCTAAGTAGTTATACAGTCAATTGTCTTACTCTTTGTTTTTAAGTAATAGTCTTCGGATAAAATCTTTTCCTTCTTCAGAAACATTAGTGAATGCTTCTTCGTCGAAGTCCCAGTCACAAGCCTTAACATTCTTTAGTGTTTCAATGTCGTTTTCCCCAGCAAATGGCGACAATCCACTTAGTAGGACATAACCTAATACACCTACAGCCCACATATCAGTATAGAATCCTACAGGTTCTCTTTCAACGATTTCAGGTGCTGCGAATTCTGCGGTACCTGTTGAAATCTTCACAATTTCATTTGGATCAAGTTTAGTTGCTAATCCAAAATCGATGAGTTTAATATTGGTGCTCTTTCGAGTCTGGCACATAATATTCTCAGGTTTGATATCTAGGTGAATAATATTTCTTTCGTGCATGTGTTTGATAGCTTCACAAATTTGTCTCATGTAATTGATAACTTCAGCTTCAGACATTTGGTAGCCTTCTGCGGTTATTCTTTCGAATAGCTCACCGCCCGATAGGAATTCATAAATAAGAACCATTTCATCGTCATCTTCGAATGCATCGTGAAGATTAATAAGTTTAGGATGGTGTAATTGGTTCATGATATCGATTTCTTTCCTTATGAGCTCTTTCTCCATTGCGTGTGATACTGGAATGAATTTGGCGGCGAATATGTTTCCAGTCTTACGTTCACGACAACGATGTACGACACCAAAGGCTCCAGTGCCGATTTCTTCAAGAACATCATAGTCATCATATACTGATTTAGTCTTGATTTCAACTGGTTGTGGGACAAATTTAGAGTAAATGTCAAATACGTATTTATCATAATCCGTAACTGCTTCTGTATGGGATTCACGTTTTTTCTTTCCATTTTCGTCAACTTCATACTTCCTCTTTTCAACCTTCTTTTTAATGGTATCTTTCATGGTTATAATACTGCTGAGGTCTGAAGCATCGGAACGACCATATATGTTCTCAGCATATACTCTGAATTCGTATTGATGTCCAGGTGTTAGTCCATTTACTGCTATTGTGGTCAGTCTTGTGTTTCCTACTCTTATCCATGTAGATAATGGATGTTCACGTCTTTCTACAAGATAGTTTGTGATATTGCTACCACCGTCCCATACAGGTGCTTTCCAGGTGAGTGCCAAATTGTCGTGACCAATATTATCAGCTGCAGGGAAACGTGGTGGATCTGGACGATCAGCTATTTGAATCTTAATAATAGCAGTATCTTGTCCAAGTTCGTTCTCTGCTGTTATTCTGTAAGGTCCACTATCTAATTTACTTGCATCTCTAATGGTAAGAATGGCATGTCTGTCTTTAACTTCGACGTGATAATGTCCTCCTGATTCAATTACTTCGCCTTCTCTGACCCATGTTATCTTCGGTCTTGGGAAACCAGTGAATGGAATCTTAATAACAACATTTTCACCTTTGTCAAAGTAGGCCGAGTCACGGAAGCGTGGAGGAATGTTCAATTTTGGAGCAGCTAAAAAACAAAAGAAATCAAATTAATATTTAAAAAATATGTTATTTGTATTAATAACTTACTCATAATTAACAATTCTGCACGTGTAGATTTTACACCAGCTTTATTGGATGCTCTACAGACATATTCATCAGCATCTTCACCAAATACGTCATGTATAACAAGATGATGTACTTCTCCTTCACTGTAAATGTGATACCTTGAACCACTTGTAATTTCTCTAGCACCTTTGTACCATGTAATATGAGGAGCTGGATTTCCAGTGATGGTACATTCAAATTTGGCATTGTGGTTTTGAATGCATTGGGCGTTTCTAAGTGGTTTGATAATTTCTGGAGGTGTAGCAGCAAGCGGATCTTTAATTTCTACACTGTTGGATGCACTAGAGGGTGGTGAAATGCCAGCTACATTTTGAGCGAATACTCGGAACTCGTATTGACGACCTTCAATGAGATTTGGAATATTAATCTGTGTTGGTAAGCATATGGAAACATTGACACGTTGCCATGTTGAGCTTCCAACTTCACATTTATCGATCCAGTAACCTTGAACGCGAGCTCCTCCATCATTTTCAGGTTTAGCCCATTCAAGATTAACAAAGTCTCCACCAACTTGTGTGACTTTAGGTATTCCAGGTGGTCCTGGTGGATCGAATGGAGCTCTGGCTTTGATTGGATTAACTCCATCAAGCGGTGGTCCTGCACCGTTGTCATTAACAGCCAATATTCTAAACAGATATTCTTGTCCTTCAGTCAGTCCTTGTACAGTGAAGTTAGTATCCTTACAAGAGCTAGAAACAGTGATCCAGTGGGTTCCCAAAACATCTTTTCTTTCAACAACATAGTGAGTAACTCTTAAGCCACCATCGTAGCTTGGAGGTTTCCAAGCGAGTCTGCAAGTATGTTTCGTAATCTCTGTAGTTTCCAAAGGTCCAGTTGGTGGTCCAGGTAAACCTGTGATGTATACTGCAAAGTTACCAGATGCACTTCCACTATCATTTTTGACAGTTAAGTTATAATTGCCAGCATCGTTTTTGTTAATATCTTTAATAAATATGATAATGTAATCGTCGAATACTGTGTATCTAATATGAGTGGAGTCATCAACATTTTGTCCATTTTTAGACAAAGTAACATCAAGTGGTTGGTCTCCAGAGTAATAGATTTTAATCTTCGTATTGTCACCTTCGGCCAAATATAGGGCATCTGGAATACGTTCAATTCTTGGTGGTGTTCCAATCTTCAGACGGGCTGTAGTTGTGACAGCTCCCAGAGTATTACTAGCTTCGCAAGTGTAATCACCTTCATCAATTCCAAGGAGATCAGATATGTGAAGGAATGCAGTGCCTCCTTTAACTTCAGTTCTAAATCTACCACCAATTTTAATTTCACGTCCATTTTTAATCCATCTAAAAGCTGGCTCAGGTTTACCCGATGCCTCACATTCAAGCGTAACTGATTTTCCAAGTGGTGCAGATGTGTTATTAAGACGACGCAGCCAGTCTGGTTTTTCGCCTCCAAGAACTTCACATACCCTAACAGGTGTAGTGCAGTTACTAGGCTCACTCTTACCAGCTGAATTGACAGCGTAAATTCTAAACTCGTATTCTGATTTGTCCATAAGGTTCAAAACTGTGTAGTTGGTGTCAGTAACGTTGTAATCATTGCATTTAGTCCATAAGGGAGATCCAATTTCTCTCTTTTCAATGATATATCCTGTTATCCTAGAACCTCCATCAGTAGTTGGTGGTTCCCAAGTAAGATCAACGTAACCTTTACCGACGTTAATGACTTTAGGATTGCGTGGAGGAGCTGGTACGTTATATTTACCTTTAAGTTTGAATGTAGCTGAAGAGGCTGATGGTTTACCAAAACCAGCAGCGTTCTTTGCGCGGACTCTAAATTCGTATTCATGTCCGCTTGTTAGGTTGAACAGATCGAAGTGTGTATCTTTAATGAGATAAGTGCTTGCACTCTGCCAATGGGTATCGTGGGCGATATCTCTATACTCCAGTTTATATCCTTGTATACGTGAGCCTCCATCGTTATTAGGTTTATCCCATGAAAGATATATTGTTGATGAATCCCAGTCAGTTACTCTAGGTGCACCAGGTGCATCTGGAACTGTGAATGGATATTTAGCTGTAACTGGTTCTGTGCTTTCCAAAGGTTCACTAATACCATACTGGTTTTCAGCTCTGATTCTAAAACTGTATTTCCTATTTGGTTCTAAGCTCATTACATCGTAGTGAGTATTGCGTACGAAACTGCTGACTTTAACCCAAATACCATTGGTGTCAAGTTTTTCTACAATATAGTTGGTGATCGGTGAACCACCGTCATCTGTTGGTGGTCTCCATGCAAGAGAACAGTTATCAGGTGTAACATCTGAAATATCAAGTGGACCTTGAGGTGGTAATGGTCTGTCTACTACTAAAACTCTGCAAGATGCAGAATCTGAACCTTCTGAATTCGTCAGTTTAATAGTATAACTACCTGTGTCTGATCGTTTAGCTGATTTATTTACGAATACAGAAGTAATATCTGTAGTTTCCATTTTAATTCTGGTGTCAGCTATAACATCATCTCCATTAATGGACCAAGATGCTTTGGGTTTAGGTGTAGCAGTAAATGGAACTGTGATCTTTAGTTCTTCGCCAGCAATGACAATCATGTCTCGTATACTCAAATCTGAAGTGATCTTTGGTGCACTTGGAGCAGCTCTAGCACATATGGCGTCAGAAGCAGAACTCCAAGGTCCTTGTCCGGCAGCATTTAAGGCAGCTACTCTAAATTCGTATTCATGATTTTCAATTAAGTTAATAACTTTAAGAGTTGTATCAGGTACTTGAGCGTGGCAAGCTTTCGTCCATTTATCTTCAGTAATCAATCGTTTTTCGACTACATAGCCTGTAATGGGTGAACCACCATCATGTCTGGGCTTGGCCCAAGTAATAGTAATAGAATCTTCAGTGGTTTCAATACCTCTTGGTGCTCCAGGTGCTCCTGGAGGATCAAATGGATGTCTTGCTTTAATTGGTTCTGAAGTTACAGCTGGCTCAGATTGTCCGTATTGATTTTCAGCAATAACTCTGAAGTCATAATCTTTACCAAGTGTAAGATTTCGTATTCTAACAAATGGAACAGTTACATAACTGCTCACCTTAGACCATGTTTGTGATTTGGCTTCTTTCTTTTCAATAATGTAATTGGTGATATCAGCACCACCATTATCTTTAGGTGGTTGCCAATAAAGTGTGAGAGCGTCTCCAGCAAATTCATCAGCTCTAAGATTTTCAGGTTTGCCAGGCCTATCTAATACTTTCACGTTTATTGTGGCGGTGTCGAAACCAGATGGATTCTTTAATTGCAATCTATACTGACCGCTATCTGATCTCTTCGAATTCTTAACAATAATACTAGCGTAATCGTCGGCTAATTGTGGGAATACTCTTGTATCAGATTCATCAAGAAGTTTATCATTAGCAAACCATGAAGCTGTAGGTTTAGGGAAACCAACGTATGGTACATGAATACTGAAATCTTCACCAGCTCTAACGGTGATATCACGAACACCTCCCAGGTCCATGCGAGGTTTGTTAGGTTGTTCTTCCACTTTAATATTGCTGCTTGGTTTACTAGGTTCAGATCTACCTACATCATTAACAGCAATGAGTCTGAATTGATATGTTTCACCTTCGTTTAAGTTAGGAACTGTATATACAGTGTCATTAACTGGAGTGGCATTTACATCTGTCCATTTATCAGAATCAATAGGCCGTTTTTGTACAACGTAGCCCCTTATTTTAGATCCACCATCATTTCTTGGTGGCCTCCAAGATAGTGTAACACTATCTTTGGTAATACGGTCAGCTTTAGGTGGTTCAGGAGCATCAGGTACAAATCGTTGAGTTTGAGCAATGATTGGTTCAGTTGGTTCACTAGGTTCACCAGGACCTGCTTCGTTGACAGCAACAACACGGAATTCATATTTGTTGCCTTCTCTTAAGTCTTGTACAGTATATTGAGTATTTGGTGTAGGGTAAGTGTTAACTTTGACCCAGTCTCCACCTCTTTCGCGTTTTTCGACATAATAGCCAGTAATAGGCTTTCCACCAGTAGATGTTGGAGGATTCCACTTAAGGGAACAAGAGGAGGCTGAATAACCAGTAACTTGTGGTCTACTGGGTGCTCCTGGAGGATCGAATGGACTCTTGGCGATGACTGGTTTACCTTCTAATGGTTCTGACACACCGTATATATTTTCAGCACGAACCCTAAATACGTATTTCTTTCCTTCCGTTAAACCTCGAGCTGTAAATGAAGGTCTTGGACAGAATCCTGGGCATGGGCGCCAGCTGTCAGTTCCATATTCGCTTACTTCGACAATGTAGCCAGTTAAATCACCACCTCCATCGTCATCAGGTGGATTCCACGACAGTGAGATTGTATCTTGCGTTGTTGAAGTATATTGTAGTGGACCTTTAGGCATTCCAGGTTTATCTACAACAACTACTTGAATATCTGCCTCATCTGTACCATATTCGTTAGATGCTTTAATGGTGTAAGTACCAGTATCATCTCTATTTGATACTTCCACACGAAGTCTGGTGTGTTCACTGTTGGTTTCAGTCTATAAACAAAAGTTGTAGTTAATTGTTTTGCCACTAACGGTTCCATTAACAATTAAAGTCTTACATATTTAGGCAACTGTGACGTATTCATATGTCTGGTTGACTTTGAGACAGCCTTCGACAAAATACAACACAGTAGGCTTGCAAACATATTATGGAACACAGAAATAGAATGATCAGGCTGTGAGAATCATTACAAATTTATACCGATATTCGAAAGCCAAAATTCGAGTAGACCAACGAAAATCTAAAGACATTCCAATAAGAAGAGGAGTACAACAAGGATGTGTACTATCCCCTTTGCTTTTTAATATGTGCTCGGAAAAGATATTTAAAGAGGTACTAGAAGACATCGATGAAAGCATATCAATTAACGGAAAACTAGTGAATAATCTCTGATATGCAGGCAATACAATAATCCTTGCGGACAGCAGAGAAGGGTTGCAAATTTTGGTTTATCGCACTACGCAGTACTGCAAGAGGTATGGAAAGGCTCTGAACACAAAAAAAAAACAAAAATTATGATTGTGAGTAAGGACAAGATTGACGCCGAAACAATCTACGTTAAAGGAAAAGCTTTAGAGAAAGTACCCAGATACAATTATTTGGGATGTGAACTAAATGAACATTGAAACCGCAGCATTGAAATAAAACGACGCATTGAAATGACCCAAAGCGCTTTCAATAATATGAAAACAGTATTATGCAATAATGAAAAATATGAGCTGATGCGATTGGTTATACCAGGGAAAGTAGAACGAAAAAGAGGACTGGGGAGACGAAGCACTTCCTGGTTGAAAAATTTAAAGCAGTGGAGTGGAAAAACAACATTAAAACTACTCAGAACCGCGCAGACAGAGTAAAATGGACCATGATGAATGATCGCCAATGTCCTTAAACTATGAGGCACATGAAGAAGAAGAAAAAAAATAGATAACCAAATGTATAAAAAGTATCTGTGGTCCATTTTAATAGAAATGGGCACACCAATGCACCTGCGATGGTGACACTTATTAAAAATCTGTACCAGAAATTCTCAAACCAATAATTCAAGACCGAGAGAGGTGTTAGAAAAGGATGCGTGTTGTCACCTGACTTATTCAAAATTTATGGTGAGCATGTATATATACATGCTCACCATATACAAAAAGAAATTCGACGTAAAATACGAGAAGCAAAGAGTCAACATCTAGCCAAACAGTGTCATGACATTGAAGAACTTGAAAACAGATACGACACGTTTAACATGTATAAAAAAGTGAAAGAAGCGGCTGGTATCTTCAATAAGAAACAAACTGCACTGATACAGGATGAACATGGTAAAGTAATATTTGAAGTAGAGGACAAACTTAAAGAATGGGAAAATTACGTCACGAACCTATTCGAAGACGATAGGAGTAGTTCACCTCCCGATATTACTAACTGCGACGGACCCCTAATAACACGCTCTGAGGTTATAAAAGCCTGTCATCATCAAAAAATCATCAAAAGATGGCAGAGCGACTGGTCCTGATGAAATTCCAAATGAAATATACAAGCTTATAAATGATAGCAATGTTTTAGAGGCTATAACTTCGTTTTTCAATACCATTTATACCAGCGGACAACTACCTAATGGTTGGTCTAATTCTTTGTTTATTGCTCTACCTAAGAAGACAACAGCAAAAACCTGTGCTGATTATAGAACCATCAGTTTGTTAAACCACTTATTGAAAATTTTTCTGAAGGTAATACATGGTCGTATCTACAATAAATGCGAGGAATACCTGGATGACACACAGTTTGGTTTCCGTAACGGGTTTGGAACGAGAGAGGCCCTGTTTGGAATGAACGTACTTGCTCAAAGATGTCGAGATATATCTGTAGACATATACTGTTGTTTTATTGACTTCCAAAAGGCATTTGATTGTGTTAAGCACTCTATATTGATCGAAGCTCTAAAAGACATTGGCTTGGACGGCAGAGATGTTCGAATAATTGCAAATTTATATTGGAATCAAACAACATCAGTTTTAGTAGATGGTGTGGAAGCATAGGCTCTTAATATTAAAAGAGGAGTACGGCAGGGATGCCTCTTGTCACCCCTGCTTTTCAACGTTTACTCCGAAAGAATTTTCAGAAAAGCACTTTCTGAAAAACAAGAAGGAATACTTGTGAACGGTGAAGTCATCAATAATTTGCGATATGCGGACGATACAGTACTCTTAGCTTCTAGTCAAGAAGATCTGCAAACACTACTTGATAGTGTCGTTGAGAGTTGTAGGGAGGCAGGTCTGGATCTGAACATACGGAAAACCAAAATACTCGTAATAAGTAAACAACAGCATATAAAACCGTCTATATATGTAAATAATACCAAACTTGAGCAAGTTGATAAAATCGTTTACCTTGGACAGCAATTAAATTGTAACGCAGAAAGTCACGGCGAAATTAGATCTAGGATAGAGCAGGCTAGAGCCACTTTTAGAAGGATGTCCAAGGTGTTATGTAACAGAGACCTAAAATTGGCATTGAGGATCCGCCTACTTCGCTGCTACGTGTTCTCGGTCTTACTTTATGGTGTCCAGTCCTGGACTGTGAATAAAATCGATCTAAATCGCCTTGAGGCTTTCGAAATGTGGTGCTATAGAAGAATTTTAAAAGTTTCCTAAGACTACTGAGATCATAAAAAGCATCAAGCAGAGAAAGCTGGAGTATTTCGGACATGTAATGAGAGGTCCCAAATATAGGTTGCTACAAAATATCATGCAAGGAAAAATAGCAGGCAAACGCAGTCCAGGACGAAGAAGAACCTCATGGTTGAAGAACTTGCGAGATTGGTATGGTGTTGATACAAGCATGCTGTTTAGGGTGGCAGTGAATAAAATTAAGATAGCTATGATGGTAACCAACGTTCTGAAAGGACATGGTACATGAAGAAGAAGATGTCATGAGGATGACTTTAGAAGGATGGGCCGGTGGAGGAACAGTAGCTGGTAGGAAAATCTTCAATTTAAGATTTGCTGATGACACTACACTTATAGCAGCAAATGAGCAAGAAATGTTTGATCTTCTGCGAAGAGTTGAGTGCGAAAGCAATATGTTGGTCTGAAAATCAATCAAAGACAAAAATAATGGTGGTCGACAGATTCGACACTATCCAACTGACTAACATGTTACAGGAATACCAGATAGTAAACACCTTTGTCTATCTCGGATCTATTATAACTGACGATGTAAATTGTGAAGCAGAAATTGGAGACGTATTGGTATGGCAAAAAATGCGATGAGTCGCCTAACTAAAGCTTGGAAATACAGATATATCTCTCAAAATATCAAGATGAGACTGGTGAACGCCTTTGTATTCTCAATATTTCTATACGGGACAGAGACTTGGACTCTTCGCGCACGCCAGCGCCAAAAAATTGATGCCTTTGAGATGTGGTGCTGGAGAAGAATGATGCGCATACCCTGCTCATAGGACAAACGTTTCCATTCTAAACCAACTCGAAATTAAAAAAGGCTCTCCACAATATGTCTGCAACGAATTCTGCAATTCTTCGGTTACGCAGAGGTGTCGATAGTTTGGAGAGATTAATTGTTTCTGGAAACGTTCCAGGGAGAAGATCAAGAGGACGATCACCAACTAGATAGTCAGACCAAATTCAGAATGCAGCTGGAAACTCATTCTGCGAAGCTCTTAGAGCAGCTGAAGATAGAGACCAATGGAAAAAAATTGTTAGGAATATTGGAAGAAATCACGATCTTCAGTAATGGGAAACGACAAGAGAAAGAGAGAGAGAGAGAGAGAGAGAGAGAGAGAGAGAGAGAGAGAGAGAGAGAGGGAGAGATAAATGTATCAATGAAGTCAAAAGTAATTAAATTACTTACGTATACTCTGTTGGACTCTGGTACAGTAATCTTGTTTTTGCTCCATTCGCATTTTGGTGCCGGTGCTCCAGATAATGGAATATTAATGTTAATAGGCTCTCCAGCACGGACCTTGATCTTGCGTCCAATGATACCATCAAGCCACAATTTGGGTTTCTCTTTCATAGGTTTAGCCGTAAATGTATTAGAAGCATCGCTTGGCTTACCATTACCAGCAGCATTGACTGCAGATACTCTGTATTCATATTGGTGACCTTCTTGTACTTTATCGTCATAGTATTCTGTATTTCTAGTGGGTTCCTTATTGATTTTGACCCATCGTCCAGTAGCTCTGTCACGACGTTCGATATCGTAACCAATAATAGGAGATCCTCCGTTGCTAATAGGAGCAGACCATTTGATCTTAATGTGATCCTTATCACTGTCTACTAATTCGGGTTTGCCTGGCTTTCCAGGTACATCTACAAGAAAAGTGTGTTGATAATACTATGTTTATTAAAAAAAAAACAGGAAGTACTTACCGTATTGATTCTTGGCTACAATGGGTTTGTCAGTTTCTAATGGATCTGAGCGACCCTGCATATTTTCAGCAAATACTCTAAATTCATATTTGGTTCCTTCCAGCAATCTTGGTACAATGGCATGCTGATATTTAGGGTTCACATAGTTGACAGCGGGTACCCATCCACCACCATGTGTTAAGTCTCGTTTTTCGATAACATAGCCACTAAAATGTTAAAATTAATATTTGTGCCAAAGAAAAAAATGTGAACTTACGTTATTTCGCTGCCACCATTGTCCTTTGGTGCCTTCCAAGAGAGTGTGACACTCTGGGCAGTTACTTCTTCATATTCTATCGGTTTCTGTGGAGGACCAGGGCGATCTAACAAAAAAAAAACCAAACAGTAATTATGTAAACACTAGCAATAATATTTATTAAGTTATTTCGGTTAAAAACTCACCCAATACTGTAACTTGGAATGACCCTTCGTCAATACCAGAACTGTTCTTCAACAAAATATGATACAAACCACTGTCTGTACGTTTGGCATTAACAGTATGAATGGTTGTATGGTATCCAATTGATGTTACAGTAGTACGCTCATTAGCAGATAATGGTTTGCTTCCCACAGTCCATGTTACCTCTGGGCATGGTTCCCCAATAAAGTCTACATCGATATGTAAAATAAGTCCAGCTTTAATGCGTATGTCATTAAGGGGCGTCTTAATTTTGGGTGCCACTAAAAGAGAGCATTATTCTGAATCTGACAATTCAACAAAAACAATAATAAGTTGTTTTTCTTTACTAAATTTTTTAGTGATAACTTTCTAGATATATACTTACAGAATCTGGCTTTAGCTGTGACTAAATCAGATGGTTCAGAGGGTTCGCTCTGACCGGCAGTGTTGGTGGCAATAACTCTAAACTCATATTCTTGTCCTTCTGTTAAGTCAGGTACTGTAGCATTATTTTTACTTGCTGGTACATGTACAGCGTTGGTCCAATATGGACTTCCCTTTTCTTTCTTTTGGATAATGTATCCTGTGATGGGGGATCCACCATCGCTCTTGGGTGGATTCCATTCCAGGTCGACATGATCTTTGTCCCAGTCGGTAACGGCTGGTTTACCAGGTGCACTTGGTTCATCTGTAAGAGTTATTATATACATGAAATAATATAGGTACATAAGACAATATGCTTTAAAGTCATCTTACCAAATTCATTTTTGGCGATAATACTTTTTGGTGTTTCAAGTGGTTCTGATTCACCGACAGCATTAACAGCTTTAACTCTGAAGTAATATTCTTTTCGGTGAATTAATCTTGTAATATCATGAGACGTAATAGTAGCCATTCCTGCATCTGACCAGGTACCACGTGATACGTCCATTTTTTCCACAATGTAATGCAAAATAGGAGATCCACCGTCATCCAAAGGTATCTTCCAACTGAGTCTTGCACTATCTTTAGTAACACTGCTGACATCTAGTGGAGGTTGTGGTGGACTAGGCCTGTCTATTACAGTAACTTGTGCTGAAGCAGAAAAGCTACCCAAATCATTAGTGAGGGTTAATGTGTATCTTCCAGCATCTGATCTTACAGATGAAGAAGTATCGAAGGAAACTTTGTTGTTGTATACGGCCATATCAATTCTGTCACTTGATTTTATTTCTTTGCCATTACAGGTCCACTTAGCTGTAGGCTTGGGAGATGCTTCAATTGGAATGGTCCATCCAAAGCGTTGTCCAGCCTTAACAGTAATATCTTCAAGTAGATTCTTGTTGAATGTTGGAGCCTGGAATCTAGGTTTGGCAATGACTGGAAGACTAGCTTCACTAGGATCACTGTGTCCTCCTTTGTTGACAGCGATTACTCTGAATTCGTACTCTTCTCCTTCGACTAAATTAGGTACTGTAGCTTTGGTAGTATTACCAGGAACCTCACAGGCTCTTTCCCAAGTTCTGAAAACATTAATGGTGGATATATTTTATTTTTAATTTATTTAAAATATACATAAATGTATTTATGAAACAGTTTCTAAAGTACTTGACATATTATATAAGAATAATAAAAGACAGACCTTATTCACCTTATTAGAAGGACAAAGAAAAAAACAAGGAATTAGGAAAATATCACACATATTTAAATGCCAAAACTGAGGCAGGAATAAGTATTAAGAATAAATAATACATCAAAAATTAATTTATAAAGTACAATAATTAGTAAATACATATTTAGTCTCTCCAATCAAAACCAATCGATTTTGAAAAGGCTTCTGACAAGGTCCGACATAATAAAATACTAGAAATATTGAAAATAGCCTGAATTAGACGATAAACATATACAAATAATTACAAATCTACACTGACATCAAGTAGCAAGAATAAAAGTTGAACAAGAAATATTGGATGAAATAAATATAAAAAGAGGAGTGAGACAATGTTGTATACTTTCGCATTTACTCTTTATCTTATATTCAGAGGAAATATTTAAGGAAGACTTAATGGAGACAACAGAAGGTATTATTGTGAATCAAAGGATGATGAATATATGCAAATACTTAAAGAAGAGAAAGATAGCCAGTCTTGGAAATGTTGCATTTAAATTATTCAAATAAGGCAGTCTACATACCCATGCCTAGGTCTTTTTTCAATGATATATTCACTGATTGGTGCTCCGCCGTCTTTCTTAGGTGGAGTCCATTCAAGATCCACGTGGTCTTTGTCCCAATCTGTAGCTTGTGGAACTCCAGGTCTGTCTGGTTTTGTAAATGGATCCTTAGCAGTAATAGGTTCAGTTGTCATTAGTGGAGCAGATTCTCCTTCTTTGTTGACTGCTTTGACCCTAAATTGATAGTCGTGTCCCTCTGACAGATGATCAACTCGCATGGAGGTACCTATTGCTTCTCCACATGGTACCCATCTCATATTTTCGGTATCAAGTTTTTCTACAGTGTAATGTGTGATTTCTGTACCACCGTTATCTTTGGGTGGTTTCCAGTGAAGTGTCATTGAGCTCTTAGTAACATTATCAGGTCTAAGAGGACCTTCCGGAGGAGTGGGAACGTCAAGTACTGTGACTTTAACTGTTGCTTCATCTCTGCCGTTAGCGTTTTTAACAGTAAGGGTATATGGTCCACTATCAGATCTTTTAGCATCTGTAATTTTAAGACTAGTTTTGTAGTTTTCACTAACGATTTTGACACGATCGTTGTTGAAAAGAACGTCCTCTTTATGCTTCCATTCTTTAGACGGAGGAGGTTCTCCGATAACTGGTACATTGTACTCAATTGAGGAACCCACTTTAATCTTAAGGTCCGCGAAGAAGTTTCTGTCGATCTTTGGAGCAACTAAAAAGAGAATAACAATTGGAATATATTAATAACGCATAAAGATTTATACTTACGATTTTTGGGTCTAGCAACATGGATTTTAGATGCGTCACTTGGTTCTCCTGGACCTGCTTTGTTGATCGCCCTGATTCTGAACTCATAAGGCGTGCCTTCAATGAGGTCTTTAACTTTTCCTTTAGGAACATCCCCTTCAACTTCAGCACATTTCTCCCAGTTGGGATTATATTTGTCACGTTTTTCAATAACATATCCTGTAATTGGTGAACCACCATCATTTTCTGGTTTATCCCATTTAAGCTCAACGAAATCTGTATCGTAATCGATAATCTCTGGAGCAGATGTTTTTCCAGGTTGGTCAAATGGATTTTTAGCTTCAACAGCTTGGGTAGTTTGAAGAGGTTCTGATTTACCTTGTCTGTTGACTGCTCTTACCCTGAACTTATATTTGTGTCCAGGAACTAAACCATCTACGGCTAAAGATGTTTCAGGGCCGTCAGTTTCACCGGCTTGTACCCAGCGACCTGTAGCTTCGTCCATCTTCTCGACGATATATCTTTCGACGGGTTGTCCACCATCGTCAGCTGGTGGCCTCCAGCTAAGTTTAGCTCCATTAGCGTGGACATCAGATACTTTAAGAGGCCCACCTGGTGGACTTGGGACATCTAATACGATTACTTCAACTTCAGCAATATCTTTTCCATTAGCGTTTTCTGCTGTAATAGTATAAGTTCCGGATTCGGCACGTGTTGCATTTTTAACATTAATTTTGGTATTGTACTCTCCATGTTGTACTTTCATTCCATCACCACTCTTGAGTTCTTTATTTTTAATCAGCCATTTAGTGGTAGGCATTGGCTCACCAGACACCTTAACATCAAAGCCAAAGCTTTGTCCAGCACGGATTTTAACATCAATGAGGTTAGTTCTGTCAATCTTTGGTGCCAAATTGCGTGGTTTAGCAATAATAGTTGGTGTTTCATTACTAGCATCACCAGGACCAGCGGCATTCACAGCCCTCACACGGAATTGGTAAGGTTGACCTTCAATAAGATCTGGCACAGTAGCCTTAAGTTGGTCACCAGGAACTTCCAGTGCCTTCTCCCAGTCTCCAAATTTATCTTTCTTTTCAATGATGTAACCAGTTACTGGGGAACCTCCATCATCTTTAGGTGGAGTCCAAGCCAAATCCACATGATCTTTATCCCAATCTGTTGCTTTAAGGTGACCAGGTGCTCCCGGTTCATCAAATGGATTTTTAGCAACTATTGTCTGTTCAGCTTCGAGTGGTTTAGATTCTCCCTCAGCATTGACAGCAGCTACTCTGAATTTGTATTCATGACCGGGAGTGAGTCCAGTTACTTCGAAGTTAGGGTCTGTAGATCTTCCACATGGGACCCAGCATCCAGTTTCTGGATCCATTTTGTCAACTTGATAATATTCAATGGGAGTACCACCATCATCTTTAGGTCTCTTCCACTTAAGTTTGCATCCATTTTTGTTAACATCGGATACTTGAAGTGGTCCTTGAGGTGGTGTAGGTTTATCAGTAACAGTTACATTAATAACATGTGTATCTTTTCCTGAGCTGTTTGAAGCTGTAACTTTGTATTCGCCAGTGTCGTCTCTGTTTACAGGGCGAATTGCTATCTTAGTATTGTAATCAACATTGTCAATTGTAGTACGGTTGTCATTTTTAAGAGTTCCACCGTTAAAGCGCCATTCTACAGACGGTGGGGGTTCACCGATGATGTTAGCTTCAAATTTAAGAGGTGATCCAGCGGAAATTGTGACGTCGTGTAGATAACGTCTGTCAATTTTAGGTGCCACTGAAAATAAACACAAAGGTCAAATAAAATTAAAATAATTGTATTAGATTAAACTTACAGAATCTTGGCTTAGCAACAAATGTTTTGCTAGCGTCGGATGGAGGACTCAATCCAGCTTCATTTACTGCTACTACTCTGAACTGATATTCATTTCCTTCAATTAAACCTGGGATTGTGGCCGATGGCTTGGGAGTAGTGGTCTCCAAAGCTTTTTCCCAAATAGGACTGTATTTGTCTTTAATTTCAATGATATAGCCGGTAATAGGGGAACCTCCATCTGATATTGGTTCAGTCCACTTAAGATCTACATGATTAGCAGACCAATCTTCTGGTTCTGGTGTACCAGGTCTTCCAGCAGTAGCTAAAATTTTAATATACGCAGTTAGCGAAATTCGTATTCAGTCGTAAGATAAATAAACTAAATCAAAATAAATTTTATTTAATTTATTTGCGAAATTGCGATCTTCAACGCCTTGCTATTAAACAAAATCAAACAAAACACATGAACAAGAAGTAGTATGACTTACTGTAGGGATCTTTAGCTACAATGGTTCCAAGAGTCTCAAGAGGTTCAGATTCACCCTCTTTATTAACTGCTTTGACTCTAAATTTATATTCATGTCCAGGAGTAAGACCATCGACTTTCATTTCTGGTACAGCGCCAGTAGTTTTTCCAACTGGCAGCCATATTCCAGTTTCCGGATCGAACTTTTCAACAACGTAGTTTTCAATTGGTTCTCCACCGTCATCTTTGGGTTTCTTCCATTTTAATGTACAGCCGTCCTTGTGAATATCTGATACTTCCAGAGGACCTTCGGGTTGGCCTGGCTTCGCTACAAATAAAGATTTAGAAGTTATTTGTGATCCATAATGACAGAGCTATTTATAAATGTACCTCTATTATCATCAAATTTACATAAATACTATATTTCTAGTAATGTAATAATGCGATCTTTACTTACAAACAACTGTAATTTCGATTTCTGCCTGATCTTGTCCAAACTTGTTTGTAGCAACAATCTTATACACTCCAGTGTCCTTGCGTTCGGGTTTATCGTTGAAGAACTTGGAGTTGTATGGGATATTATCAATGCGTTTATGGGAGGTTTGGATTAGAGTTCTGTCGTCTTGGTACCATGAAACATCGGGCGCTGGTTCTCCACTGATCTTGACATCAATGTAGATTGGTTCACCTTCCTTTACTGTTAGGTTGTTCAGGTTTCGGCGATCAATCTTTGGAGCCACTGAATAAAAAAGTTAAAGATAATAATAATAGTAATTATTTAATCATAAAATGTTTACTTACATCGTCTGGGCTTCGTAATGACAGACTTGGATGCTTGACTTGGCTCGCCAGGACCTGCGGCATTAACAGCTCTCACTCTAAACTCGTACTCAACTCCTTCATCGAGATTATCGGCAGTACCCTTTGTTTCGAATGGACCAGTTTCTCCAGCTTTGGTCCATTTTGGTGATCCTTTCTCCCGTTTTTCAATAATATATCCAGTGATTGGAGATCCACCATCATTCGCAGGTGGAGTCCATCTTAGATCAACACGGTCTTTGTCCCAATCTGTGACTTCAGGTTGGCCAGGCGCTCCCGGTTCGTCAAATGGATTCTTAGCTACTATCGTTTGCTCTGCTTCTAAAGGTTCCGATTCACCTTCTGCGTTAACAGCTGAAACTCTAAATTTATATTCTTGGCCAGGTTCTAAGTTATTAAGTTCAATTTTAGGATCTTTGGTTCTACCTGCCGGTACCCATCGTCCGGTAGCTGTATCAAGTTTTTCAACTTGATAATATTCAATAGGAACACCACCGTCATCTTGAGGAGGATTCCATTTAAGAGTACAGCCTTCTTTGTGTACATCACTGATTTTAAGTGGACCCTCAGGTTTAGAAGGTTTATCCAAAACTTTAATTTCGATACTGGCTTCATCTCTTCCAGAATCATTTTCAGCTTTTAGAGTTAGGGTACCAGTATGTTCTCTCTTTAATACACCTATTACCAATTTGGTTCTGTAATCTTCGAGATCCACAGTAATATCATCTCTGTTCTCAATACGAGCTTTGTTGAGGAACCAAGTCTTGGTCGGTGGTGGTTCACCACTAACTTTGACATCTAACCTGATATGCTGACCAGCACGAACGGTAAAATCTTTAAGGTTTGTGCGATCAATCTTGGGTGGAACGAATCTGTCTTTAGCAGTAATTGTTTCTGATGGAGGAGATGGTTTGCTGTCGCCTCCCTTGTTAACAGCTTTGACTCTGAATTGATATTTTTGTCCTTCTTGTAAATCAGGAACCTTAGCTTCTGTTTTATTACCAGGAACTTCAACGGCTTTCTGCCACTTTCCGGTAACAGGATCTTTCTTTTCGATGATGTATTTCTCAACTGGTGCACCACCATCATTTTTAGGTGGAGTCCATTTAAGGTCAGCATGTTTCTTACTCCAGTCTTTTATTTCCGGTTTGCCAGGAGCATCAGGTTCGGTGTATGGATTCTTAGCTGTGGTTGGAACATCAGTTACTAAAGGTTCTGATTCTCCTTCAGAATTCACAGCTTTTACTCTGAACTGATAATCTTTTCCTTCATTAAGGCCAGTAACATCTGCTTCTGGTGTTTTTGTGGTAGTTACTGGCACCCATCGTCCGCTTTCGACGTCCATACGTTCAACTACGTATCCGGTAATAGGTTCACCTCCATCATCTTCAGGAGGTTCCCATTTAAGTTTACAACCTTCTGCGGTAACATCTGATACCTTCAGAGGGCCTTTAGGTTTGGTAGGTTTAGCAATAACTTGGAGTTCTACTTCTACAGTGTCTACTCCAGAGTCGTTTCTAGCAGTAACAGTATAGGTAGCAGTATCGCTTCTTTGAACGTTCTTCATTATGAAGCAAGTGTGGTAATCTTCATTATCAATCTTAATTCTATCGTTGTTTCTTAGAGTCTGCTCTTTCAAAGTCCATACAACAACTGGAGCAGGTTCACCTTTAACATCTGCTTCCAATCGCAATAATTGTCCTGTACGTAGTACTTTTTTATTCAGGTTCTTACGGTCGATCTTTGGTGCCACTAAAAGCAGAAAAAGGTTTAGATAAGTATACCATTTAGTTTTTTTTATTTTGTTTCACTAATTCCCTTAAACAACAGAAGAAGGTAGCACAAAATCAAGTGCAATAGAAATAGGAGTGAGACAAGGCGATTCTCTGTCAACCACGCTATTCAACATAGCAGTAGAAGGAACAATCAAAGCTAGCGGAATTAAAGGAACTATTGCCCACTCCTCAATACAAATAGTAGCATATGCAGATGAGATAGTTCTTATGGGAAGAGACAAGGAAAGATTAAAATATGCAGGAACAACCCTGGCAAATGGAGCACGGAAAAGAGGTTTAGAAATTAACGAAGGAAAAACATAAACTACTTAAACGACTTCCTGATTAAGAAGGTCACCAAATGGAAGCCAGAAACTGAAAGACCAAGAGGAAAACCCAGTCATGAGTGACATCAAAATCCTGAAAGTGAGAAACTGGAGGGAACTATGCGTATATCGAAATGAGTGGCAGAAATTGTAACGAAAGCCAAGTCATACAACAAGCTTTGACAATACACAAGAAGAATGCAGAGTGATTCACCGCAATAAGTGAATCGCAGAGATCTAAGTAAGAGCGGTAAACATTCCATCTGGAATGAAAAGCCTTGATGATGATGATGAGTCTCCTTACAAATTTACAAGTTATAAAAAGTATTTGGTTCTACTTACGGAATCTTGGCTTGGCTACAACTGGTTTAGATGGATCGCTAGGTTCGCTAGGACCTGCTTTGTTTACAGCAACAATACGGAATTCATATTCGTGTCCCTCTTCTACGGCTTCGACTCTGCCAGTAGTTCTATCTCCAGGAACAGTTGCTGCATCTACCCAGCCACGACCAGCTTTATCGTGCATTTGAATAATATATTTTTGAATTGGTGCTCCTCCGTCACTTACTGGAGGCCTCCATGCAAGTTCTACAAAGTCCTTGTCCCAATCTTTGAGTTCTGGGCGGCCAGGTTTGCCAGGTTCATCTACAAATATGCCATATATTTTTTTGTTCTATTGTTTACATAAAAACTTACCAAATGGATTTTTAGCAATGATAGTTTTCTCAGTTTCTAATGGTTCAGATTCTCCTTCTTTGTTTACAGCTTTAACTCTAAATTTATAAGGTTTACCTTCTTGGAGACCAGTAATATTAGCTTCAGGTTCGTTGCTTCTACCACAAGGTATCCATTGTCCAGTAAGTGGATCCAGTTTTTCGATTTCGTAATGATCAATGGGAGAACCACCGTCATCTTCTGGCTTTTTCCATTTGAGTTTACATCCATGTTTGGTCACATCACTAACCTCAAGTGGACCCTTTGGTGCCTTAGGTTTACCAAGAACCGAAATATCAATTTCAGCTTGATCTTCACCCACTTCGTTCTTAGCAATAATTGTATATTTGCCAGAATGAAGACGTTTAGATTTAAGGACAAAGAATTTAGTATTGTAATCCACATTATCAATTCGAATTTCTTCAGTTGATTGAATTTCTTGGCCATTGAATAACCAGGTGACCTTCGGTGGAGGTTCACCTTGAATGTTGATGTCTAAACTGATAGATAGACCAGCTTTAATAGTCGTTGGTTTAAGGTTGGTTCGGTCAATAAGAGGTTTAACTGAAAGATAAATGAACAATATTAATTAGGTGATATTATAAGAAGCAATAATATAGAACATATAATTACGGTCGATACGAAAAATCAATATTAATTAGTTGCCTTAGTAACTTGAAGCTGAAGCAATCCCAGTCACTTGAGTTTCAAGTTATCGAGAATCGATTGAATATATTATTAAAAGTGATAAATTATAACAATTTAGGTAGCGACCGCTTTGGTAAAATAATAAATAACAATAATACTTACGGAACCTGGCCTTAGCGGTATGCCAGTTGGTTTGTTCAGATGGTTCAGAAGGACCTGCTTTATTGACAGCTCTTACACGGAACTTATATTGGTTACCTTCTTCAAGTTTTGGTACGGTTCCGTTACATTGAGGCCCAACTTCTGCTACTTTAACAAACTGTCCTCCGAATTTATCCATGGCTTCAATAACATAACCAGTAATTGGAGATCCACCATCTCTGACTGGTTTGTCCCACTTAAGTTTGACAGATCTTTCATCCCAGTCAACAATTTCTGGTAAACCGGGTGGTGCGGGGATGTCATATGGGTTCTTAGCATGTATAGATGCGTCTGATTCGAGGGGTTCGGATTCACCTTCCTCGTTAACAGCTTTGACTCTAAAGTTGTACTTTTTGTTGGGTTCAAGACCAGTTATTTCATGGTCTGTCTTGTCCGCATCTACAAATCCTGCTGGTACCCAACGTCCAGTTTGAACATCTTGTTTTTCAATGACGTAACCAGTTATTGGCAAACCACCGTCGTCTTTGGGTTTGTCCCATTTAAGTTTGCAGCCTTCTTTATGAACATCGGAAACATCAAGAGGTCCTTCAGGTTTTCCTGGTTTGTCCAAGATAATAACCTCTACAGTGGCTTCATCAAAACCAGAATCATTTTCTGCTTTTAGAGTGTAAGTTCCAGTATCTTTCCTTCTTGTCTCACTTAATTGAAGTTTTGTATTATAATCTTCGTTTTCGATCTTGACATTACCACCATTTTCAAGTGGTTTGTGAGCGAAACTCCACGTGCAAACCGGTGGAGGCTCACCTTTGACGTCTACGTCAAATTTGACAAGTTGTCCAGCACGAACTTTAACAGTGTGTAGTTTTTCACGATTGATGAGTGGACGTACTAAAACATGACAAACACAAAAAATAGACGAACACTACAAATATACAAATACTTACAATGTCTAGCTTTAGCAATGTGTGGATTAGTTGCATCGCTAGGTTCTCCTGGACCAGCCTTGTTAACAGCTCGTACCCGGAACTGATATGTGTTTCCTTCTTTAAGTCCGGGTACTCGGGCTTCACAAGAAGGAGACTATAAAAATAACAAAATAACAATATAATTAGGGTTTGGCTAAACGTAATATGAAAATAAAATTCTTTTAGAATATACTTACGTCTGTAGAAAGGATTTCGTCCCAAGATGTTGAGAACTTCTCTTTTTTCTCAATGACATAGCCAGTGATAGGTGCTCCTCCACTGCTTTTTGGAGCAGTCCATTTCAAATCAACGCGATCAGCATCCCAGTCAGTAATTTCAGGAGTTCCTGGTTTACCAGGAATATCGTAAGGATTTTTGGCAATTATCGAACCATCTGATTCAAGTGGTTCTGATTCCCCTTCATCGTTGATAGCTTTAACACGGAAGTCATATTCATGTCCTTCTTGTAAACCCTTAACATCCATTTCAGTATCATTTGGTCCAGTTCTTCCAACTGGAACCCATCTGCCAGTTGCTTTGTCGTATTTCTCAACTTGATAGCCGGTGATGGGTTTACCTCCATCATCCTCTGGTTTTTCCCATTTAAGTTTACATCCACCTTTGGTGACATCTGTAACTTTAAGAGGACCTTTTGGTTTGGAAGGAGATGACAGTACTGTCACTTCAACTTCAGCTTCATCAAAGCCATGTTCATTCACAGCTTTAATTTTATAAACACCGGTGTTCTTTCTGATAGAATTAGTAATGTTGATCTTAGTATTGTAGTCGACATTTATTATTTCTATATTTCCCTCTGATTTTACTTCTTTGTCAACATGGAACCAAGTGCAGGTTGGGGCAGGTTCACCTTTAACATCAACATCGTACTTGATTGGTTTTCCAGCACGGACCATGATAGGTTTGAGATTTGTTCTATCGATCCTAGGCTTAACTGAAATAAGAAATAAGTATTGTTGCGAAAATTTAACCCTATCGCATCTCAGTTTTTATCAAATATTTCGTTGGAAAATTACTGTGCAAATATGGAATTTCTTTATAACATTAAATTATTTCTATCGAAATATTTGATAAAAATAAGATACAGATATAACTTACGTGCTCTATGTTTGATAATTTGCATTTGACTTGCATCTGATGGTGTACCACGACCAGCCTTGTTGACTGGTATTACACGGAATTGGTACTCCCCACGCTCTTTGAGGTCTTCGACGCGAGCTTCTAGTTGATCTGCAGGTACTTCAGTAGCTTTTTCCCAGTCGGGTTTATATTTATCTTTCTTTTCAATGATGTATTTTTCAATTGGAGCACCACCGTCATCTTTAGGAGGTGTCCATCTGAGGTTAACTCCTTTGTTGTCATAATCGATTATTTCTGGAGTACCTGGTTTTCCAGCCGCGTCTAGAATGTTAGAAATAATATTAAAGTGTGTTTATTTATTATTAATATCGAGTAAATATCTTACCGAATGGATTCTTGGCTACAACTGGTCTTTCAGAAACCAAAGGTTCGGAATCACCTTCAGCATTGACAGCTGTCACCCTGAATTTGTACTCAGATCCGGGTACGAGCCCAGTGACTTCGAATTCTCCTTTACCGTCAGGTGACATTCTGTCAGCAGGCAAACGACCAACACGTACCCATTTGCCTGTAGCCATATCCATCTTTTCAATTTCGTATTCTTTGATTGGAGTACCTCCATCATCTTCTGGTTTCTTCCAGCTAACTTTAGCTTTTTCTGCAGTCACATCAGATACAACTAAAGGTCCTTCAGGGGCTGCTGGTTTGCCCAATACAGTCAGTTCAACTGTTTCAGTATCCTTTCCGTTAACGTTTTCAATAGTAAGCGTGTATTTTCCTGAGTCTTTACGAACAGCGTTGAGGAGTGTGAAGTCCGTATGGTAGTCGGAGTTTTCTATCTTGATACGTTCACTATTTGATAATGGAATGTCATCTCTCCATACCCATTTGACAGATGGTGGAGGCTCTCCCATAAAGTCAACTGCCCACTTATGAGTACGGCCAGCTTTTATAGTGACAGCTCTAAATGTTTCACGATCAATTCTTGGTTTTACTGTAAAATAAAATCAGTATTTAACAATAAGATCTACAGATAGAGGTCTGTACGATATGTTGAAACGTCCTAATTCCGAAAATATTCAAAAATATTCGTATTTGCCTTGAAAATCAATCTGATACCTGAAAATAATCATTAATTACAAACCGTATTTGAAGTTTTTAACTACCAGGTATAGTTAATCATCATATTTCCTCTAGAAAAACTATCCTATAAATAAAATCATAGGCAAAAGAAATTCTTGTTAAGAAAAAATGAAAAGTGGACCAAAATGAATGTAGTAACTATTTTGTGTATGTTTCAGCAATTATTAGTATTTGAAACAACGATATTTGCTTTAATAATATTAAAGAACACAAGCGAATCAAACAAAAAAATCTTACAGTTTTTGTGTTTGCAGAGGTGGTTAGCTGTTGGTGCGGAAGGTACACTAGGTCCTGATTTATTGTGTGCTTTCACACGGAATTGATATACCATATTTTCTTTTAAACCAGGTACGACCACTTCAGGAGTAGCGTCAGGCGTCTTGGCTACCTCAGTCCAATCAGCTGCAAACTTATCTTTCATTTCGACTGTGTAATGGGTGATAGGGCGCCCACCATCGCTATCTGGTTTAGCCCATTTAAGGCTGGCACTCTTGTTGTCATAGTCAAAGATTTCTGGTTGTCCAGGTGCTCCGGGCTCATCGTAAGGATTCTTGGCTAGAATAAAGTCATCGGTTTCCAAAGGTTCAGATTCTCCTTCTTTATTTTTAGCTCGAACTCTAAATTTGTATTTCTTCTTAGGTGTCAGGTTCTTAAACGTAAAGTTTGATTCATCAGGACCAACTTCACCTGCAGGAATCCATCTTCCTGTGTCCATATCCATTTTTTCTAATATATAACCAGTTAGGTCAGTACCACCCATATCTTCTGGTTTTTGCCATGCAACTTTAACGTGATCTGCACGGATTTCCTCGACTTTCATAGCTTTGGGTGGTGTAGGTTTATCTAAAACAATAACTTCCGCCACCCCTTCACAAGTACCAGAGCTGTTGGTAAGTACCAAACGATATTTTCCACTGTCAGCTCTTGTACATCTGCGTACTGTAATAATAGTGTTTCTGTCATATTTGTCGATAGTAACTCTTTCTTCCAAGTCGGGTTTGATTTCTTTTTTATCGAGGAACCATTGCACCTCGGGTTCTGGTTCACCCCCGTACTTAATATCGTACTTTACAACTTGTCCCTTCTTGATAATAATACTGTTTAAGTCATTACCAATAATAAATGGTTTTACGAATCTACACTTAGCTATGATAGGTTTGGTGGGATCACTAGGTTCTCCTGGTCCAGCCTTATTAATAGCCCTTACTCTAAATTCGTACTGACTGTTTTCCTTGAGTTTAGGAACAGTTCCTTTCAGTTGGTCACCTGGTACTTCAACACCGGTTTTCCAATCTTTGGCGAATTTTTCTTTAAATTCAATAACGTAGCCAGTAATAGGAGCTCCACCATCGCTGTCAGGTGTCTTCCAAGTAATGTCTGCGTGGTCAACATCCCAGTCAACTACTTCTACATCTTTAGGCTTGCTGGCTTCATCTGAAATTTGGCTTTATTTATAGATCTTTCTTTTTAAAGCGTTGCTAACATCGTTCTTATTTTTGTTCTTTAGATGTACTCGTTTTTTATTCATAATTTTTTTCTATATTAAAAATTTATTGATAATATTGAAGCAATTACAGATTAAGAAATTGGGAGATTTTGAGCGGTGGTGTTATCGAAGAATGCTACGAATATCATGGGTAGACAAAATTAGCAATTTTGAAGTCCTTGATAGGGTTAATAAGAGGAAAGAAATTATACAGACAATTAAGAGGCAGAAGTTTGAATATTTCGGTCATACAGTAAGATGCCTTCGTATAGTCTGCTGCGTTTGAATATATAGGGCAAATTAAAAGATAAAAGAGATGAAGGAAGAATACTCCTGGTTACGAAATCTAAGGGAATGGTTTAGTCTGAGCTCTAACCAACTGTTTAGAGCTACCGTAAGCAAAATAAGAATTGCCATGTTGATATCCAACTTACAGCGGAAATAACACACAGGCCAGAATTAATAACAAACTAACACAGCCGTAATAAGCAGAGGTGTAACCAGGATGATCCTAAGGGGGGAAGGTTACAGCTACTTGATGATCTATGGGGGTAGGCATATGTCAAGGAGATTCATTGAGCCCGCTGATGTTTAACCTCATCATGGATGGAATTATTCATAAAGTCAAAAACGTGAGTATGGGTGAAGGGTACAGAACGGGTGAAGAAATTATCTCTATAGTATGCTATGCAGATTATGGCATACTTATTGCAGAGAATGAAGATGACCTTCAGAGACTTTTATATCAATTTAATATAACAGCAAGAAAGTTAAACATGATAATATCACCAAATAAAACAAAAAGTATGGTAATCTCTACAGATCCAATAAGGTGCAAGCTGGAAGTGGACAGCAAAATAATCCAGCAAGAAAGAAGTATCAGCTACCTGGGAGTGCTAACGCACAGTTATGGTGATACAGAAGCGGAAGTTGCCCAACAAATAAACAAAGCCAACAGAATAGCAGGATGTTTTAAACACACTATTTGGCGCAACATACATCTACGGACAGAAACAAACGCCAAGATCTATAGGACAGTAGTTATAAAAAGACTGATGGAAACGTGTGAAATGAAAATAGTCCAAGATATCACAGGAAAATCATTATGGGATAGACAACGTAGCACAGACCTCAGGCAAAGCTGTAATATAGAGAATATAAATGACGACATTGAAAAGGAAAAAAATGGTATAGCCATATAAGCAGAATGGGAGAAAGAAGAGTGGTAAAGATAGCACGAGTCATCATCAAACGGCCGAAGGAGTATAGGAAGGCCAAGGAAGAGATGGAGTGACAACCTGGATATCTGATGAGGAGGCATCCGAAGATGGGACAGGTGCGAGCCTATTAAGGAAGCAGGAAGAAGAAAAAGAAGATAAGATTATGTTAAGTTATAATAATAAATAAAGAATATGTCTCACGTATAAAGTATGTGGCTCAGAATAATGTAGGAGTAGGAGAGGGAGCCCAAAGAAGACCTGGGGGAGGCGATATATTAGTGAGCCCACAATGAATAATAATCTAAAATCTTTTTGCTGATTGAAACTGATTACTAATAAAGTGCCACATTTAATTGATTATTTCTTGTTCTTCTCTTTTGATGAAGTCTTCTCTGGAGTGATACAGTCCAGTCTTCTCTGAAGGCTGACGAAGACTCTTCAGAGAAGACTGTGCTGTAAAAATTTGTTTACAACTCTTTTAATGATAACTAACACTACTTGATTTATCTAGTCAATTAATTACGAATCAACACTTTCTACTTTTGATATACAAATACAAAAACAAATGAACTACATTGTTTTACAATAACTATGTTTAATAAACAATAAATTGTTAATCACTGACAAATGATATGGACAAACAATAACAGTACAATTAAACGAGAACATATAAAAAACGAATTCGAATGAACATAATGTAAAATTTTGCTGATTTTTCGTCCTGTTTTTTAAATCCGCTTGTTAGCAACACTAAGGACAAAAATTGAAAATGATATTATAGTCGTGACATTGTAAAGAGAATGTACTGGGTTATACTGAGTTGTACTACGCTCTTTAAATACTAGTCAATAGGATTCAAATCTGTTGTGTTGAATGGCCAAAATTCTTTCGACCAAAACATGACAACAATTTTGTACCAATGACATCTGTGGGAAAATACGATATTTGCCAAGCAAATAAACTTTTATTAGAATTTTCCGTTTTATAGATATATCGATAAGATATAGTGAGTCAAACTGTAGCAAAGTTTTGGCGCTGGACCTCATAGAACCCAGTATATTCTCATACCAATATGAACAACGTTTAAAATACTTACCCCAAGGATCTTTAGCTAATACTGGTTTACCGAATAGAGCAGGTTCGCTAGGACCTAGCTGGTTAACAGCTCTGATTCTGAATTTATATTCTTTCTTGGGAATTAGTTTTTCAACTTTGAATGTAGTTGGTTCATTGGCTTTTACTTCACCAACATTTTCCCAACCAGCTAAAAAAATTGTTAAATATATTGTTTAAATAGCACAATCATTAGCTGATGACATATTGGAGAAAATAGAAGAGACAGGAAAAGAGTGGAAAAATGCAATAAAGAGACATGAAAAGATATGTTTATTAAACAAATATTTATTCAACTCTTACCTTTGAGACTGAGATCTTGTCGTTCAACAACATAATGGAGAAGAGGTGCTCCACCATTATCTTTGGGTGGTTTCCAGGATATTTTACAGTTGTCTTGGAATATATCTGTTACATTAACGTCTTCTGGTGGAGCAGGAACGTCCTGCATGGTGATCTTGACATCTTTAACATCCTCACCTTGCCCGTTCGATAATTTGATCTGGTATGGACCAGATTGGTCTCTGGATGGTTTTTTAATTTTGAATATGACTTTGTCGTCTGAAATTATTGTCTCTACGTCTTTTAGAGGTAGTACCTTTCCGTCTTTGATAAGTTTAGCTTCCAAAGGTGTCTGTCTGGTTCCACTAACTATAAATTTTATTTATGTTAATTATTTATATATAAAAATAGGTTTAGTATGCTACTTACTTTTGTATGGTACTTCAAGGACAATAGGTTTGCTAATTGGTGCAGCGAAGTCTGATGGGAAGTCAATTTCAGGCTTGCTTTCACCTTTTTTGACGGAAAGCATCATGGAAGATTCAAGTTTTCCTGATACACACTTAATTTCACCGTCATCTGCCATATCTAAACCATTAAATATGAGTTGGTGCTTGCCACCTCCCAAGTTTTTGATCTCGACTCTCTCAGAGGGCTTGATTGGTTCGCCATTGAACAACCACTCGCACGGGGCTGTTTGATCTTGTAGTTCAATGTCCAAAACTAGTTTTTCTCGTTCAACAGCAACAGTGTCTTTCAGTTTTTTGTTAAAGCGGTTCAAGTAGTTCACAATAAGCTCAGCTTCGGTTTTGTCTGCATTGGTAGTACAAGAGTACATACCAGCATCAGTAACTTTGGCGTCTTTAATTACCAGTTTGCGTTTGCGACCATCTTTACTGATAACTACTCGTTTATCTGGTTTGATTTCTTCTCCGTTCTTAAACCACTGTACATCACCACCAGCATCGTTGAGCTCACATACTAATGTAACATTTTCTTTTTCTATAAGTTGTTGATGCTTAAGTACTTTCACGAATTTATATGGGTAGTCTACAATATTAACTTTAGTTTGTGTCTTTTCGGTTTGTTTTTCTAGTTTGCAGGTGTAATCACCAGCATCATCAAATGTCGCATCTTTAATAGTCAGTCTACAGACTCCGTTAATATCTTTAGAGATACTAAATTTATCATTATCTTCCAACTTTGTCTCTCCTTTATACCAACCAACAATGGCCAAACTACTGCTTACAGTACAAGCCAGTTCAACTTCATGTTTGGTGTATCCATCATATTTTTTCTTCAGTGCTTTGGTAAAGGTGTAACATGGATCTGGTTCATCTACTGTCAGGAAACCGGTAGAGCTGACTCCTCCGATTTCAATTGTGTATTTTCCAGTATCCTCTACTTTAGGATTGCTGATGATCAGCTGGTACACGTCACCTTCATTCTTAAATTTGTATTTAGATCCTGGGAAAAGTTCCTAAAATTAAAAGAATAAATATGTTAGATACTCGTCAACCACATCTATAGTGGGATAAGATGGTAAAATCTGTACTCGACTGGATACTTATTTGAGATTGGGCACTCGAAAGTATACAGGGTGTTTGGTAAAGAATAGGCCATAGCTCAACCATAGATTTCTGAGGTTAAAATAGGTCGATTTAGGCTAACTTACCTTAGTACGAAAGTTGATAATAACCGAAATACAGGGTGTCATAGTTAAACTTTTATTTGATTTATTCTTGATTATTTCCAAACAGACATGGGATAATAACACAAAATTTGGTAAGCGGGGGTTTTTGGGACGAGGAATCTAAATTCGTTACCAAAAATGATGTATTACCCAGAGGGCGCCACATACGCCTTTCAGCGCTCATTTAATAGGTTCAATTTTTTATTATTACCCACTCTACATATACTTTTTGAATCAAAACTTTTATTCTATTAATATTTTTACTTAAAAAAGGTATACTACATTTATCTCGCTAAACTCAACCGTTTTCGAGATAAACGCATTTTAAATCTGCGAGGCAACATACTTTTTTGCATAATCAAATTGTAGTTACACCCGAAAAATAACTTAAAACCATAAAAATTTACAAAAATGTATCACCAATTTCTTCAAATGGAATTTGCGATGCAGTGATATAAATATGAGAACTAGCACAATTATTATGGTTTCAAGTTTACTTTTCGGGTCTAACTACAATCTGCTACAATTATGCAAAAATTTATGTTGTATTGCAGATTTAAAATGCGTTTATCTCGAAACCAGTTAAGTTTAGCGAGATTAATGTAGTATAGCTTTTTTAAGTAAAAATATTAAGAGAATAAAAATTTTTTTCAAAAATTACGTGGAGTGGGGGATAAAAAAAATTGAACGCATTAAATGAGCTCTGAAAGACGTATGTAGCGCCCTCTGGATAATACATAATTTTTGGTGGTGAGTTTAGATTTCTGATCCAAAAAACCCCGCTTACCAATTTTCGTGTTGTTAGCCCATGTCTGTCAGGAAATATTCAAGAATAAATAAAATAAAAGTTGAACTTTGACACCCTGTATTTTGGTTATTATCAACTTTGGTACTAAGGTAAGTTAGCTTAAATCGACCTATTTTAAGCTCAGGAACCTAAGGTTAAGCTATGGCCCATTTTTTAACAAACACCCTGTATATTTAAAAACCCCTTTAGTAAAGTTTTTAGCTCCCTAAGAGAACCCAGGGCTCTTTTATCTCAAAAAATGTGTTTTTTCGAAAAACACTTTTCTTTAGCAATTTTTTGCTTTAAAATATCTAAAAAAAATCATTAACATATATTTTCATGACCAAAAACACTTTTTTAGGTTAAATATTTTTGGGATCTTTTTTAAGAATTTTGGATTAAAATTGAGCCCAGGGAAAATATTTAAATTTTTCAAATACTTTTTGGGTTATGTAGGTAATTTTTAGCAAATTTCCAAATAATTATTTCTCGTGTATTTTTTCCGTTTTTTGATGGTGGACTTAGATTTGCCATTTTATTTCCGAAAATCCCCAAAATTCGAAAAAATCCATTTTTTGGTGTTTCTACCATGTTTTTATCGCATAAACTCAAGTGCATGCAAATAAATAACGATTTTTGAAACTTTTTTTCTTATTTCTTGTAGCGGGATCAGGGTTGCCATTTTTTACACCAGAACATGCTCAAAATACGACAAACTCTATTTTTTTATATTTTTCTCATGTCTTTAGCATCTCAATCTTAACTGCATATGAATAAAGAACGATTTTTCATCTATTTATTTCCATTTTTTAATAGCAGCGATATGTTAGCAATTTTCAGACCGAACATACTCTAAATTCCGAAAACTGCATTTTTCATTCATTTTTTTTTCATATTTTAATTACTATTAGGTCTACTACAAAATTAAATATAATTATTCTATTAATATAATCGATAAATAATAATATTTAAATTTTTTTACTAAATCTCAACTCAAATGAGGGGGGTGGGGCAAAAATTGTCAAATCATATCACGAAAAATGTAATTTTTTCGAATTGAGAGTGTGTTTCGGTTAGCCAACCTCTCTATTTCTATTAGAAAAGACGGAAAAATAGATGAAAAATCGTTCTTTATTCACATACAGTTCAGATTATATGCTAAAAACATGGGAGAACATATAAAAAGGGGGTTTGTCGTATAAAAAATCGTTATTTATTGACATGCAGTTGAATTTATGTGCTAAAACATGAGGAAAACACCAAAAATTGGGGTTTGTCGAATTTCGAGGATGTTTGAGGATGTTAAAAATGAAAAAAAATTTTAAGAAACGCTTTTCTTTAGTTACGAGTGACTAAAATTAAAAATATTATAAATAAATCAACTAAAAAGCAAAAAATAAAAAAAAATTGACAAAATCTAACACATCCGTCAAAGAAAAGCGTGGCGCGTGTTCATCGAATAAACGGTTTTCGCCCCAAGCTTTTCTTTAACGAATGTGTTAGATTTTGTCAATTTTTTTTTATTTTTTGCTTTTTAGTTGATTTATTTATAATATTTTTAATTTTAGTCACTCGTAACTAAAGAAAAGCGTTTCTTAAAATTTTTTTTTTCATATTTTTTTATTTTTTACTTTTTAGTCTTACACTTTCTAAACATTAAAATATATCGTCATATTTATTAAAATATGTATAAAACATATGATGTACTAGCATGAAAAGTAGTCGAAATCGGCAAAAAATTTGAAACTTTATTGATTATTAATGAAGCATAACGTAAGCAATTAACGTAAAAAGTGAAACTATGTATTGTTCATATCATTAGCTATACAATCCGTAAAAGTTTCAAGTTTTTACATTGTAAAAAACAAGAGAATTTAAGCGTTTTCCATTAAAATCGTTTTTTTTTATTTAAACAATTAATAAACACGAAAAAAATTTTTTTATTGACTATTCGTGTATTGTTCCCGCGAATGCATATGTCTGAAAATTTTCATTCATTTCCATCGAAGAAAACGCAGTCAAATTAACGTCCAAAAATTTGACGCAAACTATTGAACTAAATAAAAGCGTTTAAAAATCAGAGGGCTTTTGGGTATGAAAATGTATGTTCATTAATTTTTTCAGATTTTTCAAAGCAAAGGATCGCTTAGGATTTTTTTTTGAAAAAACACTTTTTTGCGATATAGGATGCCTGGGGCCACCTAGGGAGCTAAAAATTGGACTAAAGAGGTTTCTAAATATTATGTACTTTTGAGTTCACAGTCCCAGATAAGCATCCAACTGAACGTAGATTGCACCACCTTATCACGCTATTATAGGCATTGCGGTATATTGACAATATAATTTTTATGACTGATACAATAACGCATTTAAAGGTATAAATAATACAAATAAATAGAAAAATTCTCGTGTATTTTAAAATAAACAAGATGCAAAGATCACTTACGTCTTTCCTGAACAGCCATTTTGGTTTACAGTTGGTTTTTGAGAAACCAGCGTCGAACACAACTTTCTTATCTTTTCCTTCTTTAGCGAACTGATCTACCAATGGTTTAAGGAAACTTTCTTGTTTCTAAAACATAAGAAGATTTTATATTAACGGATACTTAGATCATTTTTTAGAATATCCATTTCTATTTACACAAAAATATATTACAAGTTGTAAATATATAAAAAAATATTTATATGTTGCTTTAAAAAAAAAATGAAAAATATGAGAACACCAATATCTACATCAACATCAAAGGGTACGTGGATATAAACAGAGGACACACAACACTGAGATCAGAAGAAGGTGTTACATTGAAATTTTTTTACAAAAGTATACGAATTAGACCATAATCGGCAAGGATATTGTATATTATCTTCCATGTGAAATATCATCGTTACTAAGTATAGCTCATTGCAAAATACAAACAGACAATTTATATAATTAAGATCAATATAAAAAATAACTTTATAGACCTTGGGCCCACACTTAAAAAAATGTATTATCCCCCTCTTGAGACTTTTTTTATTCAGATATTCATGTTGAGTTGAACAACTTTTCTATTTCGGAAAATTTTCGGGAGGGGGGCAAGAGTGCGTTGGTGCGCCCGATAACTGGAGTATCCTTAAAAATTTGTCGGGCAATATTTCCAGTAAATTATAAGTATTTTTATCAAAAAATCCTACAAAAACATAATCATTTGACTTTATAGTTCGCCCCCCATGTGGAGAACGGGGCATGCATCATAAAGAGTCATAAAACGCTGATTTTTGTAGGATTGTTTGATAAAAATATTTACAATTAACTGGTAATATTGTCTGACAATTTTTTAAGGGTACTCCAGCTGTTGGAAGTACCAAAGCTTAGAAATGTCTATATTTACGAAACGTCCCTCTCCCCAAAATTTTTCTATTCCAAGACCTATTATTTTTGATGATCTGAGTCCTCAGTTTAAATTTTCTCGCATTTTAAGAAAAATCCTCTTATCCAGGATGTTGGAGATGGTTTCATGTATCAGTTGGTACGTTTCTTCTACTATATCTTCTGCTGCTTCAGATGTTGGCATATTATATACCTTTATAATGTGCTTGTTAGCTGGTTTATCATTTAGAGTTATTTAGATTATTCGACCATTTACTGGAAGATATTCATGTACATAATATTTTGCCAATGTATTCGAATTAATATTACTAGACCTTTTTATCTTGATTTGTAAGCTTCACCCATGAAAACTTTGTAGTGAGTGACCTCTCAATGTCATTTTCCTTCCCAGTGTGTCTCAAACATCCTGCAGATATCTAACTTCTTCTTGATCAGCTGATTTTGTACTATATACCGAATAGCAACATTCTATGTTGCCATTCGGTGTTTTCTACGTAATGCTAAGTGTGATTTCCAATATCCCATTTCACAGTATTCGACTAATAGTTGTGACCCAGTACCATTGTTTAGTGCCATGGATGTACATTTATTTCTGAAATCTATTTTAAAATGAACTATGAATAGTTTATTATAAAAAAAATCAATGGGAAAGTCCCAGTAGCTGGCTATATACCATGAATCATACAGAACAGGTAAAAACTTCGTTTGTATAATGGTATAAAAAGTTTTTTGAAAAACTATTAAAAAGTCATCCAAGAGGATTTGCAAAACGTTTTCAATCTATATCAGATCATCTTCAGTGCCTAGAACGAAGTATTTCCACGTTAGAATGAATGCAAAAGGTTAAAATTGTGACTAGTTAAAGAAAAAAATGTGGATAATACTTACGTTCTGCTTAGTACATGAAACTAGCAACCTTATAGAATAGGTGACATCGAGAAACATGATTTACATTTTTAAAAACTGATGTTAGTAGCGACTCTAAGTCGATGTTAAACGATAAATTTAAGAGTGCTCAAAGGGCAACATGATTCACTGCTCGATGGTAACGTGTGGTACTTGCCAGTTCGATGGACACAGATCAACAAGAATATAGGAGATGACAATCTATTTATCAGACTGAAGTGACATGACAAGACAGGTAGTCAATTTTTGGTTATGAATTTAAAATTAAATTATCAGCTGAATGGATATTAATAACTGTATTAAAGTGGAATTTAAATTATAATAAAATTAGATTCTATTATAAAAGTCTAAAAGGCAACACTCTGTTACAGAAAGAACTGTTGTTATTGTTATGTTAATAACAATGTTATTCATAGTAAAGTCAATGACATCATTGATGATAGTATAAAAAAAGAAAAAAGTTTAATTTAGTTTTGAAATAAAAAGAGAACTGAAAAAACTTGAATGTAAAGAACTAATAGAAGGAAATTAAAAGATACCTAGTAATTGTAAAAAAATGAAAAGAGTAATGTTGGTTTCCTATGATTATGGTTGTAATGGGTAACAAAGAAAGAGAAAATAAATAAATTTAGCTGATTATTTGAATTAGTTAACTAATAATTAGAAATCTACAGATGGTACTGGAGTGAACAGACTGAAATGGGTGACAAAAATATATTACTGTAGAAGTTTTTTTAACAGAGAGAGAGAGAGAGAGAGAGGTTTAGCAAAAGCAGGTTAAATACAAAATAAAAAAAAAATAAAAGTAGTGGTGGTTGCCTGATATGGTAATGTAGAAAAATATAATTTAATTAAATTACTGAAAGGATAGTAGATATGTATTTATTGAAAATGATAACAGATGATAAAATGCCAGATTAACTGAAATTATGATTTGAAAGAATGTAGAAAAAAAAGGGGGAATGACATAAATGTTAATATCAGAAATGTAAATTGAAATGTGTGTCAAACAATTGTAAATCAGCTGTCACTCCATTACTAACTACAGAATTCAAATTCTCAGTTTTCCAATTCAGACAATAACCCTCAACTATCAACATTCTTAATGCAGCTATCATCTTAATGTACATTCACACATAAATAGTTTGTCTGTTTGCCTGTTATATTATAACTCATTAATTTTTCATCTATTCCGTTCTACGACTACTTACAGCTCATTTAAAATTGTTTGACACACATTTCAATTTACATTTCTGATATTAACATGTATGTCATTCCCCCCTTTTTTTTCTACATTCTTTCAAATCATAATTTCAGTTAATCTGGCATTTTATCATCTGTTATCATTTTCAGTAAATACATATCTACTATACTTTCACTTAGCTCACTTAGTTCACAATTTATCCAGAAAATAAAAACAAAAGAAGATGCACTGTCCCGGCCAGACAGCAATCTTACACTTTTGGCCAAGAAACGCATGAGCGCCCAATAC